>NC_066611.1:7710000-8390625 GCF_025231255.1 Drosophila biarmipes | reverse complement strand
GATTCGCTTAGCTCCTAGACTACGGGTATGGTATACAGCTCGATTCGGGTTGGGATCTACAGCCTAGGCCTAGGTTCTACTGACGGGTTCAGGTTCAGATTAGCTTTAGTCACAGCTCGCACTGCTCTCGCGCCGCTTTTACCTCCAAGAACGCTTCGATCTCGATCTCGGTCTCGATCACTTACAGACTAATAAATGCATTTCGCCTCCGGTACGTTTTCAACCAATTCCGCACTCCTTCTGGGAATTCTCCTCCTTTGCCTAATCTAAATATTTGTAGTTGGTAATTTTGCTTCGCTTTCGATGCTGCTTGGAAGTAAAAGCGCAAAAAGACGATTCATAGCTTCAGGAAACATATACATAAAAAGAGTTAAAAATATGAAAAAAAAAATTAAAAGAAAACTATAAATAACATTGAACCAGTTGGAATTATGTACAATTTGCATCGCTGACATAAATAAATAAATATACATTTAAATGCAACCTAACGAATCGGCCCTCGACTTAAGCTACTACATTAAGTATATATCTCTACATGTAAATTGGTGTACGCAGGCACACGGCTAAATGCACCAAAAACGAAACAAATTCGAGCACATTGGCAGCCCACAGAGCACTTGGCAACTAAGTCCTACTAATACACGGTACGGGGAGGGGCTGGGGCACTCAGCGGACCTAGTCGATCGCCACCGACCACGGGTGGTCCACCCGGCCGTACTGGATGTCGCTGAGCGTCTCGCGGATCAGCTCGTGCACGGGCTTCTCCTGCTCCATGGTGGGTATGTACAGGTCCTGGCCAAGGTAGTTGATCCTGTTCACCGGACTGACCACGCACGCCGTTCCCGCGCCGAAGATCTCCAGGAGCTGTTCAAGGGATGAGAGCACAAAATCAGTTGGGTCCTCCTAGGAACATGGCTCTCCTGGGAATCACTTACCCTTCCCTGGTTGAGGAGCTCGCAGACCTGCGGCATGGTGATGTTCGCCTCGGTCACCTTGAACTTGCCCCACTGCCGGGTCATGCTCAGGATGGAGTCGCGGGTGATGCCGGGCAGGATGAGGCCACTCAGCGGCGGGGTAACCAGTTCTTGTTCTGTAAGCGGAGAAGGGGGATTGTTAATCTGGATCTGTGGTGGTTATAAACCTTAGAAACTAAAAACAGCTATTTTTAAAGATCTAATGTAGACATTTATAAAGTCTATTTAAATCTATATCATTTATAAGGCTTCGTATGGTCAAAAAATATCACTACTAAGTTAATTGTATTACATTTTACAAAAAAAAATTATATATATTTCGTTTATCAAGGTCTGGTATATCTATAAATGTTAAGTAGACTGAGAAAGTGTGTATCATTTTACAAAAAATATTATATATTATGCTTATTAGGTCCAATAGATCAGTATACTCCACATTAACCGAGTTATTTGTTATGGATTTTCATAATATTTTATAAATAGCATGCTTTTAAAGGTTCTAGAGATCAGTGTTCTCCACGTTTACTAAGTTAATTCCATTATAATATCATATATTATGCTTATTGGGGTACAATATATCAATAAATGTTAAGTACCCTGAGTACAATTTCACAAAAAAGTATCATATATTGGGATCCAATAGTGTAAAGTGCACTTAAAAGCAACGATAATTGAAATTCTAATGAAGAGTTAAACAAAGTCAATATCAATATTATGCTTTTGAAGGTCCTAGAGATCAGTGTTCTCTACATTTACTAAGTGAATTCTATTATATTTTACTAAGAATATCATATATTATGCTAATTAAGGTCCAATAAATCATTAATACTTAAATACCCTGAATAGAATTTCACAAAAAAGTATCATATATTAGTTTCCAATAGTTCAGTGTACCTAACATTTACCAGCAAACTGTCTTAACTTTGGAAAAAAATGATATATTAGTCTAATTAGGGTCCAATAGATCAGCGTACTTAACATTTCCTGTTATGATATCACAAAAAAGAATATGTTTTTCCTTTAGTTCACACATATTTATACATATAACTAGGGATTGCCTTATGAGTAGGTCGACCTACCTCCCCGTTCGTTCACGTAGAACATGAAGATGTTCATGGTGCCCACTTCGGTCAGCTGGTGGTCCTCGCCGTAGAGCCACAGCACCTGCTGCAGTCCCTTGGCCGCCGCCTCCTTCTGCACATTGATGGTGGGTGCATAGTTGGAGCCCATCTTCCGGTTGCCCACGCCGCCGGGCCAGGCACGCACATGACTCGGATCGGCCAGGAGGGAAACGGCTCCGTTGGAGCCCGTCTTGAAGTAACTGCCCACTGGGCTGAGGATCGTGTAGAGCAGGGCCGAGTCCGAGGAGGCCACTCCCAGCGTGGGCTGTAAGTGGAGGAGATCCAAGTTAGCCACGTCAGCCGGGGATTGGCCCAGTGTCCAGTATACTCACATCAATGCCGATCAGTGTGGGGCGGATGTACAGGCTGGCGGTGTCGGCGTGGGGCACCCACTCGGAGTCGATGGACAGCAGGCGGGCCATGCACTGGACGAACTCCTTGCCCTCGAAGGTGGGCAGGCCGGAGCGCTGGGCAGCCAGGTTCATGCGGTTCATGTTCATGTCCGGCCGGAACATGCGGATCTTGCCGTCGACGCCCCGGTACGCCTTCATGCCCTCGAAGAGCTGCAATGGATCGAAAGGCGGGCGATTGATAAGACAACATGGCACCATTGGCAACAGCCTGCCTTCGATTCGGATTCTGATTCTCATGCCCAGCTATATGTGCCAGATCGGATGACGTCAGCGCACGGGCCGCACGTGCGACTTGTTTACAGAGATTACGGATCGGGGATTACGGGATTACAAGACGCTCTCGAGTCACGTATGTAAATACTCGCGGGTTCGAGAACAAAACGTTTTTTCTAATTGCTCTACTTAAGGTTTACAAGGGAGGATCTAACCAGCTAAGTTATGCAGATTATTTAAGGATGTCATAAAAATATTCATCATAATCTTAATAGTTCTTGAATTTATATAGTTAAAACTTCCTATGTTGGAATTTATTGTAGGTCGTGTTAAAATGAATATTCATCATTGGCAACTGTTAATTTAGGATTTAAAATAAAGCAAATCCGTTAAAGTTTTAAATTACTTATCTTTAAACTCTTTTATCTAAGAATTTTTTATGATATTTCTTGAGAAATATAAGTTAAGACCCCCGATTTTGTATCTTAACTAACTGATGTTCTATTAAATTGGCGCCCAACGAGGGTTTTTAGATAAAAGGGAAGTGAAAGTTATCTGCATTGTATTTTATCTTAGGTTAGGGACTTCGGTCTTACCTCAACGGCGTAGTGCAGGACCTTGGCGGCTGGGTGCATGACCAGGTTCTCCAGCGGCGTGATCTCCGGCCTCTGCCATCCTCCCAGGCTCTTGTGGTAGTAGATCTTGAGCATGTGGTCGGTGAAGAGGCGTCCGAAGCCCAGCTCCTCGTCGTTGTCGGGCTTGGGCTGCAGCTGCTCCGGGGCGGCCAGTCGAACGGAGAGCTGGGAGGCGCGGAACTGCTGGCCCAGATTCTTGTCGTGCTTAATGGGCTCCGGGGCACTGGTGTACTGCGCATCCACCGAGGCGGTGATCTGGAAGTCCGCCGACGACTTCTCTTGCTGCTGCAGCTGGGCAGCCTGGGCCGCCTTCAGGGACTGGTTGCTGCACAGCCGGATAGACTGGGCGATGAAGCGGATCAGGCGGTGCTGGTTGCGGAAAATATCCTGCAAGTGTGTAGGAAAAATACCAGGTGAGAAAAGTACTAAAAATAGTTTACATTTAAGATACCCAAACAATAAATATAAGTAATTATTTCAAGATAAACAGCTTCGAAACGCTCAACTTAAACAACTATTATTTTATTCTGAGATAATTAAAATAAATACTAAAAAATAAATATAAAACTACAAAGAAGCTGTATTCTTTAAGTTAAAACAAACTGTGTCCCTTGATATAAATAAAAACATTTTTAATTACTCTGGTTTGTCAGTTTGTTAACCTTTATAGAATTGTAAATTATAAATTATTCCCTAAATAAACAGCCAATTGATGTACCCAAAATCTACACTTCCCGCCACTGACAGTATGCTAATTTGGGTCTAGACCTTAACCAAAATCGGTGGGCTGCCGAAAATGATTTGCACATTAATTAATTTTCAATTTGCAAGGCAGACGATCTTGTTTATGGGGCTTGGACTGCTGTAACCCCGGCTGTACGGTGTAGTCCACATGCCAGGTCAGACGGGGAGTCAGCAGTTTAGATTCGATTCCGGCTCTGCGGCGTGCCAAGATTTAATCTACAATGGCCCATGTCATTGTATACGATTTTCAAATACTTCAGTGGACGTCGTTCATCTTTCCTTGGCCGATGGCTGATGAAATCGGCCAAACTATCGACTAAGCCGAAAGAAAAACGCCAAGTTGACACCGGCGCCCGTCATTGCATCAGCCAAAAAAGCTGGCTTCAAAAACCCAAAACCACCGGCCGAGCACGTTTAAAAACTCGTTCGAAAATTGGACTACAAAAGACCCGAATAGGTCGTCTACAAGTCTACAAGTCTGCCTGGCCATATGGCTTATCGCCGATTTTCGAGTGCTGGGGAGTGGGCAGGCGATAACAGCGGGCCATAAATGTTCAAAATAAAGCATAATGGGCTCTATTTATACACAAGTGGTCTGGAGAGCTGGGAGCGTGGCAGGTTGTTCGAAAATAGCCTATCTGTAGCAGAGGAGTCTGGAGATGGGCCAAGCATTTAAACTTTTCGTAGCCACAATGTTTTATTATAATTTAAATGAATTCCAATTCCTATTTATAGATAAGGCAGACACCGTCTGAACTAGAATATTTTGGAAGCGACAAAATCGTATAAAAGAAATGTTAAGGAGTCAATTATGGAACCAGTTGTTTGGGTCGTTTTAAAACAAGCTATTCTACAGGTTCTTTAATTGTTTTTTCTAAAAAATCCAAGTTTTTTTCTTGATTTAGAGGCTATAAAAATACTCCTTAGCTTGATTTTTTAATTTTAAAGTTTAGAAATGTAAAATGGCCTTAAAAGAAAATGGTTTATTGTTTTTGTATATATTTTTTAGGAACCCAAAGAATTTGATCATTAATAGGGCTATACAAATATTCCAAATTCTTTTAGTTGCCATCTTGTTAAGATTTTGCTTTTTGGCGGCGCCACCCTATCGGTAGGCTTTTTGATTACCAACCTTAGCGTTGATTGCCATTTTGGTCGTCATCTTGTTGATAAAGGCGGCGGAACTTTCTTTCCCGTTTCTTTTGGTGTGTCTCTGTATGTGGACTCTCTCTTCGCTGTTCGAAGCGCTCTTTCAGCGTCTCTTGCACTTGCACTTTGCCGCACTTGCGCGAACCGGTGGTTATTGTATTTCTCGGATGTGTTTCACGCGCAAGGAACTGCACTTTGCACAGCAAAAAAATGGTAGGGCACGCAGTTGTATTTATCTCGGTTATCGATTACTTTCTTTTTGGACTAGCTTCTTCTTTCCAGCTCGATCTTTACGGCACGAAGTCTCTGCAAGAAATGAGCTGCCGCCGCCGACGTGGTAATATATATAGCCGATCAGCGGCGCGTGTGTGTGTGTGCCTGCGGATCGTACGATTACCGTTGGAGCGACGTTTTAAGAGCGTCGCGCAGGAGCGAGCGCTAAGAGAGCGGAAGAGAGGCGGAAGAGCGGCGGAGTACACTGCGATAAGAATCTTATATATCAGCTAGGTAAACAACTATATATTGAGGTTGAAAAACAGGTTGTCAGCGATTTTAATTATATTTTATTTTTAACAAATAATATGGGTGCCTATTAGTTCACAGTGGAATATTATATAGCTGACATTTTAACAACAAGCCATCACCTGTTCAATTAAAAAAAATATACAATAATAAAAATGGCATTATTTAAACCTGAATAACCGTATATACTGTTTAAATAATCTTAACATATACCAATATATATTAGAAAAAGATTACATAAAAAAGAACCTTAAATGAAAATAAAATAATTAGGTACAGAAACAGCTTTAAATATTTTTTTTATTTCTTATTCAACCATACTTTTCAAAAGAATTTCTTTTAATACTGCACTAAGAATTCATAATAATTTGTTGATTTCGCAAGACAGCCATTCTAAAATTAAACAGAACTGCTTTGTTCTAAAATCCTGTAATAGGTACATTATGATAATACTTAAAAAACATATTGATACTGATCAAAAATCAAAAAAGTACCTAAAAAGTAATTAAAGTACTAAATTATCAAAAATAATTAAATCATTCGATCTGGAGTTCTCAAATAGACCATCTATGTATAATAAAAATGGGAACAGAATGACATATTAAATATTTTTGATAAACTTTATTTCCAGCAGTGTAGCGAAAACATAGGCTGCCGAAAATCGAATGTTTCTCGGCTCCCTTGACGAATCTCCGGCTGGGGCTTTTCGGGTCTTAACGATCCATCGATCGGCTCTGCGTCTTGTTGCTGCCCCCAAAAAGGGGCTGTGGGCGGATTTGCTGGGGAGGGGCAGGAGGGCGGACCCCACGTACCCCCCATGGGCTGCGTACTTATTTGGGCGCAGCGATCGGCGATTTCAGCCGACAGCGTGTTTTCGTTTTCGTTTCTCGTTTTTTAGCTGCCTTCTTTCATTTTTTGCCCCGACAATTTCGGGCAATTATTTTCTGCTGAATTTTTCGCTTTTTTGACATATTTGCTCCGAGTTGGTTTTGGATTTTTCGATGGCCTCTCTTCTGGTTCTAGTTCTTTGTTTGCGCCGCCCGATCGTGTGTACTTTTCCGTTTAATGTGAGTACACAGCGCAGTGTGTACATAGGTACCGGGGATATCTATATAGGCGGCTATCTACATATCTGGTTAAGTACGTATCCGAAAGATAGTTCTTGGTTTACAAAGGAATAGTTGTATCAGTGCATTTTTGAGCGAAATTAAACCTTATATTTCATTTTGTAGTGAATATATGGGTAGGTATCTGCATATCTGGTTAAGTTTGTATCTAAAAGATAGTTCTTGGTTTATAGAGAAATAGTAATATCAGTGCACTTTTAAACGAAATTAACCTTTATTATAATAAACATATATTGAAGTATCTTTATATCTAGTTTAGGTCGTATCTGAAAGATAGTGCCTGATTTTTTAAGGAATATTATTGGATTTTTAAGTTAAATTGAACATTGTATTACATTTTTTGATAAATATTATATAATAAGTATGTATTAAAATATCTGGCCATGTTTGTATATAAAAAATAGTTCTTGGTTTACAAAGGAATATCATAGGATTTTTATATACAATTAACTTTTTAAGTTCAGTATATACTAAAAGTAAGTATCTAAATATCGGGTCAAATTTGTACCTAAAAGATAGTTCTTGGTTTAAACAGAAATAATATTGGATTTTTATATAAAATTAAACTTTATATTACATTTTGTATCTTAAAGACAGGTCGCGGTTTATAAAGATATATCATCGAATGTTTATATTAAGTTAAAGGTTGTATTTCATTTTGTTATATCTATATATATGAGTACCAACATATCTGGATAAGTTTGTATCTGAAAGATGTTGTTTGAATTATAGATATTTTATATAGATATATTCTTTGATTTTTCAATTAAATTAAATGTTGTATTACATATTTTTGGTCTTTTTCAGGCTGAAAAAAGTTGTAAGCTTAAACTTGATCGAAAAAAGTACTTTTTGAGAGAAGCTGCACATTTTTAAACGCTTTAAAGCTATAACCCAACATCAGATTATTAATAATTTAAAGGACTTAAGAGTTTATTAAGTGCCTGCTGACATGTTTTTGCTTGGAAAATTAGCACTTTATGACGCACACATGGCCTCTTGCGCCTCCTGCTACCTGGCCAAGTTCTTGGCCTTTTTTACCACGCAAAAAGACTGGCCGGGAAGTGCGGAAAACATGACGCGCACGTTTTTTATTTTCCTGTTTTCCTGCTCGTAGTTTCCCAGCTGATAAGGTTCCCCGGATTTGTTTGGCCCCGCTGCGTTGCGAGTGTTGAACAGATTGTGCGAAAAACACAGAGGTGAAACCCCCTCTAATCCTGGCTGATGCAATATCTAAACTAGCTGCATCACAATCGGGCGCGGTGATAAGAGAAAATTCGTGTTTTCCTCGCCGGATTTTCACGCCATGTGGCTGCCCCTTAAGAGAGCTGCGATCCGGCGGAAGAGATGTGTGTGTTACATGGCTCTCTCGAAATAATTGTAATGCTAGATGCTTCTGCGCCGCTCTCGACGGGTTGATAAACAAATAAATTGGTGGCTTTCAATGTCAACGTACGCTCCAAGGCGAGACAGTTGTCACCCAGTCACCCGGTCACCCGGTGACCAGTTTTGTATCTTTTTTTCGTCACTGGTCACTGGGTCATCCGGATATTCAGCTTTTGCCGCGGGCGACCTTGCGCTCAGAAGGACCAGGATCTGTTGTTGCGTTTACAACCTTTCCAAGGTAAAAATATACATTGAAGAAAAGTATCTTTTTTTATAATAGATAGATTTTATGGAACAAAAAATTTACGAAAATAACAGGAGTTTTTCCCGTTTTTATAGATTTTTATAACAAAAAATTTACGAAAATTTACCGCTAAAACTTTAAATGACTTTATTATATCAAAGAAACCTGATTTTATTTATTATTAACTATATTATTTCTTTAAAAAATTTGGTTAAAATGGTTCAAAAAACACTTTAAAAAATCCATTTTCTTAAAGAGTTACCTCTTTAAATATATTTTATTAGCAATAATTAATAATAAAAAACCTCGAAATACGTTCTTATAAACATAATAAGTCGCTGCCTAAAATGGCATGATAATTACAACCTAAAAGCGCCTGATTTTTGAGAGTGGTCAACAGCAACAGCAGAATGTGGTAAAAAGAAAAACAACTTGATGAAAAAGGCGACTGCCAGCGAAGAACACGTAACAAGCCAGGCGCCTGGCGTTCACTGAGAGAAAAATATGTGCTTTCGGCTTAGGGTGGGGCCGTTTCGAAATCACTTCCCAATCCGCAAACTGCATGTTACGTTGTAATTACCTGACCTGCGAAACGAGAGCAAAAGCCATTGAACCGCCTTACATTGCTGTTGTGCACGATCAAGGACGCCTTGAGAGATCCGAACGGGCGCGGGTTTTGTATCTGTGAGATGGAGGGTGTGTCCCGTATCTCGCGCTCGGTGTGTGCGTGTTTTGGAGGCCCGCTCGCCGAACGGGCCCACTTTTCGTACAGCCACAGATACAGATACAAGCACAGATGCACAGATACGAACAGCTATGTGCAAAATATTAGCAGTCGCAGCTTTTGAAAGCCCCTAGTTTTGAGGGTTTTTTAAGGTATTTGTTGAGATTATGAGTTAGATATAAATGATTCTTTGTGTGTCCCAGGTTTTTCTTGTTGGTCTCCACAGGATATTCTATTTATATCTCAATGCTACTCCGTTTATATAGGGTTTAAAACAAAAAAATAAAAAATACTTCTATTTGATAGAAGCTGAGATATGGCAATGCCTTTTCTTGTAAAATTTATTTAAACTTAAAAAACATAATGCAAAAATAGATAAAAAAAAATGCTCATAAATTATTATTTTTGACCACCTTTCAGAATAAAATAACTTCCGTAGCAGTTTCTAAGCAAATTATAGTCCAAACTTAAATAGGAAAATTTCAATCGCGGTTTTAAAAAAATGTTGTTGCCATAAATTAATTAAACAGTTTATATTTATAAGATAATATAAGCAGTTTTTATTGTTTTTATTTTTATATAAAAATCAGATAATATAATAAAAAATCCTTTTGAAAACAAACTGAATTATTGAAAACTAATTGAAAATATTTCTGTAGAACAATTATTAAATAATAAAATATTTTTTGATAAATATTTATAGTATAAACTTATTAATTAACTATAATACAAATTATTACAATTTATTGGTTCCTAGAAATGGATCAATTGTTAAATAATAAATATTTCTATAGAACAATTTTTAACCAACA
Source organism: Drosophila biarmipes (assembly GCF_025231255.1). Classification (NCBI taxonomy): domain Eukaryota; kingdom Metazoa; phylum Arthropoda; class Insecta; order Diptera; family Drosophilidae; genus Drosophila; species Drosophila biarmipes. The sequence continues at coordinate 8,380,561 of NC_066611.1, read as the reverse complement.
ACATACTTCAATAAATACTTATAGTATAAACATATAAATTAACTATAATATGTAATAAAATATTTATTGGATCCTAGAAATAGAACAATTTTAAAAAAATTTTAATATTTCACAAAAACTATAATTAAACAATTGTAGTGTTATATACTACCTTTAATTTGATAAAATAAAATAAATAAATAAAAAAACTTCGAAAAATATCTATAATATAACTTAAATAAATTATAAAAACCTTCTTTAAATATCTACAATACAACCTATTTCCTAACTATTCATCTGCAGCTCGCCTTGTTTATCGTTTTTGACCGCGTACCAAGCGGCGGATGCGCAATGTGCTCGCCTTAGCCCGTTGGTCACCTTTGTTTTCCCGGGCCCGGGTCGACTTGTTTTCGCCGCCGGCGTTACAATCATTCTGTTATTGTTATTGTTTTGATGCCTTTCTGCGGGAATTTGTTTTCGCCACCTTGACGGCAGGCGACAGCGTCATCCGATCCCCGGCTGTTGTGCTGTGGCACTTTTCCATAAGATATTATTGTAAATATTTTCGGCCCTGTGTCGCATCGCAGTATTTATCCCACTGTGCTGGGCAGACCAAGCGATTGGCCCAAGGAGCACTCGGGGTGGCCAGGGGCGGCCCAGCGGTGACGTCAAATCAGAGTTCTCAGCTCTCGAACTGGGGGTTCGCCTTAATCGCGCCCAACTGTGTCGAGGTAATGGCAAGTGCAATTGCAATTGAATCGGAATCGATCACGCGTCGCCGCCATTCGATTCACGAATTCAAAGCGCGGAGCACCCGTGGACTAAAGGGTTCTCGGGGTTCACAGCCCGCGGCGCAGTTCCAGTCGTTATTCAAGACTCAATATCCAAGTCTTCAGGCTTACATAGAAGAATGGCACATCCTACGAATTCAAACAATGTCCAATCATTATAGTATGTTACATTGCCAATTATAAGCCTCTAATGCGAAATAATTTAGGGATTGTTATTTAACTTAAAAAAAAATCTATAGTTTAAAGCATTACGCAGAAAAAAAACCATAGACAGCAATTTTATACTTTCATCGAAATTTTACTAATTTGCCTTCACTTTCATAATTCTCTTTAATTATATCCTATATATTTTTTCTCTATGCACAGCATTGTTTTTAATATAATTTACAAACGAACTTCAATTTCTTCTAGTTTAAAAATACAGTCAATATCAGAAATTAAGAGTGTTCTATATAACATAAAAATATTAAATAATATTACAATAGACAACGAGGATATCTTATAATACCAAATAATTAAGAGATTGTTATTTAACAATATAAAAAATTGGAAAGTTACACAGAAAAAAATAGGGATCATTTTCATACTTCCATGGAAATTTCATTAATTCGTCTTTACTATCATGATTCTTTTCCATAGTTTTCTATATATTTTTGCTGTGCAGATCATTGTTTTTAATAGAATTTTTAAAATTCCTTTAATTTCTTTAGGAAAAATTGTTATTGCAAAAATTAATATTTTAAACTTTAAAAGCAGAAACCTCATAAAATACGAAACAATCAAGGGATTGTTATTTAACAATATAAAACATATATAAATTATAACATTACACAAGAAAAATGTAGGGATCATTGTGAGTATATTTCTCATGAAAATGGTATTAATTAGTCTTTTCCATCATTATTTTCCTTAATTATTTATTTTATATTTTTTCTGTGCACATCATTGTTTTTTAAATTCCATTTCTTTCAGTAAATTTTTTTTTTAACTTTAAGCAAGAATGAATCTTCTTTGGTGGATGTAAAATTCATATAAAATGTAATAAAATATTAAGTTATATTATAATAATCATACATTTCAATAGTCATATAATATTATAGGGCTTATATACAAATCCATAGGACCTATTCTTATTTCTTAAAAACAGAACCTTCAACCAAAAGACTGTTTGCAGTACAAGAAACTCTAAATTGGTTTAGTGCCTTCCGCAAGCTCCTCTGTCAGGGGAATCATATCTCTAGGGGGGCCCATCGATCCATTGACGTCAGGGCCCGGCACACGCCCCCCGAAAGGTAGCTCCGGGCAGTTCTTTGAGTTGTCAGTTATCACCTCGCCGCTCCTCTGCGAGTGTGGGCCACTCCCTCGGACGATCGCAAGATACCCGTTTCCGGGGCTTTGGCTGTCATGAGTGCGAAAACCGAAAACCGTCCCCAAAAACCCGAAGTACGGGAGCAGCTCCAGGAGCACATGATCGTGGGTTGATGAATGCGGTTTTATCGCCCCGAGATAATACCCACTGCGGCCCATCCCCGGGCAGCCGCTCAGGGGCAAAACAACAGTGATAAGGTTAGTCATCCGCCCTGATTACGGATCCGCAAGTCATCCTCGGATATGAGCACGGATGTCGAACGATGGTAATTGCTCGGCTGATTTTCGTGATTTATTCGCATTTCTCTGGGACCGAATTATTCCGACACTTATTGGGCAGTTATTTGTTTTTATCATTCCCGGGTGCTAAATTAATTCTGGCTTGTTATGCGATATAAAAAATGGTAACCAAATAATGCTGGAGAGGGGAGTATTTATATTAAAATAGATCAAATAAGATTTTCCTTGTTAAAAATAAATGTATTTCCTCTATTCTTGTTATAAACCACATTTGTATGTTTAATACTAACTTAAAGCCTTGCCTAAATCTTTTAACTCTTAAGTATTTTTCTCTCCACTTTTATATATATATATTTCCTTGTTAAAATTCCACTCATATAAAATGTCAATAATTTATTAACTTAAACCCTTGTTTAAATCCTTTTCCTTGAGTATTTTTATCTTCATTTTCATATAAATATTTTCCTTCTTAAAAATAAATTAATTAACTTCCACTCTTGTTATAAGCCATATAAAATGTTAATAATTTATATAGTTAATATTAACTTAAAATCTTGTCTAAATCTTTTAACTGTTAAGTATTTTTCTCTCCATTTATGTATATATATATTTATTTTTTAAAAATAAATAAATGTTCTTCTACTCTTGTTATAAACCACATAAAATATCGTTAATTTATATGTTTAATATTAGCTTAAAACCTTGTTTAAATCGTTTTTCTTAAGTATTTTTCTCTCCAGTTTTATATATGTATAAATTTCTCCTTGTTAAAAATAAATTAATTTTCTTCCACTCTTGTTATAAACCACATAAAATGTTAATATTAACTTAAAATCTTTTTTAAATCTTTTCAACTCCTAAGTATTTTCCTCTTAATTTTTATGACATTTTCATAGCATTCTCAGCTGTTTTAAAGGTAATTTGTAATTCAATTTATTAAATTTATTAATTTCCTTACATCCCAAAGAGTCCAGGGAAAGATCATCGATCTGGAGGAAAATCCCTTAATACTTTTCCTCCGCATTTTGGTCAACACATTTGTGAGATACACACACACGTATCGAGATATTTATGATGTTCGAGAATCGTGGGCGTGGGCCAGAGATTTATCTGCTTACGCGGGCTTTCTTTATTTTCTTGTCCGCGTCTTCGAGCGGATTTTTTACCGCCCAAGGTCCCAGGCCCCATTAGAATTTTCACTGTCGATCTTTGGCATTCAAAAATAGCGCAGTGCAAACAAAACGAAGAGTTGCGGTTCGGGGAAAAAGCTGAATTTCTGCTGTTTACCAGCGGCCCCGACTATCTCTCTAATTGATTCCATTTTTTTTCGCCAGAATATACCCCCCCGAAAATACTGCTTACGCGTTTTCAAGGTTGGGGACGGCACCCAAAAAAATATTATGAAGTATAGAATGTAGAATCGGTAGATAAACACAATAGGGGCCCATAAAACCGCCGCAATCTTAACGTTTTACGATCTTTTAGCGGTCGCTCGTTGGTGCTCCACTCGTGACCAAGTCGCGTGCTCGAGACAGGCCCCCATTTTATTCAGCTCCCCAGGAAGGAGTAGGATCCGTGTTAGCGGATGATATTTATGGGCCAGTCAGCGGCACGTGTGGCTCTCCAAGTCGAAAATAAAAGGAACACCGAGAACTTGCCAGAAGCATACGTATAATATTTGTTTTCATGCTCAGATATACGAGTCTGTTTGTAGCTGTGACTTCTGCTATAAGGCTTTTAGTTGCCGCCATCTGAAACTTCCAGGGTATGGAAGGGGAGTTTGGGGCAAATTTTCAATAGTAAACGTAATTTATTCAGAATTTTAACATTTTTAAATCAAAATTTGTGAATAGTAGTAGAAAAAGTAGTAGTAGTAATATTAGTAGTAAAAGTAGTAGTAATATTAGTAGTAGAAGTAGTAGTACTAGCAGAATTGGAAACTGAAGAAATGGTAGTAGTATAATAGATCAACAATTTAATAAATATTAACACAAAAAAGAAATTAGAAGTGGTAATTGTAGGAGCAGTACTCGAACCTAAACCTTTTTTTGAATTTTCATGTATTATTTTCAATATTTTTTAAGAATCTTAAAGTTAACTAATTTTTAGCGAGCCTACAGACATACAAAATCGTAAAATAATCATTTGAAATCATAACTCAAAAAACATAGCCTACTTTAGTGCACCTCTTCGCTGGCTTATACTTTGACGTAGTTCATCTTAGTAAGAAGCACCCAGTTCATCATTCTTCTGTTGCAAATCCCTCGCCACCGAAATGTGTGCTAAAGAGTTACACACACACGCCCACCTTTTTGCCGGAGTAACAATTTACTTGCGCGTGGCTGCCCGGCACTCGAATTAAACCAAAAAAAAAAAAATAAAATATGTAAAAAAAGCCCGAACCCAGAGAAAAACGAACACCATGGCACCATAAAAAAATCGCTAGCTGGCAGCGTCGGTCGATCAATCCGTCAATCCGGCAAACCGTCGGATCGCCGGGCACTATTGTGTCCAATTTGAATGCTATACATAGTCGCCGAGGCACCGCCGTCGAGATCTCCAGGGGCTAGAGTACGGGTAGTGGTAGGGGCACCTGTTCGCCAGTTGCGTAAATTTGTATACACACTCGATACATAATCGCGCTCTTTGCCCCACGCCACTCTTTGGCTCTTTTACAAAACTTTTCGCAGTCCGGCTGCGCGTGTGCTGCTCTCCACTCGTCGCTCTGGGCTTTTGTTATATAACAGGCTTGCAATATAGCCATGCACGGCAAGAATTGAGATAGTTTTGGGTCATTCAGTATCAGATCTTCAAACTATTAAAAATGGTGTTGGAAAGTACACTATGAAGCAGGAAGATGAAGTTGTATTTTTTGCAGCATACTTTCGGGCGCATTTAAAAGAGGTTTGAAATCTCAAAAATCTCTAAAGATGCCATTTTAGAATGTTTGTATGAACATTTGTTAAATAAAATAACAGTATGAAGATTTAAAAAATTTTATAATATTTTATGGCATTTAAAAAACAAATTTTCAAAGAAAATATTAAGTTTTTACGGCATACTTTCAGGCGCGTTTTAAAGTGGTTTGACATCTCAAAAATCTCCGAAGGTGAACAATTTTTTAATGCTTATATATGTTTATTATATTTAAAGTATTGACATTTTGAAAATTAAAATAAATTTTAAATAAATGTATTTTAGAATATTTTAGCAATTTACAAAAATAAATTTCCCCTAAAAAGTTTAATATCAAACAATCTTATCAAGTCCCAAGAAACTTTCTTCTCATATTTGGGCACACATAAATATTTCATTCTGTGTATTTTCTGCATTTGTATATTCGTATTTTTATCATTATTGCGAGAATAACACGGGGACGAGCCCTGAAATCCGACCAATCCGCGAGCTCTGGGCGGTGGCAGTAGCTTATCTCACGCATTTATGCATGACAGATGACGCAGTGCGTCGGCAGATATGATCATTGGGACAGATGACAAGTGAAGCCAAAGAAGTCTTTCGAAATGTGGTCACTCCAAAAGAGCTTCGACTCGCATTTACTGGGATCACCCCGAAGATTTAGGCATCACGCATACGCCCAGTATGCTTCAACAAATTAAAAATTTAAAGAATTGGCAAGAAATTATCATCAATATATTAAGAATTATTATATATAGAAACATTTTATTTCAAAAGGTGTTCTTAAAATGTTATAAACATTTTTCTAAAAATGTTTAAAACCTTTTTGTTGAGAATATGGCGCCCAAACACTCATTACAAAATCAAATTATGTATTCCAAACGGTATGGGATCTCAATTTTTACTCAAAGCGGCCCCAAACAAACAAGATTAGGTTGCTAGGTAGCCACGCGAAATCGAGAACTAATCTTCTGAGCCAAAACTGGTTCGAAAAGGTCCCACAACTGGTCTTGTTTTCCGATTCGCGAGACCAGACACAAATACATATATGCGAAAAATTAGGCAAAAACTGAATTCAAATAAATTTCAACCGAAATACATGCAAAACGAGGCGAGGCGGAATTTATTCTTTTTTTCCAAAAAGAAACCCGATTTCGTTGCCATCCACATGGCATTGAATCGAGTCTCTTTTTGCCAAGTTCTTTTTTATTTGGCAACTTTCATTATCAATGTCAAGCACGATTCTAATTAAACGCTCTTGAAATAAAAGAAAAAACGAATTCAGCCAGATAACGCCTGGCAGCTGCTCATTTCATTAATGGATATGAGGAAGAAGCACTCTTTATAGTACATAGATAGACACGGAGGTGCTGGAGACTGGATGACGTGTTGCCAGAATAATTTTCAAGGCCTGTTAAGATCGTTTTAGATATAGAAGGTACATTATAAATAGTTATACAAATGCTTCGTCTAAGATCGAATTATTTAAACAGAAGTTTATTAGGTTACTAATTAGTAAAGCTTTGAAGCTTAAGATTTTCTCCTAGTGTAGTCTTTCACCTCCTCGACACACCTCTAATTAATTTCAGTTAGAGCCTTTGAAAGTCAAATCAGCAGAATTGGAAATTCGTGAGTTCGGCTATAGAATGGCAGCCCTCACGTGTCCATCTATATTTATAGCTATACATTTTCTAATGATGCCCCCTAGCCCCTTATCACTGGTCATTATTCCTGTGAATTATTTTTAAGACGGCTGCTAGGCAGCGCTTATCAGGTGGAAGCAACTCATAAGGTAGGCTTGGCAGCGTCCCAATCTCATCGCCTCGCATCTCATCGCATCGCCTGTTTGCTAGCCCGACTGTTGCTACAGGGAATCTTATCGCCGCCGACCCACTGGATGTGCGTCATCGGCTCGGGCTTCCTTCTTCGCTCCGGATCGTTTTAATAGATCCTTGGTGAGCAGTAATTTCCAGAAATTCCAATTGACATAACACACACTGGCTTGGTCTCTGTACACGGGCTCGTCTGTATTTACAAGGTTTTCGCTTTGATAATAAATAGTTACAAGGAAGGGAGGAGTGGCGCAGGCTGGCGCTGGGTTAGGGAACCTTCTTGAGGTGCGAGTGCGACTGTTTGTGTTTGACCTTCGAGGTCAGCACGTCGTAGCCCAGACTGATGATGTTGTCGTAGAAGATGCGGTAATGGGTGGGGACCCAGTAGAAGTTGACGAACTGCGCCACCGGCCACACCGTCCACTCGGCGGCGTACAGCTTCCAGGCCTTCTCCTTGATCTCCTCCCACACCTCGTGCTTGTCCTTCCGCTCCAGCAGGCCCAGGGTGACGAAGAAGGCCGTTATGTAGATGGGCGAGCAGATCAGCTGGTCGAGCACGATCTTCTTGGCCACCACGCGCATACTGCGACCGGGCAGTCGTTTGTCCAGCATCTTGTACCAATAGTGACAGATCACGCCCACCGTCACACCGCTGGTGGCCATGTGGGCGGTGCGGGTGGACTCGAAGCGTTCGATTTCGCCGCAATAGATCTCCAGGTGCTGTTCGAGGATGTCGCCCACACAGCTGAGGGTCAGCGAGATGCCCACATTGGTGAAGAGCAGGAAGCGGCTGCTGAAGGCGTTCGCATGCCACTCCCGCAGCTTTTGCAGCGCTCCAAGGCCAACGGTGGTGGTGGCGCTGGTGGTGCCGCCACTGGGCGCTGCTCCGCCGGCTCCACCGGCTGTGCCGCTTCGCCGTGGCCAGCTCATCCGCAGGCTGCGCTGGCCGCGCATGGCCCTGGACAGGATGAGGCCACGGGCCGGGCAGCTGCGCAGGGATTGCATGCTGTCCGCCTGGGATAACTCAATCTTCTAGGGGGTTGTGTTGGGTGCTTCTCTTCGTCGTCCGGCGGTTTTTCGATATTTACATGCCCTCCGCCTGCGGGCCAGCCATAATGTCAGCGGTGTCTGAAAACGGGATGTGCTTCTCGGGTCCTGGGATGGGTTCACAAAGGTATACACATGGTTTTTTCGAATTTTGTTTTTTTTTTTTTTTTTTTTAAATATTAAGTTACTTCCTTCCGTGAAGAGGGAAGAATTATTTGGCCGCCCCGTTGGAACGGGTTAACGCCACTGCCAATGTATGAAATTAAATTTCAAGAAAAACAAAATTTAATGGACAGCTATGTAAATATCGTGCAGTAGTTTCTGGTGATGTTATGATGACAATGAACGATGAGCGATGACGATGAACGATAAGCGATGAAAATGTTATCAATATGTGTGAGAAATTTTAATTTTGAGATTTTGTGAGTTGGTATAAGCGTGGATGGTGTTATAGTGTGTTAAATGAGCAGTGTGGAGTGTGTTGTATTAGATATTAATATTAGCAGCTCGAATGAAACTGGTAATCGATGTCCAATTTTCAATTGGTTCATTTCCAAGTAAACGATAGATATCGTTATATTTAAGTAGTGTTGGATAATTTTGTCTTGTTGGTGTATATTTTGAGCAATTTAACAAAATATGCGAAATGTCTTCATTAACGTTACACGAATCGCATAGGGCGTTATCGTAGACTTTCATTTTGGAAAGTGTGTATTTGTCAAAAGCATGTCCGCTTAAGATTCTGTTTAGAGTCTTCGTTTCTATACGGTTGAATAGGTGTTCTTTGTTTTTAAACCAAGGCTTGGAAGTGGTATATGGTGAGAGGAGAGAGTAACCCTTGTTACGCTCTAATGAGAACAGACTGTATTCACGCTCCCAGTCTTGTTTTATTTGCGCGAACATATGATTGATTGCGTCCTTAAGGGTCCATCTGACGGGTGCGAAAGAGCCGTTAATTTTAGCATTTTTAGCCGCTGTATCTGCGAGATCGTTTTCCCAAATATTGGAATGGCTTGGAATGTGGTGAAATTCTATGGATAGCAGGGTTGGGTTGTTTATGACTTTTTTCAGAATGCATTGAGAGATGCAGTTTTTGGAGTTCGTGTTCTTTATTGTCTGGATGGCACCAAGACTGTCAGTTAAAATTGCTATTTTGGAGAACTTTTTTGAAATACCGAAGTCAATGGCTTTTTCTAGGGCTGTGAGTTCAGCAGTCAGCGACGATAGTTTTTTGTCGGTGTAGAAACTTTTTATCGAATTGGAATTTAAGTGGACAAAGGCACCTCCTGTAAAATTTTCCGACACAGAACCATCCGTGAAGATGATTTCCATATTTTTTGAGGTTAAACTTCTTATTTTTTCTTTAAATAAAGAGAGAATTATAGTCTCGTTTGCCATTTTTTTATTTGTACAAGTACCTTTAAAGAAATTTGTGTCAACTGAAATCTTGCGTGTGGACAGAGAGTAAGGACAAATAGGAGCAATACTATCCAGGATATTTTTAAATTCAGCATAAATTCTACTGTAACTAGTATTTTTGGCTACAAAGGAGTTTGACAGAAGCGACGCAGATGGTAGTCCATGAGCGAACGTTTTGGCCAACTCCTTCGCTGTAGCGAATTTAATCCTATAAGCTGGAGGAAGTTCAGCTGCAAGATTATAAATAATATTAATTGGAGTCGATTTAATAAGTCCTAAGGCCTTTCTAAGGTGGAAATTAGCATGCTTATTTATATTGTTTTGTACTGATTTTGATATGTTTGAAAAAGAGGAGCAGGCGTATTCATATCTAGTTCTAATAAATGCTTTATAAAAGAGTAGTGACTTGCTTGGATGTACTCCGAAGCGGCAACCACTGAGCATTTGAATAAACATATTCGTTTGATTCGATTTAGAGATCGTTTTATTTACATGCTGAACAGACGAGTTGTTTGAACTTATGACTCTACCTAAATAATTTATACTATTTACATTTTTTAAAATAATATTATTGCACAAGATACTTAAAGGTTTTTTTCTTAGATTAAAATGAATGGTGGCTGATTTGTCTGGATTAAAAGTAAGATTATTAATATTGCACAGTTCCATAAACCTATTTACTTTTTGTTCTAATTTCTCTTCAGCCATCGAAAAGACTTTGTCATAACAGACTAGAAAGAAGTCGTCAGCGTACTGGAACAGAATACTGTCATGGTCATTACTTAAGCTGTGAAGCTCAGCTGTATATAAATTAAAGAGGATTGGACTCAGACAACTACCTTGACTAACTCCTTTGTTTACAGTTATCTCTGCAGTACCCATAGTGAGAACTCTTTTACTAAGGAAGTTTATAATGAAATAAATATGATTGTGGTCGAAACCCAAACTAACTAATTTGCTACCCAGAATAGGGATATTGACGGCATCAAAGGCTTTACTTAAGTCTAAAACCGCTGCGGTAACGTGGAAACCACGAGCTTTTAGGTTGGCTATGTTATTTATTACATCGTTGATGCATTGGGCAGTAGAATGGTTTTTTCTGAACGCATAGGATCTTGGTGGCAGAATTTTATTTTTATTAATGTACTCTTCCATCCGCAATTTAATCAAACCTTCTAAGCACTTAAAAGTCACACTTAGAAGGCAGATAGGTCTGTTGTTGGTAATAATTGAAGAGTCTAGATTTTTTTTGGGAACAGGTATAACCCTTATTTTCCGCCACTGATCTGGAATAAACCCATTGTCTAAAGTAATGTTTAGCAGGGATACCAGTTTTTCTATTTGACTTAAGGGTAGAGATAGAAGCATTCTGTATGAAATGTTGTCAAGACCCTTAGCCGAGTCTGGGTTACGAGAGTTAAGGAAGTCAAGAAGTTCACGCGCTGAGAAATTAGAGTTGGTATATCTATAAAGCAGATCAGGAGAAAAAGATACGTCAGGACACATCGCAGTGTTGGGAGCTGTGGCTATTTGATTGAGAAAATCTCTATGTTCTGAGTCAGATATTGCACTGTTTGACGGTTTAATTTGTTTAAAAAGTTTAAGATTTTTGATTTTGTTCCACATATCTTTCAGAGAAGAGGGGTTAGAAATGTCTTCTGCTAGCTTATTGAGGTTTTCTTTTCTCATTTTATAATAATAGTTGTTAAGTTTTTTATTACTGTTAATATAGGCAATAGCATCAGATTGTAGTTTGGATTTAAAATATTTTTGTCTGCACGCGTTTCTTAATCTAAACAATTTTTCACATACCTCGTCCCAATACTTTTTTGGAACATATCTATTGTTTGTATTTATTTTAATTGAATTATTACAGTGTATTGTTTGGGATAAGTTGGAAATGCTATCTAACGTTGTAATTTGAATTTTGGAAAAGTCTTTGATTATTTTATTATGGTTAAATTTAATAATATTAGTCGAAGCAGAAATTTGGTCTATTTCAATTAAGATTGGGAAATGATTGCTATTTGATATTTTAGAATTTATTGAGGACCAGTTAGAACAAAGATTGCTACTATTAATGAAAGTGAGATCGAGTGTTGAAGTATAGGATGGGTTATGGGAGTAAGTTGGAGAGCCGTTGTTAAGGCAAAAGAAACCGGAGTGTAAGAGGGAATTTTCTAAAATACCGCCTCTGACATCTTGAGTATTATTACCCCAAATGCTGGATTTGGCATTGAAGTCACCACCTATGACAGTTAGACCACTCGATTGAGCAGCAATAGTAAATAGATCATCGCAGCCTTGTTGAAAAGAATTAATGTCTGTGCTGGGAGCAGCATAGACACTGAAAATATTAATATTATTTCTTAGGTTAATTGTACGGATACCAATGACTTCTAAGCTAATATCACAGTTGATTTGTTTAAAGCGTATGTGTTTTTTTAAGTAAATTCCAACGCCTCCATAACCATCGTTACGCGGCTTACATACAAAATTATAATTTGCCAAGCTACACATGGAATTATTGGAAATCCATATCTCTGATAAAATTGCTATGTCTATGTTATTGTTTACTAAGAATAATTCTAGTAATTGTTTGTTATTATTAGCAGTTAAGCTCTGAATATTATACTGTAGGATTTTTATTGTCATTTAAATAATATAACTTTATGTTTTATTTTCAAATGAAAACAGATAGACAAATGAAAGAGAAAAGAAAAACGAATAAATAAAAAACAATTAATTTAACAGAAAAAAAAAAAAAAAAAAAAAAAAAAAAAAAATCAGAAAAATAAGTAAATAGATAAATAAATAAATAAAAAAGTTATTATTCAAAATTAAACAAGTTGATTAATTTTGAACAAATCAATTTTTGAGTTTGTAAGTGCTATTCTGTTTCTTAAATTCTCTAAAAAGTTTCTTGATTCAGGTACTAAATTGGTTGTTTCGTTGACTAGAAATGAGGATATTTCAGAAGCTAATTGATTTAAGCTATTCTCCGCAGCTTCAAGAGCTGGATTGTCTAAAAAAGGTTGACTAGAGGGTGAGGAACTAGGTGGATTAGAATGAATGAGAGAAAACTTTTCGTTTGGAGTGTACTCATGTTCATAAAGAGCAGCTTTCCAGCTGATCATAGTGTCGCGTGAATTTTTATCTTCGTTTTTCTTGTTAAGAGAGTTCTTAACAACCTTATTAAAAGGGTTTTGTGCAAATATTTGTTGGGTAGCTATTTTGGTATTATTTTGTAACACTGGATTGGCAGATTTTCTTTGCCATGTTGGCTGGGGGAAGTGGGTTAAGTCGTTGGTGTCGACTTCATCTAAAATTTGGAAGAGAGAGGGGTACCTAATCTTCGTTTCATTTCGTGATAAATTCTCAATAGTCATACATTTCTGGATAGCGTACGCTCTCTTACGAGCAGGGCACTCAAGAGAGGTGGCTGGGTGATTTTGTTTGCAGTTGGCACAAACGAGTTGATTACATTGTTGTTCTCTTGAATGCGAAAGAGAACATTTACTGCATTTTTGTTCAGTTTGTTTACAATGCTGAGCAAAGTGATTAAATCTAAAACAACGAAAACATTGACTAAAAGGAACATATGGACTAACATTAATTTTGGTGTACAGGAAGACAATCTCGTTGGGAATTTGAGTACCTTTAAAAAGAATCTTAACCCTAGGAGTGTTAATAAAAATATCTTTATTGTCTCGGTCCTTAGTCTTCACACGAATTATTTCTTGAATAGGTACTGGAGAAGAAATGTACTCCTTAAGTTCAGAGTCGGAAAATTTTGTCGGAATATTAAAAATAATACCCATTTTAAAAATGAAATGCTTAAGAATTTTAGGTTCGTAACCATTACTTTTAAGATTTGAGGACAGGATGCTATTAGCTGCCGTTGCTGACTTGCACTCAGCCTTGCAGCGCCCATAACCAATCTTATTTACTGAAATTATATCTTTAATATTTAATTTTAGCAGGACAGCATTTAGTTCAAGAGGATTTATAGGAACTCTTCTAGGTCGGTTTTCGCCATTGGTTTCACCAATTTTGTCTATGTAGACCACAAAGGGTCCCTTGTGAGCGCTGCTGTACGAGTATCCGTTGTTTTCCAAATTTCCACTTTCTCTCTTCTCTTCTTTGCTAGCAGGATCCGTTATAGCTTTACCACTTACTTGGCTGGTTGGACTCGGATGACTTACAGGGTCAATGACTTCTTTCATCACAACTTCTTCGCTTTCCGATTCTACTAAATTGTTATCCGTAGGTTTTTTCTTTTTATTTAAGGGCGATAATTTCGGCCTTTTAACGTTGCTCAGCTCCGAATAAGGGTTTTTACCCTTGGCCTCGGAGGAGGCCATTTTTCTTGGAGTAACTTTACCCGTAATTGATTGTTTATTTAACCAATAACAACAGACAAATATTTATAAAAGGTATTAAACGTATATATTACGTTATATTTTTGTTTTGAAAAAAAACAGAATAAGTAAAAATCGGTATCACACACTGCTCAAACACCTCCGTTGCATGCAACAGTCAGCACGCGAAGAATTTTGTTTTTTTTGATTTGACTTTTGAAAGGCAATTCGGACACACGCAACAGCAACAACAACAATAACAACCATCACGTGTAGTGAACAGCTGGGCTGACCAGGGCTGGCGCGAGAGGGCTATCGATAGCAGCAATCGATGACAGTCGGGGGCAAGTCATTTGAAATTGATTGAATTGCGGTTATTCGAAATTAATTGAATTGCGGTTAGCTACTTAATATTTATTTTAAGGAAATAAAAGCTGAGAAATAAAACATTTATGAGAAAAACAGCTGTGCTTCAAATGGAAGATTTTGAACTGTTAGACTTCTTTGAATGTTTAATTGTATATATACAAAATAAATAAAAAGATTTTGTGAGCGAATTAATTTTCTTATTTTTTAGTGTAAAGAAATTAAGGAAACATAAACTACATATTTTCTTAGTTAGTATACAACGAAATATGTATTTATGTGTTTGTATAAAGCTTACTTACAGTGTAAAACTTGGAGCTAACTTAAAATTAGCTGGTCTGGAAATTTTATTTTGAAACGGTTTCCTTACATATTTACTAAGTTAAAAAAATAACTTATTTGTAATTAAGCAACTTAGCTTGCCAGCCCTGAATCCCCTGTCGATAGCTTGCATCGATAGCGCAGAACACGGCGACAACCCTAGAAAGCATTCCACAGTGTTTTGTTGTTTTTTGTGCAAGCGTCGCATTAGCTCCGTTCCAGACCCAAATCGGGCATATATAGCCAGCCCACATCCGGTTGCAGGTGCGCAGGAGCCCGAGGACAGCGCCCGCCAGCCCCTGACGCGGGTTCTCCTGGTCGCAGCAGCGCCAAACAGCTGAGTAAGGTACTGCGTTGTTGTTGTCGCTGCTGGGTCGTGCAAGTGGGACGCAGTAAGTGGAGTCCCAAGCAAAAGCCCAGCGCAGACATAGATAAGGAGCACTGCGAGGCCAGGAAGCAATCGGAGTAATACCCAGATTATGCCCCGCTTTTAATAGGAACAAAGGAACACCAGCGCACACACAGACGCAACGCACACACACACAGAGGGGCTGAGGCACGCACAAGAGAGAGCGAGAGAGGCAGCACAATGGGACGCATATTTCTGGAGCACCTCGGCGGGCTGAAGCTCTTCAACTGCGCCCAGTGCCACACGAACCTGACCAACCGCAGCCAACTGATCAGCACCCGCTTCACGGGCGCAACAGGTGAGTCGTCCGCCCCAGCCGTGGTTATGCAACGATAACACCCTGTAATGCCACGCAGGACGCGCCTATCTGTTCAAGCGGGTGGTCAACCTGACCTTCAGCAACATCCAGGAACGGGTCATGCTCACCGGCCGTCACATGGTGCGCGACGTCATGTGCAAGAACTGCGGCGCCAAGCTGGGCTGGATGTACGAGTTCGCCACCGAGGAGTCGCAAAAGTGGGTATAACCAGGAAAACCCGGGTTCAGGGAGTCAGAAGTTCAGGCAACAGATTAGGATCGATAGGAGTTAGTGATGTTTTAGTTGAATCAATTTAAATTGGTCAGTTGTCTCTGCGAGGAGTCCCAAAAGTGGGTAAAAGCAGGCAGGAAACCCAAGTTCAGGGATTCTAGGATGATTAGGATGTCTCGCCCCCGGTCTTTACCTTCGACAGCTTGAAATATCCCTGCTAATAAAGGATCCAGCGGTTCACTTAGTGAGTTTTAAGTTAACCAATTTGAATTTTAGTTTTCTCTAGCAGCCAAGATCGTCTTACTGGGATGGAAGTACAAGTTTTCCACTAAGGATTCCCAAAAGTGGGTAAAAGCAGGCAGGAAACCCAAAATCAGGGGTTCTACAAGTTCAGGCATCAGATTAGGAGTTCCCCTCCTCCGTTTTAATCGTCAAAAGCAAATCAAGGATCCAGAGGTTCAGTGTTTGATGTTATATGTTTTGGCCCAATTAGCTTGGTGTCTTACTATAGATCTCCTTTGTGTTTGCCTACTTTGCATCAGCACTGCGTTCTTATTGAGGATCTACAAAAGGAGAACCCTTAAAAACAGATGCAATAGGAGATCCCTAAATGAACATAATAAGCTTTGTAGGAAACAGGAGTCAGAATATGAAGAAATATTTCAAGCTAAATATAGGCAAGCAAATATTTATATGCATTGCAGCTAGTATTTTTCATGGCAACCACAGAATTTGTTTATACATACCTAATTAGGGACACAAAAAAAACGTAATAAGCAGAAAGATGTATAATATAGCTAAGCAACACTAAAATCAAATAGAAAAGCTTTTTTTTTAACAAAAAAAAAAGTGTTAAAGATGGATAAAAATCCCTGTATAACCCTAAATCATCCGAAGTGCAGGACTTTTAAAAGTTTTAGGCAAAAAGTTTCTATACAAAAATGTTAGGAGTCGAAGTATAGTTCCCCGTCGCCCAGTCAAATAAGAAATCTCACTAACTCCCCATCCCATCCGCCAGGTACAAGGAGGGCCGCGTGATCCTGGAGTACGCCCTGATCACCGAGGCGGAGGGCTTTCCCTCGGAGGCCGCCACCACGAGTCACTGAGCCGACCGAGCTGAGCAGCCAGCCGGAAAACGACAAACGAGAACCACGCATTGGCCGAGGAACCGTGTGTAGCCCTAAGTATTGAGTAGCAGGCCACAGGCGATGGCCTCTCTGCATTAGACCTAGTTTAGAGATCGCCGTAGTCGGGGAGCACCCGCTGGGCATCCGGCACGGAGCACCTGCGTCTACGGCTCTGTCTTAACGTGACTTAAACGTAGTTATATAGGCACATCTAGCACGTAAGCAGCTGCGGCGCCCGATTCTACCATTAACATGTCATGAGGCTGAAGTGCTAACCAGAGATAGGTCCCCTCCACCCATCGGTTCGAACTGATCCGCAGTGGACGGATCCCGATCCACACTTGTGTCTTTTTCAAACAAGATCTCTAGACCGTAATCAATCACAGCAATAAAGTACCACAATAATCGAATAGCATGTAACAATCGTCGGGGTACCTCGTCGGCTCGTCTCTTTACTCGGCTATTTTGACAAATGCAGGAAAAATGCATCATCTCAGTTGTCTAAACACTAGTTAAGCTTGATAATAACAACTAAAACACCTATAGTTTGCCAGTCTTTTGGGCCATGGCCAGGGCGTTCTCATTGGCGATGACCTGGAACTCCTGGAAGCGCTGCGAGACGCGCTGGTTCATCTTCAGGTACTTCTCCATGCAGTTCAGCGAGCACTTCTCCTGCAAAGTCGAGCGGAATTATTTGCGGGCTGGCATCGTGCTGCAGTGCGTCAGCAAGACTCACCTCAGAATCCCTGACATCACGCGAGGTGAAGTCGCGCACGCAGTCTGTGAAGCACATCTCGGACAGCTTGTTGTAGGACATCAGGAAGTCGGAGAACTGAAGGGTGGTTAAATATGACCAAAATAAATGAAAACCACATTGCATCACTTGCTGGAACCGGGTCTCTGGCGGCCCACGGAGCCGCCGCGGCCAGGCCACTCACCGTCTTCATTTGGTCCTTGTCCAGCTGGTCCAGCGCTATGTTTTCCGGGCTCTTGGCCATCTTGTGCGGCGGTATTTAATTCAAGTTTCTCGAAACGAAGGCAAAGAGCAATAATAATGTGCCTATATTAAATAATAGAATAGAGGTGGCAGGGCGACGATAACACCGATAGGTTGTCAGACTCAACTGTCAGGTGGGTGTCCGTGCTGAGTTAGCAGTGTCGCACAGCTGACTGTTTACTAGGGTGATAATTCATTGCGGGTCTTTGCAGCACTGTATACGGAATCTTTGTTGCTTTACAAATAGTTTCACTCATCCTGCTTTAATGCTGTACAAAAAGCACGCTTAAAAGAAGCAAATCACGGCAAAAGTAGCATATAATCGATAGGCTAGCCATGTCACCCACCTTCGCTTTAGTGTGACCATGCACTTAGCCGTTAAAGAATTGCACTCCTTTGCAGCACTGCACGGCACGCCATCTTTTTTTCGCCACAAACATTTTTTCTCGCCCTGCCTTTGGGAGTGTTTGCTGCGCAAAAAAGCGAGAAAATCCGATTGAAGCCAGCAGGAAGGCCCTGAAAAAGCAGAGCAGAGCCCGCCGAGCGAGTGGACACGCACCAAGCGACCAGCAGGAGCACTCAGCGCCGCACACACACGGAACACAGAGCCAGCGCAATGCCACGCTACCGGGAATGGGACCTGGCCTGCAAGGTGTACGTGGGCAACCTGGGCTCCTCGGCCTCCAAGTACGAGATCGAGAACGCGTTCAGCAAGTACGGACCCTTGCGCAACGTCTGGGTGGCCCGCAATCCGCCCGGCTTCGCCTTCGTCGAGTTCGAGGATCGCCGCGACGCCGAGGACGCGACCCGCGGCCTGGACGGCACCCGCTGCTGCGGCACCCGCATCCGCGTCGAGATGTCCTCCGGGCGATCGCGCGAGGGTCGCGGCGGCGGTGGCGGCGGCGGCACCCGTGCTGGCGAGGGGCGTGGCGGCGGCGGAGGCGGCTCCGGCGGCGGTACACGGGCTGGCGATGGCGGCGGTCGCTATAGGTGAGTACGGCCCCTGGCATTCCACATAGGTACCAACGAGCCACCAAAAAACGCAACCCCCCAACCCCCAACCCCCTCTCGATTATGAAACATCATAATTTTGGCCAATTTGTGCAGAAAATATGCAGAAATACATATACATATAGTTGATGATCTGTGCCGTGTGTGTGTGTGTGTGTGTGTGTGCCCTGGCGTGTGTGTATGCTTGTGAAAAATCGATTCGCGTATACATACGAAAGCGGGCCCGAATTACACACTCTCCCCCTGAGTGGGACACCACTGTAAGCCACACATCATAAGCACACACAGTGGCGTCCGTGAGAACAGTCCTGCCGCACAGTGGCGTCCTTGGCGCACGCAGTCCTGGTTGTTTCTCGCTAATCAATCGATTTTCTAGCTTGTCTCTTTCCCCATGGGAGATCCAGATACCCAGATCTTGTTACTAGCCCATTTCATTGCTCATTATATTGCACCCGAGGTCCATAGTTTCAAGTTCAAAGAGTATAGCTTTTAACTAGAGAAAACGTTTTGTTTGTTGTTTTTTAGTAAAAAAAAAAAGATACAAGAGAAAATATGTTTTTATATTTACAAAGCAAAACAAAACAAAATAAAAAAAAAATAATAGTAAAAACAAAGTAAATCGAACGCTTGGAGCCAATTTTAATGTGGTCTCACAATCATTTTGCAGGATAAAGTCTTCTTCTTCTACTACAACAAGCACAACAAGAACTACTACAACAACAACATCAATAAGAATAATAATAATAATTAAAAGAACAACAAAGAAAAGAACAGCAACAGCTACTACTACTAGAACTTCTACTACTACTCCTCTTCCTTCAACAAGAACAACAACAACAACCAAAAGAACAACAACAGCTACTACAAGAACAACAACAACTAGTACTACAGCAGATCCTGCTCCTCCTATTACACACATTTCACCACCAACAACAACAGCCACCACCACACCACCATGCAATAATTTGTTGTGCGGCCCTAGTCAGAAATTCAACAAATTCGATATATTCCGCTGACCACAGAACCGAGAACCAGTACGAATAACCGAACGACTGCAACACTACACCCCCTCCACCACCTGTTCAGCTCGACCCAGGCCACAGAATAGACAAAAAGCATCATCAGCAACGTCTCCGGCTCCGCAGCTATAAGAATAATGCACCCAAAACCAGCCCAAGCGCACACCCACAGCCACCTAACAACATCGCACTGGTCGGGGGGCAAACGATCATTTCATATTGCATTTATTAATAACCCAGTGAGGCGGGACACTTTATGGTCTCTTTTCGAATGAATAGAAAGCTCGCATAATTTCATTGTATATTATTATAACTTGCAAAAAAAAGTCTGGTTCGGTTAAAAAAATGATCGCTTGCCCCTTGGGGCCAACAACTTCACATCATTTCTAGTCTGTTAGTTGACAGCATCTTCAGACTACACCACACCACACACACACTCTGCCATTAACCACACTAATCACCAAGAACCACAGCGAACCGGGCGGCATCGGCGGCAACAGAGCAACTCCATCAAGAATCTAACTCCAATATGCATCTATGCATATATATATATTTACACACTCACCAGTCTAGCAACGCTTCAAAAGTCAACTTCCTACGCCTCCACGTTGTGCGGTTGTCTTCAGCCTGCTTCCTTCGTCCCCAACAAACCAACCAACCACCCACCACCTCATCATCCGTCATCTTTAGTGCAGCTACAGCATCAGCAACAAGCTACAGCTACAAAGACCAACTGCAACAACAGCTTCTACTACTTCTACTACGACAACTGGCAGCCAGTCGGCAAAAGTATCCGTATGGATCTTTTGTTGGCTCCACCACTCAGTAGTTGCACCTTTCCCTTGCAATCAAACAAGATTGAGGCTGCTTCACGCTAATTCCTTCAATCGCAGCAAGTATGAAACCTTTGGCAGCCACCGACAACACTCCCCCTCGAACCGAAACGAGAAACGTAACGTCTCTAACAAAGCCCGTTTGTTATAATTCTATTTATGGTTTCTGCTAATGTGTTTTTTTAATCTTTCGTTCTTGTACTCTAACCATCTACTGAGACCATGTTGTTCGCGCTAACTGTCTGCTTTCTGTGTATATATACCGTGTAGCTTGAGTTCGCCTTGAGTTCTCGAACTCAATGTCAGACTGTTAAGCAACCAAACGACCCCACCACCAATCGATCAGTCGACCAAGCACCAGCAGCATCAGAAGGGCAGGGTCTTCTTCAAGCTCGCCGCTCCACATCGCGCGGATGGTAGGAGCAGCACGGCCACCACCACCAAACCACAACCACCACCTGATCCTCTCTTGCTGCTAACTGATGCTTCCCCACCAACTGCTTCTTCATACGACCTACGTTCTTCGGCTGCTGCAACAGAATAGAATGATTCACCAATATATATTATCCACCAACAACACACACCAAAAAAAAAAAAAAAAAAAACTGAAAACACAACACAGCCACCCTAGTCACAGTCAATCAACTCAGAATCGTATCGTATCAACAGCCCAAACTACAACAATTCAACAACAAGAACCTACTACTACTACTACAATTCAACAACAACTACAACAGTCTCCTCAGTCTGCTCTGCTCATCAACCAACTAAGCAACCTACCAACAAACCAATCAGCCAACCAATCCAACCAACCACCACCAATTACTTTATGTAAATGTCACACCAACGCTTTCGTAAAAATGGGGCCAAAAAAATAAGAAAAGAAACCAAAAATATATCAGCTATATCTCCACCACCTTCAAGCACCTTCAGCCACCAAAAAAAAAAAAAACAAAACCAAAAATCAGCCAGCTCTCCGCTCTCAGCTCCGCTCCGCTCAGCTCAGCCAAATTAAAGCTCCAATATCAGCTCTCCGATCCGTATCCGATCCACCAGATCCATCAGCCCAAGTTGTGTGTTCTTTGATCGAGAGCACTCTGTCAACTTCACGTATCTTAAGGAATTGCTATCTTACTACACGACTAGTTAAGTTACTCCCTAGTGCAAAATCGATTTAATTTGTATTTTCTTTCTCTCTCTCTCTCTCTTTCTCCCTCTCTCTCCTGCCTCTTTCTATGGCCTGTCTGTGTGTCGTGCCCAATATGCTTTCCCCAACGCCACACCCGTTTCGTTGCAGATCCCGCTCGCCCCGCCGCTCCAGGACACGCAGCCGCAGCTTCTCGCGGGACCGTCGCAGCCGCTCCGACTCCAGGGACCGCCACTAGACGAGGGAGCCCCAGGAGCAGCCCCAATCCAGACTACACACACACACACGTATATATAGAGAGATATATATATAATATAGCCACAGCGTTGGGGCCAAATGTGTCTGTTTTCCCCCTCACAAAGAAGGTCCACAGATTCCTTAGTTTGACTCAAAGAAATTCGTCCTGCATCTATCCCCTCCCAAGAAGAGACCCCAGAACCACCCCAGAGCCACTCCACAAAGGACCACCACCACCAGCACACACAACCCAGCCATCTCCGATCTGGACGGATCGCAAGTATAGCCACAGTACAACTACGGTACACATTGGTATTTAGGCTTTAAGACTTTGGTAGATTTTAATTAAAACAAAACAAAACAAAACAAAAGCGAGTAATGCAACCACTACAACACACTAAGAGCGGGCCATCCAAGGGGAGCGTGTGCTGTTCCACACTCTCCCGCGGATGCCCACTCTTTGTCCATTGGTTTTTCTTCGAATCTGTCGCAACACAAAATGTCAAGAGGAAAACGATTGAAGAGCAGTGAGAAGTTTCTATATACATACGAATGATTGACGGAAGTGCGAGTAATTAAGTCGTGAAATGAAAATCAATAAATTGAACATAATTTAAAACCAAAACGCTGTCAAGTGGCTTATTCATTGGGATAAGGCACGTTCTGATGCCTACTTTAAGGTTTAAACACATTGATTTTATATTTAATTTATTTTTAATCAGTTGTACTTGCCTAATGCCTCTCCAAAAACCCTATACTGTGGGCTAAAAGTAAGGTGAATTCGCTTGAAAAATTAAAAAGCTTTATTTAATTTTATAAATTAATTGTTTCCTCTTCAAAGTAATTTCTCTCCGAAGAAGAACCATAATCTGGAACCTGGAATTTTGAATCTATTGGTAGTGTCATATATTTTAACATCTCAAAAGCTACTGCTTGGACAAAGGGTTTTTAAATATATTACCTTTTACTATTTTTCTAATTTAAAAACGAAAATTATTATTTTTTTGGTAAAATCTTTGCCTAAACTACAAATTTTATTTTTTTTTTTAATATTTTTTCTTTAGTGCTTCCTTTTAAGATACTCTAAACCTCATTTTCATTTAATTTTAATTTAAAAACAAAAAACATTTTAGGCGAAAATATTTTTTTTTCATAAAATCTCTCCCAAAATTATAAATATTTTTTTTTATATTTTTCTCTTTCAAGCACTTCATTTTGAGTTACTCTAACTTACCACATTTACTTTATGTTTAAATTTAATTTAAAAACAAAAAACATTTCAAGCAAACATTTTTTTCTTTTCTTAAAATCTTAGCCAACATTAAAAATTTGATTTCTTGTAAAATTTTTGCTTTCAAACACGAAATATATTATAATTTTCTGATGATCCTATCATATTTTATCATGGTACATTTTTTTTGAGTCTCCAAAAATTGGTTTCAGGAGAGTTAAAATGAGAAAGAAACCTTTTTAAAAGTACCAAATCATGTATCACATAATGAATTCGTGCTTTATGTTGGTCCGAAAACCCAATGGAACCCCCAAGAGATCCCCCAAACCAGCAGAAAACGCTCCAAGGCTCGTTTAACAATAATATTTATTTTGCTATTTTTTGTTTCTTTCCATAACAATTAGTAATGACTTGAACGCACACACATCGCATGTTCTGGGGATCGATTCGGTATTGGGATAAGCACATGCAGGGCTATATATACGCGGATAAATATGCAAAGTGCACACAAGGCAAACAACATTCGTCTAGAACAATATCAGAATCTTCAATTTGGCGCCGACCAGCGAGTGGTAAACGACTCTTGGCTCCAACAAAAATTATTGTCTCTTCCCCGCCGGGAGAATCAATTCAAAAACGAATCAAGAGCTCGCAGGGGTAAGTGGGTTACTTGCTAACTGGGTGCACAAATCAGGGGGACGTCGAATTTTCATATATATTTAATATATAAAGAAGAGTATAGCGGCGTTTCGTTATGACACAGTAACAAGGAGAAAAAAAAACAAGTATGGTATTTCGTACTTTAATCCTAAGCTGGAGGATCGACACTTTTAACACAGGGATGGCGGGGGACGGGGGCGTGGCGGGGCTGGAGGCCGCGTCTACTTGTACTTCTTCATGAACTCGGCGTGGAACACGCGGAACTTCTCCATCATCAGCTTCAGCTTGTCCGTCTGCGGCAGGATGGTGCTGCGGAAGTGCCAGGTGCCGGGCTGCTGGCCGAATCCGCTGCCAGGAACAATGCAGATGCCTGGGGAGAAAGCGAAGATTAGAGGATATAGAGGAAGCCAGTCGGGGGGAGGACCACTCACCGCTCGTCTCGAGCAGCTCAAATGCGTAGAACACGTCGGGGGCCATGCCCTTGGCCTTGGCGGCCTCGACGGCCTTGGGCGGGATCTCGATCTGGGGAAAGACGTACATGGCGCCCTGCACGGGGTTCACCTTGTAGCCCTCGAAGCTGCTGAGCGTCTTGTGCACCAGTTCGGCGCGCTCCTTCAGGGCCGCCAGGATGGCGTCGCGCTCCTTCTTGAACAGCTCGTAGGAGGGCTCACCCGGCTGCGGCGGGTTGACCAGGGCACTGACGGCCACCTGGCCGGCGGTGGTGCTGCACAGCGCCGCCGTGATCGACTTGGTCAGCATGGCCTTGACCTTGGGGTCCAGGTTGAGCACCTCCATGTAGCCACCGCGAATGCCGCACTCGCCCAGGTAGCCCTTCGACGTGGACAGGAAGCTGACCAGCTCCTGGCTGCGGTAGGGCTCGCCCATCTCGTAGGCCACCTTCTTGAACGACCAGAACTTGGAGTTCTTGTCGTACACATTGTCCTGGTACACCTCGTCGGCCAGCAGCAGCACCTTGTTGTCGTGCGCGAACTTGATGATCTCCTCGATGTTCTCGCGGGTCAGCACCTGGCCGGTGGGATTGCCCGGATTGATGACGACCAGGGCGCGCGGGTTGCACGTCTTCTTGGCGGCGTCGAAGGAGCGCTGCAACTCCTTCCTGCCCAGACTCCAGCCGGTCTCCTCCTCCAAGTAGTAGTCCACCTTGGTCATGCCGTACTCGGAGATGGTGGCCGAGTAGAGTGGGTACTGCGGAATGGGCACCATGACACCGGGCGGCTTGCCGTCCACCACGGAGCTGGAAGGGGGGGAATGGGTTAGCATTTGTCTTTTGATATCTTAGCCTATGTTTTTTGGCTGTGTGTTGATTCATTTCAAACTCTCTGTAGCTCTCAAACAATGGAAAAATCTTCAAATACCCTACCATTTTGGTATCTTTTTAGGTAAATCTCCTCAAAGCAAACCTTCTCAGTATTATAAAAGCATAGGAAACTATAAGCTCAGTGATATTTTTAACCTAACTGCTAAAAAATTAAGTTTTGTGCTTAATAACAACATTTTTAAGCAGGAAATTTTAATTTAAAACAAATAAAATTACCATTATTTTTGATTACAAAAAAAATAAACTCAAAAATAATGATTATTTTATTCAAAATAAGTTTTATTTGAAACAAAAAAAAATCAGGAAAAATCGTTTTTTTTTTTTTGCTCAAAAATATTGATTAGTTTTTTGGATTTTTTATAATGATATTTTGTAAGTTTTATAATACAAATCGAAAGTAATCAATAGTTCTGAGCGAAAAAAATGATGATTATTCCTGATATTTTTTTGTTTAAAATAAAACTCATTTTGAGTTTTCAAAAAATTGACACAGGGAAGCCTAGTTTAATTTTGATTAAAAAAATCAGAGATATTCCTCTCGCTCAAATATTATGATTATGTTTGAGGAGTATTATAAAAACAACAAATTTAAAAATCATGTGGAAAACCAAAAAGAATCACTATGGAATTTTTTTTTTCCAATGGTGTTGGTCCCAAGTGATTTTTTGAATCCAAATACCAATTAATAATCATTATTTACATTGCCTGTTCTTAAGCTGATTTTCAGATCAGGTTTTTACAAAAAACTTCTTGAAATCCCAAGGTTTTCCCTCTGATCTCTCAACAACCCAATTAAGTTAATAAATTCCACACCTATTATATATTTATCATAATATTTTGTTAGGTTCTTCTAAGAACACTGGCAGACTTTTAAATTAGATAAGATTCCCGCGTGAATGCCCAGTAGTATTCCGGCCTAGACCCAAATGAGTTAGTAACACCCCTAAACCATAAATCCGCAAGAGATCTTCCTCAATCTTCCTCACAGAGTTTGCCCGCCAAAAGTGGGGCACTTTTGCCCGAAAAACGCCATATCTCTGGCTTTACGAGTTATCTCCCAAAAGAAGAAGCGCCTTATCTTGGTCAGCCCAGAAGGTGTTCTCCGGCCTTGACTTGCCCTTGGACCTACTTGATCATGGCCAGAATGCTCTTGATGCCGGGCGAGGCGCCGGCGGTGAGATAGATGTTCTGCCAGTCGCTGGCGATGCCCCCGTCCCGCCGCTCGATGTACTGGGCCACCTGGCGGCGCACCACCTCCAGGCCGGCGGAGTCCGTGTAGGAGCCCACCGACTGGCCCTGGCAGCCGTCCAGGATGGCACAGGCGCGCTTCTTCACGTCCTCGGGGTAGTCGGGCGAGTCCAGCAGCCGCGTCTCGAAGGTCAGCGCCATCAGCTGGTGGATACGTAATGGGGTTAATGACGAGCTCATCCCATCGAAGGCCACTCACCTGTCGCAGGAAGGTCAGGGGCGGCTGGCCCATGGCATGGCAATCGCCAATATTGGCCCGGATCACCTGGTCGAACGGCTTCTTGACGCCCTGCAATCAAATTCAATCGAAGCGGATGGTTAATTACCCATTGTTTACTCGGCGACCAAGTTCAATTATGATAGGCAGCCTCGGCAGGCGGATCAAATGGGCTTTTAATGCCCGGCATTCCCCATGCAAATTACCCCCAAGTGTTTCCAAATCGGAACTAGAACAAACAGTATAATTGGGCAGCGCATGGAATATTCACAATCAGGGTGAAAGAATCGATTCACCTGCATTTTTAGTGGAATTTTTTATCACCCACGTGTCACTGGGCAAATAGTTTTCTATTATATATATATAATAGGTAATTTTTGCCTGATCGTAATGAGTCATGGGGTTATAAAACTGTTTATAATGATATTGCCTAAATAACTAATAATTTATAAAACAGCTTTTCTCAAAATGCTTGCAATTAAAATCATAAGTTAATGTCTTAAATTTGTGATATGGTAAAAAACACTCAAAGTATACTTTCTAAACTGATTTAAATTTAAATAATGCTTGCTTTTGAGGCTAAAATGTTACAGAGTTGCTTTTCACTAAGAAAAGGTGAGAACTCTGGTCTCCGAAATTTCTTAAAATATACTTTACCGACGAACGTGCCAAAAGAATAATAATATGTTAAGACGTATTTTAACCTCAAATGGAAATGAAAACAAACAGCATATAAGTATATTCCGACAAAAGAAAATATGGGAAATGAAATAAGATGACAACCCTGGTTAGCCAAATTTCTCCAAATTGAGTTTCTAAGGAGGAAGTGAAAAACAGCCGACTAAAAGTGAACAATTTAGCAGATCAACAATTTAGGGATCACTATAGACGTTTCTACAGTTCGTTTCAGGGAACAGAAGTGTCCCCACTCCCAGCTAGCTCCATTATGGCCCCAGACAACCATCACTTTGCCGCACGAATGGAGGCCACTCTAATTCGCCGTGGCAACTGTCAACAGAGTAACACACAATTTGCAGGGCACATGCAAGCTGCATTCATCGAGAGCCCCCGTCTCGGGTTCCACTTTGCCACGCTCGACTGGCCAATTTACCACATAATGTCACGGAGGGCGCGGGAGCCCGAGCTCGGGCACCGAGTGTGCCTGCCGGGGGCCTAGTAATGGAAATTGCGCCCTGTAAGTGAGCCACAAGCTGCCGCTGACGTCAGTGTGTGCCTGACAATGTGATTATTGGAGAATTGGGGAATTCACACAGCTCGACAAAACGGCTGTATAAAAACCAAATATTATGATATTGAAATCGTTAGAATACTTCGCAAACTCCTCGCCGTGCAAACGTGTTCGCCAAAGCCATTGCCACGCCGCCTTATCGATGCCAGCTAATTATTTCTTTTTTAATTTCGAAAATTACTGATAAAAGCGTTGCCAAGTCGCACCCTCAGCACATATTTCGCGGGGGAATATCTATAGGAATCGACTCTATCGCACCTCAAAGTGAACAATGCGGGTGGCAGTACTAGCTCAAACGAGGTAAATACTAATTTATAACCAAAAACCGCAAGGGTTTCAATTGAATTACCTGCCCAAAGATCGATTTACAGCCCCTACAAAATTACAGTATAACTTTTAGCATCATTTAGACATGGCCACTAATCAAGTGACCGCTGCTGTTCGCGCTTCTAGAGCTATTTACAGATTCGCTCCCACATCTCTAGCTACCTACGCCCATACCCTTCAATCATTTTGCACTCGAACTCGTTGTAAACAAACTTTTTGTGCTAAGTGGCAATATAATTGATAACTATGTGCCCGCAGAACCGTATATAATCGTATAATCATATAGGCCTTGTATAAAAGGCGTTGGCAACCCAGACTTTATCGCCGAAACGAGCCAAAGGTATAATAATGTGTTGGAACGATAGAGCTAGCGTATTTTAATGTCGAATGGAAGTGAAAACTGAGTATAGGTATATAAGGCTGTGTTGATACTAGAACCAGTTATACTATGAATAATGCATTGTTTTGGGGATTCATTAGGAGTTCCTAACTATTTCTTTACGATGTATTTATATTTTACTTGGGGATAGAGTTCCTAACTATTTCTTTGAGATATAGTAGTATTTTGCCAGTGGTAAATTCGAAAATATAAGAACATAGTTTAAGTATATACTGATATTCTGATAATAGAACCAGTTATAGAGATCCAATTTGTATCTTTGGGATTTATAAAGATTTGATACTTTAGTGGAGTTCCTAACTATTGCTAAATGATATATTACTATTTTACTTCATGTAGAGTTCCTAACTATAACTATATTATGAAGTTATGATACTTCTAGTAGAGTTTCTAACTATTGCTATATGATATGTTAGTATTTTACTTCATGTAGAGTTCCTAACTATTTCTCGGAGATATATTACTATTTTACCAGTGGTAAATTCGAAAATATAAGAAAAGAATTTAAGTTTATACTGCTATTCTGATAATAGAACCAGTTATACTATGAATTATGCATGCTAGTCCTTGGTAAATATGAAAATATTAGTGATACAACTTGTATCTTTGGGATTTATGAAGATATGATACTCCTAGTAGAGTTCCTAACTATTGCTATATGATATATTAGTATTTTACTTTATGTAGAGTTCTTAACTATTTCTCGGAGATATATTACTATTCTACCAGTGGTAAATTCGAAAATATAAGAACAGAATTTAAGTTTATACTGCTATTCTGATAATTGAACCAGTTATACTATGAATTATGCATGCTAGTCCTTGGTAAATATGAAAATATTAGTGATCCAACTTGTATCTTTGGGATTTATGAAGATATGATACTTCTAGTAGAGTTCCTAACTATTGCTATTTGATATATTAGTATTTTACTTCATGTAGAGTTACTATTTCTCTGAGATATATTCTACCAGTGGTGAATTCGAAAATATAAGAACAGAATTTAAGTTTATACTGCTACTCTGATAATAGAACCAGTTATGTTATGAATAATGCATGGTAGTCTTTGGTAAATAGGAAAATATTAGTGATACAACTTGTATCTTTGGAATGAATTGGGATTTGATACTTCAGGTAGAGAACCTAGCTATTTCTTTGTGAAATATAACTATTTTACCAATGGAAAAGGACATACTTCAAGCAAAACAGGATAAAACATAGTTCATAAATGTTCCTTTATGTTATATTAGAGATTCAAATGTATCTTTGGGACTACTTAGGATATGATACTTTGGATAGAGTTCCTAACTTTTTCTTTAGGATATATTACTATTTTACCAATGGAAAATGACATAATATTTTGGCAACATGATAAAACATAATTACTAACTATTCCCTTGTGATATATTTCTCTTCGAACAGCTAAAAATGACATTGCACACTGGAAAGCGGATAAAAACCAATAAAATCCAGTGATAAGCTGTCTGCTGCTGTCAGATGATGGCGTTTTCCTGGATGGCTGCCAAATCCGTGCCGTGCATCTGTGCCCAAGTGGAGGCATTTGATAAGGCGCAGAAGGAACAACACCAGATTCAGTCGTGCGGACGAGGAAATCAATCGCAGCGGGAAAACCGCGGGGAAATCAACTGGCTGTCAGCGGCATAAAGGCGCACACACTCGCCGCGAATGTGAAAAGTCAGCGGGGCCAACAATGGATTCAGATATGTATGTGCACAATATACATACGTTCCCATCCCATACGTATTCCGTAGATACTTTGCGGGTCAGCCAGGTTCGAGGAGAAAGGCGGAGAAAGCCCGGTGTGTATCACAGAAATTCCCTTGGCTCGTGCGCATGTTCGGCCTTTGTTATGATTTTTCACTTTCCCGCTGATAAGGCAGGCTCCACGGCATCATCCCAGCCACCCACAGTTTCCGCACTTATGTAAGCCGAATTCAAGGTCGTTCAGTGACCCGAACTGAGTCACACACGCCCCTACCGCAATTGAAGGCTGCCAAAGTCCAAGAAGCACCATTTGGGGTAATTAAAAACACTCATTATCAATTAAGCTATGGTCTCGTATGCTCTTGGAAAATGGCATAGAAACTCGCTTCTTGAGCCGAGCAAGCGGGTAAGCGGCCTTGGGCGAGCTCCCCGGGCGAATATCATTCACCCCGGCGAGCAGTGCCCAAGGAAATTACTTTATTGACTTGTTTACTCTGCCCGAAAGCAGCGAAATTCCCCCAGCTCAAAGTCCAGGCACACACATACCCGGCATTATAAAGAATATGCTCCGTTTCAGATAAGTTTCGATAATTTTACGGCGGCCAGATTACAATTGCCACGGGCTATCCGAACTTTTGAATTACTTCTGATAGCTTTAACTAGCGTAGATAATTTTGTGGAACGGAAATATACATTTTTGGCACATCCCTGAGATTTAATTTAAAAAACTAAATTCATGAAAACTTTTTTCAACCCTAGGAGCGTATAATTGTACTATACTTTTCGAAATTTTAAGTTTTTCAAGTGGTTTAGTCAAAAAAAAAAAGTCTTATAAAAGCAAAGGCACCTATTAAAAGCTTAATGATCAATATTATTCAAAATTGAATTTTAAGTTTCAGTTAGACTTTATTTCTTCAAGTGCACCTACTTTTTCTTTAAAAACAAACAATAATTTGATCAGCTTTGCACTATTTTCTTTAGTAAAGATTTTTCGAAAGAGATACTAAACATATGGCGAATAAAATCAAGTAGGTCCCATAAATGCTGTGGCTGTGTAGGCTTTTCATTTAAACTTAATATGTATATATTTATATCTTAACATGTTAAGTTTTATTTACAAAGCAAAACAACATCTTATCGCTCAATATTAGTATAATTGTAAAGAGCTTTTTTTTAAATAGTTTAGAACAGTATAAGAGAAAATGTATTGAAAATGTTTTGGACTTTATAGTAACCTTTTGTCAAATATAAATATTTTTTCATTTTTTTAAACCCACTATAATTATTAAAACTCATTAAGCGCTACATTTTCAGAAAACTAATTGCAAATATATTTTAAAATTTTTTTAATCCCAATATTATATTAAATACCATTAATAGCATCATTTTGTGGAACTGAGTTGCTTGTTTCACCCTGGAAATTTTTTGACAGACTTAAATTACTTCGTTTTTGCTAACTTTTTATCAAATGGAAATATATTTTTTAATTTTTCTAATCCCAATATTTTATTAAAAACCATTAATTGCACCACTTTGTGGAATAAAATTTCTTTTGTAGCCTGGAACTTTACGTTACGTTACGTTTTGAGGAACCTAATTGTATGTTTTAGCCCACAGATTTTTTTCGCTAACTTTTTATCAAATGGAAATATATTTTTTAATTTTTTAACTCCCAAAAATATATTATAACCCATTAATAGCAGCATTTTGTGGAACTGACTCGCCTGTTTCACCCTGAAACTTTCTTTTCGCGGGTGATTTTTCAACAGGTGTCCTTGAACAGGAGCCCGCCACTGCGCGTGAATGATGCCGCGCGGCGTTCCCGCCCATTCAGGCGCGAGTGTGGAAAGCAAGGGGCGGCAAAGCGGCAGAGCGGCAAGACAAACACAGGCACAGCCCGCGCTCTACATATGTACATACATACACTGCATACACACAGCGACACAGTGTGCGAAGACAAAGCGTGCTTAGACATTAAAATGCGAGCTTTGGGCTGCCGTCAAAGGGGGATTCGGGGGGGGAGCAAAGCGCCGGATAATGGCGTCGCCTTCCCGGGCTCTGGACTCACCTTGGCCAGCTCCTTCTCGATCTCGCCGGCGCGAATCACCAGAGGACCGCGCACCGCGTACTCCATGGCTATGAAGTTCGGGTTGATGTTGTTTATCTGCAGCGCTTTCGACGACGACGGCATTTTGTGGCTGGTTGAGAACGAACTGGGGAGAAAAAGGGGCGAAATTCACGTTTAATCAACACTTTTGCGGAACACTATTCGGTGTCGTATAAGGGCTATTAGCTTTATATCGCTTTTCCACCGTCTTTTTCACCCGGCGAGCGAAACTAACCGGCGGACGTCTAACGGTTGAATGAAATCGCCGCCTTTTCCGTGACGCTGCGACGTCGCTGCTGCTGCCGCCGTCGACGTCGTCATCGTCGTCGTCGTTGTCGATTTCGCCGCACGGCGAGCGGCATTGTTGCTCTGCAGGAACGATTTCCAGCGGCGAATGACGCACTGCTGCTGCTGGCGCTGCTGCTGCTGCTGCAGAGCGGCCGTGACTGTGGCGGCGGCGGGCTTAATTAGCATTCGACTCATTATTTCTGCAACGAGAGAAAAACACTTAGTTATTACCAAAGGTGGTGCTTAAAATCCAGCGCCTAAGTGGCAAGAAATTAGCAGCGCACGAGGAAGAGGAAGACACGGGGAGCCGAGGGTGTGTGCGTGTATAAGAGTCCGGCTCGCCGTTATGAGAGCGGCGAATTCGGCGGCCCAGCTGTTATCACTACACCGATAAAAATCACCTCCCAATGGTAAGCAAATTTAACAAAATTGTTAGAAAATTCATTTTACGTATTATATACGCGGTAAAGTAATACCATTTTTAAAGTTAAAGAAAGTATTTAAATATCGTATGCGATATACTATAACTATTTTTCTGGAAATATGTAAGCAAATTAAACGAATTCTTAAGAAATTATTTTTTTAAATTATATAGGCCGTAAAATAATATGCTTATAATACGATTCTAGGAATTAAAAAAAAAACTATATTTTGGAAGTGAGCAAATTTAAAAAAGTCGTAAGAAATTCATTTTACACATAATATTAGCCATAAAGTTATGTGCTTGCAATAGGAAAAAAATATTTAAATTTCGGAAGTAATATAGTATAACTATTTTTCTCGAACTGGTAATATGTAAGCAAATAAAAGAATTTATAAGAAATTAATTTTACGAATTATGTGGGCCGTTAAAAGTAATATGCTTATAATACTATTCTAAAAGTTACAAAAAGTATTTATTTTATCGGAAGCGCTAAAATATAACTCTTTTTTCTCGAGTTTCTAATTCGTAATTAATACTAAATCAAAATTATTTATCTTTTCGGACCATTTGTCTGTGAATCTAAATTATATTATTTTTATTCATTTAAGAAATCACTATTTCCTTTCTGTGTAGCATTTTGATCTTATCAAACCGGGAGAAATTATCAGTAAAATATTTAGGGCTTATCAAAGCCCATGCAAGTGGTTCGATAATTTATTGGGGTTCTGCTTATAAAAAGTTATAAAGCAATTCTTTTTTAATTTTGGAAATTTTGCATTTGAATTTGCCGCTCCGTTGCGGCGAAGTGCATTTAGCTAAGACGCAAACCGCAGCGACTGCAGTTGGGCGCGCATTTTAAAAGTGCAATCAAATGTGTTGTATTATGATACCAGGCTTTGTACAAAGTTAAGATTTTGACTCGTTGAATAGGAAGTCGTAGTATAGAATCCGTCGGGAAGTTTGTTACTTGTAGAAAAAACCTCTTCCAAGCCTATAAAGTTTATTCTTGATCAGGATCACCCGCCGAGTCGCTCCGCCTGCTCATATTAACGCTGAAATCTTGATAGCTATGTAGGTTATACAGTGCGGATTAAGTACACATATTCTAGAGCTTCCAGAGCAGCGCAAGTTTGTTTTAGCGGAGTGCCACGCCCACTCGAAGCCCCCAAAGGCTTAAATCTATTTGGCACCTGCAGTTTTGAAGATTTTGTTTTAGTGTAAATTGCAATTGATGTTATTGATCAATACCTATCTGAATACTGAGAGTTATACCATTCGAGGTTTTACTTTCAAAGTTATAGCTAACTACGTTAAGAAGATTGGGCATGGTATATATTACCGCAACCCTCCGATAGATGGCGTGGTCAATGGTGAAATATTAAACTTTTTTGGCTTCATCTTTTTTTTAATTATGAAAAACCCAATTTACGCTAAAAAAGATGTGTGGTGGTCAATCCCATGATATTTCTAGGCATTTACGCACAGGAAATAATATAAAGAATATGGGAAATTAAAAATAGCAGCCATAAAGAGTAACTTTATGAAGCCTCCTTAATTAAAGCTCTTATCGCAGTCGAGGTTTTTTTTGCAGAGGCAGCCAACGGATTTTCGGGCCATTTACTCTGGCCTTATGTATATGATTTAATAGCTCTATTTCTCCATAAAATTCGTGGGGTATCATTGGCCGCCCCTATCAGGCGGCCGTACTTTTGACTTTGAGCTAAATCCGAGGGGCTTATCAGTGACGTCCCAGTCCCAGCTTACGATTCCCCATCTTTCGAACTAATACACATGGCGTACTCGACGTTTCTGATTTTTGCACTTTGACTCGCCAATTGCGTAATGCAAAAAAAGAACACGAAAGCGGACAAAGAATCTTTTGGAAACATGACAATGACCAGAAATCGCATTACCCCCAAAATACTATACTTCTTCGCACTGAAATCGAGCGTCAATCAGCCGCAGACTGTTTGCTTTCCTTTTAGCGACAGCGAATTTTTAGAAATTAAAAAGTACCAAACACAAGGCCCGTTCTATATGTCTGTGGGTATATGCATAAATATATCGCGGGCATATAAAATCCGTATTGTTTATTCAAGTCAACACACTCAAACTCGTTGGGCAATAATTTTTGGTTCGCCAAAGGAGATTCTTTGAAAACCGGTTGTCTTTTTACTGGGATAGAAATGGAAAAATAAGGGGAGTGTGCTGAAACTTGCGATCTTGAGAGTGGGACAAGCAGTGGAACAGTGTTCTCTGCCTAAGTTGAGTCAAAGACAGTCCAAGATTATTAAATAAATTAAAAAATACTAAAATATACTTGGAAAAACCTTTCTTATTTGTTTATGATATTTGTATGTAACAGATCAGCGTTTTACTAATTTTTTTAAGTCCTAAAAGTTAAAAAAAACTTGAAGTGGAGTATACTATGTACATATATTGAGTTGGATTTATGCTTGATTCGTATTTTTTGAATAAAAATTATTATAATGCATTTAAATATTAACACACATAAAGTTTTAAATTAACTTGAAATTGGTGTATCATAATGACTCTATGAGTTCAGGGTTTTCTACACTAAGGAACTTTTTTTGTTGTATTTAAAAAAAGAGAGCAATCCTATGGTTAAATATAAGATATAATCGCTTTACAGGCACACTTTTTGTTTAAAATTGGGTAATTTTTTTTTTCCTTTAAAAATTTGTTATTAATTTAATTTCGGCTTATAAATATAAAGAGTTTGGTATGCACTTGCCCTTAATAAAGTAAAATATCTCCAACATTATTTTACCTGGCGGATGCACAACTTTTGGGGGGCACTGTACCCCCTTTGTTTGTGATTTGTTTTGACAACAAACCGCCTTATGCAACGAACTTTTAAAAAAATAAGCATATTATGGGAAACTGGTGCACTTTGCTCCACAGCACCCCCGGGCCCCGCCCCCAGCCCCCCGCACAGCGGATTATCAGAGGTTTTGGCCCGCATCCCAACTGGATAAGATAGCAGCGATAAGCGGTCCAATTAGAAGCGGGCCTCCTCCTTGTCCGCGAAGTCAAATTGAGTTCTAACTCGATTGACACGTAGATGGGGTGCAAAAACGGCAAAAAAAAAGGCATAAAGGGGGTGCTGCGATGTGCTAATTGGCCGCTAAACAGCTGTTGACGCCGCACAAATTGGGCAAACCAAAGCAAAAAAAAAATAAAAGCACGGCACGCAATTCAATTAGGGAGACACGCAGAACGATAAACAAAATCGGGGCACTACTGGGTATTACTTTTTGGGCGCACAAATCACTTTCACTGTCGCTTCCTCGGCGCTCCCAATTAGAATTTCTCGGCCACGGTGCTTATATATGCACGTATATATGTATATCTATCTATGTATCCAAACATATGTGGTTCAAGAGCGAAAATCGATTTTTCGCTGCACTTTTTAATCGCTTCTAACCCTGGGGGCGCAGCGCTCCAAGTGGGCGTGGCGGTTATCTAACGGCGTTTGTTGTGATCCCAAAACTTGCATAAACTTATTAATAAACCCATCATATACCTAGTGTGTGTGTGTGTGTGTGCGCGCGATGTGCGATGTACGAGTTCCAATCAGAATCGAATCGGAAAGGCAAAGCTCCTTGGCCGCCAGACGCAATTAAGCAACTGAAATGAAACCGAAACCGCTGCGAAATCGAGTCGAGGTGCTGGCTGCTGGCAGTGTCTCTGGTTGTTGTTCTCGCCTGATTTACCGACTGTATGTTTTTCTTATTGTTGCAGCGCGCGTGGAAAAGTCACGACGATGGGGTTTAAAAATATCACGCCTGCGGCCCTCGCAAGGGTGCTTTCGATAGACGGCGATAGATCGATAACGATTTTCAAATGCAGCACTGCAAAGCTCGCTGGAAGTTTCGAAAGTAACGGTAAGTCTCGAAATATCGCTATTTTAGGAACTATTCTTATTGTATTTATTAATATTAATAACTAAAAAATTTAAAATACAGCTTTTTTTTAAGTCAAATCATATGGGAAGTAGGGATTTTTTTTTGTAATAAAACATTAAAAAATATACAAGCCATCCAAATCCATGTTATCTCTAACACAAGTATACTTACTGCGATTTTTAAACATCGCTGCTCTTGTGGTTCCCAATCAGTTAATAGAGGGTGTCATAAAAATGTTTAATTTTTCAGGGTCTTCCAAGATATCAGTGGATTACAGTGAGGTATAGATCCATTTAGGTGTTCCAATGCTTGGTATCCAGGGCCATAGGGCTCAGTGGAGTAGAGGGGTACTTATAGGTGTTATTGGGATCTCTCTAAATTTTTGCTTCTCCCAACCTGTGAAGTGTCGATCTTGTCCTGGTCTGTTTAAAATAAAAATATGTAAAAGTGACAGGCAGGCCTACTTTGGAACTAAAAGTTCTCTAGAAGAAGTATTCTTTATATCATGTGTTTAATTTAGTGCGACTTCTTTGGAGATTAGCATCCATATGATGATAATGATACACATCAATACAAGTTCTCATTTTCCTTGTTTTATTTCACTCGAAACTTAGGGCTAGTCAAAAAAAGGCGTATAATCCTAGGGCTATGTACAGAGTGTATTTTTTCGAAGGGCTGGTGATGCCCCCGCCTGAGCCTTGGCTACGTGCTGAGGCCCATGATGGACTCGATGGAGAAGCTCAGCTTGGGCTTCTGGTCGGAGGCGGAGGAGGGTGTGCCCGTGGTCGCGGGACTCCGGCTGCTGGGCGGGAACGAGGGCGGTAGGGTCGGCGGCACTGGCACTGGCACTGGATGATGTATCTGCTGCTCCTGGCGGACCGAGGCGGCGGCGGCGGCGGCAACGGTGGCGAAGTACAAAGCGTTGCCGCCCAGCGTCGCCTCCATGACGTGGTTCAGTTCCGGGTCGGCGAACGCCCGTCGTTTGCGCATGCGCTCCATCAGCGGCGAGCTGAACGTGGGAAATCGCTGCTTGTATTCTGGAAAGAGTCGGAGGACGAGGTACGGCCAGGATTAGTGCGAGTTGCGGGGGCGTTATCACTACAAATTGCCGCGATTCGTCATGAATCGAGCCCATTTGTTGGCTAGTCGTTGGGTAATCCGAGACACGCGACCTCGGCCCAGACAGCCTGGCACCGGCAGACCGGCCCGCCACTTACTCGGAAACCAGATGGAAAACCCCAGAGAAGTTGCCACATTTGTGCCCTTCTCGAAGAGGTTTTTCCGCTCTGCTCGCGTCTCAGCTTACCGAATGCGAGCCGCTCAAGTGATTGGAAAATGTGCGTACACACACGCATCTCGGGGCATCCGATTTCAATTGTTTTTCGTCAGTGGGATAATTGCTATTGTTATTGTTGCCAGTGCTGTGGGGCATCACTCATTTCCTGTCCGCGTCCATGGACGTCCACGGCGGACGGCGGACGGCGGACGGGAGACGCAGGGCAGGAGAGGAGCTCCGATTACGGACGGGCCAGACAGTCTGGCACCGTATGGAAAACCGGGGGAGGGGGCCTCCAGATCTACTATATCATTTCGGCTATCTACGTTGCTGGGTCCAGAGATTTCCAAATTGGAAGGGGTATTCCGAAGTCCATTAGGGGACTGCTCGTTTTCGAAAAACCGATTTTCGAAAGTTCTCTACTTTTTCAAATTTTACTTATAGATCTTTGAGGGTTTCTCGAAACCATTCAAAAAGGTTTTTGAACGGATGATAAAATCCATGTTCAAGAATTTTCCAACACTTAAAAGTGTCAATCTGATAGGGAATTATATAAATCCATTTTTATCTTCAAGAAATTAGTATATCTCTTTCTTTCTTTAATTCTAAACATTTTTTAAGTGGTCGAAAAAGGTTAAAGGTTATTTTTAACTTTTGAAAATTGATGCATTTAAAATTGTCTTACATTAATTATATTTTCTACCTTTAAAGTCATTTAATAATAATATACTTTGGCATTTTAAAACCTAAAAATCACTTCTTTTATGATATATTTTGGGATTTTCAAAAAAAAAGATGTTGTTTATGACAAATAAGATATAAAATAAGTTGATCTCAAAAATGTATATGTATACCTTGAAAATATTTAAATAAAAACTAAAATGTTTATAAAGTGACAATATTCATAAATCCAAAATATTTCCCAGCCCAAATAATCCAAAGTTTGATTAGGTAGCCTCTTTTCGTATTTATAAATGGTAATCCCGGGCCCTTAATCCTAGTTTATAGAGTACTAACCTTCCATGGCAGCCGTGATGTGGAGCGTGGACTGCTGCAGGCTGCGCAATCGCTGCTTGTAGATCCTCTTCTGGGCCATCAGGGCCTGTCGGGTGGCGGATGAGGAGGCGGTGGTCACAGATGATGCGGGATGAGGATGTGGATGCGGATGCGGATGCGGATGCAAAGGTGGGTGTGCCGGCGGCGGAGAAGTGGAGGCCAGGGACTCCTCGCCCTCGCTGCTGGAGGTGGCACTCACCGGCGGCCTCGCCGACGAGGACGTGGTGGCCTCCAGGGCCTCCATGGTCTGCTGGCGGCGCAGGGCCACCTGGGCGGCCATGACCCGCTGGCGGTCCACCACCAGCTGGCAGTTGGGGCAGCAGCACTCGCGCCAGCGGCACAGCCGCTTGTGACCCTTGACGCAGGAGATCACGCCGTGGTTGCGGCACCTGGCGCACTTGGGCGTCCGCAGGAGCCGTCGCTCCCGCTGGCAGATCCTGGCACTGGCGTCCTTGCTCATCCTGACTCGCTGATCGACTAAAAGGCTGCGCACCGGGGCGCGAACATTTAAACACTGGCCACCGCGGCTACTTGTCGCCGGCAGACAGTCTGGCAGCGTCAAGTGGTTTGGCCTGGGCTTCGCCTTTCCGGCGGTCCCGGGGGATCCGAGGTAGACGCACGTAGTGCCCGAGTTTTCGGGCATCTCGGGGATCGGGCCCTCGCCTGCCATTGGCTGCTAATCGCTGGCTCTAAATTTAGACGACCCAATGGCCGCACAGATGGGTCCCATCAGCAGCCGAGAGGTGCGTTCTGCTACAGGAAAGCCTCTTCAGAGTCCTCTAAACATTCTTGAGACAATATGTCCTATGTTTTGCCCTTTAACATAGCTCTTACAAATTATAAATAGTGATATGTAACGGGTACAAAAAGGTTTGAGAGCTGTTCTACTTATAAACATCCTAGGCTTTTTAATAGAACCGCATAAAATATTTTTATTTGCAGTCCTTACACAGGCACTTATCATTTATAAACATTTTTTTTTGTTTTAATTTATTATTATTATTTTTATTAAATAATTGTAAATAAAACCAAAAACTATCAGTTTTCTAAGTAGTTCAAATTAACACCTCAACATTAGAATATATTTAAATAATAAATTAAAATAGTTCATTCATTATATAAAAAAAATATTTTAGACTAAAAAATATAACATATTGAATCCCAGTCTTTATAATTTATAAATATTTTTCTGTTTTAATTGGATTGATTTTATTAAATATTGTTAAATAAAAATATAAAGTTTAATTTCTGTAAACATTTTAAATAAATATATATAAACATCTAAACGTTTAAATTATAAAGTAAATTATGAATTAAATTCTTAAAAAAATGTCAGTCCTTATAAAGGATAGATGGGGTTATATTAAATAATTATAAAAATCAAAACAGATTAAAAAATTACAGCATCTTTAATCGCTATCCTTATAAAGTCACTAGTCTTTTATACATTTTTTTAATAGAATTGGTTTTTATTAAAAGTTTTACTTCTGTAAACATTTAAAATTATTATCCCAACATTTAAATATGTTTAAGTTTGAAAATAAATGATTCAATATATATAAAAAAAATATTTTTAGAATTATAAAAAATGTTTAACAAATGAAAAAAATACAACTTAAAATTACCTTAATCTCCTTATATTTTATTGCAAACATTACCTGAAAATGAGTGAGCCCAAGCCCCCATAGTTCCATATTGATCATCCTGTTTGCCTTCTCGAGGTTCGACCGTACTTTTCCCATCATCAGCGCTTTGTTTGGACTCTGTGTTCGGTGAAAGTGCCTATTGATTTCCGATCTCTGGCCGTCTTCCTTTAATATCTTTATTCGTATATTTGACTCAATTTCGGTTTACTTGTATAACAATTTGTAGCATTTTCTCATATAGCACGTACATTTATATATATATTATCCGTATAAGTACAAATTCAACACGAGTTAGCTGTATCGTTTCGTTAGCTAATAGTATGTAAAAAAAGAAAAAAATTCTCAGCGGTTTATATTCTAGTAAGTGTAAGTGTTTTCGGGAGGACTTTCCATTCGAAGCCTTTTAAATGCCTTCTCTATATGTGTTTCTGTATATATATGTTGTACGATTATATATTCCTGGGGCAGGGCGTTTCACAAGTATCAGTATTCCGGAAAACGATGACCAACTCGAGGCGA
The DNA here is from genome assembly GCF_025231255.1 of Drosophila biarmipes. Lineage (NCBI taxonomy): Eukaryota > Metazoa > Arthropoda > Insecta > Diptera > Drosophilidae > Drosophila > Drosophila biarmipes. The sequence continues at coordinate 8,338,972 of NC_066611.1, read as the reverse complement.
TTGTCAAATATTAACGAACTCGTCAAGATATGTAAGCGAACTCACCGTCAAAGGCGTAAAACTGGAACATCATCATTTCATGGCACTCCCTACAGTTGTGAAACGCACTGTCCCGGCCAGTATATAACATATGCCTAAGTGGCAGGTGTAGTTCAAGAGGTTTACCAAGTTCTATTAGGGGAGTACGTAGATTAAAGCTTCAGCTAAGTGTGTGCCAGGTTTTCGATTCGATTGGTTGGTCAACATACAGGTGCGACTGGGAAGGGCGTGCCATTGCAATCTACGAGGGGATCCAGCGGACAAACTGGTGATAAACGTTCGATAACCGGAATCATAATCATAAATGCTTGCAAAGTTATTGTCCTTTACTGTTCAAAAAACGCCCTCTAATGGGAAATCCAAAGGTGTCCGTCTATGTCCCCGTTAAAAGGTTTTGATCCTTGAACCCTGAACTAAATCTAATTACAAAACACGGCTAAAACGCGGCTCTACAAAACTCGAACGAACGCAAATCACAAAAGTACAAACTCCACGTGTATGCAGTACATATTATATATAACACGATATCATAGACCATCTCGGCCAGGGGCTGGGACCACCGTAAATACTTTGATTTCTCGACACAGACGCACTCTGAATTCACTTCGTTTGCTATTTTATCACAATGCTTAAAGGGCTCACCGCTTCCAGACTCTCCACCTCCAGGGGGTTCCAAATTCAACAACGATTGATTGCCAAACGACGATCTATCTATAGAGTTTTCTAGTATAACAGGCTCACGGGTCGCTAATCTATGTCATACAGCTCGCGAAATAATTGTATCGCCCTGGCTCTGTAGTCTTATATCGCTTTACCACGACGTCCCTCGGTTTACTTGGGGTTTTCCTATTGAAAAAATATGCTCAGGGTTGGCTGTTCCTTTAAGTGGGTAATTTGAGAGCCCAAGTGGCAGATGAACTTCAAGTGGGAAAACAATTTGGGAATGGAAATGTTAAAGATTTAGGATTTTTAGGAAAGTTAGGATCCAAAATATTAAAGTAAAATATTTAAATTTCACATATTCTATAGGGAAACCCCATTATATTGATCATATAATGTTGAAGATGGGATGATTTTAAGAAAGTTAGGATCCAAAATATTGAAGTAAAATATTTAAACTTCACATATTTAATAGGGAAACCCCATCATATTGATCATATAATAATAAAGATAGGATGATATTTTAATTTCACATATTTTATAGATCATATTGATCACATAATGTTGAAAATGGGATGATTTTAAGAAGGATAGGATCCAAAATATTGAAGTAAAATATTTAAATTTCACATATTTTATAGGGAAACCCCATCATATTGATCATATAATGTTGAAGATAGGGTCATTTTAAGAAAGAAATCAATAAAATATTTAAACTTCACTTATTTTATAGGGAAACCCATCATATTGATCATATAATGTTAAAGATAGGATCCAAAATATTGAAGTAAAATATTTAAATTTTAAAACCCCATCATATTGATCATATAATGGTAAAGATAGGATGATTTTAAGAAAGAAATCATCAAAAATATTGAAGTAAAATATTTAAACTTCACATATTTTATAGGGAAACCCCATCATACTCCATATCCTGAGAGCTCTGCAATTATTTCGCTCACTGTACGCGACAAATTCCAACAGATCTGTGTGAGTTTTGATCGGGGCTGCATCTATCAATAAAATCCTAAACTTACATCGAATTTAGTGCGCGACAATGGGGCATATTGTATAACTAGTTAATAGGCTCGTTTGTCCTTTGGTGCGGGTTTTTAAGATTACACGGCTCTTTGATAATACTTCTGGTTGTGTTGGTAAGCAGTAGAAAAGTAAGAAATTCTCATCGCTAAAGTGTGGTAAATGCAATTTTCCACAAGGTTTGCCCTTTTGATTTTCCCCGTCAGAGGTATCTCGCTTTCCAAAGGGGTTTTTCCAACTAAAAGGCGTCAAATTGAGGGCCAGCAAAGCGGAAAATGCTCGCCGCCTGTGATCTGGTGATCCTCTGATCTCTAGACGATGCTGTTCCGCTTGGCGGTGGAGCGCTGCAGCGTGTTTTGCATGGCGGCCACCACCGCCTCGGCGCCGCCCGTGAAAATCGGCTGATTGACCGCCCGCCGCAGGACATGCCACATGGCCACCGGCTTCCTCAGCGAGGAGAGCATCTGGTGCCAGTGGCGCAGGCCCTTGCCCACGGCGCAGCTGCCGGCCACGATGTGGCCCAACGGGGTCACCCCGCTCGTCGTCACCCCGAACACGGTCACCCGCAGCTGGGCGGTGGTCAGGCTGGGCGGCGGCACGCTGAAGATCATCGACTCGTTGAAGATCGGGCTGCGGTCCTTGCGCTTCAGCGAGGTGCGCTTCTTCAGCACCTTGCGGTCGTTGTCCATCAGGTAGACCTGTGGGCGAGCGGAAAAACAGGGGATCATAAGAAGCAAGTTGATCAAATAATCAGGGTTCAAAAAGTGGGAAACGCATATGACTCCATTAAGTTAATGTACAAGTAAGCTAAAGATTGTAGCTGGTGACCCCGATTCTTGTTTTACAAAATCTGTTGATCAGAAATTATTTTTTTCAAATAAGAAGTGAGTTGATCAAATAATACGATATACCAAGGTGCAGAAAGTGGGTAACCGATAAAGCACCATTAAGTTAATCTATGAGTAGGCTAAAACTTGCAGTTGGTGACCCCGATTCTTGTTTTATAAGCTCTGTTGATCAGAAAAAAATTCTTTCAAATTTGAGCACTAAGCATCAGAAGTTAAAAATCTAAAAAAGAATTATATTTCCTCATCTAACTACACCACTACAATCTATGATAGCCGAAGACGGTATTTGGTGACCCTGATTCTTAAAAAAGAAAAAATCAGCTGATTGAATGAAAAAGAGTTCATAAGAATATGCCTGTGCGTAGTATGTAATAATTAGTAATTTAGGAAAAAAAAAACATTCTATCCTCTGGTTCCCTTAAGCCAATCGTTAATGGTGACCCCGATTTCTAACTTTTCGGTATTTTCCTGACTTATGACTAGGTAATTAATAGTTAAAGTGCATTAGGCCAGAAAGTGGAAATTAATAAAAAAAGAAAATGGTGACACCGATATTATTGAACCTTGAACACCTAAAATGGTAGTTGGTGACCCCGATATTAACTTCTTCTTTTCTTCAGGGGTGCACACTTCGAACCCACCTTGACAAAGACGCTGTGCACCGTCTCCGTGGACTCGGCCGCCGGCTGGTCGCCATCCAGCTTGAGGTTCCTGGCCTTGACCACCACGATGGTCAGCCGCTCCGCCGTGGGCAGGTAGCTGAGGGAGAACATCAGCTCGCCCCAGCGCGCGTTGCACTTGCGCGAGTCGGAGAGCGGTATCCAGGTGGTGATGGGCCGCGGCAGCTCCCCGATCTCCATCTCCGCCTCCCCGATGAGCGTGTGGGCGGGGCCGTTGTGGTACAGATGGAACCACAGGGAGTGGCGCGCCTGCCGCTTCTGCAGCCAGAAGTCGAAGCTCTCGTTGTAGCTGGGTGTCAGCGCGGCCTTGACCACCTGAAAGGTTAGTTCCGGAAATTATGAAAATGAAATCTCGTATAGATCCCGAGCAGTTCCACCTTGGTTTGCATGGCCCCGGGATGATCGGGCACCAGGTAGATGCGCACAAACGTGTCCAGGGACTCCACGGCGAAGGGACATATGAGACCCTTGGCCTCCAGCACACTCACAGTCAGTTCCATGCCCTCGTTGCTGATGCTGTTCCTTGGAAAGATGGCAAAGAGGATCAGTAAGATCTGAACTGTGGCATGGCATCCCTGGGCCACCACTCACTTGTCGTAGTTGAGGCCAATGCACAAGTAGCCGGTTATCTGGGTGTACGGCTGGTCCAGTTGCTCCAGGAAGAAGGTGGAGTCCGAAGTGACGGAATCGCACGAGATGGCTCTCTCCAGGTTGATGCCCTCCATCGAATTGGCCACCGATCCGGAGCCGGAGTCCAGGGACATCTGGGAGCTGTTCCTGCGGCCCAAGCCCATGCCCAGGCTCAAGGTGGAGTCCTGTCGCAGCAGCGAGCGCCCGAAGGACCAGGTGCCGTTGCCATTCCCGTTGACATGACCAGATCCCGAGACGGAGCCGGAGCCGGCGCCGGCGCCATTGCCATTGGCCATGGGACTGGGACCGTTGACGCCCAACTTCCGGAACAGATAGTCCTCGGAGATGGTCTTTTGCAGCAGATGTGGACCTTTGACTCGCTGCGAGAGACCAGTGAAGGGATTCGTGGTGTTGTGGAGCTTCAGGAGTCTGCTGGAGAGGCTTTGGGTCTCCACGAAGGGATTGCCGTTGTGATGGGTGGTTGGAGCCGGAGCAGGAGCAGGAGCAGCTGGAGCTGAAGCAGGAGCAGCTGGAGCAGGAGCACCACTTAGACTTTCGGAGATGGTGGCATTCTGCAGAGAAGCAACCGTGGCATCTAGGGGATCGGGTGTGGGATTACCGGGCAACTGCTCCGTGGACTCGCACAGGAAGGGATTGGTGCTGGAGTTTCGACGCTTCAGCGCAGGCGCCTTCCGCTCACCCTCGGTCGTCGGGTTCACCCCGGTCTTCTCCGGCTGGCCTCCTCCTCCATTGACGACGCCCTGCTGCAGGGACACCTGTCGCTTGGCAATGGGTCGGGGTATCGCCGAGCCCGTCATGTTAACCGACACCGAGTTGGTGAGCCGAGCCGGCGGAGGAGCCTCCAGAGGCTGGGGCAGCACACCACCACCACCAGCTGCAGCACCCACGGTGGCAGCACTCAGACGAAGGCAGGAGCGACGCTCCTGGTCGCCAGGGTTGGTGGACATCTCGCTCGTCGTGGTCACCGTGACCTCGTTGACCTGGCTTAGGGCGAAGGTCACCGTCTTGTTCGGATGCGGAGCCGGTCGATTGGGCGGCGGAGGTATTCGGATAGTGGAGTGGGGCAGGTGCCACATGGGCGTGGTGGCCTCCAGGACGCCGCCGCCTCCGTTAATCAGGAGTAGGTGCGTCTGCGTCTGTGCCGAGTGCTGGGCGCGATTGTAGTCCTCCTTGTCGATGGTGTCGAAGCGCTTGAAGCTGCCGCTGGTGCTCAGCAGGAACTCCGAGCCGGATTGGATCTGCACGGGGTAAGTCGAGAGTAGGACTAGCTTATTAGATCATAAATCAGACCTAAGACAATTCTCAAATAACTAATTTTTGGTAAATTCATGCAATTTAATTTCTACCTTATAATTCTCAACTTCTTTTTTCGGTTGGATATTTTTTCGAATTTTCAAAAAATAATGAAAAATATCGAGAAGGCGATTTGTAAAGTGTTCTTTTTGCTGTTGCTATTAGTTTAGCTTGAAGAATCTCTTAGTATTACAAAGCCCTTTGTTTTTAAGCCAAGGAAAAATTCAAAAAGCGACGTTTAAAAACTTCCCAATTAATTGCTAAATGGGTTAAAAAACGTGGTTTTCAAAGGAATTTCAAACATTGAAGTATATACTAGTGTATTATTGGGGCGTCCCAGATATATTAAGAATCCCAGAAATTCCAAAGTTATTAAAACAAAAAAATACCTACACTGGCCATATAACCGTTGGCATGGAAGAGCTTTTGCTTGTGGTTGGACAGCCCGATCTTCTCCTCCTTGCTGGATCGCATCCGCATCCAGTTGGCGGCCCGCGGACCAAGGCAGTGGCAGGCGAACAGGATGCCCAGGATCAGAACTGCCAGGAGCAGTAGGGACAAGGAAATGGTGAAGCTCATCATATCCGAGCAAGTGCCATCCGAGTATCACTACCAATGCTGATTCATCACTCAGCTTTCCCTGAAGAACAAGAGTATGATTGATTTTTTTAAATTAAATAGCTCAGGATTAAATAAGCTTTAAATGCTAAGGCTTAAGTGAGATTTTAGTGAAGCTATGATACTGAATCGGGGTCACCACATTGATGCACTGGCAAGCCAAGTGCATTTTCCCGTTGAGGCAGGTGACAAGGACTCATTTCTCAACAGTTTACCCTCGTCCGAAAACGAAAATAAAACCCAAATGTTTTCATTGGAAACTGATGACAGTGGGGGGCGGCGTGGGGTTGGTATTTTAGAGACTCTGAAAACACTTTCATCTCGCATCGCTTTACACCGAGCAATTTGCCTCATCATCGCGTGGTGGGCGTGCTTGTGGGGCGGGACAGGTGCTCGTTCTCGTTCTCAATCACAGACTTTGACAGTTTTTCAATTGAGTTTGTAACCGAAGACGCAGCATTGCCACTTCAAAGCGGAGGCGACCAGAAGGGGTGGCGGCCAGAGGGGCTGGTCCACCAGCGTGACATGACAATGGATCATCCGCTGACAGGCTGCCGAAACTCTTTATCGCATACGTTATCATCCGCCCGGGGCTGATGTCACCAGGCGCTCAACGAACTCAGGTAACTTGGCACTTAGGACGGCTTACAGTCCAACTTCTTTAAAGTCATGTGATGAAGTCACTGACACATGACAATGTCTACTTGGACTTGCGGAAAGCCACTTGATTTAAAGTGTTTAGCAGAAATACCAAGTGGAAACCAAGCTATTAAATACAGAGCCTATAATGAAGAATTTTTATAATTATTTAAGTGTAAGACACTTAAAAGGTTAATCTAATAATAATAGGTGTTCAACATATCTCACCTACAGACATTGATATTTTTAATCTAAGTGCCTATATAGTAGTTTATTTATTTTTTAAGAACAGTTTCTAACTAACTGATAAATCATTCATGAATCACTGTGACCAAGTCCATAAAGTGCAAGTGTTCGCTAAGCCTTGGTACTTATTTTCCGCCTATTCTGTCCGCATTAATTTGCTCGGTAGTGCCCGCCAGTGCATCGCATCCAGTTCATTGAGCTGGGCACTAAGTCGGTTTAATTAAATGCCTCGGCGTCAGTGCAACACATTTAGAAGCGGAAAGCAGGGGATCGTCCAGAGCCCCTTAAAGTAGCATGGTACACCCCGCAAATTAAAATGTGTAAATGGTGCTTAATTGGACGTTCACACTCCTGAGAGTGCTTACACTGCGAGAAGTGCCGAGTGAGGTTTTTTCAGGAACAAATTAGACGAAAATAAAAAAATAAGGCTTTATTAAATATTATTACTGAGAAAAAAAACAAATATTTCTATGCATGGAATTTAAATAGAACAAAGGAATAAAATAAATGACAAATAAAATACATAAAATATTAAACCATGTTATGCACTGATAAAAAAATATTAATTTAATTTTAAATTCAGTTCCCCTAACATTTTAATTAATTAAAAAAAAGGAATTATAAAAATAATTTTAAAAAAATGAATTTAATGGTTTAAAACATATATGTAAATATAAATGAGGGTCGTTTTCTCGTTCGCTGGACAAACTAAAGTGAGGATTTAAATGCTAATTTCTTAGGTGTTAGACCATCTTTTTGTTTTATATAAGTACGTCAAACAAAATGTGTTTAAGCCTATATTTTAACTAATTTTATTCCCTTGTCAGGAGACATATAGATGAGTTTGGGGGAGAACTATGGCGAAGGGGCATGCTGTGTGAAAAGAACATAACAACCTCCGGCATTCCAGGTAAACGCCGCGTAATTGGCCATTAAGTTCGGCTAGTGTAGGGCCGAGATGGCCGCACATCGTCGTGGCCCAGGAGCTCTTTCAGCCGGGCCAAGAGGCAGCAGCCAGTGGAAGAGGCACTTTTCATTAACCTACTGGGAGGTCATTCCTCTGGCTCCGCTCTGTCTTTTGTTGCTGCAGGTGCACACACTCACGCACGTGCCCCGATATCTGATATGTACACCACACTATATACTGTATACTATTCACTATATACTTCACACTATGTATATGCAGCATGCTTTTGGGCCTGAAAGTGTCGCCCCGAATTAGCCAGAGATGACCTCTTTTTGCGGCCTCAAAAATGGGACAAGCTGGAAAAATTAACGCTAGTCACGTCAGCGAGAGACAACTGTAGCCCTTAGCCCAGTTCGCAGGAGGCGAAAAAGAAAAACAAAGAACGGAAATCAAAAAGTTTTCACTGTGAAATGGAGAGTGAAAAGCAGGCGAAAGTCAAAGTAATCAAAAGTGGGGAAAGCCAGCAGATGGAGGCTCAAGATAAAAGGCCAAAAATCTAGAGCAACACACACGGACACACACACACTCACGTCGCAGCTCATTTGGATTTCCCTGGGTTTTCCCCACTTGGTTTTCCTCCAAAGGACAAGAGCACCGCCTTACCTTATTCACGAAAGCTATTCCTCATTTGGCCACTTTTTGGCAGGTATTATTTTATCGCTCTGATTCAACAAGACAAATAATAATAACAAGTAGCAGCGCTGCGGAAAGAGGAAGAGCAGGAAGCGGAAGTGCGGGCGGAAAATTCGCTCATTTTCGTAGACCGTTCGGTGCCAAAACTCGCGGCCAACTGGGAGAAAGCTGGCCGAACAGCAACAACTTTGGTCCACTTTCGCCGCCTTGGCACGCTCTCGTTCAAATTCGCTTGCCAGACATTGAGCTTTGCTTTCAAAGCATGCTTCAGTTCGTCCTGTTTTGAGGTTATAGTCTCGGGGAAAGCTTTTTGGGCTTTTTTCAAATGGGCAGCTTCGGAATAAGCTCTGGCCATAGAGGATATGTATTGTAGTGGTCGTCCTGGCAAGCAACTTGATATCATCCTGCTTTTGACATAAAGGACGATTATGGCAGTCTATGCCCTGGTGAAAAGCTTTATTTCGTCCTATTCTTACACTCGGGACAAGATTTGCCATAAAGAATGATTATGGGACCGACTGTTATCAGTTTTAGGACAAGCTTTTGACACACAGGATAATTATGGTCGTAGTTGCCTCGGCGAGCTTTAGGACACGCTTTTGACATAAACGATGTTATGGCAGTGTAAGTTTTGGGACAACAATTATTGTTGCAATGGGCTACTTTTATTTCGTCCTGATTTCAGTTTAGGACAAGCTTTTGGCATAAAGGATAATTATGGTAGTGGTCGCCTCTTGTTTTTAGTTTTAGGACAAGCTTTTAGCATGAAGGACGAGTATAGCAGTTGTCGCCTTGGTAAATGTTTTGGTTTTGTCCTATTTTAGAGTCTTTGAGCAAAGCTTTTGCCATAAGAAATGAATTTTCTTTCAGCTTTTTGTTTTGGGACAAGGCTGGCTATATCATTGGTCGCCTTGTCCTATTTTCTAGACAAGACTTTCCATAAAGTCTGTTTGTGGTCACCTTTTTACAGACTAAGGACAAGCTTTTAAGTGAAAATTATGGCGGAAAAGTTTTCATTCGTCCTATTTCCAGTTATGGTAAAAAATTTGCCCATAAAGTAAAAGTCTGGTAGCGGTTGCCTCGGCAAAATGATTTATTTTATCATATTTTCCATTTTAGGACAAACCTTCGAAATGAAGAATAATAATAAACTTGGCGACGGTCAATTCTTTCAAATATAGAATTGTATCCATACTTTATATTTGGTTATAATTATTGTAGCAGTGGAAAGCTTCACTTTCTTCTTTTTGCGATTTTCGGACAACATATAGTCATAATGAATTATTATAGTGCACTATGGCAGTTGTACTTCCATTTATTTAAGTTTTGGAACTGGCTTTACACCTCAGAAATAATTGTATCTATAAACGCTATAACTACATTTATTGCAAGCCAAAACGTCACCAAAGTCCTATAAATTAACCAATTATTTCCATAAAAAGTTCATAAACGGGTGATGAGCAGTCTTAAAAGTGAGCTTTTCATCGCGAAAATCAAATACGATTTTACTTAATATTTATTCAATATATGTAATTGAAGGGTATTTACCAAAAACGTACCTCATTCCCTGTTTAATTTCAATTTTCTTTAGAAATTCTATTAAACCAACATTAATTTTTCTTGCAAATCAATAAAATGTTGATTGTCCATTCCGGGATCCTGGAATAATGTTAGAAATTAAAAGGCAAAATGAGTATTTTTCATCTAAAAAATATTTTGTTTAAATCAAAAATTGACCGAAAAACAGAAGTTGAAAAACCGAGTTTTCGGTGAGGCGATATTTTCCAGCTCTCTCGTGTCACGCCTTCCACGGCGGCATCTTCCACGCAAATCCTTGCTAAACAGGGGAAAGGTCGGCATGGAAGGCGTATAACAGAGGGGCCGACTGTTATACCCGTACCTGTGCGATGCACCCGGGCAGAGCTGTTGGGCGCCGGCTTCGGCTGGCCTGGGTACCCGGCCGCTGCTGTACCTGTACCTGCGGCTCTGTTGGCCGCCTAACAGCGGCACTTCGGCCCTGTTGGCCCCCTGTTAGGCCCTTCTCCTCGCTGTTAGCGCCGGGGAAAGCCGCGGGATCGCAAGCTTTCGCACACTTTGACCTTAGCCAATGTTACTGCGCGCCGCCTAATCTTGGAATTTTAACATTGCCGAATCGCTTTAAGCGGATTAAGACGGGCGGAAAAAACACCAGTGAAGGGGGGTAGGCCGGCGGGGTGGGGCGGTAGGGGCGAGGAGGGGTCAGAGGGGTCAGAGGGGGCCTTAAAACCTGAATAATAGATAGATACACACACAGGGGTCGGCCTTTCGGCCGATAATGGCTTTAATTCGTGGTCAATCTAGCGTGGCTCCCCAAAGGATGCTCGGCGCGAAATGTTTTTACATCTCTCAACCCACCTCCCCCCCGCTCGAGGGCCCGCAGCGGCTAATAAATTTCACATTTTGCCACTTGCCGCATTTTGATTTTGCGGCCATTACGCAATTTTTGGCAACCCGGCGAAAATCCAATCCCCAATCCCGGGTCCCACTGCGCCGCGAAATGCCAAAATGCCAAAATGCCCAAATGCCAGGAGTGACGATTAAGAGTGAGCACGCGGCTTGGATAATTTTCACCGAATTATTTCACAATTCCTCTGACAGCCGCAATCAGCGGATGGTTGGCCCAATCGAATGGCCCTCCATCGGTGATATTTTGATATTTGCACCGGAAAAGTGCGATTGTCGGCCAGATCTTGGCCTGGGCCCGCAATAAAAAGAACCGCACTCGAGGCCGCGGTGAAACAATAAAAATGAGTGGTGCGCGGGGAAAAAAGGTCTAAATTGAAATGCCACAGCTTGAAAAAAACCCCGAAATACAAATAAAAAAATATAGAACAAAAACAGAGGGCATTCCCGAGTTGAAGAGTCAAAGGCAGGGCAAATAAATTGTGCAAATTGTGGTAAATTGCAACTAACACAAACAGCAACTATGCCGTGAGTGCTTCTGTGTAGTATGTATAATAATGCCGAATGCCGAAATGATTTCGAATGCAATTTCAATTGAATTTGCAAACAGGCTTTTCCTGCTTTTCCCGCTCTTCCCCCCCCTCGGATCGGGCATTACGAAAAAGTTTTAGGCCATACAAATAACGGCAAAGGACCTCCCACGAGCCCCCCCATCGAATGCCTATCAACGAGCCCGTCAATTCATGGAAAAATATTGCACAAATGTTAAGAGACAGGACGAGGAAAAAAGGAAAACACAAAAAAGCAGGGGGAAAAGAGGAAAGTTAAGCAAAGCAGAGGGGCGAGGGCGGGGATTGGGATATCGGGCGCTTTCCCGGGGATACGGCGGCCGGTGCAGCCTGCATGGAAACTCGTTGGCCAACAAAGTTTTCCACCCTTTCGGGCCTTCCAAACCCATTACCATTGCCAGCCTCAACGCCCAGCCCCATATGCCAGCACTTCCAGTTGCCGTTCCCTTGCCCCTTCCATTTCCCGTGCCCCTTCCCGTGCCCCTTCCCGTGCCCCTTCCCGTGCCCCTTCCCGAACACGCTCCCGTTCAATTGACAGTCCAATTAACCGGGAATTACCCGAAGTATGTGGGCCCCTGGAAGTAATCCCCATTCAGCGTCCCGAGTCCCATTTATTGCCTCTCGAGCGGGCCCCTTAGAAGTGTTGTAATTACATAAGCACTGCGATTTTTTGCCCTTTTCCCCCTCCAGCTTGCACTCCTGCAGCCTGCCACTTTCCCGCCCACGCGGAATTGTTATAATTACAAATGAAAAGCTTTAAAAACGGGCACAGCACTTTTTTCATCAACTCAACGTCCAACGCAGTGAGCATAATTAAAATGGCACAACACTTAAAGTGTATATAAACACACACCCATGGTGTGCAGCGGTTCAATGAACTTCAGCTGGGATTTTAACCAACTGCACAGACGCTTTTCCATCTCCGCTTTGTCTGCCATAATTATAAATAAATGTTTTTAAAGGAATTCGAGCAGCTTAAAGACACGAAATTGAGTTTGCCCAGTCCCACAAATGTCGGCTGAAACCTGGTGTGTTTGCTGGGGTTCGCCCCCTCCCCCAGCTGCGTTTGCAATACAATGTTTTCCTAGCATAAATGTAAACACCAGATAAGTCTGTGTGATTATAAATAAATACTGTGGATGGGGAATCGAAGTGCAGGGGCCACACTTCGCTTTCGATTTCAAAAACACCTTCCGAAGTAAGCATTCCACTGGAAGGTGTTCCAATGTTCCAGATTCAATGACCAGCCTGTCACTCACGGCTATTTTCGAGAAGTGTCAACAGCAGCAGCCTTTTCTATCACTTCCGATAAAGAAAATAAATAAATACTCTGGATGGGGAATCGAAGTGCAGGGCCACACTTCGCATTCGATTTCAAAAACACCTTCCGAAGTAAGCATTCCACTGGAAGGTGTTCCAGGTTCAAGGACCTGCCTGTCACTCGCGGCTATTTTCGAGAAGTGTCAACAGCAGCAGCCTTTTCTATCACTTCCGATAAAGAAAATAAATAAATAAATAAATAAATACTCTGGATGAAAAATCGAAGTGCAGGGCCACACTTCGCATTCGATTTCAAAAACACCTTCCGAAGTAAGCATTCCACTGGAAGGTGTTCCAGGTTCAATGACCTGCCTGTCACTCGCGGCTATTTTCGAGAAGTGTCAACAGCAGCAGCCTTTTTTATCACTTCCGATAAAGAAAATAAATAAATAAATAAATAAATACTCTGGATGGAAAATCGAAGTGCAGGGCCACACTTCGCATTCGATTTCAAAAACACCTTCCGAAGTAAGCATTCCACTGGAAGGTGTTCCAGGTTCAATGACCTGCCTGTCACTCAGGGCTATTTTCGAGAAGTGTCAACAGCAGCAGCCTTTTCTATCACTTCCGATAAAGAAAATAAATAAATAAATACTCTGGATGGGGAATCGAAGTGCAGGGCCACACTTCGCATTCGATTTCAAAAACACCTTCCGAAGTAAGCATTCCACTGGAAGGTGTTCCAGGTTCAAGGACCTGCCTGTCACTCGCGGCTATTTTCGAGAAGTGTCAACAGCAGCAGCCTTTTCTATCACTTCCGATAAAGAAAATAAATAAATAAATACTCTGGATGGGGAGTCGAAGTGCAGGGCCACACTTCGCATTCGATTTCAAAAACACCTTCCGAAGTAAGCATTCCACTGGAAGGTGTTCCAGGTTCAAGGACCTGCCTGTCACTCGCGGCTATTTTCGAGAAGTGTCAACAGCAGCAGCCTTTTCTATCACTTCCGATAAAGAAAATAAATAAATAAATAAATAAATACTCTGGATGGGGAATCGAAGTGCAGGGCCACACTTCGCATTCGATTTCAAAAACACCTTCCGAAGTAAGCATTCCACTGGAAGGTGTTCCAGGTTCAATGACCTGCCTGTCACTCAGGGCTATTTTCGAGAAGTGTCAACAGCAGCAGCCTTTTCTATCACTTCCGAGTTTAATCAATATTCGCGAGTTGCCGCCGTCAAAAAGTTGGCAATTTAATTTGGCCAGAGAGGGAAAGTAAGTAATTTAAGTTTCCTCCCGCAAACTTTGGCTAAGTGATAAACTGTCACGGAAGTGGCCCAACAATTTATCAGTGGGTCTTATTAAAAACAGTCGAGGGACTGTTATTAATTTACCAGCCATTCTTGCAAGAAATTCGAGACCAGAAAGTCTTTGAATTTAATTAATAATTTGGTTCCTAGTGCTGTAAAGGTTACCAATATAATATGTTATAGATGGTTATTAATTTTTGAATTCGTATAAGTACTTTGTTATTTTTGTTTAAATAACATTTTAATGTATTCAGTGTTTTAATTTAATTTCCTATTTACTCCAAATGCCCAAATATAGGAGTACTCATATGAAATATGTGGTAATAAACAACTTGTATGTACAATTAACCAATATAATAGTTACTTTAATGGTCCCAACCCATAAATAGCAACTATATGCATTGTAAAATACATTTTTTGGTAATCTTACTATTAAATTGTCACCTAAGCAACCTAATAAAATAGTTATTATAAACATTTAAAAATATTTTTTTATTAACCTTACTACTTAATAGTAATTAAAGCAATTATGAAATGCAAGTCACTACTTTAGATAGCTTTTAAAAATGCTTGCTGTTACTTGACTCCCGTATAGGTAATATTTACCCATATTTTTGTGTCCAATTCCCGGGAAAGGTGTGTCCTTAATCCATTGGATTTTGGGGGAATGTCCGTGCATTCCGTTGTGCCCTCCCTGTGGCAAAAGGCAAAAGCCGGGAGGGGTTCCGAAGCCCTTCCCCGTTTTAATTTGCCCCAAAACTGGTAATGTAAGTTTTCGCCGGCTCAGCAGCGAATGAATATTACAGAAATTTCTGTAAATTCAATGCCGAGCCCGCACAGAGGCCTATATATTTTTTAAAGACCCCGAGAAAGCCGGCTCTGTGATAAGCTTTCAGGGCATAGGCGGGATTAGTTTCCATTCATGATAATTCCTTTTTTTCGCCCCGCATATTCTCTTCATTTTTTTTTTGCGAGCTCGTTGCTCGCTTCTGCGTTCACTCGGTGGCACCCCTTTGCCGGGCTCACCTTTCGCCGCACGGGTGGGCCAGGGGTTAAGGGTCGCCCCCCATGGACGCCCCTGAACGCCCGCCCCTCCCCGAGGCCTTCATTATGAGCGTAATCTAGTCATCGTGCCTTCAAACCCGTCCATTGATGCAGTGACTCTTTGTGTCTTTCATTGCCAGGCGGGCACACACATGCAGGCGGAAAAAATGCGGCCGGAATGCGGGTTAATCTGGTCTTATTTCAGATTTTTCATAAAGCCGGCTTAATATATTTTTAATTGGGGCTTCCTGAAATATTTAAGTAGTTCAATGCGGCGCCACTGCTGGCAATATGTTCCTCCTTAATGGACTGCACTCATTTCGATCATATTAACTTTTCAATCAGCGTTGCGGTCGGGGTTTCTTATTTATTCAACAAGGCCAACACTGCGTATGAGTGATGTTGCTATAAATATTTTAAGTTAAAGTAATTCTAACTTTTCAATTACCTAATTGGTAATCATTAAAGCTCAATATGTAAAACGAATATTATTGTCTTATTATATTTTGTGGATCTTTAGATATAACCATTATTTAGCTTAATATAAAGATAGTAGATTGAGTTTACGATGGTAGTAACAAAATGCGTATCGGTAGCTTTATTTTAAAAATTATTTAAAAATTAAAGATAGTAGATTAAGACTACGATAATAGTATTGAAATTCGTGTCGGAACCTTTATTTAAAATGTTTTTAAATTAAAGATAGTAGATTATGATTAATAGTAGTAGTATAGAAACGCGTATCGGAACATTTATTTTAAAATTATTGTGTAGATTAGTAGAGCTTAAGTTATTATTATTTTTATTATAATCAATTATTATGTGCTGGTCTTTATAAAATCTACTTTTTAGGCGCAAAACGTAAGACCTTTTTTTTTTAATGAACATTTTTTTGTTGATTTGCAACACAAAAGTTTTGCTTCTATCAAGCAGCTAGTTTTAATAATCATAGTTAGTTGAAGGTTAAAAAAACGTATTACCATTTTATTTCTTCCAAAAATATTTTTAAAATGCTAGAGTTTTAAAGTTACAGAATCGGGGTTACATAAAAATGGGTTTTATTTACAAATATATGTTTTTGCGTTGGACAGATTAAATCGCTTCTTGATCTGCGATTACGTTTATTTTTCCGTGTGCAGGTACACATGTAGCCAAACTAGTTTCGAGCGGATGAAAACGAGGGGCGATACAGACAGATGGACAGATGGACGGATGGGACAAATGGACGGCCGATGGGGGAGGTGGCCCAGGCCCAGGCCCAGGTCCAGGCCCAGGTGGACCAGGTGCATTTCCAAGTGCCAGATGACGTTCCCCCAACATCGGCATATCCGTTGCCCGGCTGGATGAATGATATACCAGTTGCCCTGGACAATGGACAATGGGCCACCTGACTGCGGCTGGCCCCAGCCACGTCCCCATGCCTTCTGTTACGCCCCCGTCCCCGCCCCCGCCCCCGCAGGCACACACCCATGCACACGCATAGAATGATTTGTCAACAAAGGCCAAAAAACGAGAAGGGAACCGTACATACAGACCGAAAAAAAGAAAAGGAAAAAATAGAGAGGAAGCACCGCAAAGAAATCGCAAAAAGTGCGCCGGAAAGGTGGCGAGGAAGTGGGCATTGTAGGGTCCGTGGCCGGATTCGCATTGCGACTCCGGTCCGGAGACCATTTGTCGTCGGCGGGGAATCGGTGGAGCAGCCAGCGACGGACATGTGTCCTCGATGGCCATCGATGTAGACGTCGATGTCAGCCAGATGGCCCCTGATTGTGGCCGCCTTTCATGACGAGGGCTCCCGCTCCAGCAGCCAGCAGCCAGCAGCCAGTATCCTGTGTGTCCAGATTCCCAGAGCCCAGCGCCCAGTGCCCAGCTCCCAGTACCCAGCTCCCAGGGCCCGGCACCCCCAGCTGGCTTTTCCCAACCATTTTCATTTCGATTCCGATTCCAGGCGGTGCTTTGAGGCGGGGGTCTCGGGGCCCCATTCAAACTGATCACTGCTGACGTTGGCGTGACTTTTGTGACTTTGGGTGTGACCCCAACGGAGATGCGATGATTGTTCAAAGGGGGTTTTAGCCATGAGATTTATTCGGCCGGAACTGAGAACTGAACTGAGCGCACTGGCAACTGTGGGATTTTATATACGTTCGGCCTGCTGACGAGCGGCAACGGCAGAGGCAAAGAAAAAAAAATGCGACAAAAAGTAGGTGGCTTTTTTGCCGGAACTGAGATTTCATATTCAGCCAGATGGCAATTTACAGCGAACAAAGTTGATTTGTCACACGAGTATCCCGTGGTCTTTATTTACTTTCGGATAAATGCGGTTTTTATTAACTGGGCATTAAGTTGCCCGAACTTTTCGCCCTCCCAAGCGGGTCCTTAAATGCCGAATGTTTATTGGCGTACATAAAGATGTTACACTAAGAAATGTTTTCTGTAGGCGTGAGAGCTAACATTTCATTAACACTTAATATTGTCACTAAATTTAACAATTTATTGTTGACCTCAGATAAATAAACATGTGACTTTTACATCGCTTTAAAAAAAAGGTGTCTAAAAGTATGCCACAATATGTGTTGAAAGTCGAATGTTCCGTGCATACCTTTAGACACCTTTATGCATGATTTTAAACTATACTTTTAAAAATTAATTTCTGCTGTTAGACAAAGAAATACAAACGAGTGTGATGTAACTTAAAAAGGCGACTTTAGGTTTCGAAAAATATTGTTGCACACTTTTAGATGCCTTTTTGGGTGAGCATTCAGTGCATACTTTTGGGCACCTCCAAGAACGACTTTAAAACAATAGAAAATTTTTCCCTTTAAATACATATACTATTTTTTTATTTCTAAAAAACGTTTTAGTCACACAATCTTTGGTTTGGCCTAAGTGCTTTTGGCAGTAGCTTTGTGTTTCCTAACAGCCTTGTTCCACTAAAATATTTTTTGGCACATTCGAAAAGTCAAAAATTGTCCACAGCATTTAATTTTTATTGTCGAAAGAGCCTGGCCAAATATTGATTTTCCGAATAGAAGGGCTCCAGAATCTCGGCAGCGGACAGGAAGAGGCGGAATAATTATATGTACTTAGGACTGTTGTCTCAGGCTCCGGTTAAGTTGAAAGTGTCAGGTGGAGCAGTTTTCGGCCTGCATACCCACATAAATGGAAGGCCATAAAGTACAGAATATAAACAATCGGCGCAGCCGGAGGGAAGACGGAGGGAAACAAGAAGGGAACGGGAAGCGATGGAGAAGGTAAGGGATTGGGAAGGGAAGCCACCTACACATTTCATAAAAATCTCCTTTCTGATATAAAATTGCCGGGCGAAAACACACAGCTCATCGCCGAGCCAAGTATTGTGGTGGGAATTGTCCTGGAGAGGGTCCTCCAGTCGCTCTTCAGCCACCATGGATGTGTCAGCATAAATAACAAGTGCCATACACTTTCTGCCTTCTGCCGGGTTTAACTGCAACATTAAGCCCAGCTGGAGCAGCGGAAAATGGGCCTTAAAATGTAAACAACAAGTTGACAGACAAATGACATAAACTACACTCGAAAGTCGTCTTGCACTAAATGTAACTTTAATTTGATGCTGACTTTTAGGGGGCCCGTGGGAGGAGCACTCGACATGGATTTTGTACCATTGTGACTGCCATTAAACGTCCTCGTGGGATTCCAGCAAAAACACATGGGGGAAAACGCAAAAAAAAAAACACCGAAGCTAGTTTAATTTATGAAGTCATTAAGTCTTTGCAGTAATTTATAGTGCTTACTTATGCGTTGGCTATTTGCGAAATAAAATATTTTAAAATGCCATATACAATACATACTTGAAGACGGCTCATGGTGGGCAGTATGGGTCCTTAAATACCTTTTATAAATCAAAGTCACGGGTTTCCACTAAAAGGAGACATTATTAAAATTGAATTTACTATTTGCTGTTCTGCTAAAAGTTTTTAAAAAATATTTTAAAATATGTAATGCACTTGAAGGTGCCTTTTTGTAGGGAAGATGGGTTTTTAATGATTTTTTTAAAATGATACTTAGTTCCCTCTATAAATCTAGTTCAGGGACTTACATTAAATGAAAACAAGATTTAAATTTAAATGAATTCGATTTAATATTAGTTGTTTTGCAAAGTAAAATATTTGTTATATAATTCAGTTATGTAATATATAAGTTTATAATATCATTTTAATATAATTTATGTTCTCCTGCTGAATAAAATATGTTTTAAGAAATGAATGATGTATACTGATTTTTAATGATTTTGCCAACATGGTAATTTAATTTAATACAAACATAATAAATATTTAATTTAATAATACTTCCCCTGTTTTTTTCTCGCAAAATGCACTTGCTAGTAATAAATATTTGATTAAATAATGCTGGCCAGTCCAATTTGTATAATTAAATACAATTATGTGCGTTTTTTAATGAACTCGTTTATTAACTTTGCAAGCAAACCAACATGTTTACCTTTCATTTCGGCAATTAAGCCCTAATCAGTGAAACGTAATGCAGTTTTATTGGCACAGCCAAATGTCATCATTACGATTTCAGCGAACGGTCAAATTCAATTTATGGAAGTTATTAAGTCATGGCACATTTAATTGGCGCCCACTTTTTGCACTTTTTTTTTTTTTTAATTAGAACTGCTAATCATTTGCATTTGCACTGGCCGGGGGAGGGGGGCGGGACATTGTTATCTGTTATTTGCTAATAAAAAAGAGACAACGATGGCAGTTTTATTTGCAAATGGGGCGTGTGCCATTTGTTGACTGTCGTTGTCAACGTTTTCCATTTCTATTTGCTGCGACATGTAAGTAGGCAAGTCCCTTCATTAGTTAACCAACTTTTATGCTCTCATAGTCGAGAGCTCTTCTGTTTATCTTTTCATGTAAGCCAATATTCCGGCCAAACTTTTGCTGGCACCGCATAATAAACGAGGAAAAATGGCAAAAAAAAAGCAATGGGGGGAAAAGACAAAATGCGACATACGAATGCGGCAGGCACAACTTGATACCGAGATACTCAGATGCTCAGAGGCTGGAATGCTGAAATACTGAAATACTGTAACTGAAACTGAAGCAAGGCGTACATGCTGCATCTTTAATGGGCCTTAGGAAAAATGAAGCCGAATGAAGCCAAATGAAATGGACTGACAGTAAGGGCAGCCGAATTTATTATACCAAAGCCGGAATGACTTATGTAAGTGTCGGCGGGGCCACAGTAGCATATTTAACCCGACTGGGTGGGGGGTGGTTGGCATCCGTGGGATGCAACGTCTGTGGGCCAACGCCCCGAGAATCCATCGATGAGCGCCGCCAGGCGTTGCATACTTATGTGGGCGGGGCCAGAAGTTATTAAAATCAACAGCAATAAATTAGCATATTTTATGCTTGTGTGTGCTGCCGGTTTTTTGTGCACAGTTTTGGCTCACTACTCGGTGTTTAGTGCTCAGAAATGTGGCTGGCCAAAAAAGCTGGGCCCCGCTGATACTCACCCAAGCCGGGGAAATGGCCGAGAGACCCAGACCGGGCGACAGAAATGCAGCAGGCACATAAATCAGGACAATGCAAAGACAAGGGAAAGCGACCGCCCCACCCCGCCCTCGGAAAAACCCCCTAAGCACCCACAAAAATATTAGGAAAATGGGTGGCAAATGCAGGGAGTTCGCTCTCTCTTGCCAATGGACAAACAAGTGAGGATTTTACATTTTGCTGGCCAAAAAAGAATTTATGCAAAACAATTGTCAACAATGAGGGACAGAGTTTTCCCAGCGACAGCAGGGGCGGCGGCGGCGGCGGCGGGGGGATTAGTTGGGAAATTCCAGGGTGGGGCCAAAAACGAGTGCATTGTTCTCGTTACCCAAGGAGCACCACCACCGCCCACCGCCCACTTCCGAAATCAGCAGAAAAATCAACTGCAAATGCGTAACGCCTTCGCAGCCCACAAATAAATTCACCGTCCACCCACATTTTTGCTTTTGCGACCCTGAACCGCACTGCAATGTGACATTATCTGCTTTAATTGCATAATAAAGCACTTTTAATTAGGTTTTTACATAAGAGCCCAGGCCGGAGCACAGCGGCCACGCCCTCTCGAACCCACGCCCACCCCCACCCCCACCCACTCGCAAAAACCGCACAAGTCGTTAAATGCGAAAGGAGTGATGTCGGGGCAGGGGGCTCTGGGAATTCGACTATAGGATCTGTGAACATAAAACAGAATCTCATTTAAAAACTGCTTAAAGAAGAAGCGGTTCGGGTGTGGTCGCTGCACGGAGAAAAAACACAATCTAATTAAATCGATGGGCCTTTGTCAGGGGGATTTCGGAAATTTTGATTTTCGGTTAGTTCTAGATAACGCCAATGTCTTATGGGAGTCCCCAAACTACCAAACACTTGAAAAAATGCACAGCATAAAAGGTGTTCTTCAGGGATTTTAGTTCCCGACTCGGAATTGTTTTTAAGGAATTTTAAAATTGAGTTGTTAGGCCAAAAACAACATCTGCTTTTATACATATTCAAACAAAAAATACTACATTAAAATATACTAATTTTTCATCAAATACCAGAAATACTAAATACTATTCAAAATTCTATTAAGGCTTCTAAATATTGATTCTTTAGACCAAATATACGATTTGTTAAAATACATTCACACAAGAAGTCCTAAATGTATACCATCTTTAAAAAAAAATGTATTTTTTTACTAAATACTACATTTATACCATCTGAAAAAATACTTCTTGCAATTAAATACTAAAAAATACTACCAACTGAAAAAATAAATCTTTTTCATCAGTAGAAAACCAAATTTACATAAAATTCTGAAAACAACTCGATTTGTTTTCAAAACCTCTAAAAAAAATTCTTTAAGCTATTTTCAAAATAATATAACAAAAATGCATTTTTTTAGATGTGGTATTCATAATTCCTTTTAGTTTTTCCACAGCCTTGCTTGTCATTTTCTTACAGTTGAGAAACAATTTCCTGACTTGCCACTGCTCACTTGATTTGCAAATCTCCTGACAAAATTGCTACGGCAACAAAGTTTGACTTTCTTTCGCAATTTTATGGCAGCCAGATATTTGTGTGACAAACCTGAATATTTAATGGACTGCCATCAGGCCGTGCCACTCGTAATCTCAAAGTAAAATACCAGGATGCCACGGGGCGGCTGCTGCAACAGTTCAATTAACGAAAGTGTGCAAAGGCCAATGGAGTTGCTTCGGTTTTCATTACCCTTAATGCCCAATCAATCGATTTAAAAGCAGCCATTGTGCATGTTTATTTTTTGCCTTTTGTTTGAAAGAACATGCAAACATGTTGCCGGCAAATAAAAAATGAGCAAAATCAGAGGAGAATGGTAAACAACCCACAATTCGTGTACATTTTTTGAAGTATTTAACACCTCCTGGCAAACACACAATCCAGCGCTCTTTTATTGACAATTAATTTCGAACCTTTCAGCTGCTTTTGGCATTACACTCGCCCCCATTGTTTATTTATTGCGAATCCCATGGCCTGGCATTGTGCAGTACTGCTGACTGGGGCCCAGCTGGAAAAATAATTTTTATATTTGTCAGCGAGCAAAATCGATTTGATGACAAATTTTCGATGTGGCGAGGCGATGGCAGGACTTTTTTTTCGACTGTGTCGTCGTCCTCGTCGTCGTCGTCGCCGTCGTCGTGAAGAGATGCGGGCTGTGGAAAAAGGCGTGACACAAAACTTTTGGCTGTGGCTGTCTATATTCCCATATCCTTTATATCCTTTATGTCCTTTTCTCTTTCGGTGCGCAAAAAACAACGAGGACGAGAGCGGGTGGAAAAGTGAAAAACTTAATCCAAGTCCAGTCGAGCTGCATGCACGCAATGTTAACTTTTGCCAAAAGGCGTGGTGACAGGGGGTGGTGTTTGGGTTTCAGAATTCTGAATTCAGAATTCCGGATTGCTAAGAAGTTGTCTACGTTGAGTGCATTGTATGGCTTCTGTTTTTAATGTAGTGATGAGAGATAGGTGGTCCGATTCAAGGTCCCAGCTGTCTCTGATGCTTAGCTTGTCGTGTGGAATGTTGCGATAAATTGCAAAGTCTAAACAGGATGGTCTTCGATTTACTGCGCTTGGATAGTATGTTGGTGCTCCAGTCGCCAGGATGTTGGCGTTAATTGAGATGGCGCTTGCGGCAAGTAAGTTACCTCGGTGACAGGTGATCGCAGAACCCCACCATGGATGTTTGGCGTTCCAGTCTCCGCTGATAAATGATCTTGGGAAGTTGAAGTTAGCGAATATGTCATCAAATTCTGATTGAGTCCAGCTGAAGTTCGGAGGGCAATAGATTGATCCGATGAATATTTGTCCTATACATGTTTGGATTCTGGCACCCACGATTTGGACTTTAGCATGGACGATTGGCTCGATGGGAAAGTGATTGATCTTTTTGTTAACCAGGATTGCAGCTCCACCCCTGTGGCTGCCGTCAGGTAGATTTGAAGTGTAGACTTCATATCCAAATAGTTGAAGGTTGGATGTCTTCGTTTCAGTGAGAAGGAGAATGTCAATATTCTCTCTCTCCGCAAGGTGGCCGATTTCCGTCATTTTGCCGGCAGCACCTCGCGTGTTCCAGGTGAGAATTTTTATTTGGGACATTGTGTAAGTTGCGCGTTAATTGCAACCAGCATCTTCAGCATCTGGGCTTGCATGGCGTATAGACCCTCGATAGCTTTTGAGAGCGATGCAACTGCCATTTCTAGTTTAGATTCTTGTGCATTTTGCTGTTGTGACACATCTGGGAAAAAGTGCGCATGATTTTTTGCACCGTAGTGATGTTGCTGTTGAATGGCGTCCTGTAGCCTATTTGTTAGGTTTCCTGGTCGTTTGTTTTGTTTTTCCGTGATTGGATTTGCATTTCTGGCTATTTGAGCATAAGAAACTCCATTTTCATAATGTTTGGGTGTAGAGTTATTGTTTATGCTCACTTTTGGGGTTTTCTGTACATTTTCGTTCATTTTGAGCAATTTTTGATAGGATTTGCAGCCACGGAAGTTAGCTGGGTGATTTTCACCACAGTGAGTGCAAGTTGCTGGTGCTTCTTTGCTTCTGGGACAATCTGATGATTTATGGTAGTCACCGCAAGAGACACAGATAAAAGGTCTGTAGCAATATCTTGCAGTATGACCAAACGATTGGCATCTCCGACATTGCACTATGTCTTGTGCTTTTCTGGCTACTTCAAAACGGACGCGTTGGCGACATAGAGATCGTAGTTGGAGTATATCTTTGTTATTTAGATTCTTTTCTACATTAATGAAGAAGAGGTTCATCTGTTCACCGCTCTTGTTGCTTTTTGGGTTATATATTGATAGAACTTTATGCCCCTGTCTGAGTAATTCCTCTTTGATTTTATGATGGAGCTGTGAATGGTGTAATCCTCGCACAACAACTCTGAATGGTTTCTCGTCTTTCAATTGATAGCAATGGAATTCAATTTTCAGGGAATTTAGTTGTCGTACTACAGCCCTGTAGGTGTTTGCGTCTTTGGTGTAGATTCTGTGAGTGGAGCCCACAGAGGATTTGATTTCAACATTTTCAAGATTTGTAACTTCCTCGATAGCGATAAGAAGTTCGTTCACGTTTGTCACGTCCATAAGAACGATTGGTGGTGGTTTTGGACTACCAGTAGAAGCAGATTTTACCGTAGATGAATCAGTTTTACTTTGTACGTTTGCGTTCTTGTTATGTGCATTGCTGTCTTTAGCCTTAGAAGCGGTGTGAGAACGGTAAGCCGCTGCTGCAGCGCTAGTCGATGGTTCGTCCACACTATTGCAGTCCATCTCATCGTCATCAACTGATAGTGTTTCGAACCTGTTTGCTGACACAGGGTCACTGGGTTCTAAATTTCTAATATCGGCACGTTTTCGTTGACTTATTGGTGAGTTCGATGACCCCTTCCTCTTCTGGCTCTGGATTTTTTGCCATCTGGGTGAATCAGATTCATTGAGGCCCGGTAGAGGGGGGAAGTCTATAGAAGTGCTTAATGCTTTAGGAGGCATAGGCGTTGAGCACATGCCACTGCATATGCTGGGTGATGATGTAGTGTAGGTATATATTGGACTGTGAGTTATTGTCAGAGTACTGGTGATACAGGCTGCATTACTGCTTGATACTGCTATACCATATGAGTTAAGCTTGCCGCTAGTGGCCAGATTTTCTGCCAGGGTTAACTCTCCTGGAATCACCTCGTCCATGACGGCTTTTCTCAGAGCTTCGCCCAGAAGCATTGTTTCTCTGGTATTTGCCATTTCTCTCGATTTTATGCAAAGTCGAATGTAAGTCAATCACTGCTTTTATTGCCCCTCTTGTACGGCTGCGCGCAGTGTGAGGGGAACAGCGATGCCCTAGCGGGCACAAATGCAGTCTTGTCGCACTACACTTATGTTGTTGTTGTTGTCCCACTGCCGACACTGCGCTAGACAGCGTCCGAATTTTTATGATCTGTGCTATTATAACGCGTAAGCACGCACTTTGTTTTTTTTTTCTTTTTTTTTTTTTTTTTCCCACGACACAACTTGTCAAAGAGTTGATGGTCATGACCTAATAAGCAACGCAGTACTTAAAATCCTTCCCAAGAGAGCACTATTACTTATCACATTGATATTCAATGCGATACTTAGAGTGCAATACTTTCCCAAAAAATGGAAGAGTGCTAGAATCAGTATGATTCTAAAGCCAGGGAAACCGGAACAGGATCCATGCTCCTACCGGCCTATCAGCCTCCTGCCCTCTTTATCGAAGGTAATGGAAAGGCTGATAGCTTCCCGACTTATAATACACCTAGAAGACAATGATACTATCCCAATGCACCAATTCGGATTCAGAGCCGGCCACAGTACGATTGAGCAATTGCACCGTGTAGTCAATCACATCCTGAAGGCCTACGACAATAAAGAATACTGCAACGGCATCTTTCTTGACATACAACAGGCATTTGATAGAGTTTGGATCCCGGGACTACTAGCCAAAGTCAAAACAGCGCTGCCAGCCAACCTGTTTGAGCTCATCAGATCGTTTCTCACAAACAGAGATTTTTGCGTCCAGTCCAGAGACGCAATCTCTGCAAATGTTGCCATTACAGCTGGCGTTCCCCAAGGAAGCGTCTTAGGACCGCTACTGTACTCCATCTTTACAGCAGACATCCCCAAGCCAAGCTATGAAGAAATGACCTACGACAACAGCAAAATGCTGCTGGCCAGCTTCGCTGACGACGTCTGCTTTCTCAGCTCCTCGAACAGTGAGACCGAGTCTTCACAAACGCTGCAAACCTACCTCAACGAATTCGAGAAATGGGCCACGGCGAACAATATCAAAATCAACGAAAGCAAATGCGTAAACGTTTGCTTTACGTTACGCCGAAAAACAACTCCGGTGGTCCACATTAATAATGTGGACATAGAGCAAGCGACTAAGGCGAAATACCTAGGCCTCACACTGGACAAACGCCTAACCTTCCGAGAACATATTGCCAGAGTCGTCAAAATGTGCAACCTAAAGCGGAACCAATTATTCTGGATGCTAAACAAGAAAAGCAAACTATCTCTAAGATGCAAGCGGCACATTTATCAACAAATCATCGCACCAACTTGGAGATATGGAATCCAAATTTGGGGAGTGGCGGCTGCGTCCCACCGAAAACGTTTCCAAACCGTCCAGAACAAAACATTAAGACAAATCACTGGCTGTGAGTGGTTCGTTAGCGGCCAAACGCTTCACAATGACCTAAACCTGAGTCTTGTTGAAGACCAAATATCGTTCTTCTCAAGCAGGTACAACGACCGTCTAACTGCCCACCGTAATCGTCTAGCCCGGAGATTACAGGGGGCTATCCCAATTCGCAGGCTCAAAAGAAGACATTTTGGGCTGCTCCTAAGAGACTAATATGAATATATTATTTACTTGAAACTAGTCGTAATTTGATCTACTCCTATATACCAAGTTGAAAACTAATTATAATTTATAATTAAGAGATTATTTACTTAAGAAAACATTTAGGTTAAAGGCTTTAATTAGATCTGTTCCTGGATTATATTAAATAAAGATGTTAATTAAAATAAATAAAAAAAAAAAGAATTCCGGATTCAGGATCGGGGCTTCGGGTCTTAGGGGGTGGCCCGGGCCGGGCCCACAACGACCTTGCCACACGGGCAGCAGCCGAGGCTGGAGCTCCGGTTCTGTCGCTGTTTGTGCTTCAATTATGCCAAAAATGCGCACTGACACGTAAAAATAATGCATACTTCAAGGCGCGCCACCAAAACCGCATACTACAATATATATGTGGATGCAGTGGGACCTCCCTAAGTGCGACCCGTTCCCCTCGCACGAGCTCCGGAGTCTTTGGGGTAAGTGAATATCTTGTCTTGCTGTGAGATGTTTTCCCGCTAGCTTTTCCATTTATTGGGGTGTCTCTTTTCTAATTTGATTATTAAAATAACAATATGAAAGTTTACGAGGTTATCATACATTAAAACCTTGTCTTAAATGTTAATAAAACCTTTTATGTATTAAAAACATTTTTCTAATCCCTTTTCGGTGGAGAAACATATATCTTAAGATCTCTAAATAACATATCTTATGTCTAGGGTTTTCTGTTTGTTTGTAAGCCTAATTGAATAAAGGTACCAATTTAATTTGTTTATAAAGTCAACATGGTTTCTGGTTTTCATGCAGGCTTTTCAATATATTTGTAGTTCCTTAAAAACCTAATTTTTTTAAATTTTCAAATATACCTAAATATAAAAAATAAGATCCACAGATTAACATAGAAAATAACATAATTCTTCTCATTCAAATATATATATACATAGTATAACATTTCGTTGCCCACTTTTCGGCGGACAATTAATTGCTTTAAAATTCCCTGAGATTTTTGAGCAGATTGGGATTTATGTACTTCCTGCAAATCCAAATTTTTAAAGGGAAATAACATTTAAATTCTGTAGTTCTCTGCAAACAGATAAAAAACAATACACTTAGTAAAAACAACGCAATTCTTCTCATTGAAATGCACACTGGGATTGACAAAATTTCGTTGCCCACTTTCAGGCGGCCAATTAATTGCTTTGAAATTCCCAGAGATTTTCGAGCCCGTTAGCAAAACTTTGATTTGCAGATTATGAAAGTTCGAGTTATGGAAGTTGGACCGTAATGCATATAGGGTACATATATTTATGTGGCACACGGGCTGGGGAAAGAAAGAGGGACCGGGTTGACAATGCCCGAGGAGACGGACGGACACGGGAAGAATCGAGAGAAGGCAGCCAGATGGGAGGGCGGCCGGGGGAGGGGGCCAAAGAAGGGGGTCGCTGAAGTGAAATGAGGAAAACCAGCACCGGCAGCCATGGCAATGCATATAACATTTTAATTTCCTGCTTATTAGCTGGGCCACACCCACAAAAGGCGGCCCACGCAAACTAACCCAGCTCACAACCACACACAGCCCCGTGCCCGCACACACCCACACCCATAGGAAACCCACACAAGCACGCCGCTAAGCACACACCAGCACACACAGTGCCAGCGCACACACACGGCTAACGAGCCCGCACACACACATACGCAGGCACTCACCCATACCCGCACAAATAATACAATACAAACAACGACTTGGAGTGCACTCTGCGAAGAGATTAAAAATAGATTTGAAGAAAGCGCTTAAATGGAGCAAATATAAGCCGAGAAAGCGCAGTGGAAAACCTCGGAGGAGGAATGGCAACAGCAAAGAGACGAAAGCCGATAAGTGGCAGAACAAGAACCTTCAAAGATTTAAGGACAGTCCCTCAAACTGTATACTAAACCGGGCTTAAAGTGCAGCGACATCTTGCAAATGTTGTGCCTGGAAAGTGTTCACTGCGACACCAAGCGAGTTTTCTAATAGTTTTTGTAAAACCGTTTTGAATATACCCTTGAAAATTATTTTGGGATTTTTTGAACGCGATCTTTGGTTACAACAAGATTTTATAGCATTTTGGGATTGAAATATATCATAGCATACTTTTCAACACTGTTTTAAGTGTTTGAAGATATCAAGAGCTTAACTTTATGAACTTTGCATACTTCTGAGCACTGGTTAAGGTGTTTGACTTTTTTTTTTTTTATTTAATTAACATCTTTATTTAATATAATCCAGGAACAGATCTAATTAAAGCCTTTAACCTAAATGTTTTCTTAAGTAAATAATCTCTTAATTATAAATTATAATTAGTTTTCAACTTGGTATATAGGAGTAGATCAAATTACGACTAGTTTCAAGTAAATAATATATTCATATTAGTCTCTTAGGAGCAGCCCAAAATGTCTTCTTTTGAGCCTGCGAATTGGGATAGCCCCCTGTAATCTCCGGGCTAGACGATTAAGGTGGGCAGTTAGACGGTCGTTGTACCTGCTTGAGAAGAACGATATTTGGTCTTCAACAAGACTCAGGTTTAGGTCATTGTGTAGGTGTTTGACGACCTCAGGAGCTTGGCTGTGGGAAAGAAAATATAACATTGCATACTTCTTAGCACTTATAAAAGTTTTTTAGCCATGCAGATCTATACATTATTGGTTAAACTTAAATTCATAGTTAATAATTAATGGAAATTCCCGTATATAAGTGAACAAATACAAAAACCCTTTCACAGCTGAAATCCAGCTCTCAAATTTAATATTAAACCCAATTATGGGCCAAGAAAAGGGAGTGGCCGAGATAGGGCGGAAAAGCGGACAGGAAAAACATGGGCACTCGAAAATCGTTGAGAACAGACGGCACAAAACCGAAGAAGGAAAGAAATCCGATAAGTAGACGGGCAAGAAATGGCAAGATTACAAGATATTTGCCCATAAGCAGATATCGTTTGCAGTTTTCTTTAAATATTACAAGTGGGCGAGGAAAAAGTAATAATAAAAACCACCGCTTTGGGGAGCAAACACATGGCGAATCTATATACATATTTCCATCATTTTTTTCCAACTTAATTAAAGCGAAAAGGAGAACCTTTAGAGCGAATTTGAAAATATGCAAATAGATACTCTTATCTAAAATTTGCATTTCTCTCGTGTACATAATTTTGTACACCAAAGGGCATGAAGTTTACTCTAAAGTTCTCCTTTTTTTTCTTGCTCGGGGACTGTGTAGTTTTTTCGCAGCACAAAGTGAATGTGAAGGAAGGAGAATTCTTCAGTTTATTTGCCTTGTATCCATTAGTGGTACATATGTATATTTAGCCATTTCTGCCTTAACCAAAATCAAATAGTTTCCTCTCGCAAAAATGTTGTATAAATAAAAACAATGTGGGGTAAAAACATGGTTTTTAATTGGCTGTACAACATTGACCTGGCGTACGTGACGTATGAGTGATATTTATGTGTATTCGTGAATGACTTGCACAAATAGCTGAGAGAAATGGCCGAGAACAAGAGACGGTTAAATGCCGACCAGGAAGAGGAAGGGGATAAAAGGTGGGAAATGGAAGGGGTTCGGGAAGGGGTTCAGGAAGGGGTTCAGGAAGGGGTTCAGAAGGGAGCTGGAGATGGAAAAGGAAAAGGAGCCCACGAGCAGGACGAGAAAATCCACTAGCGAATCTACCCGGTGACCCAGGCGACTAACGGGACATGCGAAGATGCAGTGGCAAAGATACAAGTACAGGCTGACAGGGCTCCTCATGCACACAGATACTCAGCTGCAGGATACACTCACTCACACACACGCGCGCAGGGGCTCACAGACACACACTCACACAGCCAAAGCACATAAATGCAGGCATTAGTACACTGCAGAAAAACTCTTTCGATTTTATTGTAAAATAATATACATTGGTATTTATATAATATTAAATAAAATATGGATATGTTAAAAGATTTTAAAGTTAATTTACCTAAAAGTATATTATGATTATCCCAAAGGTTTATTAAAAAATAATTTTTTTTGTCATTGGAGATTCAAACTGAGGACATGCTTTTATTTAGGGCGCTTTTATTTGAACTCGTATATTTTTACCATTATTTTTTAACATTCTCTCAAGTAGCATACTTTTTAAGGCAATCAAAAACTATTTCAAAAGACTAACCGCTTATAATTGTACCTATTATACCTGAATTTTCTGAGGCATGAGGAATGACTTCCTTTTTATTGTGTTCCCAGAAGCATTCCTAGGAAGAAATCAGAACATGAGATGGTTTATTATGGTTGTTATAGGTTGAGGGAATTTAAATAGAAGGCCTTATCCGATGTAATGGTAAATACTTTTCAATCTAATTAACCCCGTTTTAATTGCCAATTTCATCAGGGCGACAATGGCCTTGCCTTTTCTCCCGGTGTGTGCGAGTGTGTGATGCGTTTTGTTTGTCATGAGCGCGGTTGGCATCCAGCCTACGAGACCCCACATCCGCTTCCCGCTCCCGGGCGCTCTTATCCTGGGAGGAGGACCTCCCACATCCACAGCCACATCCCCGCATCCCCGCAAGCCCACATCCTCGCTCCCGCCCAAATGTCCCTCTGCATCGCTCGTTTTCCTGTCATACCCCACACATTTTTCATTACACACTCTGTCCCTTGCAGCAAACGAAATTTTTGGATGCGCCTCGCGCGTCTTGCCACGGCGGCTTGTACTTTGCCACACTCGCAGCCACGCCGGGCCACTCGCACTCACACCGGGCCCCGGCCGCCACACACACAGCATGCCCGTGCCGGCGCTGGAGCACACACATGTGGCCAAACAATATAAATCACCAGCACTCACACACTCGTGCGCGACAGTGGTGGAGTTCTGAGGGGCGATGGAGCCGACCAGGAAGTAGGATGAAATATCGATTTAATATAAGCCGGCGAAATGTATATACATATTTGGAGAATTATACCAAAACGTGACTGAAACATATACAAAACGAGAGAGACGAGACGGCGATGGTCAAAAACAGCCAAGCGCCCCGTTACGTAATCTGCCGCAATGAATATTTTTCCCCCCGGGGGCGCCATATATATCTATCTGTACTCCATATAAAGGCTCTCCACATTTATATACAATTTTATGCGAGTTTTTGCCCCGTTTTATAGGCAATACGTTTAGTTTTTATTTTTAATCCGCAGCAATAAACTTTAGTTTTCATTCGAGAGTTGCGAAACAAAAAGCGGCAATGTACAGGTGCCATTTGTATGCGCTCTTTATGAAGCCTCCTCTTTTTGTTTGATACGAAAATCAACTGACATGTATACGGGTACGGGAAACAAGGACTCGGTTTTTAATTCAAGGAACAGCGATTTTGTATTTTAAAGCCTATTCCAGCCGGGCTTTTATTTTGAGGAACAGCGATTTGAAATTTGAAAACCTGTTCGCATCTCGGAAACACCATGTTTCTCGTGTTTCCTCGACGTGTTTACATTTAATTAATGCGTACACATGGCTTAAAAGCTGATTATCCTTAATTAGTGTCGTCTTTGGGCCACACATTTTACCTGAGAGCATTTGGCGTAGGCCAGATTTCACCTGGCACACGTGGCGTATGAGTGATTTCGGTCCGGTGTCACCGGTCTTTTTCGTTTCTATGGTGAAAAAATTGGTCACGTGCTAAGATTAATTGCGACTCCCATTTAATAACGCCATAACAAAGGCAGAGATTTCAAGTCGTAAATCTCCCGAAATCTAACCTTTTTTCGTCGAGTGATTTGGATTTTTTGGAGAACGAGAGCTATAACTATAGAATCGCTCAAAAGGTCAAATTTCTATTCTAATTACGAGCTTTTAAAAATAGAAACAACCGTTTAAGGAACTAAATAATATTTTTAATGATAGTTTGTTTATTGCACACTACAAGCTTAAAATATTTACATTTTAGTTGTTATTACTTAAAACCCTATTAAAGCATTGGAAGTATTTTGGTAAATCAATCTTTTCTCCTGCAAAGTGCTCCCTTTATTTGCCATCCTACAAGTTAAAGTTCAACTTATTTTTATTTTCACAAACAAGTGATGATGTTACAATATTTTTTAATATCATAATATTTGATACTAGAATGATAATAATAAAAACCCTGCTAGAACATTACAAACTTTTAAGTCAGTCTTTTCTTTTGAAAAAGTATTTTATTTATTTAACAAGTTCAACTTATTATTTAATTATTAAATAATAATGTGTAAGTCCTTAAAGTAACAACATTTGTTTGACAATTAAATTAATAAATATAATACACAGAGAAAATGATGACGTTCTCAGATTGAGTTTTTGTATTCTCCATTTGAGGATGTACTGAACTCCAGTACGAAATTTGTGTAAAAAACTCATATTGAGAAAAATTGCTCTCAATTTAAGAAAAACAACTTAAGTTGACAAAAAATGTGCTCTTTTTTAATATGAGAATAAATATGTTTTAGTTCGCTTAATAAATTATTAAAATAAATTATTTCTTAAAACAAGTATATACTCATTTTGAGAAAATATGTTCTCAATTCCAATACACATTCTTTGGGGAATTTTTACTGTGAGTGATTATTTTGCACAAAGTTCTCAATTGGAGTGCAAGTTACTTGAATATTTTCTCTGTGTACTATTGCCAGCAAATAAATAAAGTACTCATATTAAATTTAATCTAAAACATGTTTTGCCATTGTAACTACTGGGTACTACCGCCTCGAGGCTGCTGCACTCCTAACCTTTTATGGATTCCTTTCCGGCATCCCCCTCGACCACGCCCCTGGACAAATGCATCGTGGCGAAGACTAACTGCCAGGTCACCAGGGTGTGGTGACCGCACTCACTCCGGCTCTCCTGCCTCCCGCCGGGCTCCCCTCCGTCCGGGTCGGAGGCATTGAAAATGTTGATAATTGAATTCACACGTGAACGATCACAATCTTGAAGCCTCTACCCGGGCCTATTGGCCGGCTCCTGTGCGCCAGGACCTCTTCCTCCGCAGGACTCGCTTCGGAACTGGGACGGGTGGCTGGTTGGCTGGTTGGCTGCTTGGATGCCGGATTAATGGGTGGCCGGACCGCGTGGCCCGGCTGCAGGAGGCCGGCCAGATTGAATCGCTGGCTTTTTGGCAAGGAAGGCAAAGCGAAATGGGAAATGGGAAAGGCGAAATGGCAGAGCCAAGCCCAAGCCCAAGCCCAAGCCCAAGCCCGAAACCGAGACCGAGACCAAAAGCCAAGTAATTATGATCGTAAATTGATTAGGCAACGAGCGGCATACACAAACGGGGTGCCAGAGGGGGCACACACAAAGGGGTTAATGGAATTAGTGTTACATAATCCCTGTTGTTCCACGGCCTGCACTGCCGATGATGATGCCGATTTTGCCGCCGGCTTAACCCACCACAGCGGCACCGGCAGCCCTTCTCCGAATCACCTAAAAACTTTGTGGATGGCTTAACTTTTTATATGCACTGCGCTCGCAGTGCTCTGGCACTTTCCGCATAAAAAAGATAACAACTTTTATTGATCTCAAGAGTCCTGGCGAAAATGCAGGGACACAGATTCGGCTCGAGCTGGAGATGGTGATGGAGACCACTAAAACTTCGGCGCAAACAAATTCAGAAACTTCAATTTGTTTATGGCCAGAGGTAACGAAACAAGTATTTTCGCCACTTGAGCCAGATTTTTCCTCTTTGGCAATGGTTTTATATTTATAAACGAAAATAAGGGGATGGAGTATTGTTTTGAGTATTATGTAGTGCAACCTAAATTAATTTTCTAGGGAAACTACTGCTGGTACAGCCTTCCATAAACTTAAAAAATTTGTCAGCTATTGAGCGGAAAAAAATATTCTATTTTTAATTATTTTCGCTGCTTTGAACTAAGAAGGCTAATTTAAATAATATCAATAATAATAAACTTTGCTTCATTTTAGTGTTTTTGGTATTATTTTTTATTTAAATAAACCTAAATATAAAAAAAATTATTATTTAGTTATTCTCGCTGTTTTGAACTAAGAAGGTTAATTTATAAAATATAAAATGATACATTTAATTTTATAACTTATTTTTATTGTTCGAAAAATAAGTTATCCTTCATTTTTGCCCATCTGTATACATATATATGTATTTTTATTTATCAGACTTTTCTTCATTTTAGTGTTTTAATTATTATTTGTAATTTTTTTATATGTAAATATATTTATAATAATTTTAATAAATATTATAATTATTCATTCTTAAAGAAAATTTTATTTAGTGTTCAAAGAAACATTATTAATATAAAATGTAATTACAATCAAAAAAAAAGCCACATAAGTCAAACAAAATTATAAGAAAAATGTACATAAATAATAATAAATATAAATAAATAAATATTTATATATCAGACAATAAACTTGGCTTAATTTTAAAGTTGTTATTATTTATGTATAAGTACTTATAATAATGTTTACACATTTTTGAGTTATTGATTCTTAGAAAGATTGTGTTCTGTATACAAAGACACATTATTTATAATTTTAAATAAAAATATAAATAAAAATAAAATAAAATAAAATTAATTTTATTAATGTTTGTATTTATACATTTATTATATTATATATTATATTATATTGATTCTTAAAATTATTATTTTTATTTCAGGCAGAAAAAAAACTCAATAAATACACGAACATATTACTCATCCGCCTGGTGGGCCCCAAGACGATTGTCTTTAAAATGTAGCCAGGGCCGCCCATGCCCTCCACCTATCAAGGGAACTTGGAATTTATTCAGCAGAGCCGCCAATGGCAACCTTCGCCGCCTGGCCCACAAAGCCAACCTTTTAGCGAACGGCGGCCCGGGGAAGCCCTCGAGACCTCAAAAGGGTTAAGGCATCGCACTTGCAAATGCAGTGCCTCGCACTCGACTCGAGAGCACTCAATTAGAAGCGTTAAGCTAACGACCGCTCCGATTCGATTCGCATCCGCTGAATTGCAATCCGCTGGGTTCGATCGGAGGGCGGCACATCGCACATGAACCCGAGGGGGACGGCGCACCCGCCCTCTCTCTTTCTTCCCCGATCTGCGACAATAACGAACGTCGAACAACGAATATCGAATAACGAATGCCATTCCAGCTCGTATCGAATTAATTTGCCTAAAATGTGGCACAAATCTCAATTGCAGCAGTGCACATCAATAAACAAAAACGCCAGAAAGGAGCAAGAACGACGGCAAAGGAGCAAAGGAGCAAAGGACATGTGAGATTGATGACACAATCGAACAGGTAAGAGCGGGACGGGCGAATACACCCGGGCGAGGGTGCGAGCGAGAGGTCCCAGGCGGGGAGGGGAGCGGCGAGGGGCGAGGGTCGCTGACTGCCAAATGGAAAATGGATTTCAGTATTAATTTCGCTGACGACGAGGAGCAGGAGGACCAGGAGCAGGAGCACGAGCACGAGCAGGAGCAGGACAAGGACGAGGCGAAGGCACGTTGGCAACATCAAAAGCGAGGCATATCCGTCTTGACATTCCGTCCGGGCTGCAGATGCAGATGCAGATGTAGGATGTAGGATGCTGGCGGTTTCCGGGGGTGCCACAGCGCAGGGCTCCCATCCACTGGTATCCACGGGACTGGGGCTGGGGCTGGGGATGGGGCTGGGATGACGGAATGTAGAGATGAAGAGCCGGAGCAAAACTGCGGTTTGCCATCTCTGCAATGCGCCGGACCCCGTTGCCGGAATCTAACTTCAATGATGGGAAAAGTACAAGGTATGGGCGAAAAAATATACGTGGGCTGGCCGGGAGTGATGGTGCGGGCGCCGCGTTTGGTTAACCCCCAAATGGCTGCTAGGTACACGGACGGAAGAGTAGGTACTTCTGCGTATCTCTCAGATAAGTGAGTAGTATTTGTCATCTATCAGATAAATATGTACCATTAATGTTGATAAACATTATCATCAGTTCTAGTATTATACTAAAAATACATAAAAGATCTTTCACAGCAGTGAAAAAAACTTAGGTACTTTATGGTGTCCCTAAAAAACTTCCTCTATAAGTAATTTAATTGCTAATACTAAACAATTATGACCTAAACTCTGTTGGGGCTCAGTATCTTAAGCTGTCTTACTGTAATTTGTTCTACTTTTTTCTATTCTTTTTAAAATTTATAATAATTATTATCATCCTAAAGAATTCGCGTTTTTTAAAGGAATAAAGATTTAATATTAGACGGATAAGGTTTTAACAAGTATTAGTCAAATATATCCCAAGCTCTTTTACTAACTTTGTTTTTTAAGAAATAAGTAATAAGAAAAACCTAAAGAATTCGCGTTTTTTGATGATAAATAGATTTAACACTCGAACTTTTTGAATAGAAAATATTAAACAATCATGACTTAAACCCGATTGGGTCACAGTATCCTAGGCTGTATACCTTTTTTCTTATTAATAATTATTTTAAGCCAAAAAAGACCTAAAGAATTCGCGTTTTTTTAACGAAACGAATATGTAATATTTGATTTTGACCAAATATCTTACTAACAATGTTCTTTTGAGAAATGTTTAATATCAATGACAAAAAAGACCTCAAGAATTCGTTTTTTGATGAAAAAGAGATTTAAACACTCGAGCTCTTTAAATGATTGCAATTCCATGGCTGTTTTAAGAAGCTTTATAGGCTTCCCCTACTACCTAACCCGAAACCAGTGCGAAAACATTGGTTAAAAGTACCTAGCAGCCGCCCAGACACCGTCCATCACTGATCCTAACCATGTCAGCCGTGCTCCCCGCGCCTTCCGCCCTCCTTGGCCGGGACTCTCGGGCTCCTCCGCGCCGCTGCCCTCCTGGTCCATTGGTTTTCGCTTTTATGGCGCGGGCACACCTATTTTCCAAAAGAATTTCCCAGCATTTGCGGCAAAATGAAGCAACAACAATGTTGCAAAAACAAAAAGGATGGCGAAAAAATAAACTAACGCCAAGTTGGCTCTTTGTTATTTGGGCGTTTGGCAAGTTTCTCGGTGCCTTTCCGTTTTTATACCCTTGCAGAGGGTATTAGAACTTGGATTAGGAGTTTCCGGCTCAGTGAACGAGATATTTGTGAACCTAAAAAGTCATTTCTGCATAAGCTGTCTGCCTCAGCGCGGATTTGTCCGGGAATATAAAATCAATAGGGATGAATTCTTGCACGGCATCGTACTCTGCAGCGCCGGAACTTTTCGATTTGGCTAGGCACGTCGAAATCAATGAGTCCGTCCCCAGGGGGCATCATTTAATAGACAGCCTTGCCATCACAAAACCACCTTTTTACATTTAAGTACTTTATGAGAGATGAGGTTCCTCTGGATTCCTTTTAATTAGCCGCCTTGCTATTGACCTACAAGGGTATTCCTGGCTTCGCTTCGGTGCGCCGGCACTAGTTCTTTTTTTGGCTCTCCTACTTGTCGTCGTGTCGTCGTCATACAAAATAAATGGAATATCTTCGCGTTCTGCTCCTTCAGGCACTTCCTCATCCTCCAGTGCTTTTCCCCTACTTTTCCTGCGGTTCCATCCGTCATGCCGTGTACTTCTTACCCACTTTTTTTCTGCTGTTTTAGATGAAAAGTGGCGGCGGCGGGTGCTGGGTTCTCTGTGTTGCAACTTATGCAAAATATTTGCACCGAAAAGGGCTCGCTAAGAGAGCGCTGGCATACACATAAATAATTTATGAGCACGGGACAAATTGAAATTAGCATAATATGGAGACAATACAGAAATCAGTGGTTTGTTTTTCCATCTACTCGAACTTTAATTGGATGCATTTTAGCCCTGGCGAGCCCGCTTGCGTTCCTGGTAGCGGGCCAGGGCGGCGTCGAAGACCTCGCCCACGGTCCTCTTGCGCCAGATGAGGGTGCGGTCTACGGGCGGCTTGGTGACTGTCGGCACGGGCAGATCCTTCCCATCCAGCTCGGCATCGGAGCTCGCTTTCTTAGGCGGAGATTGCTCCGGTGCCGCAGGTTCTTTGGCTTGCGTGTGCTCTGCATTCTCCTGGGGCTTGTCCTTCTTTTTGGCCTGGGGCTGCTTATCCTTAACCTTATCCTTGTCTTTCTCTTTCTCCTTTTCCTTCTCCTTCTCCTCTTCCTCATCGCTGGAATCGTCTATGCTGAAGTCGGAATCGGCATCGATATTGTTGGCCAAGTGAGCCTGGGCTGGCTTGCCTTCCGCCTGATTCGTGGCAGGCGCGGGCTCTGGATCCTGGCCAGACTTGGCCTTGGTCTGCTCCTCCTCCTCGGAAGAGCGACGGCGTCGGTAGCTCCGGTGCTTGGCCGCCTCCGCCTTGATGGGCTTGTACGAGACCTCGTCCGTCGAGGGCGCCGTCTTCGGCTGCACCTCATCTGGCTGGCCGGGGCCGCCCATCTTCTGCTCGTAGAGATGGCGATAGAAGCCGCCCAGATCCTTCTGCTTGGTCACATCGCCAATGGCCTCGAGGTACTCGTCGCGCTGCTCCTGCTCCTGCATCTGGCGTATGGACTCGAGCTTCTTGCGGTAGGCGGCCGTCACATAGGTGTCCTTGTCCTTGTACATCTCGCCCTCGGCCTCGCGATCCTTCTGCACCTGCCGCTCGATGCGCAGCTCCTTCTCCAGCTTCCGGCGCTCGGCGTGCTCCATCAGCCGGCCGATATACTTGGGCTTCCGCGGCTCCTGGCTCTTCGTCTGCTTGGCCTCCTCGCGCTTGCTGTCCATGTCGTCGTACAGCTCGTCGTACTGGAAGATGGTGGGGTCCTCGGCCAGCGCCTTCTCCTGCTGCCGCCGGGCCACGCGGCGCTCCATCAGGCTGGGTCCACTGGCCACCCCACTGGTTTTGGGCTTCAGTTGCGGGGCATTGCGGTCGTCGTCGCTCTCAGAGGCGCTGCTCTCGTCGAAAATGGCGGGCTTGACGGCTGGCTTGGGCGGTGCCTTCTTCTGCTGCCCGGGAATGATCAGGCCATATCTGGGTGGGGAGAAGAGGGTTACAAAGCCTCCTAAATCGCTTGTTATTAACAAATTACTCACTGTTTGGACATATTTGTTTGTTTATAAATTGTTAGTGCGACCGTTTCGTGGAGCAGGGCAAATGCTGCTTTTTGGCTGCAACACTGCCGTTCGGAGCAACCCTGCAGGAACAGTTGCTAAAATATCGATGGGGAGCAATTCGATAGTTTAACTAGTAAAGTTTTGAACCATGAATAATAAAATGAGCTACATTTTATTTTAAATAGTTTTATACTTTTAATTAAACAAACAACGAGGACAATTTAACAATTTAATGGATTCAAGTTTGTGTTTAGTAAATTACAAAGCTAGTCTTTAAATTCTCTGCCAGTCAATGTTTGCAACCAGAGAAAATGCAGGATACTGCTGGGACAGAACTTACCCCATGAAAGGAACTTGAAATATTACTATTGTTATTATATTAATATTATTAATTAAATGTTAATAATTAAGTAAAAATAAGCTACTGTTTAATGCCAGCACCCTACTCATAAGTTAACTAATAGCTCCTAACAATTAACTATTAATAAGTAAATAGTTAAATCATAAGTTCGCTGCTAATTAGCCGAGGAAAAGCAGGAAAATGTAACAATTTTATCGATTCAAATTTTCGTTTAGTAAAATACTGAGCTAGTCTATATATATTTATATTCATACATGTTAATAGTTTTGTAAAAATAAGCTAACGCTCTATTCATTAAATTTTAATAAGTAAGTTAAATGTTTTCCTAAGTTCGCTGCTACTTAGCCGAGTCACGAACCGGGAACTATCGCCAGGCGCGCCGATATTTGCCGCCTTCGCGCGCCCGGCCACACCACACTCCGTCTTTTTCCTTCCGTTTCCCTTTCTTTTCCCTTTTCAACGTTTGCGTGAGTGCGTGTTCTGCGCGATTCTGTTCGGCGAAACTGACTAAAAGCCCTTTTTCCTCTACTTGCAGCGTAAATCAGTGTTTGCAAACCAATCCCAGGTAACTGCCCCCTCCCCTGGACCTGTTTCCAGCGCCCAAATGCGGCCCGATAATGCTGGCGGCGAGCGCCGGCTGAAACATGTGCAAATAGCCAGCTCTTCTTTTTTATTACAAATTTTTTTACTGTGGGCCAGCGAGCCGAAACTGAGATTGGCCACTTGGCGCCCTAAAGCTCAAACAATGCATTCTATGCCTCGCTACGTATTGGATATGCTGCATATGCATTATAAGCTCCTTTTTTTGGTTATATATTTTTTTCTGTGCGAAGAAGTTGAAGTGAAAATTCGGCCGAAAAGTGTGTTGCACAGTGTTGTTGTTGTGCCTGTGTGTGTGTGTGAGTGGCTTGGAAGTGCGACAAACAGCCGGAAATTCGGCGAAACCAAGTAAACAACTAAAAACCGGCTAAATTTAATTGATTTTGAAGCACTTGGGTCGAAGAACTAACCAAGAACGTTGTTGTTTACAGCCACTTGCACGCACACAACCAAAGAAACACAGACAGTAGCTTTTTTACACTGGTATTTTGCACGTGTTTCCCTTTTTTTTTAACCCGTTATTCGCTGCGTCTAAAAGAAGTGTTAAAAAGGATCCCTATTCGAGATGATCGAAAACTCATTATAAAAAGCCGAATTCGTCTGTCCGTGCCTACAAACTTGAAGATATCGGGGGTCTGTACGACCCAGAATTATTAGTAAACCATAATCCTGACTTATCACGCCATTTTTGTGGCTTTAAAAGTAAAGAATAATGTTTTCATGGGAAATACCTCACCAGATAACCTAGAAAGAAATAGGGCAGTTCCAAACCTTTACTGTTTCGTATTTATTTTGAAAAAAACATGGCTTCACATGATATGATGTAAACCATTTTAAAGAAACTTATCATTTTTACTTTAATTCATCAGGTTCCTTAAGTTACCTTTCAAGCTTGGTTTTTAGAGACTTCTTATAGAACACTTTACAGAAACTTACCATTTTTACTCTGTTTTACCAACCTACAGGTCTTAGATCTCTAAGGTTTCCTTTTATACTTTGTTTAGAGAATTCTCAGGTCCGTTCTTATAAAACATCTTAAAGGAATTAAGAAGGCTTTATTTTAACAGTCTACTTCTGTTAGCCTTTGAGCTTGGTCTTTAGAGACTTCTTAGGCCCTTCTTTATAGAACAATTAATAAGATAGTTTGGAGGGTGAGTGACGGGTTCTGCATAGTCGTGGCGCTCGACTATAGCCTTGTTTTGCATTTGTTTGTCTATTCTGAATGCCCTGCAATCGACTAATCGCACTCCCCAACCCTTTGCAGCCATGGTGCGTATGAACGTATTGGCCGATGCCCTGAAGTGCATTAACAACGCGGAGAAGCGTGGCAAGCGCCAGGTGCTGCTGCGTCCCTGCTCCAAGGTGATCATCAAGTTCCTGACCGTGATGATGAAGCACGGCTACATCGGCGAGTTCGAGATCGTCGACGATCACCGCTCCGGCAAGATCGTGGTCAACCTGACCGGCCGCCTCAACAAGTGCGGCGTCATCTCGCCCCGCTTCGATGTGCCCATCAACGACATCGAGAAGTGGACCAACAATCTGCTGCCCTCCCGTCAGTTTGGCTACGTCGTGCTCACCACCTCGGGCGGCATCATGGACCACGAGGAGGCCAGGAGAAAACATCTGGGAGGCAAGATCCTCGGCTTCTTCTTCTAGAGCCACCAAATGTTTGATATCGACGAGATCTGTGTGTGCTGAGGAGTTGATATGTAGCTTGACGTTTTATTTCACCGACAAACCATGCAACCAACTACGTTTTACCACAAACCAAGGGCGAGAGCACTGATACATTCGTTTAGACAACCAGCGAAAATGAGTGTTCACAAAGAAACGCGAAATAAAATGATTGATACATAATAATTTTAATAACCATTTTGTTTACGATCCACGAAATATGTAAGCCGTACAGTGATGAAACCATAGCGACAGTAAAACGATCTGTTAACATAAACCGACTGTGTGTATAATATAGCCTATAACCTAGAGCGGAGATCCCGAGAGCTGAGCTTCATGGCCCTGATGCTTCCCAAGTCGAGGGCTCTGAGCCAGCCACTGGTGGACCACGCCATGCGGTTGCTTCGCGGCAGTTCAGTCTTCAGCCGCAGATACGTGCCCCCCATAATGAGTAAGGAAAGCCAGGAACTCGAGTAACTTTATATTGCTACTCTATAAATGGTACTCGGGCTTATCACTCATTAGCTGTGTACCATTTACAACTTAATAGTTATAGACTATTAAGTTAGAGTTAGGAAAGCATAGCTGCACTGCAGCTATTCAATTAATATTTAAGGATTTCAGCCTTACTTATAACCTATTCACGACTCAGGTGAAAAAATTCATCAATTCAATATCGACATTGCTATCGTTAGCTTAAACTTTTTGTAGTTGGCAAATTTTTAGTTTTAAACAACAAAAAACAATTTTCATTGAGTATAGTACACTATGAATCTCGATTGTGAAAACATACAGATAAGTCTTGACTTGGAAAAGGATCTTAAAAATGTTTTTATAGTTTATTTATTTTAGATGTTAGTAAAGTTTGCAAAGCTAATACTAACATAGAAGGTGTAGTGTAGCTACGAGACCTTAGACTTTTTATAATTTGATTTTAATCGTTTGTGCAGCCTAAGTACTGTAAAGTCCATTTAAAGAATATTTCTTTAGAAGCAGGTGGCTCACGTTTTCTTTATAACATTTGGTTTTATGGATAGTTGCCGAATCAATAATTTAGATATTAATTTAAAGATTTTCGTTGTCATATAAAGAATGGTTTTAATATTTTTGATATAATCTCTATTGCAAGCTGGTGTTTCTTACGAGTTTTTCTAATATATTTTTAAATGTATATTTTAGGATATATGGATTTCTGACATTCATTGGTATCAACATTTTCAAAATTGGCGCGTAGTAAATTTCGTGAGTGGCAACCCTCCAATTAAGTGCTGGAAAATACGTTAAAGCAGTGTGCTTGAACAACACCTACCCAACACTAGCATACTTTGCGGCATAGACAAGAAAAGACCTGACTGCTAAATTTGAATTGATTGCTTTTGGAAAATTCAATTATCCGATCAGTATCATGCTCCAAATGGGAATCCTGTCAAGAGTCCTGGGTCAATTGGTATGTCATTAAGCGCAATTATCTTTCACATTGATTACCGATCGATATCTGCGTTGCGTGCAGCTCAGAATAAGTATAATTGATGAGCCCTTATGGGTGTTATCTTCGCCTGGAAGGGGCCCACCTTCAGCCAGTCAATTGTTTCGGCCAACACACCCCTAAAACACCCCGCTTCCTTATCGCAGAGGTAATTGAAAGGTCGAGCTTAGCCCAACATGGCGGAGTTTGCCATTTCGGGCATGTCATTCCGCACGACCCATTCCCGCTGATATCACTAACACCACAGAAAAAGCCCCCCGATTACCAGTTATCAGTCTATAAAATAATCAAATTACGCCACAGACAGCCCTGCATCATAGTGCTAAGTGTTGTTGTCGGAAAAATAGTGCCCCTTTTTCAATAGTTTTCAGCAAATAATGTAAATTAACTTATTAGCGTAGGTTTTACCCTTTTTATAGCCCAGCATCAAGGTTTCTAGGTGATATATCATTTAAAGTAATGAGGTATATTTTTTTAACAAATCGTTGTACTTTGCTAATTTAAAATGGAATCAAATGTGATTTCACAACACTAGATAGTATATTGATTATCAAGAAATGTGTTTAAAACCGTTTTTAAA
This sequence comes from Drosophila biarmipes, assembly GCF_025231255.1. Taxonomy (NCBI): domain Eukaryota; kingdom Metazoa; phylum Arthropoda; class Insecta; order Diptera; family Drosophilidae; genus Drosophila; species Drosophila biarmipes. The sequence goes on along the minus strand of NC_066611.1, from coordinate 8,294,362 downwards.
TAGTCAATAATGTGTGGTTATTTAAAATTATAAACGCTAGTTAGTTTCTATAGGGTTGGCAATTATTTTCCTAATTATTTTTTACCAATTTTGTACACTCCACTATTGTTTTCCCCCGAGCTGTATGTGTATGTACTTGAGTTCCGGCATATTGAATATATCAGAGTTATTTCCCAGCCATTTCCCCTTCGCAATTGCTGCAGCATTCGGGCGAAATTTCATTACAGCAAGTGCGTTTTTTCCGCCACCCCATAGCTATCGACCCGGACTCCCGGCCATTGAAAGTCACCGACAATGACATTTGCAACGCCCGCCCTCAATAGGCCCCCGTTGGCACAGCAGTCGGGCTCAGACCGAGATGATTGTACGTTTCTGGGGCTCTTTGCGCCGCTTTGGGTGCAATGATTCAGCAGAGGCAATCTCTTTTCGCAGCTGTCGTGCGGCTGATGAATATGAATAGAGAACAGAGCGTTTTCTGTACAACTGGGCAAACAAGCTCAGGTAGAAACGCTTGCGAATCAGGTAACAGCTTTTAGGGAACCCCGAAGTGGGGCTACTCTTTGCAGATTCTCTGAACATATTTTAAAAATATATGTTTGTATAGTCATATGTGTCCATTTGAGGTACCCTTTCTTTAGGTTCTCTTAGAGAATAGTACAAAAACTCGCAAGGAACATATTCCTTTTCTTCCTTATAAACTATATTATATTAAAAATATATTGTTTATATCTATCTATTTCGAAAACCTTAAGTAAAACGTGTTTTTAGGTGATATAGTATATGTAGATTTCAAAATAAGAATACGAAAATTATTTGTATCCCAAATTGCCCATACGCAGTGGTGTCCCATTGAACAAAAAAATCCCCTAGCTGATTGTAACCTTTAGCATCCTAAATCTTTCTAAAACCACCACATACTATACCAAACTACAGGAAACTGAGATCTACGAACAGGAAGGCCCATTGTGGGGGCTATTATCTTGAGTATTCGTGGGCTACAGGCGCAATTAGCAGACTGATAATGATAATGACGGACCCTCAAGTCGGCTATACCCCGATCTGACAGAAAAATAAATATAAAATGGCAAAAACTAGCGACGTAACGTGCGCAGCGATCAGATCGCACCACTTGGCGCTGGGAAAGGGTTCTTTTTCTGTTTCCAGTAGGTTCCAAAGCTTGTCGACAGACATAGATACACACACCGGTGGATGTGAGTGACTCGGCGAAACTAGTTTTGGTGGTCGAGACCCGATCCGCCGAAGACACGTCGTGCGATGCGCCGCCAACTACACGTAATAGTCGGGCCCCAGAAACTGGAAGCCGGGAGACGGGCCAGATGTACATATACGTAGAGTCAAGAGCCGCTTAGTATGCAAGGCATCCACGTCGCCCAGACGACTCTCGCTTGCACTTAACATTGAAAAGGTGGCGAAACGGGAACCGTGCACTCGGTTACTGTGTCACCAACAGCTGAGGCTGCACTCGGAGAAAAGTGCACGCACATCTGTAGTACATAATAAACATTTTACACAGGTTTCATCTCTTTCGGACCATTCAGACTATACAGTATGGTACTTGATCTGTTAGATCTTGTAGGCCTTATCATTATAACCATTATAGGCTAGTGAATCATCATAACTCAACCATATTTCGTGGGAGAGGAGTCCGATTTCTCGCCATGCAGCTGCCATGACGTGGAGGCCGCAGCGGGACATTCTTGGCCTTCTGATTCAGCTTATTTCCCATTTCGCAACTGCCAGCCGCAGACAGTGATAACTTCTATTTCTTTCCATTTTCTTGTGGAAATGTTTACCGGGGCGATAAGCCGCGAGGTTTGAGGCGAAAGTCCGCCCGCCGCCCCCTGATAAAGACCCACGTGCGCCGACTTCTCTTCCGTACAATCGTTTATTGTGGTGAATTACAAAAAAAAAGCACACAAATAACACTTTTCGCTTGGGTTCCTCGCCTGCAGGTGTTTGGGTTTCCTCGGGAAAGGTGCCTCACAGTTTCCGCCTCTCTCTACGCTCTAGGGTTAATATGTAGGATATATAGTATGTGGGTGTGTGTGTGTGTGGCGGACGAGGGCGGTGGCGATTCGATTGCGCTCCCACTCGCCAGGAGCAGCGTGCCCCGTCCGGCAGACAGACAGCCTCTTTAGGAGGTGGTCTCGAAGTACTCCTTGGACTTGGTGGGGTCGGCCACCATGGTCTTCTTGCCGGGCTTCCAGTTGGCCGGGCAGACCTCGCCGTACTTGTCGGTGTACTGGAAGGCCTGGACGAGGCGCAGGGTCTCCTCGACGCTGCGGCCCACGGGCAGATCGTTGACGGTGATCTGGCGCAAGTTCTGCTTGTCGTCGATGATGAAGAGGCCGCGGAAGGGGATGCCGGTCTCCTCGTCGAGGACGCCGTAGGCGCGGGCCACCTTCATCGACTTGTCGGCCAGCAGGGGGATGTCCATGCTGCCCAGGCCGCCCTGCTTGCGGGGCGTGTTGATCCAGGCCAGATGGGTGAACTGGCTGTCGGTGGAGCAGCCGATCACCTCGCAGTTGATCTTGCGGAACTCGGCGGCGCTCTCCGAGAAGGCGATGATCTCGGTGGGGCACACGAAGGTGAAGTCCAGCGGGTAGAAGAACAGCACCAGGTACTTGCCCTTGTAGTCGCTCAGCTTGATGTCCTTGAACACGCCGTTGACGACGGCGGTGCCGGAGAACTCGGGGGCGGTCTTCTGGAGCTGGGGCATCTGCGGATCAGAACGGGAGTTGCAGATCAGTCATCTCTGCTCAAGATGGCGACATTCTCGAAACAAAATGGACGGCACGGTGCTTTCGCTAGCCAACTAGTCAGAGTTCCACTATCTAAGGCTTGAACTAAAAATCCCACCTATCATCATTTAAAATCGCCCCTTCCTCCAGTTAGTGATTGTTAGTTGGTAATAGTTCCTTCTTTGAGAGAATTTTATTTCATTTTTTTTGATTGCAATGGAAATTTGCTTAAGTTTCAATTTATGAATCTCATTTTGCATTTTTATGAATCTCAAGAAGATATTTTAGTTATTTTCCAACATAATAAACCTCTCTAGTTTAATGGCGATACTATAGAAGACTATGAAAAAATACTATTTAAAATTTTAAATAAAAAAATATAATAAAATTAAAAAATATGAATAGCAAAGCAATATGAAGCTCAGTTAATAATGATTAACTTTTCTCACTCTTTTTAAATGGTGATATTATATGACCCCAAATAAATTTGATTCTGAGCAGATAAATAATAGATCACTTTTAATTAATAGTAATTTAAATATTATCTTATTTTTTTAATTCGAGATATTATGAAATACCATATAAAAAATCAAATTGAAAGTGTGATTTTTTTTAATAGTTAAATTTCTTTTTTGATATTCTACACTTTTTAATGGCGATATTATAAAACACCATCAAAAAATAAAAAGGAAAGAGTAATTTTTTATAAAAATAGTTATCTATATTTTTTAATATTCTTTGATTTTTTACTGGCGATAAACACCATGCAAAAATCAAATGGAAAGAGCGATTTTTTTTTAAATAGTTTAACCAATTTTTTAATATTCTTCACTTTTTTTTTATAAAAAAAAAAGAGTTAAAAAACGAAAAAAAAAGAAGTTTCCAAAATGGAGTTTTGTGAAAATATATAACCTCTTTTTAAGCACTAGTTTAGTTATTAAAAAAACAATATTATTACAATTTTAGGCCGAGCTAGTGCCCACTTAAGGTCGCTGTAAACCCAAGTTCTAATGGGGCAATTACTGGGGCTCAGGGTAATTGCCCTTCCAGATAGTTCGCCACAGCCGGGGAGATCGAAGAGGAGAAAAGCCGAACTCTACAAAATGGCCGACGCCAGAGAAACGGAAGAAACCCGGAATAATAAATCAGCCGAATTTCGGCCCAACTTATTGGACTTTCGGCACGTTCGCCCTCCGGTTTGCCGCATGTAATGGATGCGGATTCGCGGCGAATTAATTGCAAATCACAAATATTTCAGAATTGTTCCCACATGCCCGCCTGCCCCCGTGTGAGCGTGCGACGGACGTGCCAATGAAAACGGGGAGACTGTGCCCCCGGTGCGGTGCGAAAACTTGCGAAATAATCTCAAATCGAATCTGCCCAGGGACATCCACTGAACGAAAATTCTAGGTTCCAGTGGGTTCCCATCCTACAGATCGCTCCGACAACCTCTCCCTGCCTTTGCCCAGCATCAGCGCCCTGTCCATCGCCACTCACTTTAGCTTCAACTTTAGCTGGTTGCTGGTGAATCCGGTGATTGCTCGACTTCCGCGTGGGTTCCTCTCGCAGCTGCTTTGCACAATTTCGCACAACACAACCTTTCGGCACGAGTTCGATTTCGATTTTGCTCGGTAAGTTTTTTGCTCGCCTTTGGCTCGCTTTTTGCAGTGTGGGAAAGCGGTTGAAACGTATGCAAGCGTAAGCAACGTAGTCGGACGTAAGCAACGTGGTCGAACGTAAGCAAACGTGGTCGAACGTAAGTGTCAGCGAAAAAGCGGGATGCAAGATTTACCGAGCAGCCGTCGGGGAAGGGGGGTGGGGGAATGCCGACGCCTGGTGATGGCAGCGATGTCGAAAATATCGTAAGCATATCAAGGTACCGATACATCGATTGGTTTTTTCACTCTGCATTTCGCTGCGGTGTTCGAGTTCAAACTTCGCTTGTGCTCGCTCGATTTCGCTTCGGTTTTGCGGTAGGAGTGTGTAAAATGTATCAGTATATCGATACCACAATTATACATATATTTCAAATTGATGGGACATCAAAAACATCACCTTATCAAAATATACGACGGATTGGGGACGGTTGGTTTGGAAACCAACCCATCCATCGCGATCTCCTTTTTCAGGAAAATTATCGAAAAGTTATCAGGGCTGCATACCTATACTAAACATCGAGCATTGAATAATTATCGAATTTTATTTGACTTATTTTGGACATTTTCCAATATGTCTTAAACGTAAATTATGATCTTCATGCAAGATTGCAAAAATAATACTTGTTTGAAGCGAACAAAAATAGAAGATAACTTCGGCAAACCAAAGATTGTATACCCTAAAGAAATAATCAACGTTAGTAACACCATGTGAAATTTTTTAGGGATTGTTGCTGGCTTCAATGATATTACAAAAATATATATTTCATTCTTTTTTTCAGACCATTTTTTTGACATTCAAAACCTAGAGTTTTTTACCTTTCGATTTTTCGAAAAAAATGTATGATGCACTTAGTTTTATGGCTGCTATAACGTCAGATCGACGCATTCAAAACATATAATTATTTTAAATTCAAAATTTTTCGAAAAAAAGGATGATGCACCCCCTTAAAAATATCTGAATCCCATTTTCCGCCATAAAAATGCAGTTTTTTGGCTGCTAAAAAGAAACTAAACGTCTGATCGAGGAATGTCATACCTCGCTGAGCTCGTTGTTTAATTTCCAATCAATCAGCATTCAAAATCTAAAGTTTTTTTAAATTTCAGATTTTTCGAAAAAATTTATGATGCACCCCCTTAAAAATATCTGAATCCCATTTTCGCCATAAAAATGCAGTTTTTTGGCTGCTAAAAAGAAACTAAACGACAGATCGAGGAATGTCATACCTCGCTGAGCTCGTTGTTTAATTTCCAATCTATCGGCATTCAAAATCTAAAGTTTTTTTTAAATTTCAGATTTTTTGAAAAAATTTATGATGCACCCCCTTAAAAATATCTGAATCCCATTTTCGCCATAAAAATTCAGTTTTTTGGCTGCTGAAAAGAAACTAAACGTCAGATCGAGGAATGTCATACCTCGCTGAGCTCGTTGTTTAATTTCCAATCAATCAGCATTCAAAATCTAAAGTTTTTTTAAATTTCAGATTTTTCGAAAAAATTTATGATGCACCCTTAAAAATGTCTGAATCCCATTTTCCGCCATAAAAATGCAGTTTTTTGGCTGCTAAAAAGAAACTAAACGTCAGATCGAGGAATGTCATACCTCGCTGAGCTCGTTGTTTAATTTCCAATCAATCAGCATTCAAAATCTAAAGTTTTTTTAAATTTCAGATTTTTCGAAAAAATTTATGATGCACCCCCTTAAAAATATCTGAATCCCATTTTCCATGTTTCCATGTTATACCTTGCTGAGCTCGTTGTTTAATTTCCAATCTATCGGCATTCCAAACCTAGTCTTTTTCAACCTTTCAGATTTTTCGAAAAAATTTATGATGCACCCTTAAAAATATCTGAATCCCATTTTTTAATTAAACAACGAGCTCAGCGAGGTATGACATTCCTCGATCTGACGTTTAGTTTCTTTATCTCAAGACAAAAGAAAGAACCAAATATATATAACTAGAATAGACCTATTTAAAGGTTCTTGATTGACAACAAAAAAGCTGGGTAACCGATGGTAATATACCTCATATCATGTAGTTAAGGTCACAATTGTGTTGCAGAAGCTGTATAGTGGAAAGATTTCTATAAAACCAGGTCATAGTTTGTAGGACAGCTATATGTTTAAATATGTTTACATATAGCAATAAAAGTCGTACATTTTCTGGTTTAACTGAATTTAATAGTGCACAATTAGTAGTATTTAGTAGGTAGTCGCATAACCATTATATTATAATCCTAAACTTAGCTCTTGCTGCTGTTGGGTGTTCTCAGTTACTTTTCGTATCGCTACGCTATTCGGGTCTCTCGGGGTCGCCAAACGTGCATTTCTCGGATAAATAAATTACACTACAGTAGCAGCACATATACGGCTATATATTTCCTATATACGTAGGCGTACATCATATGGTAAAGTTATGTATGTGTATATGCTTATTGTGGTCTCAGTCTTTGATTTTAAACTTAAGGGGTTACATGAAAGCAAATTGTTGTAAAAAAAAACAAAAAAAATAGGTAACTTATGCTAGGAATTGGGGATTAATCGATTCGGGTAGTGGAAATGTCATTGCCCTGGGGCCCAGCCCCAAGCCCCCGTACAAAAAAAAGAACTCCTTTCAGGGCTTGCATTCTCTTGGCTCTTCTTTCTCATAGTCCCCGCCAGAAACTGGCGGTGGAATGGATGACTCCGCGCTCATGGATGCCTGCAGCTCCACAAAGATGTCGATGAGATTGTTGATCCCGATGAGATAGCCATCCTCGTGGTTGCCCACCTTCCAGGCTGAGTAGTGGTCGATCCGCAGCTGCGGCGGCAGCTCCACCGTCTTGGCGAAGTCGATCAGCCAGATGCTGGCGTGGGTCTGGTCGTGGACGAAGAGCAGCGAGCTGCCGATGACCTCGTGGGTCTGGAAGAACTCCGACACCGCCAGGGTGGCCCTTATCGCTCGCAAGCGCTGTATGTATCGGGGCTGTTGGAAAAAAAAACAGTGGACTTATAATGTTCTTTAGTTTTTAAACTATTTTTTCATACTCACCAGAATGTGGGGATGACCGCTGGAGAACTCGACAAAGGCCAACTTGATTTGTTCGCGAGACTTCGTCGTCTTGAAATCTTTGGAACTGGTGCCATCGCTCTTCTTGATGCCCTGAAAATGGTGTTTGTACAAGGTAATAATGACTTTCCTGTGTTACTTAAATATAAATGATCATTATTCCGTTCGATAAATCTCCACGAGTTGTCTTCTTTCCGGAAGTAAAAGGTAAGAGGTTATGTTAAAAATATGGTCGATACGAAATTAAATAACATCGATAACAGTGATATTTATCCTTTACTGATGTAATAAAGTAGTAAGGCTTAGGTCAAGCTCGAGATCAAGTGTTTGAAATATATAAATGCCATGACTTTAATACTTCCGATTTTAAAAATTTCGATATGTACCCCTTATCGATATTTTCGATAACTTCCGAACTTCTGAACATCCCTGATGCGAATCATCTGATATGATAGTTGTTTAAAATGTAACCCACCTCGATGCGGAATCCCAGCGTGGCTGTGCTGGAGATGGTCTCCCGCCAGACCATGTATCGGGGCTTGGTCACCGCCTTCGCCGCGTGCTCCTCGGCGGTGGGGGCGTTGCTGTCGATCTGTATCATCTTGTCGTACATGTCCTTGCGCAACTTGGGCTTCTCCTTGGCCTTGGACAGCTCCTCCTCCAAGTAGGTGCGCACGCCCACTTTGCAGTCCATCACGCACGGCTGTACGTAGTCACTCAGCAGATCCTGGAGCTGCAGGTAGACTAAAGAAGTCCGGGCTTAGGTGGTTATATACAATTTTTAAAGTAAAAGAAACTATAGTAAATATATATTTGATTAAACTAGTTTGCAACCAAAGTTCACCAAGGTTGATAGTAGTTCTCAAAGTTAGACACTTAGATCGATATTTCTAAAAAGGGTAAATCAAACAGTTTTACAACACTGCCTAAGGGAAAGCCCTTTTCGTTGATCAATACTAAAATTGAACTTCAGGCGCCAAGCTGTTGCCAACCTAACAAAGCAAAGTTTTAATTAATAAAATTAAATATATGTTGTGTAATAAATTAAATTAAATTTTTAAAATCATTAAAAAACTTATCCTAAGAAAGATTTAATCTTTCCTATAGCGTTTTTTAAATTCATTTTGAAAACTAGTATTACTGATTTTGAAAGTTGTTGAATAATAATTTTCCTGAAGAAATAAATTAAGGTTCCTTCTATATAGTAATGATATAGGCTTTTATTTTCAGACTCACGTTCGCCATCCTCGCTGGTCACCTGGCCCTTGTAGACGGGCACATAGGGCCGCAGCAGATCCTGCATGAGGATCTGGAAGCACTCCTCCTCCTTGGGGCACAACTTCTTGAGCACGGTGCCCGGCTCGGGACCCGCCTTGAAGTTGCCCTGGTGTCCGGCCAGCTGGACCCATGGGTAGCGCTGCTTCTTGTACGTCTGGAAGAAGGGCGTCCACTGGACGATGTTGCGGATCTTCCGCCAGCCGGAGCTCTGCAAAGACGAGGGGTAAATCAGTTAGTCAAAGGCTTCCATGGGGGTTACTCTTTTGTACATCTGTTGAATGTTCGTTGGAGAGTTTATCTGCTATTTAAAGGTATACATTTCACATAGGTCTTATATTACTTTATAATTCAGAGTAGATCCAACCTACTGCTTCTTTTTTGTTCGGTATTCTTCTATACAGACTGGTAAACTAGTTTCTCCCCAATTGTTTACAAAGTGTTCTTTCGTAATAATGGGGTATACAAAAATGAAAGGGAAAATATAGGTAAAATAAATTTTTTACAACACATGCACGAGTGTAGGTCAAATTTTCGGAGTACTAAAGAGTCGCTTCGGTTGCTCATTCATTTTAAAATCATTTTTTTCGCTTATTTGATTTTGAACAGTGAAACAAATTGCATGAGACAGCTGACAACTGAATAAAGAGCCATTTTCATGCCCTGATTTTTTTGCTGAGTTGTCATTACCTAAACTACATGTAAACACACGTTGGGGCCGATCATTAAAAAGCTCACGTGGGAATTACTTTTTTGGTCTAACAATTTGGTTGCAGCTATAAAGGTATTTAAAGATTGATCACTAGGCTGAACACTTTGGTTTGCTGTCTATACTTAAATTAATAAGCAAAAAAATAGTAAAATAAAGGTATTACAAATATTGTTTAGAGATCTATATAAGGTATCTAATATTTTTAACGGGCCTTGGAGACTAATTTATAATAGCTACACCGAAAAAAATGCATAGAAAATGTACTTATGTCATATCAATTCTATCGATTTAACGTCTATTAAATGAGTATTGAATTATGACTTTTTAAAGTATTAAATTATATAAAAAAAATACAAATACCAGACTCTTCAATATAGAAATTGAACTCTAACTTTGCTAACTCTTCACTTTAATACTAATATTACTTCTAGTATACTTTTTATACTCATAAAACCAGTCTTAAATTCTAACTTTCTTGTTTTTGTGTATGTTTTTCTTTAATTTAAAATATTTTGACTTGCTAGATAGTTACTCTGGTAGATAGATATTACAATAAATGCAAATAGTAGACTCTTCGGAAAAAAATAAAACTTTGAAGTTTACCCTTTGTATTATTATATCTTTTTTTGTGTACACATCGATTATGTTATTTAAAAACCACATATATATTAGGTTCTTTTTATTTTATCCACCCTTTTTGGAACCTTAGTCCCTTGACGGTATCGATTCCCTTGGGTTACCCCTCCTACCTTCTTGCCCGCCGCGGCCTGCGACGAGGAGCCCGATCCCGAGCCGGCCGAGCCGGCCGCCGAGGTGGACACATCCGAGTCCCACTCGGAGCTGAGATCGTCGCTGCTGGCGTACCCGTAGTCCCGGGGCATGGGCACCTCCAGCAGCGACTTGGAGTACTGGATGTAGCCGGGGCACAGGCTCTGGCCCAGCGGCGAGTGGGAGCGCCGCGGTCCCGGGTGCGTGGGCGACGGCGAGGTGGGCGAGTTGGGCGAGCCCAGGGGCAGCGAGTGCTGCTGCGACAGCTTCCGGCCCAGGCCCAGCCGGAGGCCACAGTTGTGGGCCACATGGTCGCCCGAATTGGCCGTGATGCTGATCGTGGGCATCGACAGCTTCTTCTCCGCCCGCTGGCGGATGCCGTGGGCCTGGGCGAAGGCCAAGCTGCACTTCCGCGGCTGCATGTTGTTGCCGGACAGCTTGCGGCGCAGGATCTTCTTGGAGGAGCTGGGCACTGGCGGCGCGCCACTAGCCTCCACCTGACCCCTCTGAGCCTCCGTTTCGCTGTCCGCCGAGGCGGGTCTCCGCCCCGAGTCGCTGTCCTCGTCGGCCTCATCGCCCCTGTCCTCCTCGCCATCCTCGGCCCCATCATCATCGCCGTCGCCGTCATCGTCGTCGTCCTCGAACTTCAGCTTGGCTATCTCCTCGGGCGGCACGTCGGGAAAATGCAGCAGCTTCACGGTCACCTTCTTGCCCGCCTCGTTGTAGTACACCTCCTTGGCGCTCATCCTGTCGAAGTCCTCGTAGATCCGGACCTGCGGAGAAGGCGGCGGAGTGGGTGGCGTGACGGAGCCCTTGGCCCTGCCGTTTAGGCTTATACCACTTTCGTTTCCGTTTCCGGTTCCGTTGGCGGCTGTGTTTCCGGTTGTCAGCGCCGGTAATCTCGTCGAGCCGTTCTTTTGCTTCTGATTCTTGGAGTTCTTCGGGTTCTGCGGCTGTGGCTGGCTGAGGGCGCACACGGACATCTTACATGGAATATGGCCCACGGCACTCGAGCAAGTGCATCAGTGGAGCGGCGCGTCTGCGAACGGAGCCCAACTACGTCTGCAATGTGGGCACCAAAAGTTCAGAGACACTCATGGAGCGGGGGGCACCGATGGCGCAGCCGGAGCCGGAGAGTGCGAGAGCCTGTCGCTGCATTTCGATTTCTGCGCATTTGCGAACCCGTTCGCGCCTAAAAACCGCCTCATCCCGCCCGGTTGTGCCCCTTCCCCGCCAGCAGACAGCGGTCACAACGATCAGTCGGGTCTCCCTGCCACCCAAGTACCCTTCAGTCGGAGCCCAGGGCCTTAGTACTATAGATAGGGTCTCTGAGGACTAGACTATGTAAAACTTAAGAAGAGTTGACTAGTTCTGTTGTCTTTTAATCAGATTGTAAGACCTCTAGGTTTTCAATCTAAAAAATTTGTTAATTCTGTATGTTTGTTTATAAATTATGACTTTAATCATTAATAAAGATTAAAAAAAAAACAAATTAATTTGTATTCTTTTAGTATAAGGACAAGAGGAGTACAGGGAATCAAGGGGGCTTAATAGATTATAAGAGATTGCTAAGTTACTCAAACTTTTTAATCAATCTATTAATATATAAATATTGTATTTATAAAACTAGTTGAGAACATAATCAAAACAAGTAGGAAACTAAAAAGAACCTAAATGTCTTTGATAAGTCAGATTATAAGAATTTCAAAGTTAAAATTGTGCATATCTTTCCATAGTTCCTAAAAAAAAGGTTTAAAATAACAACAAAATTGTTTAAAATATAGCAAATCGATTGCTCATTGTGGCTTTTAGGGGAATTTTAAAGCGGAAATAATTTTCTTAGGGGTTTACCAGCGAACTTCCCCATAGGTTTGTGGGTTTTCTGCAGAAACTTATGTTTTTTGGGCATTCTTCAGGGGAAGTACCAAGATCCCTTTGGAATCAGGGTATCGCCGCTTCGTTGCAGCCGGCTCTTTGGCTTTTGGGTCCACAGAGGTGTTTGTTGCTGCTGCTGCCGCTGCTGTAATGCACACACATCAATCAAAATTGATTAAATTTAATACAAACATATGTATGTGCCATGTAGCGCAGGCCGCGGACGATACTAAGTAGGCATTGTCGGAGCGTGTTGGCATCTTGGCAGCTCCATCTGCGGCAGCCACAGGCAGGAGCTGGCCACCAGCCACCAGCAACTATCAGCCAGCAACTAGCAACTATCAGCCAGCAACTAGCAACTAGCAACACCAACCGCTAGCCGGCAACCGCAAGCGAAACCGCCCAGAGTCGGGCAAGGCAATCCAATCCGATCCAATGCGAAACCCAAATCGAACAGCACATTATGATAATAATGGAAGTGCCAGCGACGCGGCTATCCAGTTACGCCAGTGCACAACAGCAACAATACCGCACATAGCACATATGTACAGCGCGTCTACGGCTGCGGGTCCGTTGCCATATACATATGTATCTCCGGCCATATATACGAGCTGAAATTTCTTTATAACATTTGACGTCATTTGCAAATGTTGACGCCGTCGCCGCGAGGCGATAACGAAGCAGCAGCAGCAGCAACAACAGCAGCAGCAGCAGCAGCAGCAGCAGCAGCAGCAGCAGCAACAGCAGCAACATGAGCAACACGAGCAACACGAGCAACATCGACAGCAACAACCTTGTGGCTCTGCTGTCCGGAGAACTTTGGTACTCCCATATCACCAGATCTTGGACCGCAACGTACTATACATGTACTTGGCTTATCTAACGCCGCTCCAAGTCAAGGGTTGGCATTGCAAGGGCCGAGTACTAAGTGCATGTAAGTAGGACAAGGGTTTCGCCTATAGGTGTCAGCTGTAGGAGCTTATGGAAAACGTTGCTTCTGGCCCCGCACTGAAAGGCCTTTCTTTGTGGTAATAGCTAATGATAATCATCATATCAAAAGATGCCAAAGTTCTTATCTTAAAGCTTAAGTTGGACTGCTTAAGTAGCTTTAAGGGTGGAAGGGAGAGCTGTCTAAGTAAGTGAATTACTAAGATCTTCAACTCAAGGGCTCTACCTACTGATGTTGGACTAAATACTTGAGGTATCTGGGTCCAACTAAAGTTAGCCTAGGGCTAGAAAGGTAAGTGTATGCCTGATTTTGTTTGTTTAGGTTTTAACACTATTTGCTGCCTTAACAAGAGCAGAGAGAATCACTAAATTTTAAATAAATATACAAAGATTTTAAGAGTGCATTTTAAATAAATATACAACGATTTTCACTGATAAACGCATGTATACTTGAGGTTTTTACTCTATTTCTTCCCCACTTAACTTCTTTTTTATTAATAGAGCGCCATAAATTACGCATGTGTGATATTTCTTTATTGAATGTTACTTTCTACTGGCGGGTATTAATAGCTTTTGATAGAGACTAAAATGGTTGCGATTCAGTAAGCTTATCCTCATGGATAAGATTGCATTCCCGCTCCTGTCTTACATCATTTTACTATGTGCCCATCTAGCTGGGCTCGGTTCGGGATTGCGATCCATCCTTAAATACAAATTCGCTCGTTATCTAATAAAAACAATTGTACAATCTTCGATGCCGTCAACACCGGCGAAAGCAACAAAAAGCCGAGACCGACGTCGACGATAACGACTCGATACATCGCGCTATGTACTGTGCCCATATGTAGATACATGGGATCGTGAGCTGGGCCCTGTGTGGTGGGGGGTTCGTGGTGCCTGCAGTCGCCACCCCCACTTGGCGGCCATCCCCCGCAGGCCCCCGTTCCCCGCTCAAATTAACAGCACCACCCACGCTCGAAATGGACACTACGCGCCTAATGCGCGCCACTCACATTCGCATAACAATTTCTCTCAGTATTCCTTCACTTTTTTTAACTACCAAAAGCTTAAAATTAATAAAGTAAACAATTTGTTGTCAACCCCCCTCTGCGCTCTCCGCTGATCCCCTTTCTCTGAGCGCGAGTCTCTGTTTCTCTTTCTATATATTTACACTGCAAATTATTTGGGTAGATCTTTAAAATTGTAAAAACTAAAATGCATTTTTAAAGTGCTATAAGTTAGTTACCATAATGTGTAAACATTTTTACATATTTTAATTCGAACTATTTTTGAGAAGCTTCGTAGATTAAAAATGTTTAACTTTTACCGAAAACCGACTTGATTTATTAGAACCACTAATTAAGTAGGTTATTGGAGTGAGTATTTTTTAGTATCAAAAATATATGATTGCATAAAAAATATATATTATTTTATAAAAAAATATAGTATTAATTTTAAACGCTTAAAGAGTTTTGAGATATTATGGTGCAATATAAAAGTTTAGATTAAAAAGGGAAAGAAGTTATCACAAAGATCGAATAAAATGTTCAGAAAAAAAGAATTTTAAAAATAAATTAAGAAATTAAAAAAAGTTAAATCTATCTTTATACCTTGTAAAAAAAGTGTGACAAAAACTGAAATACTAAATGAGTGCCATCATTTTAATCATTGGCTATGCCCAATTGAGTTTAATAATCGGTTTTGGGTGATAGCTATACAACCCATAAAAATCTACTCGTATGGACCTTCTAATGGCACCCCATAATGGTACCCCTCCTTTTTTTCAGTGTGCCATTGACGCACAGAATGGATTTTGGCTGGGATTTAGGATTCGTTTTGGGGCCTCGAGATGTGAGTGGGGCTGCGAATGTGGGTGGTTGGGCGGATGTTATTGAAGCGATCAAGCGGCCATTAAGGCGGCGGGGGAGGGGTGATTTAGTTCCATTTTCGGCTACTTAATGGGCTTCAATTGCCGAATTCGCCGCTCGTACGCAAGTGAGCACGATTTCTGGAGGTGCTGCTGCTCTTCAATTATATAATTCACATTCAGCTTTTGGGCTGGGGTGTTGGGTGGGTGGGTGCTGGACGGGCTCTGTTTGGGCGGGGTGCCTGGGGGGAGGGTGGGGCGTTCCCATTGACGTCGTCGTTTGTATAGTGTGTAAATGTTTACATAAACCTGAGTACTCGAAAATTCGGTGCAAAAGTCAGTTCGCTATTTCAGTCATCTAGTATAAGAGTTCTGCCCCCCGCTCTGCCCTCTCTTTCGCTCCGCCTCGCGCTGTCTCTCTCGCTCCGCCTCGCGCTGTCTCCCTCCCGCTCCCCTCCCGGCGGCATTTGGCGCGTGCTTCAATTAACACACTTTACAGCGACGGCAGCAACACGAAACAGCAGCAACATCGGCAGCAGCAACACATTGCAGACGCCCCAACTTGCCACTTGATTCCTTTGAATTGTTTAATTAACTTACAAAAAACACAGTGAAAAAAACGCACGCGCAGGCACAAGTAATTTATTTTGATTAAATCGGAGCTGCCAGAAAGTATTTAATTCAATGCTGTTTCGTTTCTCTCTTCTTGTTATAAAGTAATAAAGTTTATTATGTATTGAGATTTCATTAATTATTTTTTCGGTGTTTAATAAAATTTGTATTATTAACTTTAAATCATTTTTAAATTGGTGTAAGGTGTTGTTTTTGCTTTGCAATTTTAGATTTACATTTTGAGAACGTGGTTGTTTTTTATGTTTAAAAATGTGAGTGAAAAATACGTATATAAAATATTCGTTAAATGTTTTAAGGACTACTGCTTAGAAAACGACTGCTATCTTCAATTTAAGAATAGCGTTTTCCCTAATAGGTTTAAAAAAGTATTCAAAGGAATTAAAAAATACAACGAATTCCAAATAGAAACACGCAATACAGCAGTTAGCACTCAATTAAGAAAGATTTGATTTTAGATTTTGTATACTATTAAGGCGATGGGCTAGTCATATAAGAATGTATTCTACAATTTTGGTATCTTTAAATTTAATTAATTTAATTAAGCCCAGACAACGTTTAGCTATTGAGGACTTAAACCTATTTAATTTAAATATTCCAGAATAATATTCATGTGAATAACATTATTTTAAAGCCCAGTGCCTTTTGGGTTCAGTGCTAAAATAAGAAGATAAAGGAACCTTTGAACTTTTCAGCAATTAACTGTTGATTAAGAACAATTATAAATTTGGTGGAATTTTCCCAGCTTTCTTCCTGCTGCCTTTTGTTCAATACAGGGTGAAAAATACATAATGCGAAAACCACACGCACATGCCAATCAAAATAAATGTATTAAAAAACTGGCAAAAATTTAAATATTTTCGGAACACGGCGCTGGTTCAAAATATTGCTGCTGGCTTGTTTTGTGTTGTGTTGCTGTTGCTGTTGCCTTTGCTGTTTATTATTAATTATTAATTTTTGGATTTTTTTTGTTGTTTTTCGGTGGGCCGTTTGACGCGGTCTCTGGCATTGGCTTGGCACACAGAGAGGGGCGCTCAGAGCCGCGGTGAAAACACAAGCGTGTAGACATACATATAGAGGCGGCGAGAGATATGTGGAAGCACACGCGGAAAGGCGGCGATACGACGCGGGCACAGCACTGCCAATGGCAGTAGCACTAACAATGACAGAAACCCAGAGACGGACCCCGAGCCAGCCGCACGCGATCGCAGCAAAAGCTCAACTGGTCGACTCTGCTCCAAAAGCGGAACCCAGACGAGCCAAACCGACCGCACTCGCCGAGAGCTCCGCCGGCGATGAGCAGCAGCAGCAGCACGGGAGCCACACGGCAGCAACGGCGACATCAGCTCTCCGACTCGGTGTCCTACCAAAAATCAAATCCAAATGCAGTTCCGATCCGAGAGCTCAGACTGATAACGCGGCGAATGCTAATTTGGCAGAGGTACACTCAAAAAAAAAAAAACAAGAAACATCCCACACTGATAAAAATCTGTTATCAATAAGAAAGAGGTACCTAATAAGTATTTATATCAGTATAGATGGCTTTAAAAGCTTGAGCGTAGGTCAGCTGCCTTTGCAGAAAAATATGTGAGTTCAACTACCACCCCTACATAAAAAAATGCAGAAAATTTTAATTTTTTGTGCCTTTAAGTTAGTCCACAACAGATATGCATTCAAGTTTTTATATTATAGTTGGATTTAAAAGCTTGAGCGTGGGTCATCAGACTTCGGTTAAAAATATTTGAGTTCGAATACCACCCCTACTTTAAAATATAGAGAATTATAATTTTTCTACGCTAATAAGTTCATCTACAACAGTTTAAAAACCAAATCACATACTTGTAATAGCCAAAAAACAAGCCTTAGCTATAGTTTTCAAATTATAAATAGTGTGAATTTTGATTTAAAAGAAAGAATTTTCACATATTTTTTATACTTAAAAACCAAGCCTTAGCATTAATTTTCTAATGATAATCTGCTTTTCATTAAAAAGAATAATTTTAATCTTAAATTTTCAAAAGTACGATTAAAATTGCTACACTAGGTGGCTCATTAGCCTCAGGTAAAAAATTGTGAGTTTAAATACCACCCCTACAAAAAACATTTAGAGGATTATAATTTTTGTAGGCTCATAAGTTCGTGTAAAGTAAAAAATAATATTTTATTCTCAAATGGTCAAAAAGTACGATTAAATTGTTTCGTTAACTTTAAACTAAAACCCGAAAAAATATTTACCAGTTAAAGGCTTTGAAATTGTCTACATTTTTTCTGCGTGTAGCCAGGCACAGAGTTATCACCTGGAAGGGAGAGGGGTCCCAACCCGGGGAACAAAGCTCATTAGTTGGCCTAGACTCACCCGCGATGACGTAGTTAAGCGATCAAGGCCGCCGGGCCGTGACGTCAATGATAACAAGATCCTACATCTGCGGAAAATGCCGTTACGATATGATGGCAGCTCCTTGATAAGTCAAGGAAAAATCGCAATATTAAGAGACTAGTCGAAAACAGCAACTACGTGACGTATATCACTCGGGTATCCCATAAAACGTATAGTTTGTACAACTTGTGTGTTTCTTTTCCACGAAAACGTATAACTACAGCCTCATCTTGTGTTTTGCCCTATAATGTCTGGTCATTGTTAGACGCGAATAATGGCCCAACATTGTTTATTCGTGGGAACAGGGGAAGTTGGCTTTGGAAATGGGCAAACATGAGCTTCAATGTAAATAAATAAAGTTGGGCAGTGCGGAAGAGGTGCCAAAAATCAAGATTCGCTGAGAAGAGACCACAGCAAGGCAATAAAAAAGATATAAAAAAACTTTCTTAAGACCGCCAACAAGATCCTTATTAAATATGAGTCACAAATCACTTTCTCCAGGAGAAAGTTTAGGGCCATTAAATGCGGGAAATATTTACAAATTGCATAAGCAATAGGGATCCGCAGTAGGAGGAGGAGTCTTCTGCCGAGTCTGCTCTCTTCCGCGTCTTCTGAGTCTTCCCAAATCTTCCGAAATCTCCCAAGGCCTCCGCCCACTGCCGCCCCCGCTCGCCCAGCCCGCTTATCAGTTGAACGATCTCATTTTCACACGATCCACGCTTTACGCATGAGCGACTTCTCCCCGTCCCGCTCGCTCTGCCCCGTCCGCTATCTCCGTCTCAGACGCCAGTGACGTCAATGGGATGGAGCGGAGCTTTCCGGCTGGACCGGTCCAACAGTCCAAGCCAGCGCTGTGCTTCTGGCCAAAAAATAGCCAGAAAACAGTCAAAGCTAACCTGTATTCGAACTTCCGTTTACAAATATCATTAAACTATATTTTCTAACCCAGAGAATCAAGCAACCCATTCTTAATTGGTATAATCTCAGGGGGTCATGTTGGTTCTGTTGTATTGTTAAATTATTTTGATACTTTAAAATGTAATGTAAATTTAAACAAATTTAGTTTTTTTTTTTCAAATAAGATGTTAGAGAATGGTGTAGGATCAGTTGTACTGTTAAATTATGTTGTTACTTTAAAATGTAATCGAAATTTAAACAAATTAAAAATTTGTTTTTATAATTAAAATGCTTTCCAACCAGCTAATTCTGGCAGCACTAACCGAAACCCCTTACCAGGTAAGGAGCTTCATCATAGCAGAGACAACATCCCCAGGTGAAGCTTTTCGTGGGGCCAATAATAAGCTTAGTAACGATCGTGGCGATCACAAAGCTAATGTTTTTAAACTTAGATCTGGGAGGTATTCATAAGACCTCTTATTTTACAAAAAATTAAAACATTAAAAATACAAGTTTAGAAAACTAAATCAACTAAAATTTTCTAGAGATTATATTTATACCATTTGTTTTTTGTTTGTTTTAAAATTTCTGTATTTGCCATTTATTATTTTTAAGATCAGCGACCCCAATTTAACTGGAAATCTAAACACCGACTGAAAAAGGTATTCCATCACGTCACTTATGCGAAAATGTAATAGGGGAAATATTTTTTAAAACCCTTTTAAATTAAAGGTACATGCCAGCAACATTATTATTATGGAGAAGTATAAAATAAATATCACTTTCCTCTGAATATTAAAATGTATACTCAAAAATGTAACTGAAAAGACTATTAGCTTTATCAAATAATAAACAGAACATGGTCTTCTTTCGACATTTTAAAACTTTAAACTTTTTAAAAACTATGTTCTATATTTTTTATCCTGCCTATGTCCATATTATAATAAACCAAAAATAAGTAGTAATTAAGTAATAAGCTGCACACCGTTATTCTGTTTTTGAGTTCTAGGCTTTGGGATGTATTTCAAATGGGAACCTTAGAGTACACTGTAACAAACCCCCCAACCTTTGGTGAATTACCTTCTTCTTGGCCGCCTCGGCGGCACTGATCACGTAGAGATCGACGATGCCCAGGAGGCAGTCGTCGCAGCGGCAGACGTCCTCGCCGAAGGCCAGCGAGCCCAGGCTGCTGGTGGAGTCCAGGGAGTCGGTGCGCCGCAGGCGGCTGACCACGCCCATGCCCAGGCCCAGGCCCACGCCCAGGGTCAGGGGCATGGACATGGGCAGCTGCAAGCCCATACCCAGGCCCAGGCCCATGGCACCGCCAGCCGGCGGGTTGGGCGACGTGGGCGAGGGCGTGGCCGAGCCGGAAGCGGTGGGAGATGCGGGGGCGGCGGCGGCGGCGGAGGGAGCTCCGCCCGCAGCGGCGGCCGCCTCGATCTTGCGGGCCAGCAGCTGCTCCATGAGCGTCCGCGGCCGCGAGGAGGAGGGGAACAGAGCCATGTCCGCCAGGCGATGGCCGCCGACGACGGCCGCAGCTCCGGCTCCTGCTTCCGCACCGCCCCCGGCTCCCTCTGCCGCTCCGCCTGCTCCTCCTCCGTCCACCTCCGCTGGCGCCAAGTTCTTTGCCTAAGTCTTTTGTTTGCCCGTTCGCTGCGCGCTACGTTTCTTGTTTCGAACGAGATTCCCGCAATCTCCTTTAGCTAAGCACGAGTTGAAACATACCTGCAAGAAAGAAGAATATTTTAGTTTTTTAATTATATTTTTAATATATTTTATAAGGGGTAAAATAATAATACACTTGAGTACATAATCATTGCAATAGTGAAGTTGTCATGGAATATTTTTGACTTTTTCTTAAGTTTTCTGAATAAAATTGAAAGTTTCTTTAAGAAGATCTATTAGATAATTCACAAGCCCATGTTTTGGAAATAAATTATAATTAATTTCCCATTGATTTATATTTTTATTATTTTTTTTCGAATCAAAAAACAAAAAGTTCAGCACTATTTTTGCTTTGCATTATTGTTTGCCATAGGATTTAACAAATACATTTAATCTTGTAACACAAGGTTTGCGGTTGAATAAAATGTATGGCCGAAACTGAATTAAAGATAAAATTAATTAGGATTTTTAAAAAATATGCAAGATAATTGGGTGTTAAAAAATATTGTTAGATATAATATGAGTTCTGAAAACTGATTTAAACGTGCCAAGAACCTTGTGTTTAAAATTGTATTCGAAAGATTTATTGTTCAAAACAGTCAAAGGATAAGAGTCATCCAAAAAGTGCCCAAGTTCGGTGATCATATTTCATTTTTTATCCCCCCCCCCAAAAAAGGAAATTGTCCAATAAATCAACCTAATCTGCGGTTGACATTTAAAATTTCAATATTGAACTCCGGCACCCAGAGATGCCGAAACACACTTATCACCTCATGACTTCTCTGGGCAGGCCATAATTTATGGACCCGGGGGAGATTACTTTAACTGATCAGCCATTAGAAATGACTCGTAGAGCGGTTTTACGGCCCACTATAGTTTATAAAGTTTAAATTAATGGCCCCCATCTATCTCGCTGGCACACGCATGGCATAAAGTTCGCGAAGATCACCGAAATTAATCATTTCCCACTACTTCTTCAGGGGACTTCCGTTTGATTTATGCCCAACCCAATTATGGCCCCAACTTCTGTGGCAAAAAAGGGGCCTATTTACTTGCGACCATCTCCCCGGGGCCACTTCACAATCTGAATCTGCACTTTGTGAGGGGCTATCTTATAAATGCGGCACATTAGATTAGCCAACGCAATCTCCGTCGACCGACAAGGCCGGTATCAGTGTGGAATGGGATTCCGTCTCTCGATCTCCGCATCTCGAGGCCCGGCGATTTATGGACCACAATTTGTTGGGTGTCGCCGCTTATCCGTGCGGATCGATGGATGGCGGGGTGGATGCGATATGGCAGAGCGACCTGGGGCTGCGGCGTCAGAAGTGGCATTCGCCTAATCGCCGGACTGATAAAAGTTTCTTGTTAATTAACATGAAAGTGCAGCAGACGTCGGTCGTGGTTTTTTCTGTTTCCTTCAAAACGGAAAATTGAAACCCGTCGGTTGGCAAAAAAAAAAAAAGGGGGCGGAGGAGGGGTGATTTAAACTGGCTCGGGCTCCTTAGCCAGTTTTCAAGTCGTCATCGGCATCATATCGCCGCATTTATGCGCACATAAAAGTTAAATAATAGATCCAAAAGATACTTTTGCAGAGCCCGGGCAACTGCGACTGCGACTCCAACTCCGACTCCGACTCCAGGTCCAACTGCCGCAACTCCAATTGCAGCGCCGACCAGTTGTTGTTAGCCAAATGATTTATAAGCGGCTCTGGTATTTGTTTTTGCCTCGCATTTTGGCCGTTGTTATACCCTGCCCATAAATCCGAGGTGGGTAGTGCAGCTCAATGGCCAGGCCGGGCAGATCAGCTACCTTAATACATTGGGATGAGGCGACTTTCACCTAGCACTAACTAAATTAACAGAAAATATTTGTCGTTTACCCATCTCATTTTATTCCTATAATTAACATGGAAAGGGATTATTTTCCAGGGACCGTTATTATTACGAGGTTTACACAAAAAATAAACATTATTTTCGATAAAACAAATTTAAAAAATATATAACTTAAATAATCACTACTTTTGATTAAAAAAAAACTCAGAAATAATCATTACGGTTGAGTTTTATAATACAAATTTCAAAAAAATCATTATTTGTGAGAAAAAAAATAAAAGTAAAAAAATAATGATTATTTCAGATTATTTTTTTTTCATCGAAATATAACTAATATTGAATTTTGATAAAATCATAAAATTACTATTTTTATTTTTATTAGAAAACTCAAAAATAATGATTATAATTAAGGAATATTATAAAAATTACAAAGTTTAAACTCATGATGGAAAAGGATAGGCAAGGCAAAGAGAAATACTATGAAAATTTCCTCATGTCGATCATGGGTGATTTTTTGATTTAAAATACAGATAAAAATTTATTATTTACAATCCCTGATATTTTCTTCTCAACTAAGAAATGTTTACCAATTGTAGTTTGTATTGTTTACATGCAAGCATGTTTAATATTTTCAATGCTTGGATTGAAAAAAAACATAAAAATTAGGTAAATAAAATAATTAAATATAAATAAATATAAATATATATATATATAATTAATTATTTTAGTAAACATACGAGTGCTCCAAAGTTGAGAGCTTTAGGGAAGATAAGCCCTCAAACATAATATTCTATATTTATTCTTTACGACTAAGCAATTTCCACCGTTTTGGTTTAATTTATTAATTTCATTTTCATTTCATTCATTTATTTATCATAATCAACTTAAATAATTTATTCATTTCATTCATTTATTTGACTTATACAAATTATAGAAATTTTTCCTAATATTGGGAATATTGTTTAAGAATAAAGCACACCTAGTCAGAAAAGAGGAGTGTCATGGGCTGGGAGGCACAAAAGGGGTTCAAAAGTAACCAATTAATTTATACAAAATTATTTTATTTAATTCATTAAATAAATAGAACCACAGAATTAAAAATTAATATTAAAACACACAATAAATAAGATTGAAATTGGGTAAAATATAAGAAATATGCCGATTTAAGGCCATACAAATGGTACATCAGCGGCTTCTCAGCAGAGCAAACCCAGTTCGGGTTGCTGCCCACCATTTCCCCGCCTTACTGGCTTCGCTTCAGTTTTTCCAGCTTTTCCAGCCACTCCCCCCGCCACCCCTTCGTGTGCTCGCGCTGCGTTGCCTAAGCCAACTGTCTTGTACTTTTATGGGCGCTCGTCTTATCAATAATTTATGTCAGATTATACCGTTATGTCACAATAAATTAAAGCTGGCAACTTATTTTCCAGACTCCGCGCTCGGTTTGTATTTGGCTTTTAAATTTTTTATTATGGCCAAATCTGTCAGTTTAGTGGCACATTTGGCAAACGGCCCCCCTCGCCGGACATCCTCGGGCCATCGCCGAGTATCTGCGGGGTGAGTATCTGAGTATCTCCAGCGTGCGGTGGCAAATTTCACTGTCACGCCTCGTTTTCAATTAACTTGTTGGCGCTGCGCCGCCGCGGCCGTAAATCAAATGAGTGCCCAGGCCAGGAGTAGAGGCACCTCCAAGCCTCCTGCTCCCTGGCCAGCGCCTTGATTTATGAAGATCGCTTCATTTGCCGCTGGCCGATCGCATGTCAAAGTTTAACGACTGCTTTGTCGGCGCCGCCACGGAGGCCCCACTGTACGCTGGTCTCCATAAAAGCCAAGAGGCAACTGCAACTGCAACTGCCACTGCCAGTGCAACTGCCACCGCCACTGCTGTTTATGGCAGTGGTCAGGCCCCTAGGGTCAGTTTATAAGCTATACGTATCTGCGCTATCTGGCAGATGGATAAACCTGCTCCGAGAGCCCACTCACTGCTCACTGGGAATCCTCCAGGTCGGCGGAAAAAAACACACTCGAAGTGGGCATAAAAACCGAAACACCGCCACGCAAAGTAAATAATAGTGGGGGGGTGGGGAGAAAAAACCGCACTGAAATGTTTTTCACGAGGTTTGGCTATTTCGGTTTTATTTCTTATTTTTACTGTGGGATCGTATCGTATCGCTGTCGTATCGGCGCGGCTTGGAGCTGCGATCGACCGCTTGTTGACTTTGGCACGGCGCTCGGGCGACTGAGGCACCTCCAGAGCGGCGGCCTCAAGCAAAGCTCCCCGGCCAGCTGCCGATGGCTGCCGCAAACGAAGTCGAGAGCCGAAGCGATCGCAGGGCGAACGATCGTTTGGCGGGTCCGCCGGGGGGCGACTGCCGCCGGAGCACTGTCCTTAATCCTGGCCAGCTCCAGTCCCCAGAAGAGCTAATCGCCACATAAATCAGGCGGCGACACAGCGACAACATGATGGAATAATGACGCTGATTGAAACATGCAGAAGCCCAGGATCCCGAGGCCCGCGCCCAGTTAGCGGTGCCAATTCGAGTAATACACTGGGAAAAATATGGCTAGGAATTTACAGTACCCAAAAACATTTAGGGTTACCCAAGATCACTAAAGAAGAGCTTATAAAAACTTTAAAAAATCATTGTTTTTAGGTATATCTCTATGGGATTTTTCCCTGGTATAGAAGAAACATAAAGTAAACTGAAATGAGCAAATAATAAACTTTTATAGTAAAGGAATTTTTGAGAAGTTTTATAAATTTTATAAATTCTTCTAAAAATAAAATAAAGATACGATATGTTATAAAAATGTTTAAATGGTAAATAAATTAGGAGAAAGATAGATAAATAATTAAAAATGCCTTGCCCATGAAACGCTTCGGATTCATTCATTAGGTGTCTAAAAGTATGCAACACTATATTTTCACCCCAAAATCTGGATCATTCATTAGGTGTCTAAATGTATGCAACACTATATTTTAGCCCTCAATCTGAAGCATTCATTAGGTGTCTAAAAGTATGTAACGTTATATTTCTACCCCGCAATCTGAAGCATTCATAAGGTATCTAAAAGTATGCAACATTACATGTTGACCTGAAAATTTTTACGAAAGTCGACACCCCAAGGAAGCGTCTTAGGACCGCTACTGTACTCCATCTTTACAGCAGACATCCCCAAGCCAAGCTATGAAGAAATGACCTACGACAACAGCAAAATGCTGCTGGCCAGCTTCGCTGACGACGTCTGCTTTCTCAGCTCCTCGAACAGTGAGACCGAGTCTTCACAAACGCTGCAAACCTACCTCAACGAATTCGAGAAATGGGCCACGGCGAACAATATCAAAATCAACGAAAGCAAATGCGTAAACGTTTGCTTTACGTTACGCCGAAAAACAACTCCGGTGGTCCACATTAATAATGTGGACATAGAGCAAGCGACTAAGGCGAAATACCTAGGCCTCACACTGGACAAACGCCTAACCTTCCGAGAACATATTGCCAGAGTCGTCAAAATGTGCAACCTAAAGCGGAACCAATTATTCTGGATGCTAAACAAGAAAAGCAAACTATCTCTAAGATGCAAGCGGCACATTTATCAACAAATCATCGCACCAACTTGGAGATATGGAATCCAAATTTGGGGAGTGGCGGCTGCGTCCCACCGAAAACGTTTCCAAACCGTCCAGAACAAAACATTAAGACAAATCACTGGCTGTGAGTGGTTCGTTAGCGGCTAAACGCTTCACAATGACCTAAACCTGAGTCTTGTTGAAGACCAAATATCGTTCTTCTCAAGCAGGTACAACGACCGTCTAACTGCCCACCGTAATCGTCTAGCCCGGAGATTACAGGGGGCTATCCCAATTCGCAGGCTCAAAAGAAGACATTTTGGGCTGCTCCTAAGAGACTAATATGAATATATTATTTACTTGAAACTAGTCGTAATTTGATCTACTCCTATATACCAAGTTGAAAACTAATTATAATTTATAATTAAGAGATTATTTACTTAAGAAAACATTTAGGTTAAAGGCTTTAATTAGATCTGTTCCTGGATTATATTAAATAAAGATGTTAATTAAAAAAAAAAAAAAAAAAAAAAAAAAAAAAAAGAAAGTCGACAATGCTTTGTTCACTGCATACCTCTATATTGACTTATTGACAATTACACAAAGGACAGTAAAAATATCTATAATACAAATATATAAATCCAGGATAAATCTATTTTATATTTAAACTAGTTTAGGGCTTTTCTAGTGTCAACTTTTTTTATGTTGGGCTGTTTTTTTTCCCTGTGCATGGCCCAACTTGGAGTCTTCAGCTGAAAAGCCCAGCGCGGCCTCCTTGTCGCCGATCCTCTGACAAGGCGACTAATTGCGGCGGCAAATTGCCGCTGGCATTTGATTTGCATAATGCAAATTGCCGGCGTCGCTAATCGGCAGCTCTCCATCAGCGCCGCCCTGCGACACAGACGTGCATCTGAGCGCAGGGGCAGCCCCCCGGAGCCCGGGAACTGGGCTTTATGACGAGCGCGGCTGTCACAATATTTATGTGCTATTAATTGACCACTTGACGCCCGCCCCCTGCCAGCCACGCCCCCGAAATGGGGGCACACTAAGTGTTTTATGGAGTCGCGCTGATGGCTCGAGGCGATAAGCAGGCAGCTCGGTGGGGACGTGGCATGGAGACGGAGTACCGATGCCATTTCCAACTCCAATCCGAATCCGAGTCCGAGTCCGAGTCCGAGTCCCAATCCCTAGCCGCGACTCATAGCCTGTCATATGGTCTCGAGTGGAAAAGCCGCCGAGATGCAGAGATACATACGGAATGAGGCGGGTCTTGGCCTGGGAATGGCTCTGTACCGCGAATTGGTTGCAAAATTAAGTGTTCCCTTATCACAAGCACTGGGGAAAGGGGTCTGGTAAAATATGATATATCTGGGGAATGACATCCTTAATCATATATCCTATGCCATTAGAAATTTACTATTTTTAGCCTTTTTTCCACTAATATTATCATTTTAATAAGAAAAAGTGCTAGGTTCAATACCCTTCATAAAAAAAAAAATTTGAAAAAAAGATTATTATTTAAGGATTATTTTTAAATATTTTATTTGTGTATCATAAAATATGATATATCTGGGGAATGGCAACCTAAATCGTATATCATACCATTAGAATTATACTATTTTAAGCCAACTTTTGATCATATCATGTTAATAAGAAAAAGTGGTAGGTTCAATACTCATCATAAAAATAAAATAAAAAAAGATTGTTATTTAAGTTTTGAAATGATTATTTATTATTATTTTAAAATTATATTTTATTTATGTATCATAAAATATGATATATCTGGCGAGTGACATCCCAAACCATATATGCTATACCATAAGAACTATACCATTATAGCTCTTCTTTGATAACTTTTTAACAGTACTGTTCTCATGTTAATTAAAAAAAGAATAAGTTGAATAAAACACAACATAAAAATACATTTTTAAAGAAGCCTTAATATTTAAGGATTATTTTTGTATGATATTTTATTAGATTTTATATTTATTTTATACAC
Source organism: Drosophila biarmipes (assembly GCF_025231255.1). Taxonomy (NCBI): domain Eukaryota; kingdom Metazoa; phylum Arthropoda; class Insecta; order Diptera; family Drosophilidae; genus Drosophila; species Drosophila biarmipes. The sequence continues at coordinate 8,266,479 of NC_066611.1, read as the reverse complement.
AATGGTATACCTTGTTCTTATATCCCTATTAGTATTGCCCAGGCGTTTCTCCCAGTGCAGCGCTCCCCGCCCTTCGATCACAGAGACCTATCCAATTTCTTTATCTGTTCTCCGGCTATCTCCACTGTGGCCATCTAATATAGAAGGCGATATCTATTGCCTTGTACAAGTGCTCTTGTTTCGCCTTATCGGCTATCGCCCGAGCATGTTGGCATTTTGGGAGCGTCTTCGGGGGCCTTACTGTAGCAGAAGAGTGGGTAATGAATCTTGAATAGACCTTCGTGTATTTGCTAATTTTTTTATTGCCCCGTCAAGTCACTGAAATGCCATGGAAAAGTACAGTGTATCTATTTTTGGCACTGTTTTATGATTACGCGCCTGCCCATGCGCCGATTTCATTTATTTGCCTCGACAGTGTAACCTTTTATCGGGAAAGGTGTTAGATACCATAAAAAAATAAACACTCTGAAGACTTTCCCAGTTTTATAATTTTCCTTAAAAGGTAATTGATGCGATGAAAAATCGGTTACAGCTGGTTCGGCAAATGTTTTGTTAGCTCTATCTGATTTTGTACAAATGCATTTGCAAGTGTTGGCCCGCTCGCAGGTAATTTACTGCAGCTGCAATTAACTGGAATCGAATAAAGCAAATATTTTTGGTTTGTTTTGGCGATTACGCCGCCTGGGAAACCGGGAAATTCTGGTTATGGCCGATCCCCTTCGGCTGAGAACCGAGAAAAGCTGCAAACGGAACCCGGCAGCGGAGTGTAAATCAAAACCCACATCCCACGAGAATGTTGCATGTCGCATGTTGCTGGTGGCGCGTGTGTTTCGGGTGCCATCGTCCGGGGACATGCGACACAACAACATAACCTTTAAGGGGTCCGAAGGGGGGTGAGTTAAGGGGGGGTTAACAGGGGGCAGGAAACGGCCTGCACTTACAGGAATGACAAATATGCTGGCACGCAAGCTGCACTGCACGGAGAAAAAGTATTCTAAGATAAACATATCACTATCAATTTCAAATAATAGTGTACCACTAACAAAATGATTTTAAAACTCCCACCTTAACGCCTAAAAGTATGCTTCTTTATATTGCTTATTTATATTTTCACACAACATTTGTGCATTAAATTCCTGTTGCAAAATATTGCCTACTTTTAAACATAAATGTATTCGCGTTAAGAGGCTTTTGGCTTACCAAAAATAAGATCTTCATTATAAAATATTGCTCTAAAAACTCCACAGATTTTAAAACTCCCATTTAACGCCTAAAAGTATGCTTCTTTGTGCTAAATACTCCCAGACAAATTTTTGCAATTTATTTGTCTTGTAAAATATTTCGTACTTTTGAATAGAAATGTAATCGAGTTGGGGTTTTTTGGCTTACCTAAAATCACATTTCTTCGTTAATTAAATGCTGCCCTACAAACTCCAGAGATTTTAAATATCTCACTTTGACGCCCAAAAGCATGCTTCTTTTTGTATTTTTAACCACGGTCGCACAGAATTCTAGTATTAAGTTGGCTGAGTAAAACACTGCTCACTTTTAAACGGATATTTGAAATTTTGAAATTAAAGTTGAGGGGCCAATCAAATATCAGATCTCCTAGAAATTGAAAAACTAGTCAAGGTTTTCTTTCGGTGTAGATGTCTGGTCCCGCAAGACCGACGACTCGTATTCAATTCAGTGGAAACCGCAAACGCGAAACAAACAAAACCAGCCGTGGCATCGGGGAACCAGCTGAAAAACAAAACAAAAATTGAAACCAACAAACAACTTCGACAAGAGCAAATGACGCAAATTGCGCGCACTCGAGAATCGAAACCAACTCCGAAGGGTCTGCGATCTGCGATCTGGGATTGGGACTGGGCCTTGGATGGCACTACAAAGCAGCTTCTTGAGTTTACATAAAAAAGTTTCTCAAGATACACTGGTCGAAAAAGAGATAGCACTTGCCAAATAGGTCTAATTAAACGTTTCCTAAACTAAACTTATAGAAAATTTCAGTTGTTTACACTTTTCGACAAGATAAGTTCTTCGATAAGTGTCACTTTTGGTATTTACTTTACTTTATTTACGAATAAATCGATCAATCAATGTCAAAATTGACTTCAATAACCGATCATTTCGATGGCCGTTAGACATATTGATGAAAACCGATAGGCTATAACAAAGTTTATCAGTCGATTATTTCGATAACCGAAGTAGATGACAGCAACACGTGACCCCATGAAACTGTCAAAACTCTGCACGATAAAAAACGATAAATGATGACATAAGTTGATCAGAAATTTAACTTTATTGAAATTCTACTCGATAAATAAAACAAATCCTAATGGCATAATTTTGTGATAGTGAAAGTGTCTTAAAAAGATACCAACCTTACTAGCCGATTATTCCGATAGTCAAAAACCAAATCGATAAGCACTTTTAGGTTTAATTAACATAAACTTATAAACTTATAAATGATGACTAATTTACGTGGAGATAATACTTCCTCAAAGTTCAATAATCGAAATAAACCATAAAATTGTATAAATTATACACAAACCCATTAACGATGACTAATTATTATAGTGATATTTGATATCTGAAAGTTCGATAGATTTTTGATTTTCAAAACATTTAATTTAATTCAATGGATTAATAAAGGAATGATACAAGTGAATAAGTGGTTTTAAAAAATCTATATAAAAGTGTATCTCAAAGTGCGGTAAATCCCCTAGTTTCGTTTGTTTTTTAGGGTATCCCAAGCCAGTGTTCACTTGCTGGGTGTATTTTTCCTTGCAGCTTCCGGGGGGCTGGAGAAGGGCTGGGTGGCAGGGGCAGTAATGGGTGGAGGGGCTGGCGGCAGTATAATTCACTTGCGACGATCTTCGCCGCGATCGCTGATGGGCGACAGCCGCTGACGTCAACGGAAGTTGTCGCTTGAGCGAAGGTCAACGGATTGTACCAAAAAGTTCTCCCAGATGCGACTTACATCGGCGGAGGGGGTGGCGGACGGGGGCCGGAGCCAGGGGTAAGATCTCGCCGCTAAATCGATTTCTCACACAATTAGTGGGCGTCATAATTCCCATTTCCACTTCGATTCCTCTGACGAGTTCCCCCCGAAAACCCCGGCCTTGCACCCGCCGCCGCCGTCGCCGGTGTGTTGATTAGATATGACGCTGGGAATGGGTCTGGGTATGGGTCTGGAAATGGGACTGGGACTGGGTCTGGTACTGGGACTGGGACGGGCTGATCGGACTGTGACGGATGTGCACGACCCGCAGAGACCATAAAGGCTATTAAAAAAAAAAGAAAATAATAAAATAGCACCGCACGATCCAATCATAATGGTAAACGCCGTCGGACGTCAGTCACTGATCAGCTACGCTTGCCTCCGAAGGGGTGCTATCAAAGCCAACGCTCGCCACACGAAAAGCCACTTTTACGATAGCTCGAAAAGGCCAAAATCTTACATTTTACACAGGAACACTAACTGAGGGTGGATAACCAGCTAATAACCGAACGAAACCAATGGGAAACCAATGCAAACTGCTTTTTCCTGCTCATAATAGATGATAAATATCATCAAATTAGGGCTAAAACTAGACCATATTCTATGCAAAACTAAATGCTGATTTTTAGATAATATTAATTCTTAATTAACAAACATATTATAAATTGCACTGGGACAGGTTCTTTATTGTTTATACTATTTATCAGTGCATTATAACGATCCCCGGACTGAGACTATCTCAAGGAAGTATTAAATATAAATCAAACAGTCTTAAAAACTGTTGAACTGCACTCTTATCAAATGCAATAAATGAGCTCAAGGTCTCTATCTATATTATCTTGTATAGTTTATTTTAAGAGAAATATGTTTATTTATAAGGAGTGTCAATTAAAAAAGAGTATAATAATTTATTTTTCACGATGAATAAATATTGCTAATAATGGTGTCTTTCTTTGCAGTTCTTAGAACGAAGTGTATATAGATTTTGCCCAGTGTAGCCGATAGGTTTACTTCTCGGGGAAGTTTCCTAAGATTTAGTTTGAATTAAAAGCCCGATAAATAAGGTGACACAATTGTAATTTGTGCTCTCGCATATCTGCGTCACATTTCCTGTTTATTATGGTGCAATTTGTATCAATACTCTGCGGTCCATAAAGAAGATACTCCCGCCCCTGACGAGGATCTGTCGCTGACTCTGCACTTCAGCGCTGATATTATTAATGATCGTGACTTGGCTGGCGGCCAGGGAGGGGGGGCAGGTCGGATCGGGGGGCCAAACAAAGGCGGGCTCCGGTGACGTCACGACGACGTCAGCGGACCAAATGGCGATGTTGTCGCTGACTTTGGGGCACCCACACAGGGCCTTATCTCAAAGCAAGCAAAGGCCTTTTCTATGAAGCCCACGCCGCAGTGTCCACAATAACAAAGCCTCGGGGCCTTCGGCCCGCCAGCTCCCATCTCAATGGAAAGAAAACAGCGAACGCCATCCATTCCATGAGTGGAATGCGAGGAACAGCCAAGCCAGCTCTTCCCCCGGGGCGAGGCCGCAGTGACATCCGCGATAAGGCGCGGTGACAGGCGCTCGTCGGGCGAGTAGGAGGAAGTAAGGGGTCCCGGAATGCCGGGCCAAACACTGGAGATATCGGGCGAAACTAGCGAGGGCCCAGCATCATGGGGCCCATGATACATACGCATGATAAAGCCCCCACTTCTGCGCCTCGAAATATGAATGAAACTGGAGGTCGTCACGAGGAAGTACCGAGAATCCAGGGAAATGGCCATGGGAACTTCAAGGAAATACTCAAAAAATAAACCCACTTAGGGATGTTAGAAAATAGAACCAAAAAATAGTAATACAAGGTATGTATTTTGATATATTTGGATATATTGGATGTATACGAATGGGAACTTCATGGATATACTTAAAAAATATACCGAATTTGGGATGTTAAAAAAAAAAAACAAAAAAATTGTAATATATTGTATCACTTTGATATATTTGGGTATATTGAATATATAGGAATGGGAACTTCAAGGAAATACTCAAAAAATAAACCCACTTAGGGATGTTAGGAAATAGAACCAAAAAATAGTAATACATGGTATGTATTTTGATATATTTGGATGTATTGGATGTATACGTATGGGAACTTCATGGATATACTTAAAAAATAAACCCAATTTGGGATGTTAAAAACAACAAAAAAAATTGTAATATATTGTATCACTTTGATATATTTGGGTATATTGAATATATAGGAATGGAAATACTTAAAAAAATAAACCATCTTAGGGATGCTAAAAAATATAACCATAAAATGGTAATATATAATATGCATTTCGATATATTGGATAAATAGGAATGGAAACTTTATGGAAATACTAAAGAAAAAACACTTAGAGATGTTGAAAAATAAAACAAAAAAAGTAGTAAGATATGGTATGCATTTTGATATATTTGGATATATAGGAATGGGAAGTTCATATATCTGTATATTTTGGATATGTAGGAATATATATATGTATATCATGAATATACTTAAAAAATAAACCCATTTAGAAACGTTAAAAAATAAACCAAAAAAATAGTATTATATGGTATGTATTTGGATATATATGGATATATAGGAATGGAAACACTTAAAAAAATAAACCTCCTTAGGGATGTTAAAAAAATGAAATATATTATTTATTTTAAAATATATTTGGAATGGGAACTTCATGGAAATAGTTTAAAAAATTTAATCAAATTTGTGATGTTAAAAACATAACCACTTAAATAGTAATGTATATATTTATATGTTTAGATATATGGGATAATGGGAACTTTATAGATGTACTTTAAAAAATTAACAAACCTAGGGATGTAAAAAATCCAAAAAGTAAAAGTATGCTATACTATGCATTTTGATATATTTGAAGCTTAGCAAGGGCATATTCAGGAGCGCGTCCAAAGCAAATCAAAGGAAACCCCCATAGCAAGCCGAGGCAAAGACGGAAGTTGAATAAGAATCGCATTCAAATGGGGTTCCAACTTGTAATGACATGCTAATAAAATTGGAGTTGGGCTTACACGGCACTGGAGGCTGAATACGAAGTGTATGCAAATGCCGCTGAGACCAAAGCTGAAATGTGGTGCAAACTGGGTCAGCAATTAGGTGATCCTAACTCGGGTTTCATATGCATAGAGATGAAAGTGTAACCGGAATGCTGACACCCCAGACGTAATTCAATGTGAAATAGCACGGCTATGCTGGCAGAAATTTCTCCATCCCCGAGGCAGTAAATATATAAACAAGATCCCCTGACTTGTGGACTAATCCCCGCCGGATCGAGGGCTCGTGTGTCATATAGAACGGTGACGTAGGCGCGATACGGCCGAAGATCTCTTATCGCTCAACAGCCAGAAAGGCAAAGAGATCCGTGAGACAGGGCTTAGTCCGTCGGCTGGGATCATCGCAGATATAACGACGAACATGGTATATAATACTAAGCACACTCCGCCCTCGTGGGTTAAAAAAAACGAAAGAACAACAGGCCATTTCTGGGATCCCTCTGATTGTCGGCGGTTTACCATGTACAAATGCCGGGGAGATAAACCCGCTTGATAAGCGGGTATATGTATATATAGGGGCAAACACATAGGCGACGACATATCCAGGCGGATGGCTTTATTATCATCGTTATCAGGACTCCGAAAATTCGGTTTCTAATACTTTTATTTGCTTTACAAACTCTCTGCCGTCCGCCGACAACAAAACGAAATAATCACAAAAATTTGCCATTATATAAAGGTAAATGTGTGCTGGCTTATATATGTACATAATATTTATCTATAATACAGTATACAGTTGACTAAGATAAGCTTTTTCATCGCCGTCTCCGTCGCCGCCGTCGTTGTTCCAGTTCTAGATAAAAAAGGAATGAACGATCCGACCCGAGGTTTCGTATTTCGGTTGATATATGTGCCTTTTATCAAGGCACCCCTTACGCTTCAACATCAGCACCATATCGTTCACACACGCAAAAAAAAAACACAACACAGAATAATAATAATAATGGCCAACGGAAAGCGGAGAATACAAAAAAGACTTCTCCGGGCTACAGAACCTCGTTTTTGTGATAAGATAAAAATCAAATTAATTAACAGCCTTTTAAGCAAACGCATACACTCGCACAAATTCCTGCATGCACACGGTGGGAAAAAGGGGGGATTACCATTCCTCAGCTCTGTAAATGTCAAGGCTAAAGATCAAAGAAGAATGCATTCTTTTTTCCCCATTTTGGAACCACCTAGAACGATTCCCTAGAAGTCAGTAATTAAATGGATTGTATTTCTGTTTTATATCTAATATTCCTCAGCTCTGTATATCTTAGGGAAAGATCAAAGGACCTCAAGGCTAAAGATCAAAGAAGAATGCATTCTTTTTTCACCCCTTTTGGAATCACTTAGAACGTATCCCTAGAAGTCAGTAATTAAATGGATTGTATTTCTGTTTTATATCTAATATTCCTCAGCTCTGTATATCTTAGGGAAAGATCAAAGGACCTGAAGGCTAAAGATCAAAGCAGAATGTGTTCTTTTTTCACCCCTTTTGGAATCACTTAGAATGTTTCCTCAAAAGTCAGTGATACAATGGATTGTCTTTCTGTTTTATATTTAATATTCCTCAGCTCTGTGTATTTTGGGGTAAGATCAAAGGATCTCAAGGCTAAAGATCAAAGCTGAATGCATTCTTTTTTCACCCGTTTTGGAACCTCTTAGAACGTTTCTTTAAAAGTCAGTAATACAAAGGATTGTCTTTCTGTTTTATATTTAATAGGTATATGGTATAAGTCTTATTATCATAGTCTTTTCCTTTGGGTCTTCTCTTCAGCTACAAAGGTCTTGCAGTTTATCAACTAAAACATATATAATACTGCTCTAAAACAACATGGATAGGGATTTTCACACAGTTTTCGAAACAGTTTTTGAGACTCGATAAGGAGTCCCCTGTCGGCACCCGTTTCTCGCTGTGTACATGCACCAACCTGCTTATCTCTCTCGCTGCCATTCGGACCTGCCCTCATTCACTGCTCTCCTACGCCCTCGAAGGTAACACAAAAAAAAAGGTTAACATTAGATTCACTAGACTGCGGCTCGCCACGTGGAACGTGTCCTCCGGCCAGCCGAGTGGAAACTAGTCTAGTCTGAGATTTGCCTGGTTTGTGACGTCGTGGCGGGCGCCTACCTTCTTGGATCGCTCCCGCTGGCGATCGCCGATCTTGGTGGCGGCCAGGAGCTCGCTGATCTGCCGCTCCCGCTCGCGTGCCTGGTCGCGATCCCCCCGCTCGAAGTCCTCCTGCTGCAGCAGCTCCTCCTCGTCGCGATCCTCCGCCTCGGCATCGGCATCCTCCTCCTCCTCCTCCTCCTCGTCGCCGTCCTCCTCCTCCTCGCCGCTGAGGCTGCTGCTCTGGGTGCTGCTCTTCCGGGCCAGCGCCACGCGGACGCCGTTGACGATGCACTCGCCACCGTCTAGGGCGGAAATGGTGGAGCCACAGTAGTACAGGTTGCTGCAACTGCTTGCCGCACTGACATCCGACTGGCCTTCGTCCTTGGCGCATCCCGCCGCCATTCCCGACGCGCCCGATCCGTGTCCATGGCCTCCATGTCCATGGGCTCCGCCATGACCGTGTCCCGCCTCCAGGGAGCAGCGCCGCTGGCCACGCGCCCGCTGCAGGCGAAAGTACTCCATCTCCTCCATGCTGATGCCGCAGGCGGTTATGTCATCCGAGTAGTCGCTGACCACCACGGAGGGGGTGCGCACGTAGCGCACGCCGAGGGGCAGTCCACTGCCCCCCAGTTCGCTGTACGAGCTCTGGGTGGACTCGCGTCGCGATCCCGGGGCGGCCACCACCCGCTCCTCCAGCAGCACCTTGGTGGGCACACCCACGCTCGAGCTGGCGCCACCCGTGGGCGATGTCAGGGGTGAATCTGGCAGGGCTGTGGGTTCGGCCAGCGGCAGGAGGGCCGGTCGCAGGGGCAAGTCCGTGACGGTCAGTGTGTTCCTTCGCTGCGGTGGTGGTATCATGCCCACATCCATGCAGCCGTCGTCCACATCGAGGCCCAGGGCGGAGTCACTGCTGGCACAGCGGGTGACCTTCAGCTTGCGCTGCCGCGGGGACAAGCTGTGGTCCTCGTTGTCGCTGCTGTAGGGACTCAGGCCGCCGCCGGTGACATTGCAGCCCTCGTCCGAGTTGGAGGCAGTGGCTCCGGGCAGCGTCTTGGGCTCCCTCTCGTTCAGCTGCTGCTGCTGCTGCTGCTGCTGGACAATCATGGCCTGGAACTGCTCGATCAGCTGTTGCACCGGCTTGCCTGGTTCCGTCCTGCAGCTGCGGTAGGTGGTGCGGGAAGTGCTTCGGCAAGTGCTTCTATAACTGCTTTCGTGGGAAGTGCTGCTGCAGGTGTTGCTATGCGCCTCCTTGGTGCCAAAAAAGGCCGCCTTCAATTGAGCCTTGCGAAGGGCCAACTTGTTGGGGAGCTCTTCACATGGATTACCAGCGCAGATCTCGTTTATTCCAGTTCTCGGTCTCGTCTTCGCTTGCTGGGTGGGTGTTGTCGCTCTGACTGTGGCTGTGGTTGTGGCTGTAGCTCCTATCTGCTCCGCTGCTCGCTGATAACTGAACGCCGTTGCCTCTGCCGCCGGCCATTTATTTTCCATTTTAACCGCTCTCGGCGTTTTCGCCCGCGCTGCCGACGCCAGCATAGGCGTCACCGTCGACGGCGGCGTCGTTATCTTTGGCATGACATCGAATTGGAAAGCGGGGGCGTCAGACGTTCGCGAAACCGTTCCCGAACCGTCGCACGCACTCATCTCACATGGATGATGGTTGGATCGCGGGGAAGCCGGGGAAGGGGTTTCGGAAGGGGTTGGGAAGGGGTTGGGAACTAGTTGGGAAGGTGTCTTGGAAGGGGTTGGGAAGGGGTTTCCGAAGGGGTTGCGAACTAATTGGGAAGGTGTTTTGGAAGGGGTTTCGGAAGGGGTTAAAAACAGAGTGAGCTGAAGGAATTAACGGAATAGAGGAAAAGGAAGGTGTTTTGCGTTCAAAAGGAAGGTGAATTGGGGATGCAAGGAAAAATGTTAAAGGGAAAGTGTTACGATACTCTGATAATAAGAAGAGAAAAGAATGTGTAGGGAGTAGGAGAAGAGTCGATGATGAAGTAAGTAAATATGCAAGATGGTGGTCAAAAGAATGTGATCAGAGGTACTCAAGGGAGTTACCCAGTGGGGTATAGGGAGGAGTTAGTGGAGAGTGTGCTTCAGAGGCAAATGGGCTACTTTACTAGAAAACCGAGTGAGTGGAGAGTGTGCTTAGGAAGCACAGTGAGTGGAGCGAGTGTTAGGGGTTAGAGCTGGGAATGAGTGTGATAGAAACAGATGTGGAGCCGAGGTCCCGTATCAACTCGTTACTAACGCTGGCGCCCGGACAAATTGCAGCGGATTCAGAGGTGAAAATGACTGCGGATTCCCCGGCAAACATTCTACGTCCGCACTTTCCGAATGGCACCTGTGCGCTGTCGTCGCCGAACTGAAATCGCTTTCTGCGGCTCTGCAGCTCTGCCCCGTTTCCAGGGGGGGCGGGGCGCGAGAGGGGCGGGTGCTGCGAAGAATTGTGGAGAAGAATTGGTCGGCGGCGGAGTGGTGTTGGGGCGGGCGGGGGTGTAGCAAGAGAGAAGGCGAGCAGCTGTTGCGGGCGGGCTTATTATTGTTGATAGTTTTCTTCTTTTCTTTCGGTTGCTTTGCCACTGTTCTCGTAATTCAGAGGTTGGTGCTGCGACTGTGGGGTAATTGTAATTGTGATCTTGAAACGTTGACGCAATGTGCAATGATCCCGCACGTACGCACGCACACACCGGCAGCTGCTCCAATTGCCGCGCGTAATTGTAAATTGCATTCGAGCACAGGGCACACGGACACGGCACACCAGCGCACACAGTGACGGACTGACAGGCGATGCCATTCAGTGCAACAAAGCAGCACAGCAACACAGCCACGCGGCGCAACAGCCACACAGCAACACTGCACCACTACAGGCCCGCGGCAACGCACAATGGGACGGAACGGTGATTTATCGCCCGGGTCGAGTCGAGAGCAAAAATAAAGCACTCGCCGCTGACTGAGAACTATTCCCAGAAAACAATTAAAATAATTTATTTTCACGAAATCAGCCTTAATGGCGCTTACGCAAATAACTGGAATAAGTACAGTCCCACACTCAAAGTTTTTTTCCTTGCTTATACCAAGTAAAAACTGCAACTTAAAGTTTAAAGGGCTTGTAATTACAGCCCCGAAAACTGACTAATCTGCTTAAATAAGCAACTAATGAGAGTGTTTTTTAAGGGGTAGGTAATCAGCTCTTGAAACAGTTCCAAAAATAGAGATTTGTAACTTAATGTTCATAAATAGGTTCCCAGCTGTTTTTTTTTTAAGTTATAGCTGTCAGGCTTTGTGACGCAAATTAAATTATATCGTTTTAACTCCGTTTTCTGGAAAACAGTGATATTTTTAATAAAAAAAAAAAAAAAAAGAAAGGTTCCTCGAAAATAAATCCGGGATTAGTACACTCTGTTGAAACCGCTTGCATTCACGACTTGCGAGATATGTCAGCACATATGCACTCGCACGTAGAACTCAACCACAAGCCAGCGACCTACGTCAAGACTGATTGTAGTTACAGAAATTCCCTGGGAGCTTACATAAAGGGTTCTCGGGCTATACTTCAACAGAACAAGGTAGGAATATTTATAAAGAGAGAACACAACACCGTTTCCCATCGACGTGTTTATTGACTAGAGGCCTATGTTTATTATCTGGGGCTCTGCGATAAGCACGTGATTCACTTGCGAAATCCCCGCCTGCTCCACGGTGCGTTGGCGATGATGCTATGAGGGCCGTATAATGTTTATAATGCTGCTGGTGGCTGACCCACGGTGCGGCTTCGCACTTTGTCCAAGCCGCCGGCGGCTGTGACGTCAGTCGCCGACGAACAACGCAGACGCAACAGCTCAGACAGTGTTTTTTTCAGTGTGTGTGTGTGTGTGTGTGGGGGGGGGGGGGGTGATTACTAAGTAGACAAGGGCGCGGTGATTACTTAACTCCTTGCCAAGCCCCTGCCCCCGTGGCTTCCTCGAGCGCGGTATAAATAACAAGGGGCAATTAAAAAATGCAATTTTTTTATTGTTTTATGTGATTTTCTGTCGTCTTTTCGTTCTGGCCCCGTGTGTGCGTTGTCGTTTCTCCGTCCGTTTCCATATATATTTTTTTTGTGTGTACTTCTGCTGGCTGACAAGACGCACGGACGCTAGCTGCTGACGCTGATAGGCACCGGCGGAATGACGTGGTAACAGCTTAGAGTCAGACGCCCCCCGGCTCTTCTGCGGTTGTGAAATCAAAACCACTTTAGGTTTACACACCTGCGATCGAGATCGATATACGGCCAGGTTTGGCGCTCGGCCAATTACGTCAATGCATTTGACGAGCCACGTTGGTAGTAAGCTCAAAAAAAAAACTAATAAAATAGTGAAGGATAATGACCGGTTGCATTCTCGCACTCTCGCCTGGTCTCCGCAGGCCCCCTCGCAGCGCCCGACGATTCTGGTGCCCCACTGACCGGAATCGCGGCTCCGAAGCTCGGAAAGCTCTTGGAGGTGGGAGCTACCAGCTCGGCTTTTTTCCAGATAGATTGCTAATCTGGCAAAATATCTTTTATAGCTCCCTCTCACAATAAAATAACTTGTTTCTTCCCACGGAACATTTGGAAACCCTAACTCACTTTAATGAACTCCTCAACTTACAGTCTAAAAGTTCGCCCAAAAATTGCTCATACGCCTTGTGACGTTTACCACAACGACGACCTTGCGTCTGAGTAATACTTTTTCAAATGAAAACAATATTTTTTTCCAATAAAACAAAAAATCGAACTCTCACTATCTTAAGCAGTTGCGCAATAAACATTTTCAAAGCAAAAATAAATCGCCTTGGATAATAATTAAACGTATTCAAATATTACTCATACGTCACGTACGTCAAGCGTCATTTGCTATTTCACAAAAGTAATTTATATATTAAAATGATTACAATAGAAACCCTAATGAGCATTTTTAAATAACACAATAACGTTAAAATGGCTTTTTATGTGACAAAAATAATAAAAATGTGGATAACCCAAAGGGCAAAGCGGAAGATGCCTAAGAAGATTTTGAAAATGTTGGATGAGGAATGGTAGACAAAAAAAAACAGATAAGGATTGCAATTTGCATATTATCTGAGCATCTGAGTAGCCGTCCGCAAAATGAAAACATATTTTTTAATAAACCTTCTGTTAGTTTAAAAAAAGGGAAAAAATATAAAAGAGAAGAACATATTATAATTTTCCCAAAGCCGTCTATTTTTTATAGATTGTGTGTCCAGGAACCATCTAAAGAATAACAGAAATACAATAAACCTTCAAAAACTTAAACAATAACAAAAAAAAGAAGTCTCCCATTTTGACAAAACTGTCGATCTGGAGATATTCGGAAATACAATGTGATTTAAATATTAAATATATAAAAAAATATTAAATATATAAAAAAAAATATTAAATATATAAAAAAATATATTAAATGTTAAAAAAAAAATATTTTAAATATATAGAAAAAAATATTAAACAGTGAAAACAGAAGAAAATATCATAAAAACATCCAAATTCTGTCTTTGAGCCTATTGAATATAGTGCCCGATCGCCAAAAAAAGTTTTCCATAGTTTTAGGAGTAAACCACTTAGACTTCCCTAGTTTCTAAAATGTGAATCGGACTCTTCCCATGGCATCTATAGGACATGGAACACTTTCAGCTTGATTCCCGCCAGAACCAACTATCTACCGGCCACCATCCGCCAGCACTGTCTTGGGCTGAGCTTACGCGCCGCGGGGCGGAAAGGGGCGGACGGAGAGCGGAGAAAAGGTGCTGGCCCAGCCGTAAACTTTGCACATTGCTTTCGGGCGCTATCCGTGCTTTATGGCCACAGGCACACACTCACTCACACACGCACAACCACCCGTTTTCCCAAAATGGTCAGAACGGGCCGTTCGACGTGCGCATTCGCACACGCGTTTGCTGACTGGCTTGTAGTTTTTGGCCTGACACTGATACGGCACTCGTGGTGGGGTCGTGCCGCCCGTCTGTGTGCTGGCAGGGGCTGGAATTGGAGTACGGCTCGGAGTCGGTGGCCCAAGTGGCTCTGCTAATGGCGCTGGCACATGCTAATTACATCTGACGCGCCGCTCCTCGACTGTTAGCCCGGCGCACGCTTTTCGGTAACGGTCGGCGCGAGAGGCGACAACTCGGCGCAGGCGTTGCACACTGACTGATACGCGAAATTCGGCGACTCCGGGGCCAGGAGGCTTGGCCGCTTGGCCGCCTGTCTCACCTGTCGCACCTGACCGATCCGAGCTGCCAGCACTGGCGATTATAATTCAACTCTCGGCTGCACAGCTTAAAAAACCGCCAGCCAGTCAAGCTGGCTTGTTCCCCTACTTTATATTGTAAAAAAAACTCCTCTGGAGACTATTGATACAATGTACAGTACACACTATAAACTGGCGCCCAAACAGGGAAAATTTAATCTTTCTGGCTGATTGTGATTTAGCTTCCCAAGCTAAACGAGCTGGCTCGTTCTTCTACTTCGGAGCGGGATAGATCTTACAAATGTTTACGAAGAAAGCCTTTATAACTCCTCTGAAGTCGATGGTTAGGATGTATATTTTAACACTCTAAACTGGCGCCCAAACAAGGAACTTTAAATCTTTCTGGCTGATTACAAGTCAGCTTTCCCTGCCAGTCGAGCTAGCTTGTTCACCTACTCTAAAGTAGAATAAAACACACAAATATGTTTATAAAATCCCTCTAATCTTCCTCTTAAACTCATGGGTACGCTACAATACACACTTGTAACTGGCGCTCAAACACGAATCATAAAATCTTTCTGAGTTACAATTCAGCTCTCTGATGCACAGCTCGAAAAACTTTGGAGTAGGATGGCCTTACAAATAACTATAAATAAAAAACCTCTAAGACCCCTCTAAAAATGAAAAGAATAGTGGCGCCCGAGCAGGGACCATTACATATTTCTGTGATCAGGGCACCATCTTTGTTGGAATTACTTATCACTAGATCTTAAATCCCAATCATCTTACAGACATACCTGTTTCAAACGCAAGGACCTTCATAGTATCTGGTGCTAAAATCGCTCTGTGATCAAGACACGCCGCCTTTGCTTGGAGTTACTTATCATAAATCCTGGACACATACATTTTCCAAGCGCAAGCGTTTTAATATATCTTATAAGTATATGTGAATGCATTCTTGGTCAGCATCAACAGAATGGTCGATCTAGGTATGTCCTTTCGCCTGTCCCTTTATCTGCATAAGTCAACACGTAGTAGAGTACCTGTCGATTATACATATAATGTAATATAATATCTAACTATAAACTATTTATCCAACAATTTTTTGTATTCAAGAAGCTTTGAGTTTTTAAAAAACATATTAAAATAAAAATCAATTTAAAATCACTAAATATAAACCATTATTAGAAAAGGTATTCCCAATTGCTTCCTTGAAGTAGGCATTACATTATAGTAGTAACCTTCTTTCACTTAAACTAAATCACTTTCAAATTTATAATTCCAGAGAAAATGTTTAATTCAAATCATTCTCTTGTAATTTAAAGACTCTTGGAATTTATAGTTTTATAATTCAACGCATTTCACAAAAAAATTGGTTTAGTTTGTAAGGGAATTTAAATACATGATACTCAGTAACCATTAAAAACAGATTATTTTGACTTTATTTGCATAAACACAACTTGGAAACTATTTTACCAGCATAAGTGTAGTCACAATTACAAAATATAGCCTTGCTGCTGTGTCTGAGTGTGATTTAGTCTAGTTTTAGTGTTAGTTGTGGGATATTTAGGGCTTTCGGGGAGTGTTTAACCTGAGTAAGAAGCGTAACTGACGACGGCGGCTTCGAAAGAGTAGATAGGAGTTGACAAATAAAAAAAACGTGTTGCAGTATGGCGGAAACAAAGTAAGTTAGTAGTAGAACAACTGAACGAGTGGGCATGTTTGGTGGGTGGAATCGGTCTCTACCGATGGCGTCGCTCCCGCTCCTCATAGTGTTCGTTGTGTCTGCTCTTGCTGCTCCGCTCGTAGCCACCTCCGCCGCCATCTCGCTTGCGATCTCTCCTTTCGGATCGGTGGCGACTCCGGCTGCGGCTTCTGCTGCGACTGCGCGAGCTTTGTCTGTGCTTGTGCTTCTTTTTGTGCTTGCTGCGGTGGCGGTCGTAGTCCTTCTCCTTATCCCGCACCCGGTCTCTCTCCCTTTCCCGCTCGCCGCCGGCACCGTAAGGCATCTGTGGCGGCAGTGGGGCCGGTGGGTAATCCTCGTAGCCGCCGCGACCACGGGCATAGGACGAACCCGAGGCGGCGGCATAGTAGTCACGATCGTCATGATCATTGCGGTAGTTCATCGGTGGCAGGTAGGCATTGGGTCGAGAGCCAGAGCCCGCCATGGCATGACTGCCGCCACGACCGCCACCGCCTCCGCGATCCATGCCCGCGCCTGCCTCCTGGTACTCCTGGTAGTCGGCATCCTGCCCAGCGGCTCCTTGGCCACCGCCAGCGCCCTGTCCCGTCGCCGCCCGGCCCGTACTCAGCTGGTTGACAGTCACACCCTGCTCCCTACAATATTGCTCGATCTTCTTCTCAATCTGCTTCTGAATCGGCACGGGGATGCGCGGAAACAGCGTGGAGAACCAGTCCAGCTTGGTCATAAACTGGTAGACCATCTGGCCGATGGTTAGAACCTACAAATTGCCTCAGTTAGTGCCGACTTCGCTCCAAGGGGTGTTGGGTACGTGTGATTGGTGGCTCATACAGTTGACTCACCTGGCCGCCGCCCGCCTTCACGTCGATCTCCTCCTCGTCCTGCAGATAGTCCTCATACCAGTCGTACAGGTCACTCGGTGGTTGCGTGTATCGCAAGTACATAAAGCCTGGCACAAGGATGGAAAAGGAGACACTTGGGATTAGAAGCGTATCAAGGAGTCAAGCTTGTGGATGGCCAAAGGAGGATGTGTTTCACAGTAGGGTGGCTCGATTTGTTTGGCGGACCAACAGTATTATTTAAAGATCAATTTAAAATACTTTAGGAGAGCTAATGAGTTAAGACGCTTTGATCTTGCAAGTTATATTAACTCCTTTTTGTTCGAAACATTTGGATTGCTTATGCATCACGTGTTAAGCCACGCAAAACCTATTCAAGTCATGCAACAAAAATGAAATAAATGCAATTTAAGCGGGCTAATGTGCCATGGATGGGAAAAGTAACTTCTATAATTCTTGATTTAATGTAATTGCAATTGTGGCTTGGGAAAAGTCAGCACAAATATGGAGGGTAGTCGGAATGCTTGATAAAATATAAGTGTTGTCACTTAGCAAGTATGATATCGTTTACCTTCGCAGGCAGATGTAAGGAGATGCTAGGTCCTCCTCTCGCACGAGGCACAACTTGAAATTGTAAATGAAACGGGCCTGTTGTTCAGTCCATAGAATACCTTCCACCACGCCGATTCAAAGGCTGGCCCTCTATTATACGTGGCTTGCAACCGTCCAAATCGACCCACCCCGGTTGTTTTTCTTTTTGGGGTGATGTTTGGTGTGCTGAGGGAGCAGGAGCAAGCGACGGCATATGTGACGGCTGAACTCATGCGACTTACCAACACCTACCTAGTGCCCGGATGTAGGCCGAGTCTGTGTGGTTGAGCAGTCCGTTGATCTGCTTCCGGGTCAGCCGCAGCGTGTAGAGCTTGTAGAGCAGGCAGTATGCCGTGGACACGATGCCGCCGGCGCCAACGCCGCGCACCTGGAAGGGAATAGAGGGTACAGAGGTGAGTACGCATGTCCAGCGGGGGATTCCTCGAAGCATCGCCAACGATTAGCGCTACATTTCATAAACCACTCACACCGCCGCACATGCCCGTCTGTCCGGACGTTTTGCGGGATCCGCGCTCCCAGGGCTCCATGTGCTTCACCTGGTAGTAGATCTCGTCGACCACTTCGTGGTACGTTTTCAGCTTGAACAAGTGGACTGTCGATGAAGACGGGGAAAGAGAAAAAGGCGGGTTACACTGGGAGGGCTGCTGCGGTTAGAGGTTAAGCGCACCTTTGAAGTAGCTGGAGCTCTGGATGTTGGCCAGGATCAGGGGGTTGAGGTTCATCGAGGTCTCGTTGCCCCAGAAAGGCAGCGTGTTGTGCTGCTTGCCCACGCCGGCCTTCTTGCCGCCGCCGGCCGAAGATGACGCCGAATAATCTGCACGAGACGCCGCCATCAGTGAATCGCTCGAGGGGATCGGCTCCGCCGTGTCTACTCACCCTCCTCCATGCCTACTGCTCGTCCACAACTGGGGGCATCAATTTCACGGCTGCCGGAGTGTTGTGCGCGCGGGAAAATGCGGAAAATGCACGCACTTTTTGCAATTTGCATGCGAGAAAATGCCCAGAGCGAAATTGGCGATGTGTATGCGTCGGCTATCGGAGTGTTATCGATAGCGCTAGAGCGGGCCGTTTTTGAGGTCACTTCCTTGGGCGTGACCGTTCCCCAGAGTCACGGTTGGGATAATATCACAAAATAGTCAGTTTTATTTGTAAGTAAGGTCTATCTCAAAACTCTTATAATATTCCTAAAAATTTATTATAACACAGGTTGTTGTCGCTGGCTGCTGAGAATTTTTTAAAGCTTGTTTTAAGTATTAAATTTTAAGTTTTTTCAGGAACCGTAGTCATTATAAGTTTTATTTTATAACCAAAAAAATATAATTATTTTTGATCAGAAATATAATAATAATCCCTGTATTTGAGTTTTAAAATAAAATCAAAAATAATCATTATTCCTGAGGGGGAAAAGAATCAAATGTATTGATTATTTCTGATTAATATTGTATTGATCAAAATAAAACTTATTTTTAAATTTATCCAAAAATCCGCACAGGGAAGCCATGGTCTTAAAATAACATTTATTTTTATAAAAAAATTAGAAATAATCACTTACAATAATTCAAAATAAAAAAATTATTCATTTTAAAACTCATTTAAAAAAAATCCGCACAGGGATGACATGGTTTCAAATTTGTTTCAAACAAATAAAAATCAGATATATGCATTATTTTCGTTTTTTTTAACTTATTTTAAATTCTTCTAAAGTGTGCGGTTTTTTATTTAAGAAACGTATCAGCAATCATTATTTGCAGTCCCTGTTTTTTTTTAATAATAACAAAACTACAAGAAAATTCAGCGTTTTAAATAAATAAATAATAATTAATATTGAAAAACAAAAAATATTTCAGTGACTTGCAGAGTGACCAGATGCGGCTGAGCCGTGCTTTTACTGGCTTTCGCGAGGAGGTCACACCCGAATCCAAATCCGAATCCGAGTCCAATCCGCATCTTCGCATCCGCATCTGCAAGCCCGCCGAGGAAGTGGCCAATCCGCCGACCATGTCGCCCAAATACACACATGCGATTGTGGCCAGGTGAGTGGAGCCCAGATCCCGAGCCAGTTCCCCGGAGTTCGGCTAGTGGCGGCTGCGATCCGGAGGAGGGAGTGCCCCAGTGGCGCGGAATTAGGTCACCCCCAATCGTTCGTGGGTACACATGCCAGTGGGTGGGGCCGCACCTCCACCCGAATCCCCGGAACCTGGCCCCAAGATGCATTGGCTACCTATAAATCTCCTTTTGCAAGTGATTTGGCTGATAAAGTATTGTCCTTGCTAAGTTAGCACCTACTCACAAAGGAATACTCGATGTAACCCTTGATCATGGGTTTTATTCAGTCAATAGATCATAGGTTTTATTTAAAAAATGCACTTTGAAAAATGCAGAAGTTCCCAAAAATCTAAAGCATATAAAGTCATATATGTATACCATAACCATATAATAGACAAACTTGATTATTATACCTTTGGTGCATAAAAATCAAGTTTAATTAGGGTGCAACGACCTGATCCAGACTCCGTGACAAGCATTCACATGGCTGCAGTAGGTACATGTCCATGTCAATTGCTCGTGCACCCACTCAGACGGTCAGGCACTTGCCCCAGTTGATAGAACCATTGTTGACCGCTCTTAATCCCCCGCAGAATCTCGGACGCCCTGCTGGAGAACGGGGACTTCGACGTGCAGCTGGCCAAGCAGCAGCACGAGCAGTACTGCACCCTGCTGAGGACCATTGGCCTGGACGTGATCGAGCTGCCGCCGGATGACCAGCTGCCCGAGGGCGTCTTCGTGGAGAACAGTGCCGTGATCTGCAACGGAGTGGCCCTGATCGGCAGATCGGAGCATGCCAAGCGGCGACGCGAGGCCGAGAGCATGGCCATTATCCTCAAAAAGGAGCTGGACATTCCCGTTATCGAGCTCGACGACCTGAATGCGCAGCTAGATGGCGGGGATGTGCTGTTCACGGGTGGGTTTCATTGAAAATATCCCCTCAGCTGACACATTTCATCATTCGTTTTCTTTTAGGACGCGAGTTCTTTGTTGGCATCTCTGGTTTCACCAACGAGGAGGGCGCCAGGGCGGTGGCCATGGCCTTTCCCGAGTATCCCGTGACGCCGATTCGGGTAGATACCTTACATTGCTCATAGAGTACCTGCCTTCCCATGTTACACTCATATGATTACCCATCCCATCCAGGTGAACGGCTCCAGGAGGCTGAAGTACTATGTGACCATGGCGGGACCGGATGTGCTGGCCGTGAGCACCAGTGCCACCTGCCAGGACATCGTGAAGCGGATGGAGCGGGTGGGCAGCTTCACCTACCAGAAGCTGACTTTGCCCGAGGAGGCGGCGGCCAATATGCTCTACATCAACGGAACGATCGTGCACAGATCGCCGTCGGAGATTCCAGACGCCTACAAGGTCAGCATCGTTGGGTGACGACCCCCTCCTAATTGAACCCCCAGCTAATTGATCTATCAACTCGTTTTTCGCACAGACTTTAAAAGAGAAAATTGACATTCCAACACGCAACATAGATATTAGCGAATTTAGCCAATATTCCAGCGGACTGACCTCGTCGTGCTTGTTGCTGCGACGCTGGAAGTCCATACGGAGCCTGTGAATCTCCGGGAGCTGATGGAGAGCCCCCTAACCGGAGTGAGAAGAAGCATTGCCATGAGAAACATGCACAACGGGCCGGGGGAGCGGGTGCGTCCCGCTCTGTCCGGGCTTCAGCAATATCGTATTATCTTATTATAGTTTATACACATCTCTTGTTATTGTTACTATTTAAGACTAAACCCCTAAAGCTAATCAAGCTGCTTATCGAGGCGGTGCTGCTGAGGCTACTTTCCAACACTGTGCTGCTTTGTGAGTTGTATAAGCAGTGTTAGAAACTGTTGAGTTATATAAGCAGTGTTGGAAAGTAGCTTCATCCCCGCCGAGATGATCGGAATTCCCCACACTCCAAGACGCTGTTGAATATCATTGTATTATTATGGTAAAATCGCTATTATAAATTGTATCTACTTTACAAGTAGTTTGTTGAATGTGTTCAGTGTCTGTCCCGCTAATAAATGCAACATTTGTAATCTCTTTATAAACCTATAAACCCAAAAATGTTTTGGTTACTGTTTGAAAGACCATTTGGGTCAGTTAACTCTTTAAACATGACAGACCTTAAGTGAACATTTCATTTATTTATATCTAAATATAAACTTAGCCTACATTTAAATGCATTTTGCTTTGTCAGAATTTAAAACTTGTTAAATGTGTGTAGGACTCGGGTGGGTTGGGGTCTGGTGATTTCCAGGCGCTGTGATGAAGTGCAGATGAGTTTTCTCTCCGGTGAATGCGAAACTGGGTGCGTTTAGTGGAGTAATACTAGTCGTAATAAATAGGGGGGCCTTACTATAATTACAAGTTCAGTTGGCTGCGTTTTGAGTGGGCGAACTTAGGATCTAAGCACTCGGGATATGCGTCGCCGAGTGTCAGTGGGTTGAGTACAAGACGTGGTACGGGAATACTTTGGCGATGGCACGTGACCAAGCGGGGCGGCCGAGCGGCGGAGGTGGGAGTTCGGGTGTATATATCCTATATACATCTGGCTAGGGGCGGGCCGCGTGGGTTGAGCTAGCTGGGGAAGGGGCGCGGCTCGTTGGCTGCCCTGGGATCGATGTACGAGATCACGCTGCTCTGGCTGCTGTCGTCCTCCATCGTCTCGTTCAGATTCTCGTTGTGGGAGTTGCTCAGCGCCTTGGCTTCCGTCTCCTTCTCTCGCTCGCGCTCTCTTTCTCTTTCGAAGCGCTCGACGGCCTCCTGCTTGCTCCTCAGCGGGCTCCGGCACTTGATGGCCTCGTACAGCTCATCGATGGAGGTGTCCTGGTCGTGGTCGTGGTGGTGGTCCTGTTCGGGATCTCCCGCCGCCCGCTCGCCACCACCCGTGGCGGCCACAAACTCGTCGTCGAACTCGTTCAGTACATCCACATCGGCATCGCTGGCGTTTGAGGACTGATAGCAGCGGAAGTCGTCCGTGAGCGTCAAATTCAGATCGTTGTCCGCCTGGGGAGCATAGAGGCCATGGCTTCGGATGCTGATCTCCGAGTTCTGGTAGTTCAGATCGCTCTCGTTCGTCGGACTGCCGGACAGCAGGCGGCCATCGTCCTCCGTGTCCACCGACGTGGCCGGATGGTGAGCCTTCAGCTGGCTGAGATTGCTGCTGGAGCAGGAGTACACCTGGCGCAGCTGCTGCTCCTCCAGCGTGCTGGCCTCGTTGACGGACAGCTGGCTGGACTCTTCCTGCTCGCCCAGGTTGTCCAATCCGGGCGAGTTCGCGCCACCGCCAGCCAGCATCTCGCTGATGTTATTCAGCGACTTGGACTGCTGCTGCTGGCTGAAGCGGATGAGGACACTGGGAAAGTCATCGTCCAGTTGGATGCTGTTGCTGGTGGTCACCTGCAGCGAGTTGGACACATATATCTCGTGCTTCTGCAGCAGCGGCTCTTCCAGGCTGACCTCCGGCAGGCCCAGACTGTTCATGGCCTCCAGGCTGGGCTGCTTGACGGGCGTGGAGCTGACGGGCTGATGGGAGGAGGCTCCTCGGTTGCGGAACAGGCTGCTCATCCCGCTGGCCGGTGGCAAGGTGTTGGCGTACAAGGGAGCGTGTTCGTCCAGGGAACTGGCATCTTCCTCCTCGAGTTCGGGCTCGGGCTCCTCGACCGTTGCGGCCGCCTGGGCGTGCTCCTCCTCCTCCTCCTCATCGTCATCCTGCTCGTGCAGCGTTTCGTCCAGCAGGGAAGGTGTCCTGGTGCGTCCGTTGGCCCTCAGCTTGATCACCTCATGCTGGGGCGTCAGCGTCTCCGGGATGTTGGTGTAGATGTTGGCCTGCATGATCTTGGACGCCGAAGAGGCGCTGGCCGGCACAAAGCGCTTGAACTGCATGGACTCGCCGCCGGAACTCATGGCCATTCCGTGTTCCTTGGGTGCTCCTGCCATGGGCGAGCCCTGGTTCTTGTAATGCAGATTGGTGTTGTTTATCTTGCTGCCGCCCGCCAGCAGAGTCATGGCGTTGTGGTGCCTGCTGTACAGCTGCTCCGAGCTGGCATCGCTCAGGCTGTGCTGGCTGTGCAGCTGCATTTGCATCTGCATCTGGAGTTGCATCTGCGGCATCGTCTGGCGCTGCAGCTCGAAGTTGTTCCGCTTGGCCAGGCGCTTCTGCTTCTTGAAGAACTTTCGGGCCACGTTGATCTGATTGGGATTGTAGAAGATCTCCGCCGAGGGTATGAGGTCGTGACTTGAGCCATGGAGCAGGGCATTCAGGCTGTGGGGCGGCACTGTTCCTCCCCCACCCGGGCCAGATACGCCGCCGGCCGCTGCCCCACCGCCGCCGGCTCCCTGCGGTCCGCTGGTGTTGTTGATTATGGTAACGCCACCGGCGCCGTTGGCCTGAAGCAGCTGCTCCTGCTGGCTCCGCGTCTGGCTTCTCGTCTGGCTGCGCATGCTCCTCGAGCACTGGCTATTCGAGCGTGAGCCCGCCGAGTTGTTGGCCTCGTACAAGCTGCCCGGTCCGGGATTCGCCTTGTAGGCCACAATGCTGTTGCTGATCATGGCCGTTCCGGGGCCGGGCATCATGCCCGACGGGTGCGCGCTCCTCGCCTGGCTGCCATTGTTGTAGGTCACCAGCTTGGCGGGTCTGCTGCGCCCGTCTCTGCCCTGCGACCAGGCCTGACGGGCATCGTTCCGGCTCAGGTTGTAGAAAATCAGCAGGAAAATGCCTAGGCACGAGCAGCAGCCGGCGAAGGAGATGACGTAGAGCTCCTGCCCGCCATTCACGTAGGCGGCGGCGGATAGCCAGGCGCCGGCGTACAGGACCAGAAAAATGAAGTGGCCACGCAGATGGGACAGATTCGAGCGCTCGAAGTCGTCCACAATGCTGCTCAGCGGGTTGCTTAGCGTGCTGTACTGCTCCTGCATGTGATCCTGCTCCTTGCGACCGCCGTGGTTGCCGGAGCCGCCTCCCACCGCCGCTGTGGTGGCACTGCCATTCGCGTCCAGCCAATCCAGATCGATGTGCTCCGTGGCCTGCGTGTTGTTGTCCGAGTACTGGCGATGCTGCTGCTGCTGCATCTGCAGTTGCAGCACATTCACCGCCTGCTGACTGAGTTGGTAGTAAATGCACAGCGCCAGAATGCCGCAGAAGATCACGAGGATGACGGCTGGCACAAGCAGAGCGTTCAGCGTGGTGGCACTGTGCAGGAAGCAAAAGTCGTAGGTGGCATATTCGGCCAGATTCACAGCACTGCTGATGCCGCAGATGAGCAGGGCGATGCCCCAGCCCACCAGGTAGATGCCCAGTATGGGCTTCCGCTCGCGCTCCCGCTGCGGCTCCATGTCCTGGCCTGGGCACTGACCCTGGCCCGAGGCGGTCGTCTTCGTCAGCCGCTTGTACATGCTGCTCAGGCTCACGCACACCCACAGCAGCACGCACAGGCCGAGGTAGTGCATCAGCAGGCCCAGCAGGCGGCACTGCGGCTGGCTGGCGGTTTGATAGATTCCCAGCGAGAAGGCCAGAGCCAGGGCACCCAGGGCCAACCAGGTGTTGACCAGAGCATGCCGCTGCACCCGGTTGATGCGCACAGCTCGGCCGAAGACGGCAAAGGTCACCGCATTGAAGGCGCAGCAGGCGAAGAGCAGGCCGCAGCCGGCGTAGACCGCGGCCGGTGGATGCCGGAACCGGGCGCCCGACTCCTCGCTCCGGAAGTCGTTCAGATAGCGACTCCTCTGCAGTAGGCCGTAGTAGCCCGTGCGACTGCAGCTGAACATGACCAGGGTGCGGTGCTGGTAGTGCTGCTGGCAAACGCTCGGCTCCCAGCGCTGCTCCTCCGCATCCCACCAGGCGGGCAGGGGCGCACTCAGGGGATTGTGATACGGGTGGGCCCGCAGCATCACGGTCACCCTTTGCTGGTACACGTCCTCCTCCGGATCCAACTCGTTTTCGGCTCGAAACTGAAGCGCTTCCCCTTCGCTGCTGTACGTAAGAATGCCAATGATGGCGGAGGACAAGGATTCGTTGTGGCTTCCGCGCAGATTGGGCAGCAGCTTGCCGTTCCTGTGCAGCGAGATCATCAGGCGGAGACTGCGGATGGGCGAGGCAACGGGTGAGCTGGCCGAGCCGTTGCCAATCACGCTGTAGGGCAGCTGGATGGCAGCATCGATGTCGCCGTGCTCGTACATGGGTATCGTGTCGTTGGCACTGTTGCACTGGAAGCCCCTCGGACTCTCCTCCAGCCACACGCAGGACAGGCTGACAAAGGCGTCCAGACTGATGTTGAAGAACTCCACGAAGAGGTTGCGCTGCTGGGCCAGCGATCCGCGCCACGGTACCATCTCAGCGGGCAGCGGTTCCGCCTGGGTGCTAGCCAGGGCCAGCCGCATGGCCGACGACTCCACAACGTGCAGCAGCCGCTGGCCAGTGCCCTGCTCGGACTGTGCGGCTCTGAAGAGGTGCGCCGGCAGGTTGAGCAGCTGCGAAACGATGTCCATCAGCAGGTGACTGATCTCCTGCTGCTGCTGCGGCTGCTCCAGCTGGTCCAAGTACTTGACCAAGGTGCGAGCTATGTACTCCAGGTCCATGGGGTCGCGTATGCGATTCAGTTGGGTCTGCGCCTGCGTAAAGTTGTGCAAGCGCCGGGCGATCTCCAGGGCGTTCTGACCCTTCGTCAGCGTGAGATTCACCTTGGCAAACTGCTCCAGGATGCGTGTTGTCTCACTGACGTAGACACAGCTCTCCGTATCCAGATTCAGCCACTCCCCGGAGGGTCCGCACTCGTGCGAGGCTCGCCGGGCCTGGGTGGCATCGCTGGGCTCCTCCACGCACTCCTGCAGCACGGTCTCGCCGCGCATCGTCCGCGGCCAGTGGTAGGTGCCCTTGTTCGTGTGCACCACGCGGGCCTCACAGTACAGCGTGCCCTTGGCCACCACATGCAGGACGATGGCCTGCGAGAGATTCGCCTGCTGGCTGCGCAGCGTGCAGTCCCACATGCCCGTGTGATTCTGGGTGAGGCTGGCGATGCGCAGCACCGACTGCAGGATGCCCGAGTCCGTGGAGTGGCCCGTCTCCAGGTTCACGTCGCCGAACACCTTGATGGGATCCTGGTAGACGATGTCCTCGGTGGAGTTCTTGGCCCGTATCTTCTCCGACCAGCCCCAGAACACATAGGCCTTGGTGGGCAGATCCTCGCTCTCCCTGGGCACTCCGATGGCCACGCGCGGCGCGAAGCACTTCAGCTGCAGCTCATCGCCCTCGAAGGCCACCTGGTTCCGGCTGGGAACCAGCTCGAGCAACGGCTGCAGCATGGTCTCGCAATGGAAGTCCTTGCCCACGCGCAGTTTCTTCAGCGGCATGCCACGAAAGTTGCTGGGTGACTCGCATTTCGGCGGCGGCTGGAGGCGCACTTCGTGGCTGCTCGACCAGGCGATCAACCAGATCAAGCCGCAGTCGCAGGCCAAGGGATTTCCAGACAGATCGCTGCGAATGGTAAGGTGGAAATGGGTTAACCACTCTAACTCACTGGAAAACAAGGCTAAGAGCAACTTCATCCTAATTTTAAGAGCACAAAACAAAGCTATCATCTTCCCACACTCCCCATGCCTGGAGAAGAACCCCCATATATGCGTAGAATCCCACTTACAGCACCCTGAGCTTGGGCATTTGGTCGAAGGTGCCCTCGTAGATGTGGCTGATGGCGTTGCCCGCCAGCTTCAGCTTGTCCAGATGGGCCAGGCTGTCGTTGAAGGTCTCCTTGTCCAGTTCGGTGAGCAGATTGAAGGACAGGTCCAAGCGCTTGAGCTCCGTGAAGTTCTTGAAGTCCTTGGCGGTGATCTGGGCAATGGAGTTCTTGCTGGCATTGCTATGGGGGGTGGGTACTACAGTTAGTATGGGGTAAGCAAGGGAGGAAGCCGGGGGCCTTACATGCTGACCACGTTGGCCACCACATCCTCGCCGAACTCCAGCTCCCGCCAGCTGGTGATCTGCTGCTCGTCGCAGCGCACCTTCAGGCTGTGTATGTTCTCGGCTATGTTCCGGCAGCTGCACTTGCGGGGGCAGGAGGGCGACGCTCCCGCGGGCAAGGCCGACTCCGGCTGCGGGACACCTCCAGTTTCCGGGCTCAACTGCTCCTCTGCCGCCGTCGCGGCCGACGTCGGCGTCGCGGTCGGCGTCTGTGCCAGGAACAACAACAACAGCAGCAGCGGGAGGGGCAGCGACGCAGGCGGTGGAGGGGGGCGATCTGCACGCCCCGCGTTCGTTTGGCCGCCCATTTGGAAGCCTGGCGCTTGCTTACATGCCGGGCGCGGCGCACACTTAATTAATTGCCTTTGCAGTCCGACAAACGCATAATAAACATAGTAAACAACACACACTGCGCTTTTTTTGTACAAAAAAGTGTTACCCTGCGCTGCAAAGGTTCCGAGTTGCAATGGCGGTGGGAGTGTTCTCGTACGTGCGAGCTATCGATAGTGGGCCATAGGCGGCTTATCGATACCTTGTAAGCTCGTGTGGGTTGTGTCCCCGCTAGGGCTGGTGGGAAACACCGCTATTTGAAATTAAAAAATTAAATTAGTGTAAAAATAAAGAAAAATTATTATTCCCATTTAACAATTTAATACTAATGTTGTACTAATTATTCTGATCTCTGCACTTCTTATAAACCATTATTACTATTATTACTTAGTAATAATTAGCCCTTCTCTTTTTGAGATACCCATTAGGTCTTAAAAAAAAGGGCGTTCCTTTTAAAATTAGTTTATTTTGAGCCAACTCGGCGGCTTGGCTCCGTCCGGGTTCATGACCCCGCCGCGCCGCCGCACAACCAACGCAATTATGCAAAAAAGAAGCACACGCACAAACACATACCGAGATTACGAAAACAGGTTTCCAACTTTAGAACTTAGAGCTACTCTTGAATGTGACCTAAACTGGCCAGTCCCTACGCCAGCTTGCCATTGTGCGCCGCCCGGTACTTGGACAGCTTGTCCATGTACTCGTCGTGCCGCTCCAGGGTGGCCAGCAGGCCCTCCGTGTTCACGGGCGACTCCGCCGGGCCGTAGTTGATCAACTGGTCGTTCAGCGTGGTCATGGTGCCACCCAGGGCGTGCAGTATGGCATCGCCGGCGCAAATGTCCCACTTCTTGATCTTGGAGGTGTGCAGGTAGGCGGTGGCATTGTTGGCCACCACCTGGAGCACCTTGTAGCCGGCGCCCGCCGCCGTCAGCAGGCTGACATCCTCGCCAAAGACGCTCCGGGCCAGATCCTTGGCCCCGGCCGTGTGCGAGCGCGACACTGTGATGACGGGCGCCTGGTGGTCGGGCGCGTGCTCCGGATGCAGACTGGCCAGGTACTCCGACATCGAGTTGCCCACCCAGGCCCAGGCCGTCTGCCCGTTGAACGGGCTGTGGATCACGCCGATGATGGGACGGCCGGCCACCGCCACGCACACCATGGTGGTCACGTACTCGTACAGCTCCTCTGCGGAGGGGAAAGCCGGGAATTAGTTAGGGAAAGGAACAAAACGTTTTGGCGGGAACCCCTGCCCAAGCTCACCGGTGAACTCCTTGGTGGCATCCAGGGGATCCACCCAGACGGTGACGTCCTGGGCATTCACCGCCACATCCGGGATCTGTGCGGTTTCGTGCAGCACGGTGGGGTCCAGGTCGTAGCTGTGCGCCTGCTTGCAGTGCTCCTTGTCCTCCTCGGAGAAGATCTGTACGCGGGGGAAGATGCGCTGGAGGCCCTGCTTCATCACGCAGTGCGAGCGGCCGTCGGCGTCCGTGAAGGGATCGTTGACGCCCTCGTCCGTCTGGCCCTTGCTGCGCTCCCGCAGCTTGCGACTGCGGGCCACGTCGAGGACCTCCAGGCCGCCACGCTGGGCCGCCTGAATGGCCGCGATCAGCATCTTGCGCAGATTCACCCGGTTGGGGTTCTCGCTGCGCAGCATGCCGTAGATGGCCGGCCGCTCCTCCTGGTGGAAGTTGAGGAAGTAGACCAGGACGATGGTCAGCAGGATGGCCACGATGGTGGCGGGCAGCCGGTTGATGCGTATGGAGCGTCCGTTCATCTTGGCCTCGCTCATGGATCGCCGGGTTCCCCTGCGCTGTGCTACTGTGCGCTGTGTGTGTGTGTGCCTAGTTGTGCCAGGTCACCAGATCGAGATCCAGCAGCTGCTTTCTTGAGCAAACCCCGTCGAGAACTGAAGCGATGTGGAGGGCACTTGGTGGCGCGCCGGCGGGCGGGGGCACAGGTGTTCCTATTCGCGGGCGGGGTGGACCAGGTGTGCGCTGCGCCGCGAGCTATGCTCTGTGCTGCTCTCTTCCGTTCTGTTCCACGTCCACGTTGCGCGTTTTTCCCCCAGCCAACATAACAAAGGGGGCCCAAACAAACCAAACAATAACAAGCTGGCGGTGGCCCGCGCTCGATAGCTCTGCGGTGCTGTCGATAGTTCGGCCGATTTCGGGCTAGTTATATTTAATAATTTCAAGAGTTTTTTCAATACGATTATAAATTATACAAAATAAATGCATTTTTTGTGGTCGCAACATATTTTGTCAATATCATTTTTATTTTTCCTTATTTACAATAGTCAGGGGGCTGTTTAATTAAATGTTTAAATTAATTAAATTTCCTTAAGGGATTTCTTAAGCTTACAAAAATGGGAGAATACCCTCTTCATAAAGGCAATTGCCTACGTTTGCTTACGCTACCTTACGTTGCTTACGCTGAAACACACATTTATCGACAACAACTGAGCGAGCGTTGTTATCGATGTTTCTCCACCCCTGCCTCAAAATCTCAAAAATTCTATCAACAACGTCTTTGCACTCCAGCTGTATTTTATTTTGTAAGTTATTTCTATATTTTCTAAGTGAAGCCGCATGATCGCCGCTTCCGGAGGCCACTACGCACGCAATGAACATACCAGGAGATCATGGTGAGTGGCTGCCCGTGGGCTAGGCACAGCTGAAGGCAGATGGCTGATCAATAGGAATCGCATTATTTTGCACGCCTTTCAGAGATGACGCCCTTGGCGGTGGTCCATGAGTTCATCCGGGGCGTGGACGATGGCAGCGTGCGCCGGGACCTGGCCGAGGACTGCATCCTCAACTTCTACAGCCGCAATGTGCGCGGCGCCAAGGAAATAAGCGGATTCCTGCGGACCCAGGTGACCAGACGCTACAAGCACGAGGCATTCGACGAGGCAGCGTGTCCCAGTGTTGGCGACGAGGTGCTCCTGCAGGAGCGCTTCGGCAGAGCCTTCGATCGGGAGCGGCGACGCATCTACGAGCAGAAGGAGCGCGACAGGACCACCACCACCCTGCATCTGCGTGCCGAGAGCGACGACGAGTCGGCGTCCCAAGCCTTTCCCATGTCCCTGATCACGCCCCCTCGGCCCTCGAGCTATCCCATGGACAGCCTGAAATACGTGGAGGCCGTGGGACGGTTGCGAAAGCGGGAGAACTGCTACGGCGGCATGGATCTGGGCGATTGCTCCGCCGTCCACCTCACCCTGGGCTATCGTGCCACCCAATTGCCCGGCAGCCGAGTGCGCGGCATAGAGATCTGCCTGGCCGTCTACGATCGGGGTCTCAGGGGCTCCCTCAACAGATCCAGTCTGGAGGCTCCGCCCACTGCTATATCCATTCAGAGACGCGGCAATGCCCGCCATAATCCAAGCACGGACGACGAGGCCGACGATGCCTTGTCGCCGCCAACCACTCGGCGAGGCGTGCGCCGCACTTTGTTCACAGAGGAGAACGCCGAGGAGGAGGAGGCACCCGATCCCACGCCCATTTCCGAGGCCGTTGGAGCAGAGCTGGAGCAGCAGCAGCACCACCACCAGCAGCACCACCACCAGGCACCTCGGCAGGCAGAGGCGCCACCTCAGGAGGAGGCCAATGTGGCCGTGAACTCGCCCAGATCATCGGAAGTCCCGTCTTCCAGCAGCGACAACAGCATCACGAGCAGCTACACACCAAGGAAACGCCAGCAGCCATCCCATGGCAACGAAGTGGCACCCAAACGCACGCCCGGACCGCGGCGCATGCGTTTCTAGGCCCCGAGTCTAGCGAAGAGCGATCCCCGAGACAGTTTTAGTACCTAGTTGCTTTCCAAATCTCTGTAGCACAATTCTCTTTTTAGGCTTTAACCGACACCCCACAAATTTCCGTAGTTATTCGAAGAAGACTGATTGCACCCGTTTTGGTCCCGCTCGCAGGGACTGGCGTCGCGCTAGGCTAATCCTGAATATGTATTGTATTTACATAACTCCCTGTATTTATTTGTGTATTAAAGTTCAATGTTGATAAAGGCGAGGTTTTTTTTTAAGTATTGGCAATGTAACAGGTGTAAGGAAGCGACTTTGAACCTTTAAATTGTAAACACATATTGTTTATCATGATCACTAGACCTTCTAGCCAAGTCCGTCTGTCTGTCTGTATATTTAATATTTACTTTTTGAAGTATTCCCAGTTCCCTTGCTTAGCCTTAAGAAAAACTCTCCCAGCAATAGGCCACTTCTAATGCTGTTTGGTTTAGATATTTTTTAGTGTGTCTAAGGGATAAGAGTGCACCTTTACAATAAGAAGCGAAAACTGACGAAAAAACTTTCCTTTTTTTGGTTTTTTTTTATTAAAAAAAAGATTATAAGTATAATTTTAAACAAATATTCAATTTATATTTTGTATTCTTATCTGAGGACGTAACTGCGTACGAGTTAAGGGACTTTTCGAGGAATGACATTTATTACTTAGAATACTGTTTTTTATCTTTCTTACTTAGGGGTTAAAAACATTAAATATTATATAACTAAGTTTAATTTTATGACAGAATTAAGAAAGATTAAAAGTAGGTATGAATACGTTGATCTTTGAATTCAATATGCATATAATTTTTTTTTTTTTTAATTTTTTCATCGATTTTTCAGTTCATTTAAAATTTTTTTTGTTAAATGTGAGAAACAGAAAAATTTTAGAGTATAGCCATTTGTGAGCTTTTCAAAAATTGTAAAAAAAACAATTTCGCTGCGCAAGAATCTCTAGAATTTGCATGCACTGGATTTCTTTTCAAATAAAATGTTCCCTCAAAGATTCATTTTTTTGTGATAATATCATAGAGCCTTTCAACGAACTTGGAATAGTATATTTTTGATTTTTAATACTATTACTAAATTATTACTTTGGATAGTGAATTTATTTTTCCTAACAAAAGTTGATATTTCTTTTTAAATCGATTGTCACTTGTTTTTTAAATAAAAAGCCAGTAAAATATGTGAGTTTGCTTTACAAACATGCCATTGTGAATTTGCATTTATTTGGTAATACATTTATGAAATAGATTCGATGGCATTTAAAATCCACTTCCGGAAGTAGGGGACACTGGTGTACTTTGCAAATGTTATGCACCCCTTAAAACCGCCTGAGACGACGCCGACCAACTGTTGGTTAACCACCAGAGGTCCTCCAGAGTCACCATTGCAGGAGGTCCGTCGATAGGAACCGGCGTAGACGAGGTCCTGACGCTTGGGCACTAGTATTCCAAGGATCGGCAAATAAGTCCGAATCCATATGCCCTGAAGGTGTCTAGGATATACGAATTTTTTGGAAAAGGGCTTTTTCATGGCTCCCCAGCCGGAGGTGAAGGCGGGCGATCCACGAGCGGGATTCTCCTTGGCCAGGGGAATCGGCTGCACCTGCTCGGAGAACTCCAGGGGCTCGCTCAGCCGCATCACAGCAATGTCGTTGGTATCCTCGAACGTATAGGGCTCGAAGGACTTGATGGCTGCCACCTTGATGAGTCTGCCTCCGGCATCGCTCAGCGCGGATCCCACGCGAACCTCAAAGTCTTCGGCCTCGAGTCGTTGTCGTTCCTCGGTGAAACGGCAGTGGGCAGCGGTGATTATGATGTCCTTGCTGTATATGGAGCCGCCACAATAATGTCTGCCTCGGTACTGCAGGGAAACCTGCCAGGGAGCCTGCTCGATTTCGATGTCCCTTCCGCCGATAACACGTTCTTCCGGTCGCGGTGGAGCGCTTCCGGCGGACAGCAAATCGAGTGCCAGGAGCAGTAGAAAGCAGCCGAAGATCATCTTGAGCAGTTTGCTTGAGACCTGGGATCGCAATGAGTGGACTGCGAAAGGAATGGGTCTTTTATAGGCCAGGGTTTATCTTTAAGCACCTCCAAATTTAGAACCTGTTCTAAAGTGTTGTAATAAACACATTCCCGTAATGTTTCCATTCCCACCTTAACGTTGAGTTAATTGAAAAATATAGGTAACTGAAAAAGTTAAGCCAATTACAGGCGTTACATTTTCAGTTATAACAAACAAACGATATGGTTTTTGAATTATTGGTGATCTATATTTGGCCAACGAAGTGAAAGAGAGTTGAAACCTTTCAGCGGGCAAAGAGCACTTTTTAATTAAAAATAGTATTCATGTTGCCTTATAATTTTGTGTAATTTAATATTAATTGGTACTAACTAGTATAAAATGACAATCAGTTTTTCTTCCTTTTCAAAATCAGGAAATATAAGTATTCCAACAATTAAAAAAATATACATTTATTATCATTTTTTAAAAATTAGGTATATATTTAAAATGATTGAAAAGTGTGCATTTCTATATAGTACACGTACACGTTTTAAAAGGTTCAATAAATGATTAAATTATTCTCTAAAACTTTTAATTTTTTTTAATAAAATATTAAATTATGCTTTCAAATTATTTTTTTTTACATTTTAATGGGTTTAATAAAATATTCAATTATGCTTTTAAATTTTTTGTATGATTTTATAAATAAAAGATACAAGTTATTTATATCTTTTTATTTTAAAATACATTTTTTTTGAAACTTCATAATAATAAATACATTTTTTAAAATTGGACGACTATATCATAAGGCTGCCTTGATTTTGGTCCCAAGAAAAGCGAAATTCTGCGTCCAAAATGTATTTAAGTTAACTTGAACTAGAACTTATGTAGGTTTTCCTATAATTTTCTAAGCGATGTCAAGTCGTATAAATGTCGTTAAATTTTTGAGTGTTTATTTTACTATTACTATTATTATTTGTTTTCAAAATATTGCTTACATTTCCCATTTGGTAAAATAAAGTGGTTTGTGTATTTGACAATTATTTTACGTTAGCTGATTTTAGTACCTCTTAGGGGTGCGTGTCCTAGCTAGGCCACTTTTCACAACTATTCCCAGTATTTATAAATGCGCTGAGAAACCATAAAATTGCTATAAAACGTGCTATATTATTAAAATAATCAGCTAATAGGGGTTTTTCGTACCCATGATAAACTCAAAGTAGGTTTTTAAATTAAATTAACAATTTTTAGATGTAAACCCAATTTTTAGCTTACCGAGGAACAAAAAAACATGCCTGTAGCCAGAAAGAGTGTTAAAATACCATTTGTTTTAGTAAATGGTTCCGTTTTTTAAGAACTTAGAAAATACAGGAAATAATATTGTAATTGTATATCTACTTCTAAATTAATTGTATATATACTTCTAAAGTTTTAAGTTTAATATGCTTACTTTTTTCTGTAAACTTCATTTAAATCCTATAGTTTATTTTACTTAACCTATTGTAGTTAATCAAATAAATTTGGAATCCAAAACCCTGGCAACTAGAGATGCAATAAATATGGGCCGCGGAACTGCTGTATATGACACTGGGCCATCGATGCCGCCGTGAATAATGCCTGGCTAATACCGGCGGAGATCGGACGTGGAAGAACCTAATAAATCGTGGCTCCTGTTGTCGCCGCGCTCGAGTGGATGGGCGGTCTATTTCCGTACCGCCGGGGGGAAAATTGGATGGGAAATAGAGGGAAAATCCATTTGATTAAAACGGTACGCCCGGCCGGGGAAATCGAAGGCAGGGGGTGGTTCGCATTAAGACATCAAATAGACAACAGAGTGGATGGGCGACGGGCGACGGGCGACGGGCGATGGGCGATGGGCGGTGGTGGGGTCTGCAGATTCTCCGGGCGTATTCCCCGGACCCGGCGAAAGCCGAAGGCCGAAAACCCCGCCAGCAGCTCGCATCGTTAAGCCAGCCAAGTGGAAAAGGCAGCCTCCACCTGCCTCGCCTGCTCTCTGGTGCTTGAAATTAGATTTCTGCCGTTGGCCAGCATTCGTTACGAGGTTTACGGCGGCGCACGCTCTCCAGTGCGCCAGTCGCACTGTACACTCGAAAATTGTCAAAAATTCGAGCCAGTCTGGGTAGCAAAATATCACAAAGTAGCCAATCAGCGGGAATATGCTAAGATCATTTTTTTATTCCAAAATTATTCCAAAACTCTAACTCTTTCTACAGTTTTTCTTACACTGTAACAATACGAACTTAATATTAAATAAAATGTTTATTTGTTCAAGTGATTATCCAAGACCAGAAATTTAATCCATAATTAACAGTATTTAAATATTTTTTGAAATATTTTACTATTTTTTGTAGATTGTTGTCTAGGTTCTCAAACAATTTAATTATTATTCAAGTGAACTGTTCTAATGGTAATTTTAGAGAGCTTTTAAAAATATTTTTGAAATGTGCGTTTTCCTATTTTTTGTAGATTTTAAGATCATTGTTTAGGTTTAAACTATTTAAGTATTTATTTAAGTGAGTTATTCTAAGGGTAATTTTAAGGAGCTTTTAATAATATTTTAAAGAGCTTTTAGTAATATTTTTATGGAGTTATTTATTTATCAGTTTACTATATAATTATATTTCTATGATAAATAGTATTTTAATATTTGGAATATATGTTTTTTACACTTTTTTTGTAGATTTATAGATCATTGCTTAGGCTTAAGAACAATTTAAGTAATAACTCAAATGATTTATTTATTTATTAGATGTTATAATGTGTAGTATTATCAAACATATATTTAAAACGATTTTATATTAGAATATTATTTTATCGAAGATGAATCACCTAATATTTTATTTAAGTGTATTAAATTTATAAGATAAATACATCATTTCCCGCCCCTTTTCCCCCTATTTTTCCCAGTGCAGCTGGCAGTGCAGCCGAGTTGAGCCTGGCAAATCCTTGGGTTAGCTACAGCTGATTTATGCCCGGAGCCCAGCGCCGGCGCGAAGGTGGGGAGTCGATGTTTACGAGCGGATTAAGTTTTGCCTTTCAAACAAATTCCACTCGAATTTAATGAGCCCAGAGATTACATCAGCGGGAGGGGGCGAGTGCAGGATTTTCGGCCGGGGTGAGATGCATTTTTAATTGAAAGACGTCGCCACGGGGCAGACACAGTGTGACAATCCATCAGGGCTATGTATGCATGGTACATATATGATATAAATATGGTGCAGGAGGCCAGCCTCCGATCCAGAAGCACTTAGAGCGGCGTTGTCTAATTTACGCCGCCTGGTGCTCAATTAGTCGCAACTGCAGCGGCAACAGCGGCGGCTGTTTGCCCGCGGGAATTCCGGGATATCGGATAGTCGGGGGCCGGCGACTGCTCCACTTACAGCTACGCGACAAGCCCAAAACTATTCGTCTAGCATTACACGGTACTCAGCCGCCGCTTATTTATGTCCCTGTCATCGCCTCCCAGCTGCTCCGCCTTCTCCTCCTCGGAGAACTCCCCCCGAAAACATGCAAAATTCAAAAGCCTGGGCCCCATTCTTTTGGTTAATTGAAACCTGTTGTAAATCACAAATCATATTGACGTCCGATGAGGCGCCCCTCGAGGAGCAGATGACATAGATGTGGATATAGATATAGCGGCAGATGTCGTCGGTTTTTCATAATTTCTGCTGGGGGAAAAGCTCGCCAAGGCAGCTGCTGTGGGGAGGGGCGTCTTTTGGGGATCTTGAGAACTTTCGGGATCATTTTCCTATATCTTAGAGTGGCCTTTACATTGAAAGATTCGTTTTTTACCAGAACATAATTGTATATTAAAGTAATCTAATCTTAATCCAATGATTGTATGGCAAACAGATATAATCTACAGATAGTCAGCCCCGTACCACCCATTTCTGGGATAGAAATCTCAACAGATTGTAGCTTTTGCCTAACCCGAAATCCATTTGTGCCACCCCCCCGTTAACCCATGACAGCCCCGTTTGGCAGCCGAGGGCCCTTCCAGTCCATAAAGCTCGCCCTCAAAGCGAACTTTAAGTTGATATCGCCTGATTACTTCATTTTCGAGCGGCCAACGACTAATGGTGAAAATATTGCCATTGCTTGTGCGACAAGTGCGCATTTCCCCGGCCCCGGGAGATGCTCGGCTGCATCTCCCCGGCTGCTGTGGTCCGTCTCCGATTGTCGAGGGTGTCATTTGGTAATTGTTACAAGCTGCCGCATATTTGGACAGCGACTCGCAGCACTCGAAAACAAACAAATGGCCCGCCAGGCGAGTGGCTGCGAGTCAATGGGATTGGGACTGCTATGGCTTGCTACCGAAACCACCCTCGAGTGGTTGCTGGTGGTGGTTGGGCCCGTCCTCCTGGCCAGCGGATACGCAGTAACCAGGACTCAGGGCTCAGGACTCGGTACCCCGACCCCGACCCCGACCCCGGGCTCGAGTCTAGCAAATGTCATTACTTTACAGTTGTCTGATTTCCATCCTCGGCCTCGGGATTGTTGTGATCGATGATGACATCTCCATCCGAGCATCTCCTCCGCCAGCGCATCCCGGCTGGGCGGAGGATAATGATGTTGATTCGGTCTTGCGGAGGGACTTACATCCACATATGGCCAGGTGATCCCAAGGTGGTTGGGAAGAGCTAATCAGGGCCCCTGATTTTGGATCAATTGGATGTCTTTGGTTGGATTATTGGTATATCTTCCATTCCGAATAGTTCAAAACAGTTTATTTTATATTTGAAAGGGTTTTAAAAACAGATCTTATAGAGTGAAGAGTTCCAAAAGTAGTAAGCTAGACAGCAATGAATTCTTTGATTTTAATTTATTTGTTTAAGGGTAACACAGGCCTTCAGTTCTGAATAGTTTTAAAAGTAGTAAGCAACAAAGTAATGAGTACATTGGTGATTTAAATTTATTTTTTAAGAGTGAGCAAAAAATATAGTATGGTTATCAAAGTGGTGAGCCAAAGAGTAATAAGTACTTTGATTTTAGTTCATTTTTTAAAGGGAGTCAAAAAATACATCTTCAGCAGTAAGCTGCAAAGTAAAGAGTTCTTTGATTTTAATTTAATTTTTTAAAGGGTGGAAAAAAATATATCTTAATTTGTGAATAGTTCTTAAAGTAGTAAGCTACAAAGTAATGAGTTGTTTTATTTTAATTTATTATTTTTAAGATCTTTAATGGGTGTTAAAAAGCACATCTTCTGTTGTGAAAAGTTCTAAAAGTAGTAAGCTACAAAGTAATGAGTACTTTAATTTTTATTCAATTTTTTATAGGTGAGTAAAAAAACAGATTTTTAACTCTGAATAGTTCCAAAAGTAGTAAGCTACAAAGTAATGAGTTCTTTGATTTTATTTTAATTTTTTTAAGGGTGGAAAAAATAGTTCCAAAGGCAGTAAGCAACAAAGTAATGAGTACATTAATCATTTAAATTTATTTTTTAAGGGTGAGCAAAAAATATAGTATAGTTTCAAATGTAGGAAGCTACAAAGTAATGAGCTCTTTGATTTTAATTTAATTTTTCAAAATGTTGAAAAAAAACATCTTCATTTAGTTCTTAAAGTAGTAAGCTGCATAGTATTATAATTTATATTTTTTTAATCTATAAAATAACTATAATTTTAGTAGACATATTTTTGATTAAAACTACATAGTAAACCCTCTCCAGTTTTTCAGCCAGCCTTCCCCAACAATTTTCCCGGAAATCTCCAAACGAATAGCTAATTGCATTAGATGCATTCCCCTGCCCAGAAGAAGGCTTCCCAATGCCGGCGACCAATTCCCCGACAACTAATTAATGTCAGTCGTCTGGGAATGCCCAACTCTCAGCCCGGGCTGGGGAGTTCCCGGAGCAGCCGTAACCCCAAGGACCTGGAACTGGTTCGTCGTAACTCAAAAAGCACTTAACCCATAAAAGTGAAATAATTTGGTGGAATAACAAACGCACTTAACAAATTACAGATGTGAAAATTTCATTTTCAGTGTCCAACCTTCGCCTTCCTTCCTGCTTGCCGTGCCCCCCCATCCTCCGGGCGGGGGATGATTCTCCCCTCGATTCGCCCACTGCATTCCACAAATTAGAAAATGATTAATGGACTCAACCGGTTGCACAGCGCGCTCCCCCAGCCACCAGCCACCAGCCAGGAGTTTATCCACTCCATGGTGGCGCCGTCGTGGTCGCATCCTCGCCAAAGGAGCATCCTTGCCAGCAGCCAAAGAGCAGGAGGAACAGTGCGTCTGGCACACTTCAGCATGAAATGGCACTCGAGAGAGTCGAACGGCGGGGGATGGGTGCACTGTGCGAAAAAGGGCAGGCATAGAGAAAATATTTAGTATTTGATATTAGTTGCTTATTAAGTGCAAAGTAAAATGATAAATATATACACGAAACTTTACAAACATAAATAAAGAATAAATAATATAACTGAAATAAAGTATTTTCATAATATTAATTGAGAATTAAATAGTTATTTTATTTTATTGGCAAGTTAGAGAGGGGTTATATGAACTGATACTTATTTATATATAACATTTAAAACAATATAAAATATAAAATTAAAAAAAAGTTCCCTAAAAGTTAAAATTTTATAATATATTTTATTCTATATATATATATATATATATATATATGAATTTAGATAGTTTTTTTTAATATTCTTTATTTTTAAAGCTGTAGCTAGATACAAAA
This sequence comes from Drosophila biarmipes, assembly GCF_025231255.1. Lineage (NCBI taxonomy): Eukaryota > Metazoa > Arthropoda > Insecta > Diptera > Drosophilidae > Drosophila > Drosophila biarmipes. Next base: position 8,226,049 of record NC_066611.1, on the reverse strand, counting down.
AAGAAGGCTACACAAACCATTTTTAGTAAGTATTTTTCAAAAATATATAAAAATTGGTTCCCCTTATATTTATAATAATAACCTACATTACATTTTTGGCAAGTACTATATATACTATATTTATACAAACCATTTTTAGCAAGTACTTATAAAAAATATATAAAAATTGGCTCCCCTTATAATAATAATAATAACCTATATTACATTTTTGGCAAGTAATATTAATGTATATTTATTTAGTATTGATTATATTTTTGATATATTTAAGTAAATATACATAAAAAATAGTGAAAGTAGGGACACTTGACAAATGAGTGAGGAAAGATAAGCATGCTAACACTAATAAATTATTTTATTGGTGGAGTGCAAACACACTGCCTATTTCTCCCAGTGCGCGGGCACCCTGCTGCTCTTCGTCCTGCTGCCGCAGGAGTCGCGTTAAAATCACTCTTCCGTTTCGGGCAGAAGGGGCGCCAGCCACCCCCGATCCCCGACCCCCGGGAGGGGTGTGTTTGTTGTCATTTATTGCTGTTGTCCTGGCCGCCCCATCCTTCCGGCCTCCGCCGCCTTGTGTGATTTTTTCTGGGGTCACGCTCTGCTCTTTTGATCACTGCCACAACCACTTCCACCTCCCCTTCCAGGGGCAGCACATCCTGGCCGTGAATCAAATTACACTTTAAATCCTTGATTTTAATCTGAAGGGGCTGACAAATGGATTTTTGTGTCAATTTCCCGACAAAGGGCTGAGCAATTGAATTTTGCATTCTGACACAACCGCCCAGGGGTGGTGTCCTCTCCGGGGCCCCGTGGGAGGGGGGCTGTACACCCATGTACGCTGGCATTATAATAGATCCGCAGGACGAGCTCTGGCCGGCGGAAGGAAGCCATCAGGGGCGTTGTCTCTGCGGGCGGCTTTTTAATCTCTGATTGGATTGCCGAGCTGTTGATGCCTGATGTTTATGAGGTTGCGCATTTTTCGACACTTCTCGGCGCCCCCGCCTCCCTGCCAATTAGTGAGCAAACAAATTAAACACCGTTCGCAATTAGAAAAGGGGTTAATTTAGGGGATTAACAAACATATTTTTGCCATTTTCAATTTTTTTAATGGTATTTTTCATACACTATTTACGATTTATACTTACTACTTTCTGAAGAGTATAACAAATTGCTCCTAGCTATATGTATAACGAGATAAAATATAATATAAGATCATGTTTAAAATGCTAGTCTTAAATTTATATTGTTAAGACATATTTTAAATATACTATAGATTATATAAAAAATTTATGGTTGAGCATTTGAAAGTGTTTTTATTTTATCTTTTATTTTAGCATTGAACCCCTAAATAGTACGAAAAATACACAAATTTTAAATGGAGCCTTTCTTTCTAAAAGGCTTATTGAAAAGAATTTTGGTAAATAAATGTATATGTTTAACTTAGCATCAAAACTATTTTAGTTTCAATTTTTTTGAGCGATTTTAATCAATTACTATGTTTTTTTTTTATTTTAAAGCTCATAAAGAGTTCTTAAAGAGTACAAAATTATACACAAATTTTAAATGATTTGGTTAATAAATGCATATTCATAATTTTGCACAAAATATATTTAAATGTTATATTTTTTAATTTAAATTTGTATATATAAATATAAAAGGTTTAACTGTTGAATTATAAGTTATAATATACATTGTTTATACATAGTAAAATACTATTTGAATACATGTTATTATTACTTATAATATATATAGAAAAACTAATTGAAAAAGGCACTGAAAGGTGCCAGTGGGTGACTCATGGTCCAGACGAAGACCAGGCAGTCAGTGCTCTTGCGAGTTGAAGAGTTAGCCAAGTCAACCGGTTTGGGCCAACTCCAGCCGCCATCGCAGTGCGCGAATGCAAATCCTTATTGGCAGGAATCCGGCGATCTCGTGGGCGCTCGATAATTAGCCATGCCCGTCACACGGGCCTGGGAACGAAAATGGGAGTGGGAATGGCCTCGGAAGAGGTGGGACAGTGTCATAAAAATGTATAATAACAATATTTCAGTGTCGCAGCGGGACCTCATTGTTGCCATGTTAACGCTTATTTTTTGTTTACATTTTTATAATTTCCAGCGCGTTAGCTGCCGCGGCTCGAAAAGCCAGCAACTTTGAAAGCCAGCCGAGCCAAGAAACATAGAGGGGAGCACGGCATTATACGGCACACAAAGGGAATTTCGCGGTATTTTCACGCTTGATGCAGCGGCCAAACAAAAATCGGGCATCGGAATCGGAATCGAAGTCGGGATCTGGGGATCGGCTGTGGCTGCTCCGGTTTTGGGTTTCATTCAAAGGAAACGCTCCTTCGCCCCTTCGGCAACTGGGATTAAAATGATAACAAGGCCTCGGCAAGCAGCTTTGGTTCAGGGCACTGGGAAAAATAAACTAATAGTTCTGAGCATTTTTACCCTTTAGGAAGTTGGTTGTTTGGCTCTAGAAAAATAAAATAAAATTTATTATAATTTATTTATTGCATTAATAGTGTTTATAAGCTCATATTTTGAGATTGTGTCTTCAGTAACACTGAAAACCAATTATTCAAGAATAAAATACCATGAATTATAATTTATATATTGGACTAATAATATTTATTAGCTAAAAGAGTGAACAAAATTAATAGTATTGAAAAAAGTTGCTTATACAAAAGATCTGACTTAATAGAGTTTTTTTTTATCTAAAAACATAGCAGATATAATAATCATCATAAATTCGATCACCATATTATTATATTTTATATATATATTTTTATTATTAATAGTTTTTAAACATAATGTATAAAAGATATAAGTAGGTATATAGGATATATGTATAATTAATATATGCTCTCTTACGCTTCACTTAGTAACACTACACTACATTAAACCATAAATAAATGTAAGAGTAAAGGCATACTTTTTAGTGTAGAAGAGGTTCTTCCCATTGCTGTTCTCCCTCCTGAAAAAGAGGCACCTGCCTGAGTCGCCCCTCTGCTCCTCTTTTTTCAAACCGTCTTTTTCTGACTTCAATTCTGTTTTTACGCTTGAATTTCTCGGGACTGTTTCAATTTGGCCCTGAAAGGAGCATGATTGTAATCGCGTCAGGTTCGAGAAACGCAATGATCTAAAAGAAAGATGCGCAACGTGCGCCCATTTTTGGCTTTAAAAGATAAAGTAAAAAGGTTAAGTTTTTAGAATAAATTTGCTTAGAAAAAGAATTGTAAAACTTTATTTAAATTGAGATAATGGATATAGATATAAGAACAAGGCAAAGAATTAGGCTTTTAGGTATATCACGTGTTTAAGTGTTTATAACATCTCTTATAACATCTCCCCTTTGTTCCTAATAAACAACATGTCTCCTCTATTAGGTGAAGTGGGATAAAACACATGATGGTTTTGCATCACAAAGCCGCCCCACCGAGGACTCCCAAGGCGATCAGTGTATTTCAATTATTCCCCCCTAATGGGCATTTTCGAAATGCCCCGAGAAACCGACCTGCCCACCGACCACCCATTCACCCATTCGCTGGCGTAGCTTTAACGATCCATTCGGGCGGCGAGATCATCATCCTCCGCACAGAACACACTGCATTGCTATATTACTATATTGTGTGCTCGAACAGAACACAAAACAACGCCCGAGTGTTGGCCAACAACTCAATTGGGTTTGGGGTTTATGGCTTCATCTGCGACCGGCTTTATGGGGCATAATTAAAAGTTTATGGTTAACGCCGGACCCGGACCCAGACCCCGAAAGAGCATCCGATGGCGCCCGTTTGGCCCATAAAACGCGGCACTAAATCTGCACGGCATTTGCCTAAGACAAAGGCCTGCGACTAGGCACCGATATAAAGATTATCTTTATGGATCGTGTTGCCGTTTAGTTTAATTCGCCTCGGTTCACATTCGATGCGATATGATTCGATCCGATCCCATCCAATCCGATCGGCGATCACTGCCCCGCGGGGGTTCTTCGGTGCACAGAGAGGAAAACCTTAGAGGTATTTGGGGGAAAAAGTGTGGGTATCTACTATAATACTTTATTATAAAGAGATAAATGGGGGTGCTTCGATAGACAGAGGTGTCAAGATCTATTTCAATACAAAACTAGAAAGAGATTTTAAATGATTTTATATTATTTTAATATACAATAATGAGATATGTGGGATTTCTTCGATACTCAGAGAGGAAAATCGAATGGGTATTTGTACAAAAGATGTGTAAAGATCTAATATAATATAATACACTAAGAGATCTTAAATGACCTTTTAGTTTTATATTATAAAGAGATAAAAAGGAGTTATTTTATACACATCGAATAGGTATTTGTACAGAAGATGTGTGAATATCTATTGTGATATAATACTACAAAAAGATCTTAAATGATCAATGAACGGGTTTTAGAATTCGTTATAAGTTTTACTTGTTTTCAATGTATAAACAATATATCTTTGTTTTTTTATTAAATAATAATAACTAAATAAGTATAGGTTTTTTAATACACAGAGAGGAAAATGTAATAGGTAGTTGGGGGAAAAAGTGTGAGTATTTATAATAATATTGTATTATAAACAGCTCTCAAAATAAACGGATTTAGAAACTGCCTCTAAAAGCTAACTTGTTTCCAATGTTTAAACAATATATCTTGCAATAGTATGCTATAAATGATTAGGATTACTAGTATTAAAATTAAAAAATAATCATAAAAAGATATTACCCAATCCTTTTTCAAGTGCAATAATATTTCTGCCGTGTTGGGAGTAATAAAATCTGCATAAATCACCGCCGGATGGGATTGGACTCGTTCTGCCCGCTCCGATCTCTTCGGTTCCCGGTTCCCGGTTCCCGGTGGACCTGGTCCGTGACCTCTTTGGCTCGCCGGATCTTTGGGACCGGCGATGGCTAATGAGGGCGTTGCCAATATGTCAATTTGAGCGCCCCGCAATAAGCGCAGTCCGCTCCGTGCCGCTGGGAGCCGAGTGCTGTGCTCTGCCAATGATAAATGAGTCGCGCGTGCCCCAAAAAGCCGATCTTAAGCCGGGGTCATCGCCGGCTACCTGTGTTCTGCGGTCCACCAGGTGCCACTTTGATGCATGGGCCACCATCAGTTAGGGGCGCAATTGATTTTCGCCCGACCCAAATTGATGGACGCCTATTTGTTCGGGCTCAGCGCGGCTAGCTCTCACTCCGGCGACAGATCGCAGATCTCTTGATGGATAAGGCGCATTAGGGCTGCCCTGACATAATGGCCTTTTGAAGATGACACGCCCCGGGGCGGGAGTCCTAGGCGATCCGAGGCGATCCCATCTCATCCCGCCTGTGGCCCCACTCCAACTCTGGCTTCTTTCCTCTTTTGCACATCTCGTTGCGCCCCATTCATCAGCGCATTTCCGCTTTTAATTATTGCCACGTCGCGTTGCCGCTGGAATGACATGCAACCAAATTGCCGGCGATAAATTTTGCGCACATTTCAGCGCACAGTCCAGGGAAAAGTGCAGGAAAATAAGAGCAGCGCGAAATGCATGAGCGGCACGCATCTAGAGATGTAAAAAGTGCAGCAAAAAAGGGCATATACGGTTGCTTAGAGGTTGAAAAGGGGGAGTTTCTAGTAACATAAGTAGTATTTTTAATGTTGATCCACCAACTTAATGGTTACAAAAAGCATAGGTTTATCAAAGATATAATAATTAAAATAAAATAAAATTCATTTGTTTATATAATGTACTTGAATTTATAACTTTCTTTTTTTAATAATATTCTTTAGTTTAAAATGATTGATTTTATGATGAACATAAACATAAAAAAGGTACATAAATTTACACGTATTTAAATTGAATTTAATTTCATTTACTTATTTATTTTTAAGCCGTATTTTAACGTTGTGTAGTAGAAATAGTAGTAAAAGTAGTAGTAGTAGTAATAATAGTAGTAAAATTAGTAGTAATAATAGTAGTAAAATTAGTAGTAATATAATTAGTAAAAGTAGTAGTAATAGAATTAGTAATAGTAGTAGAAGAAGTAGCAATAGTAGTAGAAGTAGTAGCAATAGTAGTAGTAGCTGTGGTAATAGTAGTATTACTAATAGTAGTAGTAATAGTAGTAATTTTTAGAAACTCAAAATTCTTCCTCATACTTTAACATTTAATATTATAATAGATTTGCCATCCGATCAAATACTTTTCCGACCCACTGTTCCCATTTGGGAGCGCACTTTCCTGGTTCGAGCTAAGGGGATTGCCAATTACATGCAACTTAACATAATTATTTGTCACCAGGAGTTGGGCAAAAAAATGAACATTAGCTGGCTGAGAAGGCAAGAGGAAGCGAGAGGGGAGAGCGCACTGGAATGCTGGCAGCAATTGGCGCAGCAACAAATTGCTGGAATAATTACGCACACATTTGCAGATTGATTCATCGGGGAAGACAAAAAGGCAGTGGAAAACAGGGGCAAATAAAAGCGGGCGAAAGACAACTAAAAAACCCTGACGAAGTGCTGAGTGAGCGATCTGAGATGTTGCTGCTGTGCAGATGTTGCTGCTGGGCTGTTGCTGCCTGTTGCTGTTGTCGTTGCCGTTGCAGCAATTCATTGATGAACGTGAGGTGTCAAGCAAATTGACTGCCAGGCCTATCGCAGCGATCAGAGGCGTGGATGCTAATCGAAAGCAGTGGGAAATGGGCGAATCCACAGATAAATCGATAAAACCGATAACTTGTTAAATGAACTAATCGGTTGATGATTGATCGCAGAGATCAAAGGCGAAAAGTCAAAATGAATGCTTTAAAAAATATAAGCATAGATAAGTAAAAATAATCCATATTCATAGAACCAAAAACCAAATTTGAAAATAAATAAATCGATTCCTTATCGATTAGAGGTGATAATGCCAAATAAATGCAATAAAAATGTGATAACCCTAGAACAAAAAACATTATCGATAAAATCGATAACTTGTTAAATGAACTAATCGTTTGATGATTGATCGCAGAGATTAAGAGCGAAAAGTCAAAATTATTGCTTTAAAAAATATTATAAGCATAGATAAGTAAAAATAGTCCATATTTATATAGCCAAAAACAAAATTTGAAAATAAATAAATCGATTCCTTATCGATTAGAGGTGATAATGCCGAATAAATGCAATAAAAATGTGATAACCATAGAAAAAAAAACATTATCGATAAAATCGATAACAACGTCGAATCTTCAGCAATAATCGCTCATTTTGAAACCGTTCTTTAAAAATTGTTTTAATTTTATTCCTTTTTTTATCCCTCTTTATATGCAGTAAGTCCCCCTAAAAGAGACGCCCCTGGACCACCGAGGAATTTGTCGTTTACGTGAATTACGCTCAAATTACAAGAGGCAGCAAAAAAGCCTGCAAAATATCTGAGAGACGCGCGGACTGAAAATAGCTGCGACGCAGTGAAAATGCAAGGCAAATTAAAATTGCTCACAAATCGGCAGACGTGCCTGGCCAACGGGGATGCCCAGGGCAGAGGTATTATCTTACCCCACCTTAGCATATCCCTATTTACACCACAGGTTACTAAACAGGTTTCTAATTTCCCCTTTTTATTTTATTGAATTATATTTATATTTTCCGTCGACCACATCTCAGCCCCCTAATAATGTCGCCGTTTTATTCCTGTGTACATTTTCTCCTTTCGCGCCCATTGAGCTCGTTAGGCGATAAGTTTATGCGGCATTAAATTTTATGCGGCCATAAAACAAACAAATACGCCTGGTACTGGTACACCAGGGCGAGTATTACGGCAACGGAACACGACAAAACATCGGGAACAACATCAGGAACAGGCAATAACAATAGCCGGCGAATGGAATGTGCCCTGGCCCAGGAGTGGGGGATATATTTTCAGTCTTTTGTCCGGCAGGAACGGAAGAAAGGACCGTTTTTGGTGGAAAAAAGGAGCGATTGCGCATGTTCGGCATGCAGGGCGTATACATAATACGGGGTGGGAGTACCACTCCAATAAAGTGGAAACTGGCGAGGAAGGGGGTTAAAACAAGGGGAAACAAGCGGAACGGGAAACATGTTGCTTTACGCCCCACAACAACTCAACTTGGCCCATTGACAATGGTCCAGCGGGCCAAATATGGCCAACGAATGCGGCATTGTTGCAGGAGAGGAAGAGTATCAGGCATGTGGATACCCTTCGCTGGAATAAATAGATCCTATTCAATAATCAGCATGTAAGGATCAGTTTTAAGAAGATCCCAAATTAGTCCTAGTGCCCTACTTATAATACATATTTTATATAATAATCCTCAGACAAATCGATAAAATCGATAATACATATTTTATACAGTAATCCATAGAAAAATCGATAAAGTCGATAACTTGTTAAATGAACTAATCGGTTGATGATCGATTGCCTAGGCTAGAGCAGCGATCAGAAGCCGAAAAGCAATCTGTAAAAGATATAAGTAAGTCATAAGTCATAGATAATAAAAAAATCGATTTAAAAACGATAAAATCGATAAATTTTTATATTAAATAAGTCGATTCATTATCGGTATATAATATATTTATGTAATAGTAACCATAATTCTCTGTCACTTCTTTCGTTTAGTGCATAAGTAAGACAGATGTTTCGCCAAACAATCTATATCGTGATTGTGCCTCGTAATACGAGTCTAATCGTCGATAAATATTTATGGAAAGTGCATTAGGAAACATGAAGAGTGACGGGGGAAGTAAATTCGCGCTGGAAATGCAATCGCTCCCTAGATTTTCCTCTAATCGCGTGTCAAATCGCGGGGCATTTCTCACTTTTTGACATCGTTTTGATGGTAACCCAAAACCAAAGTTCGCCATCGCGATAAGGCCGGGGAACTGGATGAAGAACTGGAGGAAGGTAGGTAGAGCCCGCGCCTATGAAATGATTAACAAGCCCGATAGGCCATGTGCCCTTCTTTGTGGCTCAAATTTGCCACTTTCCGCCCTCCTTGCCCTTGTGCTGTTATCCCTCTTTTCCTCATATATACCCTTGGATATTTTTTCAATGCCCCAGCTGTTCTAATAGGTAATAATAATGCTTCAGTGACCACTGAACAATGGCGAACACAATGCAGCCTTTTCTGGATTAGCTTATTCTCATATATATATTTTACAAATTGTATTAACTTTAAGAATCTATATTTCCTTTGCTGTATATTATAACCCTTTGTAGTTATCCCTTTTTATAGACTTACCGCAATTAGTCGTCGCGCAGGCTATGCTAATTCTGGGCCAGGAAAAGGTGTCCTCCGCGCAGGACTGCAGTGTTTTCCACCTGCGGAAAGAGAAACCACAAGACCAACTCAACGGGAGCCATAAAAATGCTGGCCGGCCGAAGGTGGACAACAAATGATGTGGCAAGTTAATTTCCCAGTGGTCATAATCCAATAGATTAATGGGGCGTGCCCTCCGGCTGGGGTTTTTTATGGGCGTGGCCGTGTTTTATTTAATGAGCGCGACAAACTTTCGACATTTGTGGGCTCCTCGAACGATGATTTATGCGGCTGTTCATTAGGTTCATTAAAAGTGAAAGGATGTCTGATCGCTGGATCGCCGATCGCCGATCGGCAGGTGGCTACTCGATCGATCTGCGATGATCGCGACCCGTTCTGGGCGTTTATTTGTTTGTTTGTTTATCCGCCCCGAAATGAGCCGTAACTAATAAATGTTACGACTCGCCATCCAGAAGAGCCGGAGCTCTGTGGCCCGGGGAGACGGCAAGTGTAACCGAACAGCCCAAATGAGCACAATAAAAATCATTTCGAGCAGCATTAAAATGACACATTGTCGGGCCCCAAGCCCTGGCTTTTTATTCCCCTTACTTGGCCCTTATTACACTGAAAAAAGGAACAAGGTGTGGCTAGAAATTCAACGTTCGGAGTTTTGAGCAGTACCAAAGAGTGGTAAAAATCTTTATTTTTATTAATAAATAAATATTTATTTATATAATTTTTTTTAGTCATAAAAAAATTAAAGTTTTGTTGGGGATGTGTTATTAGAGGGAGCCACATAATTGCCATAAAAAAGTGCTGAGAATATTTAAGCAAATGTTTTTTTAAGACTAAAATTTAGTATTTTAAAAGGGTTTTAATAATCAATCCATAATATAATAATATAATGATATAATAATATAATAACATTATAATAATATTAATTTTAAGTATTAGGTAAACATTTTGAATCTGACCAAGTAAATATATAGATAACATATATATTTAAGTGAATAATATTTAATATAATAATATATAGATAATATATATATTTTCCAAAATTAATAGTAATTATTTGTTATTTTTTCCCGCAGTGTACCGCTTTCGATGCCGATCGGGTCAGCCACTCTTGGCCGGGCGCCACTCAATGGGTTAACGGCAGGTCAGCGGCGTCTTCGCCGGCGGACAACCCGCAGCGCCCAAGGAACAACAAAAGCCACACCACACCACACACCACATACCTTCAGCCGACTGAAAAATGGAAAAGGGAACAAAAACCGAAAAACAGCAGCCGTAATGAGATGACAAAGGCCGGGAAAGTGAAAAAGGTGGAAATTGGTAGGGCCACGCAGCGATAACACGCGTTTCTCATTGTTCGCGCACAATTGACGCGGTCACAACAGCCGCAGAGTGGATAATGCCGGTTTCACACCGCCAGTCTTCAGGGGGCCCTCAAAACACCAATTTGATAATTTAACCCATAAACATTAATCCAGAAGTTTCAATTAATTAATTTTAGGGTAAAGGTGGATAAGGTGGTGCCAAAAATGCTCATTATCTTCTGATTTATTAAGCTGCCCAGGACAGTCGGGTTTTCAGATGTACGCCCTAATTTTATACAATAATCTGAATCTCGCATTTTTGATACAAAATTTCGACCTAAATAATCCGTTTTTTGGCTGCTACACGAAAAATAAATGTCAGAATTAGGAATGTCATACCTCGAGGAGCTCGTTGTTTAATTTCCCATTTATTGACATTCAAAACTAAAAATGTTTAAATTTTTAAATTTTTTTCAAAAAATGCCTCAGTAGCATACGAAAAATTCGAAAATTTGTCAAAAAATTAAATTTCCCTAAACTGATGGGGATCTTTGGGATATAACAAAATAAGGTTATAATGTTAAATACACTTATTCTAAGATCAAAGGTCTAACTTCTCGTTTTTTTGGCTCCAGCTCTATAGGTTTTCCCTTTTCTACCCACATGACCGAAGACGTTAATCAAATTAAAAGGAGAACGTTGACAACCTGAAGGAAGCACACATTTTCAAGGGACAAAAGTGGGCAGGGACGAGGACACGCCAGAGTCGACGCACTCTACGAAGACTGATGGCCCTTTTATCTAACGTCCAGTGCGATAAGGACGATGGCGGTGGAGGAGGACCAGGTGGATGAGAGGCGGGGGCGGCGGATCGCCTCGCCTCGATCGGATCGGATCGGGGCCTCATCTCCATGCTGGAACAGTTGGCGCTGGAACTGCGGCCTGTCAGCGGCCATGGCCGTGCCATAAATCATATGTTCATTGAGCCCACGCCCCCCACTCCCTGACGGCATGGTGACATTTTCCTCCTCCGTCTACAGGGTATACGTATGCCCTTTATCGGTCTGGATCAAGCGATCAATCCAAGGGGCACAGGTAGGAAGGGCAGAAGGAAGGGGAGCGAGGAAAACAGGTACAGGTGCATTGATGGCATTTTAATTATTGCGCCCGTTGCGACGTTTATCCAAGCAAACAACCTAAGCAACGACCTGAGATGGATCTTAGGGCGTCCTCGGACTCTGGGCTGCAGTGCGACTTGCAAATATAGCTGCGAGGCGTGAAATTTCCCCGATGCGGTGGGTCCACCCGTACAGTGGGCACCCGCAGATGGGAATCGAAATCGGAGTCGGGATCCGCGGCAGGTGAACAAACTGCGCTCCAAGTGTCCGCCCCTCCGCAAAGGAACACTTTGCGGGGACTGTAATTATGTGGGGTTCGCTATTTGTTTTGAATGTCAGGACAGTGGGTCCAGAATCCCCATAATATATGGTTTTATAAAGATACATTTTATAGGATCTCGGAGAAGCATCATTGCACCAATTTTTATTTTCCTTATTCCTAGGAAAATGTTTAAAATATAAGAAATAAAATATTCTTTAACAAAAGTTAACATTTTCAATAATATTTTATTAGTTTTTATTATAATAGTTTAGTCCTAAAAATATATTTTTTTAGCTACCCATATTAAGTTAAATTTTGGAATGACCACTGTACACCGATCGCGACGATCGCACGCACGCACATTTCACTTTATTTATGAGGCGTGCGCTGTGGGCGTGGCCCGCTTGTTGATCGGCGCTACATTCCAGGCCCCCCTGTACCGCCCCCGCCCCGCCGCCGCCCTCCCCCGGCGAGCGTTTTCAATCAACGTTCGTTCCCGGGGCTGCCAGGCGAAGACAAGCTCGGACCACCCTTTTAATGAAGCCCTAATTACAGTCTTTATAACAAAAGGTGATTACCAAAGCAAACCAACAACACCAAGTCGCCGGAGCGGAGGAGCTGGGCATGGTCATGGGTAGATGGGATTGGGATCGGGCCACATCAGCGGCCCTTTAGCAGGGGGATCGGGTCTGCGGATCGCGTCTTCCGCCTTCGGGGCTCTCGGGTCTGCGGTCTGGGCCAGAGCCCTGACTTTGACTTGGGTAGCCGCTGGAAGAGGAGTCTCCAGGCCAGGTTGTCCACCGCTGCACTGCGAGAAAATCAGTGAACTTAATGTTTTTATTATATCAATCGATCATATTTTGGAAAGGGTTATTTAGGACTAGGAGACTTGCTTACTTTCTTTGAAAATTCAAATGAAGATAGAAGATGGTAAATAAAAAGTAAAGAAATTTGTTTATTATATTTTATGTTTTAACAGAAAAACTCAATCTCAATCTTACCCCTCTTTCTCCCAGTGTATCCCCTTCTTTTGGGCACTGCCCATCGTCGTCGCATTATTTATAACTTTTCATGTTTAAATTTGTAATTTTGGCGCACTGCAACATGTCCCCGCTCCAGAAGAATCTCGTGACTGGAGCTACTCTTCACCTCGCCGTCTTTCCTCGCCCCACCGCCATCGAAGCTGGCTGAGCCTTGTAAATATTGATTTTAATCGAAATTGCCCTAAATTGCTTGTTTTTCATGTGCCTGGGTATGCCATTTAAGACACTTTTGCTGTGAACTCAACTGCGTGTGGCTAACAAGAGAGCTCCAAGAGAAGAGGTAAGAGGGGGCAGAAGGGAGTTGTTATAGGGCTTGGACAAGGAGGAAGAATTGTAGAAATGGCAACCATGGGAGATTCCTACTCTTCTTACCAGAAAATCCTTAACTCACAGACTTTACTAACTATTTAAATATATATTTTACTTAAGATATCTGGTTTTTTATAGCCCTATTGCTTCCCCCTTCCAGTTCTATAATAACCCATAATAACCTTAAAACTGCTCTTGCATTTCGCCATTTGCAAGTAAAACATCAATATTCTCATAAGCCAAACGATCTGAGGAGCAACTTGAAAGGAAGCCGACGTCCTGCCGCCAGAGAGCAACTTATCATGTCCAAATTAAGTTCAGTCCCAAATAAACAAGCCCGGCAATAAGCAGAAACAATAACAGCTCCGGTAAGCAGGGACAGGGGCGTAGTCTGGCTTGTTTTCAGGGGAACTACAAGAGAGTATTGTAATGGGAAAGTTGGTTATTATGCTAGGAAAGCCAACTTAAAACAACTACTATTAACAATCAATCCACATTTTTAACCATTCTATGCTAAATAATATAATATACTAGTTACTTTTTTAAAATACACCCCTTTAATCTTGCCCCACGCCCCTGGTATTGATTGAGTGGGAGGGGGCTTGGCCGGTTTTCGATTCTTCCTGCCAACTCTATTTGCAAAGTAACCCCGAGTGGGAGGGTGATGGCGGGGGCCTGACCGAGGGCGCTCGGTTTTGTTTTTCCCTCTTTTCTGAGCATGGGCCTTTGTTTGAATTAATCGAAGTGATATTTTGCTTGTCCCAAAATAATTTATCCCAGCCGCAGTCACGCTGCTCCAAGCCCTCTGTTCTTCTCCGCACAGAGAGAAACTGGGGTTGCAAAATAGTTCGATAATAAAATTAAAACTAATAAAAATATTTATATAATAAAAAAACTTTTTTATAATATTAAATATAAATAAATAAAAGATTTTTTGGATCCCTATGATATTCTTTTTAATTTTTTTCTAAACCATAAAATATTTTTTTTTATAATAGAGAAAGAAAATTGTTATAGCTATAGATATAGTAATCTTATAATATTTTGCAATCCCTGAGATATTTGCTTACCTCCTCTTAAGATTGTTTTAGATCCAGTAAGTCCAACTAGGTGGGCGTTGTTTCCAGTGCACCCTTCTGCGACTGCCCCGAGCTCCGACTGGAATCGGAGCCGGAGTTGCAGCCTTTATTGGTTTTGCGTGGCTATTGGGCCTGTTGTTTCCACTGCTCATTGGGCCGAGCGTCGAAAGCCGCGGCATCGAAATATAAATATTCGCCATACGGTGCCCCTTGATGCATTCTGACGTGAGTTGTGGCCTAAGCGCGCGTTATTAACCACAATTTATGCGATTTTGAAGAGAGTAACTCCGACTCGGACTGCGACTGCAACTGCGAATGCGAATGCGGCGCCAGCGGTGCTCCTCCTGGACTGGGGTACCCACTCTGCTGGATTCGATTCCGATTCCCGACTCCTTTCTCCGGCCAAATTGATTTCGAACATCCATTATGGGGCGCGAATGTGGGGGAACCGAGTGCTGGCCGAGGGACATCGGGGGATCCTCGGCCCGTATGATACCATTTTGGTCTGTCAAGTATGTGTAATATATTTTAAATAATGTAAATTAAATGTGTTTCTTTAATCATTTTAGAATAAGCTTTAGGTTGGGTATATTTAAATGAATTAAACAAACCACATAATCAATCTAGGAGGGTTATTTAGTAAATATTACCTTATTTTTAAATTTCAGAAGTAATATATTAATTGCTCTGCTTTGTATGTATTGCTAGTACTATAATGTTTTCATTTTAGTATCTTTAACTGGTCAAAAGACCAGAGCCACTCAACACCTATCAGATAATGCAACTCCGTCAATTGAAACGATTTTCTCGACTGTTCGACAGTTCCCACAGTGAATAGCGACAGTTCCCGACGCTCGGCTAAGAGTGGATTTCCTTGGGGAAAATAAGCACTTCGTGTTCTGTTTCACTTCATTTATTTCATTTTGGATTTGCGAGTTCTCATTAGCATGTTCTCCTCCTCGCCGCCAAACATTTTATTTTCGTACGCAGCTGCCGATCAAGTTCGTTGCCTAAGTCTTTCGTAGCGTGCGTGCCAAGCAGGGAAATGAGAACGACAGGGAGCGAGGGGGGTGAGGAGGAGGGATATAGTCTGCAAGTTTATGTGCAATTAACAAGATTCGCATAAAATTACAAAACTGACATAATTCAAGATAGCAGCGTGATCAGCTCTCACAGAATTATCACAATCGCCGTGACGGCCAGTGGATGGCCAGGAGTTTTGCCGGACAAACGGACAAGCGGACGGGAAACGGACAAGCGGCGACGAAGGGACAGCGGACAGCAGCTAAATGGCCTGCTAATGGCCTAAAGTGTACTTGCCGATAATATTAAGCACATGTGCATCACTTAGCCGCCCCGGTGAAATTTATAAAGTTCCAACTGCCATTTGTCCGCTGTCCGCCGAAGCGAGAGATAGCCCTGTCCTTAGCTCGCCAAGCCGAGATAGAGGCCATAAAACTGGGCGAATTATGACCGCTGGTAGATGAAATCAATTTACATGCATTCAATTACAAATTGTGAACCATCAGAGACAAGACTCGCTCTCCAGCCTCATCAGTTTGCCGAGTTTATGGCGGGATTTGGGCAGCTCGAAATGGCCAACAGCCTTGTAACTGCCTCGTTTTAATGATCCTGCCCAGAAGATCTCCTCGTCGCCGTCGTCGTCGTCGTCGTCGTCGTCGTGGGTTTGTTGCGACAACTTTTGTGGCGCAGTTAAACGTTTGCATGATTTTGATTTTAACGATGCCACGGATGATGCCTCCGTTACCAGATACTCGGAGATGCCAGATACCAGATGCCAGATGCCAGATGCCAGAGATACCAAGTGGGCCAGCTCCAGGGACTGGACGGGGGGACATCCTAATTAGCGACTGGCTGTGATGGCCATCAAAATAAACACTTGTACAATACGAGCCAACTGGGATTGCGACGTGTTTGCGCCATAAATTTGTCAACTTTACAATGGGAAATGCCACCAGGAGGAGGGTTCGATGGGGGGGCATCGCAGGAGAGAGTGGTGATCGATGGCTTGTGGGCTTGTGTCCCGTGAATTACCCAGCCTGGAGATCCAGTTCCAGGGCCGATAATGCAAAGTGGCCCTTGGTAGCCCGTTTCTGGGCCATAATAGCA
The DNA here is from genome assembly GCF_025231255.1 of Drosophila biarmipes. NCBI lineage: Eukaryota > Metazoa > Arthropoda > Insecta > Diptera > Drosophilidae > Drosophila > Drosophila biarmipes. The sequence continues at coordinate 8,209,541 of NC_066611.1, read as the reverse complement.
ATTTCATGTTTATGGGCGCCAGTTCCAGGCTCCTTATCTCCGCCAATGTCTCTCTGTCTTCGCCTTCCGCCAGCAGATGCTCCGGGATTCGCATCCCAACGTCACAACGCGACTCGCCTCGTTTAGAGGCGACTAATGGCCTAATGGCTCATCAGCGCATGTTGTGCGATCTGCAGGAATTGCATTAAATGCTGGCCAAAACAAAAAGGCAAAACAGGAACAGCGGAGAACGACTGCCACTCGAAATTCGTTGCCATAATTTAAATGAAGGCGGGCGATAAGACAGCCGGCGTTCCAGGCTGCCCACTATATGTGCTTGGACATACAGTAAATCCCAACCAGTTCGACTCCTCTGGCCAGACTCCAGACTCCAGACTCCAGATCTCGGATTCCCGACTGACGGCCAGCGCTGCATGTGTTTTTGGTTATAATTTAAATGAGAACGATCGCTAAATGATCTCATTCCCGTCTCGTCTGCGAAACCGAGTGCTGTGGGAAGATCTCCTCCTGGCCATCGCGAAAGGGATCACGCTGCGAGACATGGCAGGCGAACCGATCAAATGGGGATCACTTTGCGCTGAGAAATGGGCTAGTTTTCCATCGATCTGCTGTAAAAGTCCCAGTGGTGAAACGATACTTAAGGAAATCACTTTCCTTTTACTGTCCGTGCTATCGATCAGTAATCGAATGTCAATAAAGTTGGTATATCGATAAAAGCACGATTCTCTTCTTGTCTGTCTTAAAATGGTTTCGTCTTCTTCGGCATTACACCTCAGTTTTATTCCTTCTAAAGTAGTGAATATCGATAGCAGGGATCATTCTCCGAACCATGCTACTCAAATTAATCGATAAATTACATGTTTAACTCATCCTTTGTATTGATTATCGATCAGTAATAGAACTTCAGTGTTCTACTAAAGTATGCGATGTAGATAAAAGCACGATGTGGTTCTTGTTCCTCCTAAAATGGTATCGTATTCGATCAGTAATCGATTGCAGAATTCCTATTTAAGTATTTGATACCGATAACAAGGATAACTAACCCAAATTAATCGATAAATTGCATGTTAAACTCCTCAGATGTATTGGTTATCGGTAAGAGGGGCTCTATTTTAATAAGCTCGATTGCAAACGAAAATAATCGATATGCCACTTGATGACCACTCCCTGGCATTAGGTGCTTCCTCTGCGCCAGATTGTGGCCCATGCAATTACGACTGCTACCTCCCAATTACCGGGGTCCCTCTCGGCCCAAAACCGTCCCTTTGCTCAAGTCTAAGGAACGTGTCAGTGGATCCGGCCGAGAAACGAGAAGGAGAAGATTACAGCCCGTTGACAAGGCACCAGAGCTGGGATTAATCAATTGCTCTGCAATTATCGGGGCTCCAGAGCTCCGGAAGGGGGGAAGACCGGTACCCATCAGGCCGTACAAAGCCTAATGGCCATAATGAATGGATTAAGCCAGCATTTACGCAAACGCGTTGATATTTCCTCTGACCAAACAAAATATAAATCGAGCCAACTACATGGGGACCTGCCCCAAGGAGGGGGGCCTCCGACGGGCCGGCATCCGGGGGGCTAACAATTTGCATGATCCTGCCTCTTGGCCTGCGCTCGCGTCTTGGCATCTACTTAATTTCAAGTTGTCCGCGGAAAAACTTAAGCATATTTAACCGCATGTCGCTGATTTTAATGGCGCGGCTGGGAGGGAGCAGTATGCGCTGGATATCCACCTATAGAGGGTTACGTTTCGGCTTGGGCAGGCAGGCCGGGGACACATGGGGGCTCTGGGGCTCTTGTTCTCCAGCCTCATTTCGTGGCGACGCTCACGCATATTCCGCATATGCAGACGACGCACGACGGGATGCAGGCGCCACTTGGCCAGCGAGCTGCGTCAGTGGCCGGGATCGGGGGGCTACGACGGCTGGCCGGGGTCTCTGGGGGTCTCTCGGGGGTCCCTCGGGCTACCCCTACGCCGGGCTAATGCCAGGTAAACGCTGACCGCCGAATGCCATTGCCCTCACTGCAGCCAGCTGACCTTTGCACATGCCACCGATTCCCATTCCGCTGCCGCCAGGGGCCAAGTCGGGGGCACAACCAAGGGAATCGGGAGCCTATGTGCTACATAAGCCCCGGCCAAGCGCCAGCGGTTGTCTTCATCAAAGAACGCCTGTCAACGGGGCCATCATATCGAATGACAAACTCGAGTGCACAATAAGAAAGGCTCAAGACCTGGCCAGGCAACGCGGGGGAGAAGCTTGAGAAACGAAGAAAAGAGGCAGGAAAAGGAAAAGGTTATACGTCCCGGGATTATCAGAGCTCCGGCCAGCTCAATCGGAAAATGATCGATGAGCGGCCGTGGCAAGGTGCACCTTTGTTTGGCCCAATTAAGCCGAGTTATATGGGCTGGCTGCCCCTGCCTTCCTCGCTCTCCATTCATTACGGAGCCACGGGTTCGGGGAAAATGTCACTGCCCGAAAGGGTTCCATTCAAGGTAACCCGATGATGCACTCGTTGAAAACTAAGGTAATCCAAGCCACGATCGTGTGTGGCTTCTAGGAATAGATGAGCTTTTGGCTGGATACCTCTCATTTGATGTTTGTATCTTAACTGGGATATTGCGCAACAAATGCGTATCAGTAAGGGATTGAGAAGCGCATATATCATTTCAGATCTGACGATGATCCACCTTCTGTTTTAATTAGAGATTTTTGGATAAGTAGTCTTAGAGGGTATTTGAGATTTCAAGGAGGAAAATAGGGGAACTATTAGATGATATGATATATAAGAGATATATTACCAACATAAGGAATAACATTTAAAGTGCTGAAATGCAATGTTAAAGAGACATTCTGGAAAATTGGTGAAAAAATAATCGCTTTTTCCAGTAAATAGGTTTCGACTTGGCTGCATCTTCTTCATGCATCTGCTCCACTGCACCTCCAACTCCGGATAAATGAACATGTCCGCGTCAAAGTGTCGCCCGTGCGAGAGCGCCACAAAGAAGGGAAAAGGAAGGGGTAAAGGAAGGGGTAAAAGAAGGGGTTAAGGAAGGGGTTAAGGCAGGGGTTAAGAAAGGAGTATAGGAAGGGGTACGGGAGTTGGTAAAGGAATGGGTACGGGAAGGGGTTCGGGAATGGGTAAAGGAAGGGGTAAAGGAAGGAGTAAAGGAAGGGGTAAAGGAAGGAGTAAAGTAAGGAGTAAAGGAAGGGGTTACGCCAAGTGAGGGAGAAGGGAAGCGGTTAGGGAAGGCAAGAGGATGGGGGTCAGAGTGTCGTGTAGGAACAGCAGCTGCTGGACACCGCTTGCCAGCACGGGAATGCCGGGCCCGAAAGCTGGGGGAGATCGCCAGGGAAGCGATGTTGTTGCTGCCAGCGATTGCAATCTCTGTGCTGCAGTTGTCGCTTCTGTTTCTGCTTTTTCGGTCTCTGGTGCTGCGCCAGAGCCTCCTTTTCCTCCCGGTTTCTCCTTAATTTTCCGCCATTTGCTCACTTGGTGCCGAACCACAAAGCGTATGTGCCCTGCAGAGGAAGAAAAGCCCGTTGCAATACTCGCAAGGGAATGCAAATATAATACGAACAGGTCTTTGAAAACCCAGCTTTGAGAGTATATATAATCTTGTTATGTTGGAAGTCCATGTACTATGACTTGATATCAATATACATAACAACCTCTCCAAGCGGGCTGGAGGAGATCCAGCTCATTTCTCGCCGTGCAGATGCCGGGAGGGATTGAAGGTGGAGATCTCGTGCAGCTGATAAGGGCAGCCTCCCGATGAAGTCGTTTCCTGTCGTTGGGGCCCGGAGAATCGGCGACACACCGGCAACATACACAATTTAATTAAAGACGCGACTACCGGATCTCGAATCCGATGGGATCAGAAACTATCGGCAATCGATCGCCGCTCGCTGACACGCACAAGTCCTGCACATCGATGCTGCGGACCGGCGGTATCGAGATGGTGCGACGGGACCTTTCCGCAGACCCCGCCACCTGACCTTGGCCACTAATGAAGATCTCGCAGCTCGCAGCTCGCCGCTCGCCGCTGCTCCTGCGGCTGTTGCATAATTCATTTCCAATTTATACGCCATAAAAGCGATAATGGCCGCAATTAAGTTCGTGTTCCTTTGATAATTTTCCACATTTACGCGGCCATTAAAATGATTCCCGACGCATTTCTCAGACCCTCCTATCAGGTCGCCTCATTTCCATTTCCATTCCGCCATTCGGCCCAGACAGGCTCCATTCCACGCTTATCGTCAGGCGAGCGAAGAGATGGGAAAAGCATGCGGGGGGAATCGGGAATATGGCCTAGGTATGGGCATGGCTGTGCTATAGTCCGACCCCGAGGTGTTAATTAGCACTATCTTAATGCACGTTCCGGCACACAGTTCAAATTGAATTATACGTAATAATTTGTCCGCCGCTCTTTAAAGTGCAACTTAATGTTCGCCTGGACAGGCCGTCTCCATCTCGAGGAGCTGCGCGTCGCCGGAGGGGTGAGTGGTGACCCCACCCTGGGGTGCAGAGCTCTGGGGTCCGGGGTCTGGGGTCTGGGGTCCAGCGAGCTCGTGTTAAGCGCTCATTAATCACATTAGATATGCATTAATTCGGTAAGGAATCCGATGGCGTGTAGACGAGAGCGAGACGGCGACAGTTGGGGGAGGGAGATGCCTGGATATGGTACCTCTTTGGAGCCATTTCTTGAGGGTTAAGCCTAGGAACATTTATAACTAAGAATTGCAGTATACCATACAAACGTTTTTTGCTAAGAGCTCGTGGTTTTGCCAGGGGGGAAGCTCTGAATAATATTTGTTGGTGTACCCAAAAGTGTCTTTATCTCTAACAAAAGGTGACCCAGAATAGAACTTCGAAAGCCCACAACACGACCAAACATACTCCGATTTCTACTATACAAACATTTGTTTGCTAAGATCCTATCTCCTTGAGAGATGGAAGCTCTGAAGTTCCATTGTTTGGTGGTGAATCCATAGAATCTTTGGCTCTGATAAAAGGTGACCCAAAATATAACTTCGAAAGCCTATAACATGACCAAACATACTACGATTTGAAAGAAATAGGCCTTTTATGTTTTGTGGTTTAATAATCAGACAGTCTACATTTAAATATGTTTCATTATCATTATCTAACAGGGTTTATTTCAAGGATAAACATTTTAGGACCTCGTAACTCCCTCTTAACATATAATAATTTTTGTTTTCATATAAATAAGTTGATCAGCGGAAGATGTACATTTTTTTAGAGACCCCAAAGTACTTTTAACTGGTATTATCACTCTTAAAGCTATAATTATATAATAACTTTACCCTACAAGCTCGTTTTCCCAAACTGGAAACAAACAAATCAATATTTATGGCACCCTCACCTAACTCAATTTATGTGCCCTGGACTGTCTGGAACATTGGGCTAACTGGAGGTGCCCCCACACCCCTCGAAAGCCCTCGACAAGCTTCGAATAACTCATTCGGCCCGCCGTTTCCACCCACCACAACAGCAACAACAACCCCCAGAGCCAAAAACAAACAACGCGGGAGAGCGCCGGCGTATGGGTGAGTATCTGTGTGAGAGGCAATGCCTGGCTGCCAGTGTGTGAGTGCGAGAGAGTGCCGAAGGGGGCGGAGCTAGCCAAGGGTGGCTGGGAAGCCGGCTTTATCTACGGGCTACAACTAGAGAGTAAACTGCAGCCCAAGCTCTCTTTTATGTTTGTTAAACACAACTTAGTGTTTTGTTTGTTTTTGTAATTATAGTCACAAGGCAGCCCCGCACAGAGAGTGGCACAGCCATGTTGGGGCGCACGAGAGCGCGCGAGAGAGAGAGAGAGTGGGCGCGCTTGCGAAGAGCGAGCTGCTAGGGCTGTCTCGCTCGCACGCGAAAAGGGGAGCCCATGCGGGCAGAGGCGCTAGCCGCGGCAGCGCCGCCGGCAGCGGCAGCGGCAGCGGCACTTTTCTTGCGGTGCGCCCGCCATTCGAAATCAGTCAAAGTTCAGTTGACGGCGCGAGAAGTCGCGGGCGCAGAGAGCGGAGAATTGGGCAGCCGCAGAGAGCCAGAGCCGAAGAATCCGAACTCAAGAATCAGTACGAAAGAAAAGGGGGGCTTGAGAGTCAGTGGCGAGGAGTCACAATCGAAGAGTCAGTATCGCAGAATCGAAATTCGAAGAATCGTCAACGCAGAGTCGCCAAGAATCGCAGAAGAATTGCGAATAAGAATCGCCGTGCCGTTGTGTTGCTTGTTGTTTTTTGTGTGTGCCCGACTGCATGTGTGCCTCCTAGGTAATGAGTGAGCTTGCCAGTGCCGCCGGCCGCAGGGACTAAGGACTTTCGGGCGCCGCCAGAGGAGCCCCGCCGCGTGGAGAATGCTGGTGCCGTCGGACATGATTGCGGCCCAGTCCAAGATGGTCTACCAGATGAACAAGTACTGCGCGGACCGCGTGCAGGTGCGCAAGGCGCAGATCCACAAGCAGATCCAGGAGGTGTGCCGCATCGTCCAGGACGTGCTCAAGGAGGTGGAGGTGCAGGAGCCGCGCTTCATCTCCTCCCTCAACGACTACAACGGCCGCTTCGAGGGCCTGGAGGTGATATCGCCCACGGAGTTCGAGATCATCATCTATCTGAACCAAATGGGTGTGCTCAACTTTGTGGACGACGGCACACTGCCCGGGTGCGCCGTGCTGAAGCTGAGCGACGGCCGGAAGCGGTCCATGTCGCTGTGGGTGGAGTTCATCACGGCCAGTGGCTACCTGTCGGCGCGGAAGATCCGCTCGCGGTTCCAGACCCTGGTGGCCCAGGCGTGCGACAAGTGCGCCTACCGGGACATTGTCAAGATGATCGCCGACACCACGGAGGTGAAGCTGCGCATCCGGGAGCGCATCATAGTCCAGATCACGCCCGCCTTCAAGTGCGCCGGCCTCTGGCCCCGGTCCGCCTCGCACTGGCCGCTGCCGGGCATCCCCTGGCCGCACCCCAACATCGTGGCCGAGGTCAAGACGGAGGGCTTCGACATGCTCTCCAAGGAGTGCATCGCCCTGCAGGGCAAGAACTCCGCCATGGAGGGCGACGCCTGGGTGCTCAGCTTCACCGACGCCGAGAACCGGCTGCTGCAAGGTGAGTTGCCGTCGGGCTTTCCCATCTGGGTGGTGTGTGCTCATAAGGAGGTTTGGGGTAACACTCTTGAGATCCCTTTCAGATACGTTTTTGGTATAAGTTCCTATCAAACATGATATAGTACACCCAGTTCTGAAGTTATATAGTCATCACTTCTGCTACAACTGTAATAATTATATGTTCTTATATCATAAGTTCTCATCTAACATGATATAGTACACCCAGTTCTGAAGTTATACATTCATCATTTCATCTAAAACTATAGAACTATTATATGTTCTTATATGATCTAATACATCATAAGTTCTCGTCTAACATGATATAGTACACCCAGTTCTGAAGTTATATAGTCATCACTTCTTCTACAACTATAATAATTATATGTTCTTATATGATCTGATACATCATAAGTTCTCATCTAACATGATATAGTACACCCAGTTCTGAAGTTATACAGTCATCACTTCTTCTACAAGATATATGTTCTTATATGTTATATGTTATATGTTCTTATATCATAAGTTCCTATCAAACATGATATAGTACACCCAGTTCTGAAGTTATATAGTCATCACTTCTTCTACAACTATAATAATTATATGTTCTTATGTGATCTAATATATCATAAGTTCTCATCTAACATGATATAATAACCCAGCTCTGAAGTTGTACAGTCATCATTTCTTCTACAACTATAATAATTATATGTTATTATATGGTTTAATATATCATAAGTTCTCAACTAACATTATATAGTACTCCCAGTTCATTTCTTCTAGAACTATTATATGTTCTTATATGACCTTATATATCTTATTCTGAACTCATATGTTAGAATGTCATGCTTCCCGAACATCTAAAATGAGGAGTACCGAAATCATTAATGGAATTATAAAACTTTCCTTCGAACCATTCCCTGAGCTTTTCTTCTTAAAAGAATTTATAGTTTTATAAATATAACAAGTAGAATTATAAAATTTTTCTTCGAACCATTCCCTGAGCTTTTCTTCTTACAACAATGTATAGTCTTAACATACATAATTTCCCAAAAAAGAGGTTTATATATAGAAACAAAGTATCGTTTATTAAGAACCCCTCATCTTAGAAAGTAAACCTATGGAACTAGAACCAGACCACTTGAGAACCTGGAAGGCCCCATATCGAACCACTATTTTTCTCAGTGCCCCGTGAGTGGCTACCGTATTTCGGGCACCGTCTCGTAGTGCTCCCAGTGTCCCCCAATCAGTAATCAGTGACACACTTATACTGAATTGATTTATTCCCATCAAATCAGCGACTTCGTCTTGATACGCCCGTAATTGGTTGTAAATTAAGCGTCGGACGGGTAGATCTTTCCGCCAGATCGGAAAGAAAGCAGTTGGGGGAGGGGGACTCCAGTTCGGGGTATGGAACTCAGGGAACTCATAGAAGGGATTTCTCATACACCAAAGACTCACTGATTTCTGATATGCAGCGATTAGGGATTTCACTTATTGGACTATGTGATAGATCCATAGAATTTTTTGTGAACTACCAGTAACTCTCTTATATAACTCTACAGAAACTCTAAATTTCGAATATAAATGTAAACGAGAGAAGTTTTAAAAGTATGATATGGTATATCTGTTATCAACTAACTTTCTATGACTCTATTATATATTTATAGTGGACTTAACCCCTATATCAACTATCTATATCTCTATACCTAAAAATACAAACGAAAGATGTCTTAGAAGTCAATTAATATGTAGTATATCTGTTAATCTATTATAAGCGATCCTTTATGAGTAGCTCAAGAGTTGGAAGACTGCTCTTAAAAGATACTTTATAATATGAGACGAGATCTTAGAAGTTAAAATGGGCATGGCTTTTAAAGGCCCTGGCCTCGATGTGCGAGAAAGACTTGCGATCGTTGGGATCACTAAAAATCTATCCATCGTGGAATCTGCATAGGTGGGGCAAATTGCACTGCAGCTTCAATTAGGCAGGCCGATAAGATGGCTGGCGATTGGTGGGGAGCCACTCAATGAGTCGACGACTGCCCAACGAGACATCCGATTATCGGGCCCAGATATGATATGAGATACGAGCCAACGTCGCCCGCTTGGCTGCGATCATAAATCTGGTGTTCGACCGGGGGGAGTCCTAGCCCGGTCTCCAGCTCCTCGGCTCCCAGGTCTTGGGTTTCTCGGTTTTCTCGGGTTTTCTTGTGTTTTTTCTACACCTTCTTGGACGCAGCGCGACAACGCACACAAATCTGCTGATCCCCGAGAGATAAGCGCAGTCTCGGTAGTCGCAGTCCCAAGGCAGTTAGACGGTTAGTTGGTCGGACTACGGGCCACGGAGCCACGGAGCCACGCAGCCGGGGGAAACGGGTTTCCACATGAACAATGCCAATGGCCGGGCCATAAATAAATTTCTAAACGATTTTATAAATATTTTAAATCTCGGCGATTAGATAAAGTCAACAAATAAATAAAACAACAGCGGGCCCGAGCATGAGATGACACATGGAGTAGGGCAGAAGAAAAGCAATACGAAAGAGGTAAAAAGATTGGGTTCGGGGGAGCAAAAAGCTGCGAGCTGCGAGCTGAGAGCCAAGAGCCCAAGCAAAGCCCAGAAAACCAACGAAACTCAAGCCATAAGCCAGGGAAAGATGCCCCGAACCCGAATCGAAATCGATTCTAAGGCCCCGCGACAACGATCTCTGATCGATACTGATCCGGCTGGTGGGCCCGCGTGTTTGTCATTTAATTTAATGCTCCCCAGCGCAGCAGACTCTCTAGCATATCGATATCTGGCAGATACGGATCGTGCCTATAAGCCACTCGATGTGAGGGGAGGCCCCGAATCGCAATGGTTTTGCCCGATTTTCGAAGCGATTTTCTCGCCCCCCGGCGGCCGGGCGAGTCGAGTGCCAATATTGTGGCAATATCGATCAGTATTGATTAGCCGCGGTGCGAGGCGGAGCCCGGAGCCAGAAGCTCCGGGACGGGAAAAAGCCGTAGACGTGATTATCGCACCCGGAGCCGAGATTAGCCCGCCTGACACCGTGCCAGCGTAGCCATGATTTATGTGCTCCAGCGCACTGGGGCCATAATAAACTGGGAATCGGTTCGCCCATACACACACCTCGAGGAGCAGTGGAAGCCAAAGCACCAGTGGCTCCGAAATCTATGGTTGATCAATCAAAGTCGAGGGCCTGCAACAGGAAGAGGTTTATGGGCCAGGTCTATCTGCTACTTCTTGTTTTACATAGCTTACTTTTATACATTACTTTTGATTTGCATTGGTTAACTTAAAGTTACAAGTTATAAACTACATTTATAAGCTGATAATATCCAATAGAAGTCACATTACTATTTTCCTTTTCCCCATAAACCTTACACTTCCAAGATCCTCACTATAATCGAACTCTTATCTCGGCTTAAAGTGACTCTGAAGTGTGTTTATTATAGCTTTACAGTTTATTATTCAATCACTGTCCGGTTTATGTGGCTTATCTTCAAGTCGAGTTAGTTTTAATAACATTTTGCATATCTGTAAGGTCTAAATACATTTATTTGATATCAGTTCGAGTGACATGAGTCATTTCAAGGCACTGAAAGCTCTCTGAAGTAGGCAAAACACTTGGCGAAATAAATAGACTGATGCACTCGAGATAGAGGGAGTTCTAATGACCAAAGCCATCGATCAGTTGGCAGGCCTATCTGACAAAGAACGATCGAACTATAGCTCTGTCAAAATCATTTCGCCTCAAAAGTATCGATAGCATCGGGTGGACATAATGATGCATGGAGTCTATGGCAATCTCTAGAGCTACGAAAACCACCTTGCAATCCTTACCAGAAAGGGCTACCCACTAGGCCAATCAATAATATAGGTTTAGTATAGTCTGTAATAATTATATTTAGAAGAATCATTGGGATTGTAAGTTTTTAGGAGCTATTTTGAACTATTTTATTAATATAGCTCTGAGTTATTCAATTTTTGTAAGGGTACACCTTTTATCTATCTAGTACTACAGTCCTGACTAAAATATATTATATTATTATTTAGAATAATCATTCTTATTGTACTTTTTAGATATTGTTTTTAACTATTTCATTATCATAACTCCGAGACATTTCATTTTTGTAAGGGTACACCTTTTATCTATCTAGTACTACAGCCCTGACCAAAATAAAGTATATTATTTTACAGAATTTTTATAGATTTTATATTATTGTAGAGGAATCATTATTCTAATTTTTTAGGTTTTATTTTTTACTATTTCATTAACATTACTCTGAGTTATTTCATTTTTGTAAGGGTATACCTTTCATCTGTCTAGTATCAGTATCATCAGAAATATGGAGTGTTACCAATATACATCTGTATAATACAGACAATAGAGGGTATCTGTAAGGTTGTGAAGACATTATCATATAAAATCTACTTTTACTTTAATATTAATGTAGGGATCTTCAGGAACTTTACATCATTTTAAGGATCTTTAAGAATTTTAAAGGGTTTTTGGTTTTACAAAAATGGTAGCAATGTATTATATGATAGCCTGTAGTTACTTATAACATACCATCAAAAGAGATCATTATGATGACACCATACCATTCCTTCCCCCATTCCAGGAGCCAGTCGACGCCGCTGCCTGAGCATCCTGAAGACCCTGCGCGACCGGCACCTGGACCTGCCCGGCAACCCGGTGACCTCGTACCACCTGAAGACCCTGCTGCTCTACGAGTGCGAGAAGCACCCGCGCGAGATGGAGTGGGAGGAGAACTGCATCGCGGACCGCATCAACGGGATCTTCCTGCAGCTGATATCCTGCCTGCAGTGCCGCCGCTGTCCGCACTACTTCCTGCCCAACATGGATCTGTTCAAGGGCAAGTCGCCGGGCGCCCTGGAGAACGCCGCCAAGCAGGTCTGGCGGCTCACCCGGATCATGTTGACCAACGTCCGCTGCCTGGAGGAGCTGTAGGGGGGCACCACTCGGACCCACTGGGATTGTTGGTAGCTGCGGGGGGCAGAACCGCCACTGGGTCTTACTTTTTTGTATCGCCCTTTTGTTTTTCACCGCATTTTTTTTTGTAAGATCTAAAGACAAAGGATCGGAGAGACCACTGAGGTGATTGTGGGGGAAGGGACTCGGAGAAAGGGGAGAGAGCAGTGAAATTGTAACCCAAATACTATTTGATATTGCGCTAGATCGTAACTTAAGTTTAGGTGCTTTCGAAAAGTATACGCCGCTTACAGAGTTTCCTATAATTAGAGCATACTTAGTGTTATCCATTTAGATCGTCATCGTCGCAGAACGCACAAAAGCTACCATCTAGATAAGTACGTTTTTTTTTATTGGCCCATTTGCTGACAGCAAAGCGCAGAGCAAAATTAGCTAAATTAGACGTAAGTCCAACGAAACTGAGACAGCCGGCCTGGCGGAATATTTCCCCGACGGTCCTAAATTATTTATTCTATGTTTTGCCTTCTTCTTGTGAGTTTAGTCAATAAAACGTAAGTTTTTCAATGAAAGAATGCACTGTTGATTTGGGGAGGTACTTTATTGCAGGTAATGGAGTGTAAAATATACCTGTCTCCAAACTTAGTTCTTAAAAAATTAATACTAACTCACTTTTGTAATAATTTGTTGGTATTTTGGGAAGTTACTAAGTGGATGTAAGTGAAATACGAAAATCAAGTAACAATCTTTGCGGTGTAAAAAATACCTTCTTTTAATTCCCTAAAGAATCATTACCTGAAGGGTTCTTGGGAAGAGTGATTACACCTCCTTTTGATATTATAATTATTATCTTTTTGATAGTATTTATTCATTTGAATTTTCCAAATGTATTTTAGTTTTATTCACCCATCAACCAAGGAAAGATCTTTGCGTTGTAAGAAATACCTTCTTTTAATTCCCTAAAGAATCATTACCTGAGGGGTTCTTGGGAGCATCACTTCTTTTAAATATAATATTATTATTATATTTTTGATAATATTTATTTATTTTAATTCTCCAATTGTATTTTAATTTAATTCAATGCAGAATTAGCTAAAATTCACCCATAAACCAAGGAATGATCTTTGCGATGTAAGAAATACCTTCTTTTAATTCATTAAAGAATCATTACCTGAAGGGTTCTTGGGATAATCACTTCCTTTTGATATTATAATGTCTATATTTTCGATAATATTTATTTATTTTTATTCTCCAAATGTATTTAAGTCTTTGAGTTTTATTTTTTTGAATTTTGGGGAGTTACTTAAGAATAACCTTCCTATATCTCCCAAAAGATTCATTACCAGAAGGGTTCTTGGGATAATCACTTCCTTTTTACGGAACTATTTTCATATTTTTGATAAAATTGATTTATTCGAATTTCCTAAATGTATTTAAATGAAATCCAATGCACAATCAGTTCAGTTGTTCACCCATTGCCCGGTTAGTGCTTATTGAATAGTCTTTACATAGCGATTTTCGGTATGCGGAATATCTGTCAGAGCTGCCAACTTCTCGAGGGTCTCGTCCGTCGATCATCGGGCGGCCTTTGAAGTCTCGCCGGTATTATTGATAGGCCACGATTCTCGAATTCGACTCCGACGATGGGCCGTGGAAAATGTCAGAGCCTGACATTTGGTCCGCCGCCGACAGGTTGCGCATTTTAATTGCGAATTAACAGCGATTCCGCGGACAGCTAACAATCGCCATAAACCACACACACAAAATGTGTGTGGCAGAAATTTCCAATTCGCAGTTGACAATTCCCTTCGAGGGACTGACTCAGGGAGAGATGTATTTATGGTTATATATATTATTGGAGGTGTACCCAACTAACATTTTGGTCACGCGTCTGTTTCGGTTTCGAGCGACAGACATAACATTCAAATTAAACTTTATGTCATTCATAAATTAAATAAAATAAAATAATTGCCATTTTCTGCGATGTTACTTCTTCTGTTTCGGCTTTCGGCAGTCGACTGTCCACTTTTGCGGCTTTCCATTATTTTAAGCCTTAATTTATACTTTATTGCGGCCAAGTTGATTTATGCATGTGCGGCTTTCGTACTTTATAGTTGTAAATTACCCAGCAAATGACAATTGCAGAGGCGACACGAAAATAATGATGATGCTACCACCAGTGAATACCCTTTATAGGGAAGTTTGAAGGCAAGACAAGTACAGGGCTGTCACAATATCAAAACAAACCTTTGAAAATTAAGATTGAAAAAATATTATAAATTCATAAAGGTTTTTTATGTAGTGATCTTAAGTGATCTTAAGTAAGTATAAGATATTATACAAAAGACTTGGTATTTACTAAAACCTTTTGAGCGATAAAAAGTATGGAACTTTAATATTGGAAATAAAAACCAAAAGATTTCCGATTTTAAAGGTTTTCTCTGCTATGATCTTAAGTGCCGAAATATAGGTACCACGAAAAGGCAGTCTTTGATATTGGATATCCAGCATATTGGTATTCACCTCAGTCTGATTTTTTCGAATCCAGATCGAATGGATCGTATTATTCGAGTGGGCGATTTGGTTATTGCCATTTCGGCTCAACCCGTTGGGTTTAAATTCGATTCGAATGGCTTTTATTTGGGCAACTCGTATCGGGTTGTTAACCGCCTAGTTGCGCTTCTAATGAGTTGTGTTTTATTGGATTTGATTTGCATTTCAATGTGGCTGTTTCTTAAATTTATTATTTGTTGTTGACGCTGAGCCATGTGGTGTTTCTTTTTTATTTCATATCCATTTAATTATTGCGCTGAGCGCGAGGGAGAGAGCATCGTGAAATTGTTTGATCTGCCGCTTCCCACACAAATTAAACCATAATTAATAAATGATCATTTGGCAATCGGCTGGTGGGCTGGGCAGCAGCCCCTCTGGACCCGAAGCTCCCTGATTGCTGTCATCGTGGCCCAATGAGTTCCATTTCCATGCAGTCTATATACATTTTAATGTCCGCAAAAGCAAATTTTATGAACGTCCCATAATCGCATTTTAAACACACAATTTGTTATGCCCCCCACTCGAGCACATCACCATGCCATTCTCCATATGGCAAAGTAATTAAAAATATTCATTATTGTCGCCACACCGATTCGCAGGCGTTGATAATGTTTTCAGGAGAAGATATTTTATTTTTCAACCGGGTTTTTTACTACAAG
Organism: Drosophila biarmipes; assembly: GCF_025231255.1. NCBI lineage: Eukaryota > Metazoa > Arthropoda > Insecta > Diptera > Drosophilidae > Drosophila > Drosophila biarmipes. The sequence goes on along the minus strand of NC_066611.1, from coordinate 8,194,251 downwards.
TTTTTGGACTAAGTTGAAAATTAAAAAAAGTAAACATTCTACCACGTATATTTAAAAACCTACTTAAGAATTTATTAAAACTATAATATTTAAAGACAAAAAAATTGTTAAAATTATTGTTATAAAGGTTATAAAGGACTTGCCACATATTTCTTCACTGTTCTTAAACTAAACTGAAAGGCAAGGCTCAGATAAAAAAGCAATAGATGCTTTTAAGTAAATCATAAAAATTAAAGGAAAATAATTTAAGGCCTATGATATTTAAAGGAAAAAATAAAATATTATATATACATCATATTAAAATCCCTTTTCTAGGACTTGAAACTTATTTAAGATTTACAGATCTTAAACTTCAACTTAAAGGCAAGACGCAGATGAAAAATCAAGAGATACATCTAAATAAATACTAAAATCTACTTTAAAAAAATATAAAAAATATAATACTTAAATATAAAACAAATACTATTATATTTTATTTAGGAAACCTCTCTTTTAAAGACTGGCAACTCATTTAAGCTCGACTGAGCCACCTTCCTTTATTCTTTCCTGAAAAATCAATTGGTGCATGCAAGGTATTTCGCACATCGTTGCGTGACAAATCGGCGGAAAGTGCAGACAGTCACTGGGGGTTTATAAACGCCTCCTTATGCACCGGTTAGATCTGGCGCTGATCTGGAGGCCCTTCCTCTGGGACTTCCTCTGGCTCTTCTTTGACCGCCTGTCAGCCAGCATGTTGGGGCATTCCCCCCTGGCTCTCCCCGGCAAAGCAAATCAAAACAAATGTTTTATTTAAATGGTTAATTTGATCGGGCCAGAGCATCTGGGCCGGCTTGTTGGCAATGGCCAAATGAGCAGCTTACAAGGAGATGATGAGGCCCGAGGTACACAAACGGCTGCCAAATCGTGAGAATTGCATTTGGAATGCCACCAAGCAAAGTGGATTGGATTCGGGTTCGGAACAGGGATCTGGGATCTGGGATCTGGGGTCGTGGTACTGGGCTCTTGGTGCTGGGTTCTGGGCACCTGGCAGGGGATTTTAATTTGCTGGCTTCAATCAAACTGCAGCAGAAGAAGCAGCAGGATGAGGTGCAGGCAGTGCATTAAACCCGCCAGTGTGCTGCAGACTGGGATGAGCCGGCGTGGGTACACTGGAAAAATCAAGGGGCTGTATGGTAGAATTTTCTCTAAAATTCTTATTGTGTTAAAAAGTTACGATGAGTCCATTTGGGTAAGCTTTGGTTAAAAGCTGACCCTAACCTTCACCTTTTATCCCTTAACTAGGGTGATAGATATTAGTTTTCGTAGAGGTTAACTTAAATAATAGGTTTTTTATTGGATTTATTTATTAGCTTGAAAAAAACTTAGCTTGACCCTAACCTTAATGTGATCTTAGCTTCTAACATAGATTTTTGTCTTCGACTTGAAGTACCTCTAAAAGTTTTCTAAAATATGATCTTGTTTTTAATTTTTTTTAAAGTAAAACCTCTAAATCTATAATAAGTTTGGAAAAGGTTACCCTCCTTTGGTAGTTACTTCCAAATAGTCTTGGTTAGTCCCTTCTCTAAGCTTTTAAAAAAAGTTATGTACTTCTTGATCAATAAGTTAGTTTAGTTTATAAATAAGGTTCCTAAGTTATGTTTGTATTTTTTATGTAAAATATTTCAAGTGCATAATTGAGCTTCTGCAGCGAGGATCACGCGAAGTTGGGCTGCGTGAAGGTCGGAGGGAGGACGAGGATCGGGATGGGGATGAGGGCGACGACGGCGCTTGCCACTTAGCATAAACGGAAGACGGGGTCCCAGTAGAAGTAGAAGTCGCAGTCGCAGTCGCAGTCGCAGTCCCAGTCCCAGTCCCACTTCCCGATCCAGATCCCGACTCCGATCCAGTCCCGGGCCCAGTTCAAGTCCAAGGCGAAGGCGAAGGCGAAGTGAGCCACGACCTGTGTGGCCGCTGCATCAGGGTAACAAGCTGTAATTAGAGCCTCTTAGCCTGTCATCGCCAGCGTGCTTGATTATAGCCTTTTGACAAAAAGTAAATATTAATTTAATGCGTCCGAGGGAGCGAGTGAGTGCCTCGGGGCAGCCTCCCCAGCTCGAGGATCGCATGGTGGATGGGACGGGGAGAACGGGAGGACTTGCAGATCCAGCACAGAGACTCCTGAAAATTTTCACCTGAGCTTTGTATCTTACATTTACAGGTGATAGCGAACGCAATGGGAGGACCTTGGAGCCAGGGAAACTCAAAGAGGTCACAAGTGTGGATGGAAGCCATATCCTATATAAGAATATATCATAATATAGATAGCTATAGATGGATTTATATAGAAATAATTAAATAGATAGCTAGATAGAATGATAGATAGATAGATAGATGGATAGATAGAAAGATAGACAAATAGATAGATAGATAGATAGATGGAAAAACAGATAGATAGATAGATAGATAGATAGATAGATAGATAGATAGATAGATAGATAGATAGATAGATAGATAGATAGATAGATAGATAGATAGATAGATAGATAGATAGATAGATAGATAGATAGATAGATAGATAGATAGATATATAGAAAGATATATAGATAGATATATAGATAGATAGACAGATAGATAAATAGATTGATACATTGATAGATTGATAGATAGATAGATAGATAGATAGATAGATAGATAGATAGATAGATAGATAGATAGATAGATAGATAGATAGATAGATAGATAGATAGATAGATAGATAGATATATAGATAGATAGATAGATAGATAGATAGATAGATAGATAGATAGATAGATAGATAGATAGATAGATAGATAGATAGATAGATAGATAGATAGATAGATAGATAGATAGATAGAAAGATAGAAAGATAGAAAGATAGAAAGATAGAAAGATAGAAAGATAGAAAAATAGATAGATAGATAGATAGATAGATAGATAGATAGATAGATAGATACATAGATAAATATGCAGATATATAGATTTACAAAGATATAAAGACAGAAAATCAAAGAGATAGAAAGATATAATTATGGAAATATAGAAAGTTAGAAAGATAGAGAGAAAGAAGGACAGAAAGAAAGAAATATACAAAAGATGAAAGATATGTATAGATAGATAGATATAGATTTAGATATAGATGGAAATATATGGAAGAAGATATAGATAGGATACAATCCATAGATAGAATAAAATACATTACTAATATATCATTAATAGAAACCCCCTTTGGCCTTGCTTTACCTTACACTTTTAGATTAAATGTTGTATTTCCTTGTAAGACGTATCTGTTAGATACACCCCATTTCTCTCTGCCCTTCATTGGTGTCGCATTCCAATTGACATTTTTCATAAAACAGTTATAGAGTCACCAAACCGTAGGGCAACTCCCTGAGAAATCCATTCCCCGCTCACCAACCCACGCTCTTCCCATAATTCAAGTGGGCTACCAGCGCCAAGTTCCAGGAAATCATATCGAATGCATTGCGTTTATCGATCCAACTAATCCAGCGCTATCAATTAACATGAGAGGGGTCGCCCCAGCAAAGGGGAACACTATGCCATATACCATTTACCAGTTATCCGGCTCTCGAAGACGGCAGCTCACGTCGTCGGGTTGGCCTCGTCATACGCCCTTTTTTCGTTTTGGTTTTCTTTCTGTTTTTTTTTTTGGGCCAAAAACAATGGGTTCAAACGGCTGCGCTTCAGCGGAAAACAAAAAGCGGCCCTAAATCAATCACAGCCGGCGACATGTCAACAGTCGCGGGGATCGGGGATCGGGGATCGACCTGGGATGGAAATGGAAGCGAAGATGGAGATCTGCGGTGTCTAGTGGGGCAGCGGCCAACTCCCGCGTCCAGGCGAAAATGTCAACGTGATCGTGGCATCTTGAAAAGGGCCGCCGCCTCGCATATATTGGCCAGGCCATCCCCAGGCCATCCGTCCAAGCTGGCCAAGAGGCAGAGGGCCAGGAGGGCCAGGAGGGCCAGGAGGGCCAGGAGGGCCAGGAGGGCCCGGAACGTGGCCACATTTTCGGCCCCTGTGTGCGCGTGATATCTGAACTACGAAATTGAGATCGATTCCCCAGTACGTGTCTGAAATGGGAATTCGCCCCGAGGGCTGAGGGCCGGCCCCTTGTAACGATAAATTATGATATTATTTGAAATTAATGTTAAGTAAAATGACATCAGTGGGCCTTCGGTCGGCCCGAGTGGCGTGCACTTGTCGACGAGATCGTAGGACGGCTGGAAAGAAGATCTCTCGCAACGTATATCGACTGCATTCGTCACAATTAATATTCCAATCAGACGACGGAGGAACACATGTCCGCGAGTAGGCGATGTCTCGATATCGATGTCGATGTCCCGGACTGTAGGGCAATGGATGGGGACACTCGGAGAAAAATACCAGGATGTTCCAAGGATGATATGTCAGCAAATGCTACATTTTCCAATATCAAGAACTATCTATTTTAAGTGAGGAAAGCTAAGTTCCTAACTTATTGATTATTATATTATACTCGTATTATATACTTTACATCATATATCCAATCCTTAATTGGTATCTTTTGGACGGGAAAAAATAAGTAAAATATTTAAGACCTTTTTCATATTACTTTGTCTGAGTTTCAACCCCCCAAAAGACTTCTTCAAGTGCGTCAGTGAGCTCCCAACCTTGGGAGGCGGTGGCGCATGCGCAATGAGCGAGCCAAATGGGTCTTGCTGCACATGGAGACTGATCCGAGGATGCACTCCTCACTCGCGGATCGTGTCGCTGATTTGTTCGCTGTCATAATTCAATAAAGTAGTCAAATGTCAGACGGACTTAAGCAAAAAGCGGCGCTCCGTCGTCAACCGATTCCGTTCCCCCGACTGCGACTCCGATTCCATCGCCGGATCCTCCAGCGCAGATCGCCAGGCAGCACCACACACGCACCAGCGCCGGGTTAATGGCCATAAACGCAAATCCGCTTAGCACTGCACCAGGAGGAAGGATCGCCGGTGGAGGACTGGGGACTGGCAAACGGGGGGAACCAGAACCACTTGCAGTCCGGCGAGGATTGGCATGGGCTGCTTATTAATTCATCGCACGTAGCTGCTTTGCGGCGGGAATATCAGGGGAGTATCATCGACGACCGATGACCAAATTTCCCAGTTTTCTGGAGACTTTTTCAAGTATTAGTTTACCAGATATAAAGCAATTTCCAGCCTCTAGCTTAAGAGTTTCTAGGAAACATAGAGATGATATGTTGCTGGTCCACCTGAAGAACTCTCTACTATAATAATAATTATTTATTACATTTGGCAGCTGTAAGCTAGAGTGAGAGTGCTCAAATAAAATACATTAAATATTTTCTAACTTTATAACGATCTCTTATTAATCATACTTGTATCAACCGTTTTTGTATTACCACTGCAAGAAACATTATCCAAGAGTTTTGGAATATACCCACTCTATAGTCTAGGGTTTGCTTGGCTGGGCTGTTTCCTAGATCTAGATACAAGGTCTTATGAGCTGACTCTAGCTGGTCGCATTTCCCAGAAACGCTCGGCCCAACTCAGCTGGACAGCCTGATATATGTGTTCGTACCGGCGGAATAAGCGACTGCGATGATGGTTGGATGGTATGGGCTGGGATCGGAATCGGATTCGGATCGGGATGGCCCGAGATCGGATGGGGGACCTGGGGACCTGGGGAACAGGCAGCTGAGACAAAAGAGACGATGACGCGGCGACGAAGGAGCAGAGCTGGCGGAGCAGCGAGAAGACAAACGTGGCGGCGACAGCGGAGCAAGTGACAAACGTTTAGATGGATGGATCGTTCCTCATTTCGGGGGAACGCGAATGGGAACTATACCACGCCGAACCGGACTTCGAGGGCAGGCGGTCAGCGAAACCGAACCAACCGAAAAAAAGCGACGATTGCACATAAATTATATTCAAATTTCCTCGAGATCTAAGAGATATATAAAGTACGGGAAAAACACACAGGGCTGGTCGGCGACCCTGCCAACCGACGATCCTGTCTCCCAGAATATTTCCAGGCCGAAACAGCGATGAAAAAGTGTAGTTCTCCGTGTTTTCTGCCTTTTTTCTTGAACAATTTATGCAGATATGCGCCCATCTAGATAGCAGTACGGCTGCCACCTCCACTATCTGGTTACGTGGAAGTCCAGCGCGCCAAAAGTCAGCCAAGTGCCAAGGCCCGTGGAGCACCTGGCATCGCATGGCAGGCCATACAACACGGCATCCCCATGCGATCCGTCCCATCCAATCGCATCCCATTCGTCGGGGCTCCATTAAAATTCAGCTGACAGCTTCGATTCACATCCCCAACAAATTGGAATGGGCTGAATACTATTTAGATACGGCTAGATCTGCTCGAACTGCCACTGATTGATGCCAATGAAGGCGAACAAAAGACTTAACGGCCCCAAAAGCTACAGTGGGCATTCGGTATAGCATAAGGGCCGTGCATATAGGAGGTGAAAAATTGTAGCTGCTGAGATTGAATGCCATGTATTCCTGAGATATTTCTCGCTATTAAAGTAAAATGCTTTTGGCATACTGCTAGAGCTGGGTATTATTTTGCAATATATCATTTTTTAAGAGCTCCCCAAAAGATACAGTGGGCATTCGGAATAATACAAAGAACATAGGTATAGAAAGTAAAAAATTGTATCTGCTGTGATTAAATATCATATATTCCTGAGATATTTCTAGCTATAAAATAAAATGCTTTTGGGATACTGTTAGATCTTGGAATTATTTTACAATATATCATGAAGAGCTCCTAAAAGATACAGCGGGCTTTCAGTACAATAAAAAAACCTAGGTATAGGAAGTGAAAAATGGTATCTGCTGTGATTAAATATCATATATTTCCAATATATATTTTTATATTTCTAACTATTAAAATAAAAACACTATTCAATACTTTTAGATCTTGAAATTGTTTCAAAATATTATAAAATTTTTAAAGAGTTCCCCACATAATATGAGTAAAAGTTTGCTATGAGTAGTTCTGATTAGTTTTAAAATACTCGTATATATTACACAGTTTAAAAGATTTTTCTTTCTGGTTTTTGGTTATTTTTCTACTCCTAGAACAATTAGTTGCATATCTTGAGATACTTTCCTCACCATGGGACGCTTGACCCCCGATTCCACTTGGCTTCGCAAAAGTGTTGTCCGCCTTGTGTTTTGCCTCCACTCGAATTAGTGGCTGTGTCTGGGATTTGTCTAATTGGAGGAGGCGACGGGCGCTTTGATGTTGCCACATGTCCATCAAGCACACTGCTTCTACATAGCAAACACGATATATACATGGTACATAGGAGGTATCTACCACATGGGGGAGCCCGAGCACGGAGGAAGTTGCTCGCTTGGAACTGCGAGGGCTGTCAGAAATTGCCAACTGGCACATTAATCCACGCGACATATTTATGAGTGTAAGTGTATCCGTGTGAGTGTATCTGCGGCCGAGCTGCGAGATATAAAGATATCGGCCGGCGAACATGGACGAGGGTTGCTCGCAGCTCGCAGCTCGCTGCTCTTTGCTAAATGAGTGCACATTTCAGATAAATTATTGCACACAACTTGTACGCGCTGGCAGGCCGAAATGTATTTAACAAATTAAATTTGCACACAGATACACACACCGACGAGGCCCTGGACTTCAAAGGGGGCGCCGCAGCGTGACGGCCGCCCAAGGGGCGGGGCCACGGCAGGCCAATGGTAGCGCGGCGCTCTCACAGATACACAGCCAGGCAACCCCATAGATACACCCATACGCCAGCGGGCCGCAGACTGAGAGAGCGAGAGTATTTGTTTAACGTGCACTCAGAGAAAAGCAGGTCTACTTGTTTAAACTAAATAAATAAATAAAATATGATGGTTTTATATTTAATCTAAGGTTTCTATATTCTTAAAGAAATTTAATTGCATTGGATCTTGCCTTAATTTCTATCATTCGTACAAAAGAGAATGGTAAAAATAACTATTTTCACACTTAACTCAAAATATTTTGTTTTAGATAATAATTAAGTATCTATAAAAAAGGTAAGATGTTAGTCATATTTATTTGTAGTAGCTTAAACATTTAATAAGTCAATAATACAGGGAATTTCACCTTGAATTCAAAGATTTATATTGTTAAAATTACTATCATTTTTCCAATTTAAATAAAATAAAAAACTGCTTTGAATATAAATTATGGCTAAAAATATTTCAATTGAATTTTAAATTAAAAGAATGTCTCTGTTTTTTATGAGGGTATCATCGTTTTTAGGGTTATTTAATGGACTTATTTTGACTAGAAAAAAAATATAGTGCGGAATTAATCTAAAACACTAATGTAAACATTTTTGAAAATATTTGCACTAAAAGTTCATTGGCGTGAAATGCATTCTTTAAATGTATCCAAATTTTTCGCCGAGTGCATCCGGCAGATACGAAAGATACGCTGGGCTGCGGCGAGTATCTCATCGATTTTTTAAGCGTCGGAATGCGTGGCACGAGACAGAGACCCCTGTCACGTGACAGCCCCGACATGTATCTGTATCTGCGTGCCGCCGAGCCCCCGGATCCCCCGGATCCCATTCATGCCACCGAGATGGCGGATTCGCTAGATACTGCGATACTGCGGCTCGGGGCCCTGCGACATATTGAGATACTCCCGTGCAGCTGGTTAAAACTGCACTTTCAGCGCTTTTTATCTGCCGAAGCTGTAAATATCCGCGAGATTTACAACGCCAGCTGCGAGCTGCGAGATGCGAGCAGCGGCTTTGAGTATGGGTATCAGTATCGCCTGGCGGACTCCACTCCGATTCGTACTCGGAATCGGCACTGGCATCGGCACAGCCATCGCCATCGCCATCGCCCAGTCTGGGGGCTTGGTATCGCGTTTTGGCACAACGCATCATTCGGCCCGCGATTCGCTGATGCAGATACTGTATCTGCGGGCTGCAGCTACCCGAGAAATCCGAAATTCGAAATCCCGATATACATACGCCTCGCCGGTCGTGCTCCACTTGTGCCCATTGTTGGCCTGCTGTCACCGTAACTCACAATTGAATTGTTCCTTTGTTCTCCTGCTGCTGCTGCTGCTGCTGCTCCTGCTCCTGCTGCTGCCACAAAAAGAGACCCGCTCCCGAGTTTCGCATAATTGGCTGGCAAAGCCAGAGCCGCTGGCTTTCAAGTTGGCCGCCAGACCAAGTGTCGCCGGAGAAGGATACAGATACTACTGCTGCGTACTCTGAACTTGGTGCGGAGGAGACGGGCCGACCATGCTGGTGCCGCCGGACATGATGGCCGCCCAGACGCGCATGGTCTACCAGATGAACCGCTTCTGCGCGGAGCGGGTGCAGGCCAGGATGTTCAGGACGGCCTCGGCCATCCGCGAGATATGCAAGATCGTCCAGGACATCCTCAAGGAGGTGGAGCTGCAGGAGCCGCGCTTCATCTCCAGCCTCGTCGAGTGCAATGGCAGGTAAATCGCTAGCGAATTAATAATTATCCAAGGGAAAAATATGGGTTTAAATCAGGATTTAAACACCTATTTCTATTTAATAATGGAATATCTAACATTTAATAATTTAAAAATAATTAGTTAATATAAGAAATTAGTAAGCATCGATCGTATCTGCTTAGTGATCCAAACCACAGGCCCTTCAGCCAGGTAGCTGCGTAATTCCAGTATCTGGATGACTGTCATCGCGGCTCCTGCTCGCTCCACTGAATCCACTGAACACACTTCAATCCTCTCCACTCCATTGGGATCATTACAACCAAAGTGCAGCGTCACTGTCAATTATCTGTCAAGTCATGCTCTTCGGGGTTCTGCTCTTTAGAAGAGGAGGTTTCGCCTCTTATTAGATGGGTTTCAACAAGGAAATCTAGCTGAGATATAACAACATTTTAAATTAAATATATAAAATATATAATTATATATAAAAACAATACTTATAAAATAATATTTGGCCCTTAAAAAAATTATAAACTTAAAAATAAATCACTTATGAGTTCGGTATATTATAACTTTGTATAGACATTAAATATTCTAAATTGGTTTACGTAAAATGATATATTCAAAATTCAATTTAAAATACTAAATGCATAATTGACATGATAAGGATAATCTATCTCCCCTCACAGGTTCGAGGGCGTGGAGGTCATTTCGCCGAATGAGTTCGAGATAGTTTTGTATCTCAACCAAATGGGCGTCTTCAACTTCGTGGATGACGGCACTCTGCCGGGCTGTGCCGTGCTGAAGCTGAGCGACGGCCGGAAGCGGTCCATGTCCCTGTGGGTGGAGTTCATCACGGCCAGTGGCTACCTGTCCTCGCGCAAGATCCGAGCCCGCTTCCAAACGCTGGTGGCCCAGGCCTGCGACAAGAGTGTCTACCGCGACATGGTCAAGATGGTGGGCGACACCAGCGAGGTGAAGCTGCGCATTCGGGAGCGCTTCGTGGTGCAGATCACGCCCGCCTTCAAGTGCTCCGGCATCTGGCCGAGATCGGCGGCCCACTGGCCGGTGCCGCACCTCCCTTGGCCGCATCCCAACATCGTGGCGGAGGTCAAGACCGAGGGATTCGACCTGCTGTCCAAGGAGAGCGTCGTCGTGCAGAACAAGAACAACAGTGCCGCCAGCATGGAGGGCGACGCCTGGGTGCTCAGCTTCTTCGAGGCCGAGAACCGCCTTTTACAAGGTAGGAAAGGTCCATTTTTTTTAGTTTTAAATAACTCAATTGAAGGTAAATTTTCAATTAAATATTTAACATTTAAGGTTTTTAGATAATATTATATTTAGAGTAAAAACAGATACGATATGAAAAGTCCAAGTCCTTAGAAACATTTTCTTATGCAAAATAATCCATTATATTTTTGAGAACATAATAAACATAGGATCAGAATATAATATTTTTTTTTTTTTTAGGAATTTTTATAAATGGTATATGCTGTAGTTTTGTAAAGCAACACTTTTTATACAGATTTTTTAAGGCTTTACAACAAATTTTAAGAGTTTTTCGAAACAGTTTTCTCTTTGAAAATCATTTAATACATACAGATTAATTACTTGTTTATATCATGATCCTAAAATTGTAAGTTAGCTAAGCTCCTTGAGATATTGAGCTCATTTTAAACAGTTTTAAATTAAAAAAAAAAAAAAAATTTAAAATTTTAAAGGAGTTTTAACACTGAAAGTCCTGAGAATCAGTTGCTATGTTATGTTTGCAATATGAATCCTTTCAGGTGGCTGCCGCCGGCGCTGCCTGAGCATGCTGAAGACGCTGAGGGACAGGCACCTGGAGCTGCCGGGCAATCCCATCAGCGCGTACCACCTGAAGAACCTGCTGCTCTACGAGTGCGAGAAGCACCCGCGGGACTTCGAGTGGGACGAGGGCTGCATCGCGGACCGCATCAACGGGATCTTCCTGCAGCTGATATCCTGCCTGCAGTACCGCCGCTGTCCGCACTACTTCCTGCCGGGCCTGGACATGTTCAAGGGCAAGTCGCCCAGTGCCTTGGAGCAGGCGGCCAAGCAGGTCTGGCGCCTGACCAGGGAGCTGCTCACCAATGCCAACGCCTTTGAGAAGTTGTAAGGGGCGGGGTCAGGGGTCAGGATGGGTCGATAGGTTAGGATTAAGAGTTTATCATTTTCAGATGGGGAGTTTCAATAGTCACATTTAATTAATATGACTACTCTTATACTTTTTTTACTAAAAAAATATTTTGAAAATGTTTGTATTATTATTTAACCATTTTCCTTATCTTTTATGACCCTAACAATCATATTTTTAATGTTATGATTCTTTTTTTTGAGCACTATTTACTTTAACTTTTGTTTTGAAAGAGTGTTTAAATGTCTTAAAATTAAGTGTTTTTTTTGGTATATTTTACAACCAACGTAGTTCCCCCAGCATTTCATTCACCAATGTTTTTCGCAGCCATCCCAATATCGACCCATCCGAAAGGGGGCTGCTGGTTCCGCCGGAGACTCAAGATACAGATACAAATGTATATATATATCTCCTCGGCGGCCATTTTGCGCCACGTCTGGCTGATGGCCTGTGTGTGCGTGTGCGAAAGTGTTAATGCCGAGATGCGAGATAAGTGCACTCCCCGTTCGACTCTACCCAACTCGACTCGAGATATATATCTGCCCATCCAGGCGTCCGGGCTAAGCCTCAAATATTGTTTTTAATAACTCGCCCCTCGACGCTCACGACGCGTCCTTTGTTGGCCCGGCGAACAATGGATTCGCCCGTTTCCGACTCCCGGACGGATGGAAAAAATCGAAAAACAAGCCCAGAAAAAAGAGCATTTGTCCAGGCGGCTCCTTTTGCGCGGGGGCACACTCAACGTATACGATTGTTTCACAGCTCGCAGATCCTAGATCAAAGCGATGTGAAACACAAAAAATAGAAGAACTGCAGAGAGATTCCATTGATCGTTCCAAGTCCGACTTACATTGTTTTTTACTACCTACACACACATGTCGATGTCTATTATGCGATGCCTAAAGTTTACCACGATTATCCACAGTTTGTTTTAAGTACAACATAATCCTAGATTGCCTAAGCAAAACGAGAAATGCTTGAATAAATTCGAGATTAGCCAAAGGCAAGAGTGCGGGTTCTGTTGATTGTCAAAATGGGTATTATGTTTGGGTTAATGAGAGGTACTCTTTCTTGGGATTGTTTGATTATTTTTGGAAATATTTTTTATTATACTTTAAAGAAAAAAATATATAAGATACATAGATATTGATAGAAATATGATTGAACAAAATCCTTTTTTATCACTGTTATTATAATAAAATATATATTATTCTTAAAACATTAAAATTTATAAAGAAAATATTGAGTATATAGGTATTATATTTTAAACATAAATATTTATAAAGAAGATATGAGATACAAAGATATTGATAAAATTAGGGTGGAAATGAAACTTTTTTTGTCTCTTTGATTTTTATAATATATTTTGCTATTCCTTAAACAATAAAATTTATAAAGATGATATTGGGTATAGCCTGAACAATATAGTTTATTTTCACTTTTTTAATTACAACATATTTGTTATTCCTTGAACTTAAATATTTATAAAGATATCAGATACATGGGTAATCAGATACTCTTTTTCTCAATTGATTTTATATATATTTCCCATTTAGCAGACACATTTTTGGGTATTTAGTAGTTGTAACTAAATTGTTATATTGAAAATATGTTTTTTTCAAAATGATATATTGAATTAGGACTTACAAAACGAGCTTATACTTTTTTCGAAGCACTTAAGATCCTGCCAAATCCGAAATTCTTGAAAGGCTGCTCTGGGACCTCATTAGTCCCCTCGGCGAGTGAGTTAATATTATGATTATTGGCAGTGCCGAATATTTATTTGCAATCGGCGATGTATCTGGACCGGAATCGGAATCGCGATCCGGGGCTGGGAAGATGCAGCTGCTGCAGCGACAACTGAGCATCACTTTTATTACCCTTATTTATGGTTATTTTCTGGGATGGCGGGGGCCGGGACCCAAAACCGAGTGGTTCGACGGCTTTGTTCTGCGGTTCTTTTGTCTCCGCTCCACCTTTTATTTGCTTATTCCTCGCTTCTGGCGGAACGAAAACTTTCAGCGAATGTAATCGATATTTTCTTCGACAAAAGGTGTCTCTAAATGGGGAGTTCGGAGTGAGGAGCACGGAGCACGGAGCACGGAGCACGGAGCACGGGAAATAATCAGCGTCAGCACAAGGATGTGGAATAATGCGTTGGCCAAAATAACAAATTATGCCGGGGCACGCAGGGATCATGTTACGCGGCCCTCCATCACCAGCAGTAACCCCTGGGCCAGCCCGCGAGTGGGTGGCTTTCGCCCGGGTCCTGGGAAAAGCATCATCAGGTGACCGCATCCTCCGCCGGGATGCGCACTTGGCCGCCAGCGGGAGGACACGTGGCAGCCTCTGTTTTTTTTTAATGGGTGGGTGGTTGAACAGCAGGAGCTGAAACCAGCAACAGAACCAGAACCAGAACCAGAAGCAGAACCATGTGCCAGTTGCCCAGCATCGATAAGGCACGATTCCCATTTTCCATTCCCGCTGACAAATGGTATTTGAAATGCGATTAAGCGGGGGACCAGTCTTGAGTACCAGGATCCGTGACGCGACACCTGCCCTTTCACATGGCCATTCCCGTGCCCCAAGCCAGACTCATCCCAGTACCAATAGCTATCCACACTCCAAACCCAAACCCAATCCCAGGAAGCCTTTTCATTTGGCTGGCCTGTCACAACTTTGGCAAAGCCACAGGAAATATGGTCGCCTCTCGCCCTTTGATTTTGGACTCTACGAAGATACCCTGGGTTTACGGGTTGCACCCCTCAATCCCTATGATAAACCACCTCTATTTGTTTATTTTTGTTTATTTTAATAATATAACATAATATAATACAATACAATATAATAAAATATATTATAACATAATATAATATAATATAATATAATATAACATAACATAACATAATATAATATAATAAAACATAATATAATAAAATAAAATATAATATAATATAATATAATATAATATAATATAATATAATATAATATAATATAATATAATACAATATAATATAATACTAATAATATAATATAATGTTTTGGCTTAAATAACCTTTAACCTTTATGGCCTATTTTTTATTAATTTCTTAAACTCCAGGATACTTTACATTCGACTCCTGTTGCTTTGATTTCCTTGTCGTATATTTAGGTTTTTCGGTTTTCCCTGTTGACATTTATGCGCCTCCTCCCGCCCTTCAGTTTTCGTAGCTCCTGACTTTGAATCCTTCCGCCGAGTCCGGCCACGCCCCAGGCAATACGTGGGCGGTGACAGGATGGCGATGGCGTCACATTGTCCTGGTTTTTCGTCCTTTGCTGGGGGCTCCTGTTTTCTGGGTCCCTTTCTCTGGGCTCTGTTTTCTGGCTTTGTCGCTGGCTCTTCGACTGGCATTTCTTTGTTTTAATTGTTCACTAATGATATTTAAATTAGTGCTCTAAGTGACCGCGGGCGGTTTTCTCCCCCATTATCCATTATCCCCTTCGCCTTTTGTTTTTGTTTGTTGTTTGCATTTCTGACATTTCATTTGTTTAGATCCTTCGGCGAGGGTTGACAAACTATTAGGGGTAAGCCAAGGGAAAGTACCCGCAAAATGTAAATTTACAGGACGGTTGTGTACACATTTTTAAAATTATCTTAAGTAATTTAAAAAACATTTTTAATGAACGAAATAGCACGTATTTTTAAACAAGTATAGGAAGTATTTCCAAGGTCCCCTTAAACAGTTTTCATTTCTTGTTTTAATATTTAAGAAAATGTTCTATCATATAACAAATATATCATATTTTAATAACTAACATTTTTTAAATTCATGCGTCTCTTTTTATTAAAATATTTGAAATTTGAGAAACTGATTTATTAAAAAAGCCTTCTTTATGATTTATTTAAATAACATGAGTTAGAGATACAAATTTTAGTTAGTTCACTGAGTCAGCTGTTGTGAACACTACTTAATACATTTTGTAATCGCTTCAGATAGCCTGGCTATTTATACACTACTCCTCATCTTTTCATCATTCAACTTTTGGCGTAATTATGTCGTCATTATCAAAAACACGTGGTGCAATTTACCAGGCTGACACAATCCTGCGGAGCTGGGAAATGGATTGTTCCTCGGGAGGGAGGGGGAAAGCTGGAAAACTCGGCGCACACGCCACGAATTATGAATATCAGAGAAGTGCACAAGATGAATGGCACAGGAAAATGCCAGCGCAATGGGAGTGGGAAATTAGTTTTCCACGCATCGCCAGCAGAGACAATGGAGCGCAGGAAAAGCGGAGACGGGGGACGGGGAGAGTCGGGGCACCTACATGTGATAATTTAGAGCAGATTGTCGCCTCCCATCCCATGGACCATATAGAAGGTACACATCCGACCGGGGGAACACTTTAGAGCCTCATCGTATTTTTGGATGGACATTTGCATTCAATTACGGCAGCTGTGAGCCGGCCCTGATTTATATTTATGCACGCGTCTCTGACGGCCCATAAAGGAAACCCCAAAATGCGCCGCAGCGGGGGGAAAACTCAGGGGCATTTTCCCCCTTTTCCGGGACCCCTCTCTCTAAAAAAGTGAAATCAAAAACGGAAAAAAATGAAGAGTTGGCGCTGCCTGCGCTCAATCATAATTATGTGATTTGTTTGCGACGCCGGCGCGGCCGACTAATTAAACGGCGAAATGACAGAGTGGGTGGGTGGATCCGCATGGGCCATGGGGAAAGGGTGAAGTATCTGGAGAATCCGGGCAGGGGCATGTTGACGTATTGCCGCCGATGTTGCCCCGCTGAAATTATGACATTTTGATTTGGGCCCGAGGCCCATTTGATGTCCCTCAGCCGGCGCACTCGTCTCAGATTTATGCCTCAAGTTGGGCGGAATATATAGTACAGAGATCCGAAGGGAGTAGGCAATTTTGGAAGGCGGCCGGGGCCAAGGTGAACTAATTAAGAGGCGGATGGCTAACGGATTGCAGCTGCACTTTAGAAGAACAACCCAAGAAAAGGGGAGGCACTTGGCCATTTGCTTGGCCCTAATTCCCATGACACTGGCGACATTCGGTGGCCGAGATCGCAGGGTTATCCCAAATCGATTAACATTATTAATGAATGCATACCATGGGAATAAGTGGGCACACACTCAGGGGAAGGGGGCTACAGGTGGAGCAACAAAAGTCAAAACACGAAAAGGTTTTCAAACAATTTCGATTCCCAGAAACGAACGAAATGAACTCCAGCGGAACATTGTCAACATGATCATCAAGTCTCTCGCTCGCACCTCCTTCCTCCGTCCCTGTCAGCATATTTATGGGCCTGGTTCACTTTGAGCTTGGGACTGAGACCGGGCTGCACTGGAAAAAAAGGGCATACCTTTTCAGATTTTTGTCAAAGCAAATAATCTTCCATCCTGTTTTTCATTGCTATTTTTGCCAAATCAAGGCGAACAGCTCAAAGACCGACTGTTTTGAGCAGCTTGCTAGATATGCTAAGGATTTGGATCACATTAGAGAAATTATGTACACCCCCTTAAAAAAATCGAAACCCCATTTTTTGCATGTCATACCTCGTTGAGCTCGTTGTTCAATTTCCAATCCATTGGCATTCAAATCCGGGCAATTTTAATTTTTTAGATTTTTCGCAATAAATTATGATGCATCCCCCTGAAAATTCAAAACCCCATTTTTTGCCATAAAAATCCAGTTTTTTATTTTCAATCGATTGGCATTCAAACCTGGTCAATTTCAATTTTTTAGATTTTTTGCAAAAAATTATGATGCACCCCCCTAAAAAATTCAAAACCCCATTTTTCGCCATAAAAAACCAGTTTTTTGGCTGCTATAACGAAAATAAAAGTCCGAATCGAGAATGTCATACCTCGTTGAGCTCGTTGTTTAATTTCCAATCCATTGGCATTCAAATCTGGGCAATTTTAATTTTATAGATTTTTCGCAAAAAATTATGATGCACCCCCTTAAAAAAATCGGGATCCCATTTTTCGCCATAAAAATCCAGTTTTTTGGCTGCTGTAACGAAAATAAAAGTCCGAATCGAGAATGTCATACCTCGTTGAGCTCGTTGTTCAATTTCCAATTCATTGGCATTCAAATCTGGGCAATTTTAATTTTTTAGATTTTTCGCAAAAAATTATGATGCACCCCCTTAAAAAAATCGGGGTCCCATTTTTCGCCATAAAAATCCAGTTTTTTGGCTGCTGTAACGAAAATAAAAGTCCGAATCGAGAATGTCATACCTCGTTGAGCTCGTTGTTCAATTTCCAATCGATTGGCATTCAAATCTGGGCAATTTTAATTTTTTAGATTTTTTGCAAAAAATTATGATGCACATCCTTAAAAAAATCGGGATCCCATTTTTCGCCATAAAAATACAGTTTTTTGGCTGCTATAACGAAAATAAAAGTCCGAATCGAGAATGTCATAACTCGTTGAGCTCGTTGTTCAATTTCCAATCCATTGGCATTCAAATCTGGGCAATTTTAATTTTTTAGATTTTTCGCAAAAAATTATGATGCACCCCCTTAAAAAAATCGGGATCCCATTTTTCGACATAAAAATCCAGTTTTTAAGCTGCCATAACGAAAATAAAAGTCCGAATCGAGAATGTCATACCTCGTTGAGCTCGTTGTTCAATTTCCAATCGATTGGCATTCAAACCTGGGCAATTTTAATTTTTTAGATTTTTCGCAAAAAATTATGATGCATCCCCCTGAAAATTCAAAACCCCATTTTTTGCCATATAAATCCAGTTTTTTGGGTGCTATAACGAAAATAAAAGTCCGAATGGGGAATGTCATACCTCGTTGAGCTCGTTGTTCAATTTCCAATCCATTGGCATTCAAATCTGGGCAATTTTAATTTTTTAGATTTTTGGCAAAAAATTATGATGCACCCCCTTAAAAAATTCGGGATCCCATTTTTTGCCATAAAAAAACAGTTTTTTGGCTGTTATAAGAAAAATAAAAGCCAGAATTGGGAATGTCATACCTCGTTGAGCTCGTTGTTCAATTTCCAATCCATTGGCATTCAAATCTGGGCAATTTTATTTGTTTTAGATTTTTCGCAATAAATTATGATGCATCCCCTATAATTCAAATGGATTGGAAATTAAACAACGAGCTCAACGAGGTATGGCATTTTCCATTCGGACTTTCATTTTTGTATTTATTTTTAAGATTTTTTATGAAAAGATCAATTTTACCTTCCGGATTTCAAGGCGTACAGCTAGAGGACCGTCAATTTTCAGACGCATGCTAGATATGCTAACGATCCCCCATACTTTGAGGAAAATAAATAAAATAAAATTTTAAAGTTTACTAAGTATTTAGGGAGTTTAATATTTTAGTAAACTAATATTACTGCTTAAACCGAACTATTTAATATTTATATTACTGCTTATACCATATTACAATTCATATTGTCATTCATTCAGTTTTAATTTGACACTACCATCAAATTTATTTCCGTGTAGTCTCTGACGCTTCGGGGCTGCCCGGAGAGCATTGGAATGTCCAAATGTTCGATCATAAAACAAAGACCCAGCCGCAGAAACAGAAACTTAAACTGAGACAGAATGAGAAACAAAAACAGAAACCAAAATCGAAATCGAGACGGCGGCGAACGAGGTTGAAAACGAGTCGAATCAATGCAGATAATATCAATTATATGTAAAAGATACACATGCATGCGATAGATACATTTGCCCCGATAAGCATTTAAAATATTAACATCAACAAGCGACTGGGGATCCATATCCACGTCCATGTCACGGAATGTCCCCCATATTCGTGTGTTTGTGTTTATAATTCATTAGAATCCACAGCTGATTTGAGTTATAGTCAGGCAGATCCAAATCTGGGTATTTGTTGCGTTGTCTTCAACCTTTTTATCACAATTATCTAACTTCAAGTTCCCAATAAAATTGGACTTTTGGTGCTTCTCATTAAGTAGCACAAATAAGTTCACAAAATTATGTTTGACCAAATAGATTTCTTAAATGATAAATACAATTTCGTGCAAAAACCAAGGATGCATATTATTCCTATTTAAAACACTATAGTTTTCTTTAAATATTTTTATTTACATTAAATTAGGCTACATCAATGTACTACAACTAAAAATACATTTAATACACTCAAAAAAAAATTAGATTATAAAATAAATAACGGTTTGATGATTGTTTCGTTTCGCGAACTATTTAAATACTATAATAAAATACAAGCTGTTCCCCCTTTGCCAGTTGCTATACAATGCAAAGTGGGAACACTTTTCGAACTTCAACACCTGCGCCGTTCTGGTTGTGAACACAAATAAGCGTGGGCGCGAACCTGCACTGCTTGGTTTTCGTTTCTACATAAAGCAGTGGTCAGTAAGTTATTAATTAATTAGCTAAGTAATTGCCAAAGCTAATTAATTAATTAGCAAATAAATTATCAAAGCGAATCAATTCATAATATCTCTATGCGTGCACTTCAAAATTCAGTAGATAATTAATTAATTATATGAAATGATTAATGTGAAACCATAATTAACCAGATAGTTTATCAAAAGCGCTTGGTAAACTAGCTAGCAAATTATTGGGTTTTTAAGACCAATATCATACTCAATTAGATTATGAACTACTAAGGTTGGTCGGTTGTCGGTTAAATGGGCTAGGATAGCTAATCCTTGCAGTAGCTGGTGCGCAGGACGTTTTCGGCTCCGGCGAGAATGGATCCCTCGTGCTGGGGACACAACTTCAGGTAGAGCTCACTGGACTCCATGGCCTCGATGAGGATGTACTCCAAGTAGATTCGCGGCGCCGAAAGGATGCGCCAGGTGAGTGGGTTCAGTATGTTCGTGGGATACTCCCAGTTGACGGTGGCGTATTCCGGCTCCCGGAGATTCCTTCCAGCCACGAGGGCCTTGTACTCGTAGCCCGGCTCGAAGTACATGGCCTTCGGGGAGAACTTCATCATCTCCGTGGCGACTCGCTCCCTCTTGCCCCCCCTCTTCTGCAGGGCATCGTGGAGTTGTATGGACAGGATGCCCACCTCGCCGCCATGGAGAGTGCTCTCATCGTGTCCAGAAACTCGGACTGTAATCCTGTAGTGCAGCCGGCAGAAGGGCTTACTGTCGCCGGTCCAAAGGTAGAAAACCCCTGGCGACTCGCCCTGCTGCAGCTGGCCGAGATCCACCTGCTCCTGGTAGTCCTCCTGGCTGTGGTAGCCCATTCGCAGGCACGTGTGGCCCGGCTCCTCGCAGCTGGTGCACTTCGTGTCCTTGAAGCTCTAAAAAGGAGGAAAATAGTTATTGAAAATAAACCCAAAACTAGAAGAACAACTTTAAGCATAATTTTTAAAAGGTAGATCAAGCAGTTCACGCGAATTCTTGAGATTACGATGTGTGTAGGGAATTTAAGGGTTTTTGTTATATTAAGTTAGAAAATATCATAATAGGAATTCTTTCACTTTAAATTTTTTTAGAATTTTAAATGGATTGTTTCGGTTGGAATTTGTTTACAAGTTATCAGAACGCGAATTCTTCAGAATTTGCCGCTGCAAATGAGCAGTCTTCAGTTTTTCAATTCTTTATAAAGATGATTGATAACAAAAAGGGTGACAAAGCGAATTCTTCAGCACTCAATTTTTGCTCTTCGTTTAATTTAAATTATTTTAGCTACTCACCTCGAAGGAATCACAAGTGATGCCTAGGAAAGGGCACTGCGAGCCGATGCTCTCCGTGAAATACTGCTGGCTGCGGATGTGATTGCAGCCGAGGAACTCCTGCATGGTCAGGAAGAGCGTCTTCTTCTTGACCACATCCTGGAACTTCTTGTTGCAGCCGGGATTATCGAAGCCGCCATTGGGAAAGAAGTCGACGTGGCCCAGCCGCATATTGATGCCCAGTCCGCCCTTCATCAGGGGATTGGCATCCGTGTGCACAATGTCCACGAAGTGGGCATCCGTCTTGTCCAGCCGCACGATGGGATCGGTGTCGGTGAACAGGGGAGCAGCCGGATCCAGGCCCGTAATCCTGGCCGGCTTCAGGCCAAAGTCGTGCTGCAGGTGATAGCCAGCATAGCCGGACAGATGGGCGCCCAGTGAGTGTCCAATGATGTGCACATTGTCCAGATTGGGCAGTCGCAGCTCCTCGTACAGCATGTGCACCACATGGGCGGTGATGGCGCCCACCAGCCGGATATTGGCCACCGCCTGGACATAGGGAGGACTGGCGCCGCCGCCCCAATCGATGAGGACAGCGGCCGCCCGACCCTCCGGCTCGTGGGCCAGCAGAGCCTTCGCCATGTCCCACATCCAGGGGATCTCACCCGACTCCAGATAGCCATGGACCAGCAGGAAGATCTTGCCCTTCGGATCCATGCCGAAGCCCTGGATGGCGTCCGGATCGTTGAGGTCCAGGTACTTGGGCTGATCCAGTTCCTTGCGCAGGTGCAGCGTGAAGTGGGGCTCGATCTCCGAGGGCTTCTGCGGATGCACGTTGATCGAACGCGTCACCGTGTTCCATGGCCCGTTGATGGGGAAGCAGCCGTAGACCCCGAAGCACTTCACCTCGTTGATGTCTGTGTGGGGATTAGGGCAATCAGTGGGTTATTAGTGGGGCCCGCGGCCTATAAATCAGCGTGGCGAACACCTGAGCACCCCGATAAGCTATCGATTAAGTCCGTAATCTCCTCAACTATCATAACTGAAAACCTGATTGGACCTACGCATCTGTGAATCTTATGAAACTAACCTGTGGCAGCCCGTGACTAATGTTCTTTGACAATTTTGCAAGATCTCAATTAGAACTGTTTTGGTCTGCTGCAACGAGCCCAACGAGCCATGAAAAGACGTCTCCATCGGGGCCAAATTCGAATCTTCCCTGGGCCTAGACGGCTGTGATCCATTAAGTACTTCAGCGAGCCGTGATGACCGTTGGCGGGAAGTCGATATTGGCCCCAAGACTCGCCGTTCGATTGGCCACCGGTGCATGGATGACCGTCTCTTTTATCGTGGTCTCCTTCGCCTTTCCGCCTTGTATCGGAAGTTTTCGATTAGATAGGCCGGAGCCAGCACCACATATGATATGTATATCACGGCGCACCGGACGAGTCGCGTCATTGGCCCCCGGGACCCTGATTTCCAAACCAAATCGAAGCATGCTGCGTTGCCACCTGTGCTGCCGTCGCGGAACACCTGATCGCCGGCGATCGAGAACGCGGCGGGTCGCTTGAAAGAGCTTTCCCCACTCAGCATCTGGGCCGAAAATGTTTGTTCGACACACAGCCAGCGAGAAGCCACTTAAGGCGAAGGAAGCCCCAAATTGGGCCCGAGAGCACAGCGGCGGCCAAGATAATAGCTCTAATGTGGGGTACTGTAAGCTGGGGCATTTCGAAAGCCACCGGCCTATTTCCATATTTATGGGGAATACAGGAGGTATTTGCTAACATTTTAAGAGTCTATAAAAATAATTTCTTTTTTGGGTTTCATGGGGCTGTGTGTAATTGAAAATTATGAAAAACAGGGAATAGAAATATAGAGTCTTTGAATATCATAAACATTTTGGTTTATATCAAAACAAAAAAGGATAAATTTATATGTTTTGGCCATATAAAGGTTTTGTTTAAATATATTCTATGAAAATAATAAATTTTTTATGTACCATGTGTTTATTTTTTACTTTAATAGAAATATTTTTGTGTAAACTCTCAAATGTAAAAAGAAAATAAATATTTATAATATTACTTTTAAATCTTGAAACTTATTCATGAAACATTACACAACTACCCATTCCTTTAGAGTTCGAAATAAATAAATACTTATATATGTATTTTTAAACCCTTTTTGATATAAATAAAAAATACGTTTTTATACAAATACAATTAAATCTGTAATCCCATTAATGAAAAATTCTTCAATGACTGCTACCTATTCCTTTCTTTCAGCTAAAGACACATTCTACCTTAACAAAAATATTTATTTTTAAACTCATAAATATAAATCTTAAATACTATTCTTGAAAAATTCTACAATGATTTCTACCTATTTATTTAAAGTTCTGTCAGCCAAAGGCACTTTCTACCTTTGGAAAATATTCAATACAGATATTCAAAACCCCCTAGCTGCTCCTAGCTCCACCGCCACTGTGGCGCAGATCCAAGGCACTTCGGGACCACTTTGGGCTGGGCATGTTCTAGTTACGCCGGGTGGTGCAACCGCTGTGGGTGCCCAAGTGCGGATCGCATTACTTACCGCTCTTGGGGGCTGGCGGCAGGTCGACCAGGGTGTTGACGGCCGCCCGACTGGTCTGGTTGGCCAGGTACAGCATGGTCTGCAGCATCAGGCCGCCGGTGGTGTTGGCCACGTACATCTTATACGATGGCAGGATCCTTCAGGAGCGGCGGGATCACAAACTGGCCAAACGAAAATCACACACTTCTCAGCTCTTCGCCGAACCACAATCACAAATCACTTGAGCGAGCGCCACTCGAGTGGGCTGTTCTCCGTATTATCTAAGACTAAGACTTTGTATTCGAGTTACGATCGAGTTGCGATCGGTGGATCGTTTGTTTGGTGCCTGGCTTTCCGTTAGTTTTAATTAAGTTGACGTTAATCTTATCGACTGTCTTTCCGTCTCGAGTGTGCCCGTGCCGTTGGTTCCTCTGGCGGCCCTCGAGTTTCGACTGGGGTGACTGTCTCCGCTGACTGGGCTATATA
Source organism: Drosophila biarmipes (assembly GCF_025231255.1). NCBI lineage: Eukaryota > Metazoa > Arthropoda > Insecta > Diptera > Drosophilidae > Drosophila > Drosophila biarmipes. Next base: position 8,169,929 of record NC_066611.1, on the reverse strand, counting down.
ATGGGGTATTCTCCGCCGATCTGAGTCGCTTGGGAAGCCTCGCAGCACTGAGCCGATCAGCTGCGCCCCACGCAATTTTTATGCCCACTGGCCAAGACGAAGACGACGCGAGAAATCGAAATCGAAACCGAAAACGAGCCGGAAAGCTGCATCCGAAGCCGCCGGCCGATGACGCTGAGCCGCTAGAGCTGACCAGTCCGCCGCTTTCCCGACGCACAGATGATACCATATGTTGTCCATGCGCCTACCTTCCAAAGGTCAAACAACAATGAGCTGTGGAGAATAGCTAAATATACAAAAAAAAAAAAAAAAGTCATGGTACATATACAAAAAAAAAAGTCATGGTACACCCAAGAAAAGCACTAAAAGAACTGGCATTACTAAATGTAGGAGCTATTACCATAAATTTTCTTCCAATATTTTAGAAAAATGTACAGAAGCTTAAAATTCAGGCATGATTTTTTTTAAGAAAATGTTTCCCAAGGCAGAAAAATATATTGGCTAATAATTCTTTCATCTTTGTTATTTTTTTCTCAGTGAAGTTGTTTGAGCCACTATCTTTAGGAAGGTATTTACTTCATACTTTAAAAACCCTTTACTATTAACTTATATCTTCCATAATTATATCATCCATTATCTTACATACAGAAAAATTATTATTAAATCATATCATCCATTATCATCCATAAATATTTTAATGAGTGATTTATTTGGTTCGTAATAGAAGGAACATTATCTTATATCAGAGTTCCTTAAAGTTATATTAAAGTTCGTACATATTCATAGAAAATAAAGCTTTCTTTGCGCTATATGGTCACCACTGACCACCGAGCTTCGGCACGCGACTTCCAGCCGAGCAGAGAGTGCGGAAAAGAGAGGAGAAGGCCCTGAGCTACTGATAGAGCGCTAGCCGAGCGTTTCGCGCAGTGTATGTCGAAGCAAAGTACACCAGCTGGCGGGGTTGCTCTTTGTTGGATGCACCTTCTTGATAAGAGCGACGACAACAAAGTGGCCGCCATGGAGGCGTTGAGCCATCTTCTGGAAAGGGGGCGTCGGGAGGGAGGATCCATGTAGGGTCAGAAGTAGAGGATGGGACAGCCCCCCTTGGGCTATCAGCAGCTGTTCCCCAGAGCCCATCCTGCACAGCGAGAAATACTAGCCTTAACTCAAGGAACTTATAATTAAATACTAAATTAAAATTTGGTATTTGGTATTTATTACTTAGTTAAATAAATTAATTTCTATTACATTTAAATTTTCTATAAGATCCCCAAAATTCCATCTGAAGAAAATATTACCTTACCAAAAGATTGCTTACTTCTGAGATTTAAGTATACGTTCTTTTACACCTTCTTTAATAGGTTCCAAAAATATTATTATATTAATATAAAGTAATGATCTTCTTTTGTAAAATGGCTTTTTGGCTTCAAAGAAGATAATATATATCATATATACCACCTTGACTATTTCTTTATATTCACAATGAATAAATACCTTCTCCCCGACTTATATGGGTCAGTATTTTCCTGTGTATGGGGTCCCCAGAAACTGTGTCAAGCGACGGGCCTCCTCCGCAACCCCCGCCCCTGACAGGTGGTGTCAATGCCTGGCGGGTACTCCACTCCGTACTACATTTCACACCCATTGGCACGCGTTATCAGCTGGCAGCGATTCTCGCAGAATCCCGTTTCGCTTTCGAGGCGTCCAAAGTCCGCGGAAGGTGTTTACGGGCTTTCGATCGCTCGACATTCCACCAGGATCTCGAACATAGCCCATTGACGTCAAGAGGGGCGGCCTTTCAAAGCGTTATCACGTCTTGGAGTCTGCTCTTCTCTTGTTTTTGTTTACGAAAGAAGGCTTCGTCTGCTGCAGGCATCCCTTTCTCAAAAAGTATCAAGAACTGAGAACCCCTAAAAAATAGGATCTCTAGGATAACCCACAAAAATCAGTATCACCGAATCATTTCTAGATGATGGTGACTAAGACTTCCGTGTAGAGCAGCAGCTAATGCCCCCGTTTGCCGATAAGCATCGAACTTTGATTCTGAAAATCGATTCCGGTTCAAAAATCCACTTGCATGGCAAATCAACAGAGGTGTCTATAGGTATGACAGGGTCCAACGTCATCGCAGGGACGCCGACACGCCCCCTTGTCATTTGTGAGTATAAAAAATATTTTGTTTACAACTGGAATTACTTGAGTTACATATAGTACGTAGTGTTGAATAAGCATCGCTGCAATCTCTCTCCGTGACACAAGGCCCCAAGGGGATTATTCGTTGCGTAGATCACTATAGAACTATAGGTTTTACAGGGTACAGAGTGTAAAGTACGGTGAAAATTTAAAGGGGTCCCGAACTACAGGTATTACAAAAGAATTTAAGAAAAATATATTTAAACAATGTACTATAAGCTAGCTTCATAAAAATACCAATATATATAGTATACGTTTCGAGTCTTCTGGAAAACTTTAAACAAAATATTGCCCGGCTTGAACAGGTACATTTGTTTACAATAAACATGTTATTGAAGGTAGTATTCCATTGTCAAACCCTAATCTTAATTTTTGGCACTCATTTTGTCGAGAATCTAGGTCATACAACGAAAAACCAGACATTGAAATTACTCATAGTGGTTGATTGTTTAGTTTGAAACAAACTTTCGGCATGATTATTTATTTGCTAGAAAACAAATTTAGCGTAGAATTAAAGTACAATTATGGCAGATCTAGTTTAGAGAGGACTTTGTTTGGTTATGGCAGACTGAATAGCGCTTATTGTCCTTCAAGGTTGGTGTTTTCTTCTTTTCTCGGTGTGGTTTGTTTCGTTTTTGTGGAGAATACCGAACATGGGGGTATATAGTATGTAAGATTAGGGGCTAGCAATGGCACTTAGGATTAGCTTAGCGTACAACTAGTTAAACATAGGGGTCTCGCACTCCGGGGGTCACTCGGTGCGCTGCATGATCATCTCGATTTTGTCGCCAGCGGCGGCGATCAGGGGAACAGTGAGGCAGCAGTCGAAGTCCTGCGTCTTCATTTCATTGACCTACGGAATAAGCATTAATATTATTAACTAATTAAATGGTTGGAGATCGAACTCAGACCCACCTGCATAATGCGATCGAAGGGCTTCAGGAGACCGCACATGTCGGCGGGTCCGCCGCTACGAATCCTGTTGATGAAGACGCCCCGCTCGTAGAGCCCGTCGGACACGGAGAAACCGTAGTCGTCGTACACCTTGTCCTTGTACAGGGTGACATGGAAGACCCGGGGCTTGCCGCCAGTGCCATTGCCATTGGGGCCACCACCTCCGCTGGCGTTGCCATTGCCCGACTCCTTGCTGGCCTCCGTGTTGGCCGAGGGACTGCGCGGACGCCTCTGGACCTTGGCATAGATGGCCTGCGTCTGCGGCAGGTGACTGCCGTTGGCCAGGTCGTGGCTGCGCAGGATCTTCAGGTCCACCAGGTCGCCGAGGTTCTGCAGCAGACTGGTGGCATGCGACAGGGGCATGCCCTGCACCGAGTGCTCATCGATGGCCAGCAGCTGGTCACCCACGTGGATCTGGCCGTTCTTGTGGGCAATGCCACCTGTTTGAAGGGAAATCAATTAATTTCTGACTTCTATTCAACTATAAACTCTGGCAGACTCACCCTCCACGAGGCCGCTGATGGTGATGGGCTTGGTGATGTCCTCGCTGCCGGCCAGAGTGATCCCCAGCAGTCCTCCCTTGGGCTCCAGGCGCACCGTGAAGATGATCTGGTGAAGGCTGCTCCCGCTGCTCTTGCTGCTCGAACTGGCCGCCGAGCCGTACACCTTGTTCTCCATGGGTGGCGGCAAGGCGGTGCAGTCAACACTGGGAAAAATAAGAGGAATATTTAAAATTTCATTAAAAAAAGGTTTAAGTATTTAAATTTATTTGTATAACAATATTAAAAAAAAAGTAAGTTAGTTGTTAAAATTTTTTTATTTAGCTCTTGGGTAAAAAAAAATATTTATATATTTAGCTGGAAGTCTTTTAAGACTATTTAAAATACTTGAAAAAGTGAAGCTTTTCCTTGCGAAATATTAATAAATGTGTATTCTGAATTCAATCTCAACTATTAGATACTCGTACTCACTTGTGTGAGAGAGATGGAGATATGCATGCATAAAATCGACTGATTTCGAAATGACAATTTTAATTGCCTGTAACTTTTAAACGCATTGTCCGATTTGAACAATTTTTGGCATTTAGATGGTTATTGATACTCATAAAAAAATCCTATTAAAACTTTCACAAAATATTTAATAAAATATTAAAAATTGTGCACCACTTTATAACATAAGCCCAGTCATTTAAATAAAAATTAAACTAGTGTAATAAGTATTTAAACCCTACAAAATTAATCAGTAAATCTATTATTTTTTTAGGGATTGTATAACATTTAAAAGGATATCATTAAAAGACTCACCTGGCATAGCGATTGAGCTCGTAACCGGGATACATCTGCTCCTGCTCGTCCTCCTCCTCGGGCAGCTCGGTGGTCAGGCTCTGCGTGTTGGGCGGGGCCACAAAGGATCGGCTGTTGACGGCGGTGGACCAGCCGTTGCCCGGACCGCCTCCTCCATTCGCACCCGATCCGGATCGCAGTTGCACCGACTGCAGACTGGCGTCGTCCATGCTGGGCACTCGAAAGTAATCCGGCTGCGGGGTCCTCGACTTCAGGGAGACGCAATCCGCATACTTGCCCGCCGTCACATAGGCGCTGCTATAAAGATCGTGATCCGTGCTGCTGGAGGACACACCCATGCCCATGCTGATGCCACTGGGCGGGCAATTGCTGTAGATGGGACTCGACATGGGCAGGAAGTCGGGCAGGACGATGCGCTTGATCGTCAGCGTGGTGAAGTCCGAGGAGCTGTGGCTGGGATTCTGCGACCTGCCCTCCTCCTTGAGCAGTGCGTCCACATTGAAATGCTGCACTGGATGCTGGTCAACGGCCAGCAGGATATCCCCCGATCGCAGGGAACCACTGCGATGCGCGGGACTGCCCATTTTCACGTCCGAAATGACCAGGCCCCCGTGGCTGGAGCCACTGACACTCAGTCCCAGTCCGCACTTGCCCGCCCTCAGCAGCTTGACACTGAAAACGCCACTGGCGGGCACCACGGCGTCCGGCATATCGAACTCGATCTCCAGCTCCAGCCAGTTGGCCGGCGTGCCCACGTTCCCGCCCCCGCGACTGGATCCTCCCTCGAGCAGTTGCCTCATGGCCGCCGCATCCAAGCTGTACATCTTGTTGATGGCCACGATGCGATCTCCGGCCTGAATGCAGCCACTGCGATCGGCCACCGAATCCGCCAGGATCTGGGCAATGGCCACAGCTCCTCCGCCGCCTCCACCTCCTCCACCGGAGCCGCCAGATCCACCAGTACCACCTCCCGTTTCGGCCAGGATGATGCCCGCTCCTTGGCTGCAATCGAGGAGCACGGGGAAGCTCTCCGCCCGGCAAAGGCCCAGTCCCATGCCCAAGCTGCTGCTGCCATGGATGCCGCCGCCGCCACCACCTGATCCTGCCGTGGATCCCTGAGTGCCTGCAGGATTCTCCAGCGGCAGGGAACTCTTGCGGGCGAAACGCTGGCGCTGGCGGCCCGCCGTCGAGGATTTGCGGGACTCCAGGGTGCTAAAGCTGTACTTGGGACTGCCCAGCGCTGTGTGTCCTGGGGATGGTAAAAATCATCAGGATCAGTAAGGGAATTACTAAATAAGCGGGGTATAATGGAAAGGTTTCGCCAGGTTCTTGGGTTTTCTGATGTAAAATATGTTATAACGTCAAAAGATCACCTAAACTTTTCTAGATCCCCCCTAAAACAGGAGTGGACGCAGTGCCTCCTCCTCTTCTGCTTTCCTCCTCCACATTTTCTAAGTAATTTCCCCTGCCCCTCGGATATCTAGTACACTCAATCACACCTCCCCCAGTGCCAACTTATGGAAGCTTTTAAGACCTTCTGCCGCTGACTCTTCTGGGGAGACTGATCCGCAGCTTAGCCAGCTGCGTGTCCTCTGCCCAGACCACTATTTATGACCTCCACTCGCCTCTATTGTTCTCCATTCCATTTGGTATTTCCGATTTGGATTCGATCGATTGTCAAAAAAAAAAGACTGCGGCGTCTTTCCTCCGGGGGAGAAGTCGATTTTCGGCTGTGGACTGCGTCTCTGCGTGTTTGCTTAGCAAATGGAGGGAAAAACTTGGAAAAACAATTGATTGGCTGCAGCGAGGGCGGATCGAGCGGTTCTTGGGGGAGTTCTTCTATAGGTATTGCGTGGCTCCTCAAATGGGAATGCATTAACAAGTGACAATTAGATTTTGATTTGTAAGAAATTTTAAAAGAATTAGATAAATCTTTTTATAAGAGAGTCAAATTTGTGCACAAATACTAAACCGTTTATTCGTTTTTATTTATTATAATATTACTTTTGTGATTTCATGATTAGTATATTTTATGCTCACAAAACTTCCTCTAAAATAAACAAAATTATTTTCATTAACTTACTACTAGTTCCTGGTTCTTTTGTGAGTTTTCTTTGATACATAGATCTTCAAATGGCACCCTTGGACCTCTTGTCTCCACTTCTATATTTTGGAAAACCTTAGCCCATATAGTATTTAAGCCCTGTCTCTGTCTGAGTTTCCTGTGATATATTAAGTAACTCCAAATGGAACCCCTGGATCTCTGGACCTCCCCTCGCTCCGTACTCTATAAGGCCTGGCGTCTCTATTGTTTCAGCCGGCGCTGCCTCTTTTCTGCTGTTCATTAGCCGTGACGCCCACGCCAGACCTTCGTCGCGCCGCTTGGGAGCCTGGCTGATTTGGCCTTGCAGATTTCGACTGCCCGATAGCCAAATAAGTAGGGAACGGGGCCCGAGATCTAGGAGGGGGTCACCCAAAGCCACACCAATCCAAAGGCAAAACCAAAGCCGAGACTCACCGCGACGGGCCAGCGCGTGAGCGGGCATGATCTGCATCTGCGTGTAGCCGCGACCCGTGCTGGTGTCCAATATGGTCATCACCTCGTCGGGACTGAAGGCGGTGTGCTCGATCATGGTGTCGTCGATGGAGAGCACCTGATCGCCGACGGATAAGGCGCCGCAACTGGAACACAGAGACGGGGAAAAAAGCGGATACATGAGAATGGGTACGGATGCAGACGGTGCTCCCAGATATAGCCTACCGGTCCGCAATGCTGGCGGGCAGGATGCTGGCTATGAAGACGCCCGACGACTCCTCGACCTTCTCCCCGCTGGAGGGAGTGCTGGAACCGGAAGCGGAAGCGGGCACCGCCGCCGTATAGTTGCAGAGCACCAGGCCCAGCTTGTCGTTCATCGGCCGCTCGATCTCGATGAGCAGCGGTCCCATCGAGAACTCCACGCTCTGCACCACGGACACATCGTACTCGATGGTCAGGTTGGTGTAGCCGGAGACATGGCCGCCGCACTTGATGATCTGCTGCGCCTCCGCCAAGGTCTTGCCAATGAGGGAAACCTTTAAGATTGTACATAAGGAATAGAGGTAATATTAGTTTTGTAGTTTTAAAGAAACTTTTCCAAACTATTTTTAAAGAAGAACAAATTCTGGTAAATACTTGGTAATGAAAATGTTTAAATCAGATCATTGGGATAGTATAGGTTATAATACCTTAAATGTAAGATTAAGAAACCAAAAAAATATATTATAAAGAAGTCTGATAAGGTCTTGATAATTAAACGATTTTAGAATCAGATAATTAGGATAAGGATGTTATAATGTTATTTATTCTTTAAGCTTTGAACTTAGAGAACTCTTTTTTTTAACTTTTTTTAAATACAAATTCTCTTCTTGGGACTTCGAATATATTTAAAGAAAAAATCCCAAATCTTTAGCTATTGCAAAATTCTCGAGAAACTGGAGAAAAGCACATTCGAAACCCAAAAAAGACAGCCAAAACGGAAACGGAAGTGTCACTCCAGATCAAAATTCACTCACATTATCGACGCGCAGCAACCGATCGCCGGGCTTGATGCGCCCGGTCTTATAGACAGGGCCGTGGGGCCGCACGTGGGTGACGATCAGCGGATAGTCGGCCCCGCCCCTCAGCGTCAGGCCCAGGCAGCCACTCTCCCGCTCCACGGTGATCTGCGCCAGCTTCGAGGTCACACAGAGGCTGTTCTGGGAAACTGCTGCGCCGCGGAAAGGGGGAAAAGCGATGAGTTTTCTAGAGGTGACCTGAAATTCCTAGGGGCAGGCCGCATTGGATGGGCTCACTTACTGTATTCGGGCAGCGAGTACTCGATCTCCACGATGGCAGGACCCGCCTCCGAGCCCCCAGCGCAGAGCATGTTCATCACCTTCTGGTTGCTCAGGCCAATCGTGGAGATGCCGTCGATCTGATGGAGCCGATCGCCGGGGGCCAGGAAGTCCGCCGCATGGCCCACCGGACTTAGGGAGCCCACAACCGGCGGATACGACAGATCGTTGCGTTCTGGGGAAAAATATAGAATAATATTAAATGTTAGTTAAATCTTAGTCGAAAAGAAAATTCTTAAATTATTTACAATATTATGATATAAAAAATTTGGAATTCAAATTACAATAACATACTTTAGGAAGACCTCATCAGAATAATTTTCATTATAATAATATTTATACACTGACAAAACCAGCGGTAAGCCTTTAAATTTTTTTTCCATATTTCTGAAGATCCGTTTCCATTTTTAATAATTTTAAATATGCAAGTGTTGAATTAAATCACTATATTTACTTTAGGAACTTTGATTTTAAAATAATATTTTATTCTTCTATTTATCCACATAATACAAAATGTTTAAAGTAGATATGATATGATAATATCGTATATATTCAAAGACTTTTATATTTATTCATGAATTTTAAGTGTTTTATATTACTTTTAGTGTTTTACATTATGCAATAAAATAAATATGTAATAATGGAAAAATGTTTCACTTTTATATTAGTAAACACCTGATATTTAAAATTTTGAAAAATCCCTTATAAGGCTTTTCAAAAGATTTTTGTTTTTATTTGCATAAACACCATAATTAAGTGTACCATTTATTCAATAATTTACTTTTATCTATAAGATGCCTCATATCACTTCCTAAAATCCCTAAGAACTCGCTGATACATATGTATATTTTGATGACAACTTGTAGTTTCTAAAACATCTTATCAACTACATCTGATAAGCCAAATATCACGGGTAACTGACCAACACCTTGCGGAATTAATTAATGCTCCTGCCGATGACAGAGGATTCTGGAGATGGTATATGGCTCCCTCCCTGCGATCCACCACTTGGATTTCCTGTGGCGACTCTGTCAGCGACTCGTCACCCGACACACAGGAAAAACGCATGAAAATCGAGGAGGGCAGGGGGAAAAACAAGATACTCGGCGTAAATAAAGAAATCGGGTAAAAAGTACAAAAAAGACGACGGCCAGTAGTTTGGGGCCAGCCGCAATGGGAGCACAACTGGCAGATTGCCAAAAAGAAAAAAAAACTGAAAAACTAGCCGCCGAAAAACAGAAAAAAAATTGCAAGAAAATGAGGGGGAAAACCGGCGCGACGCTTTATGACAACACACATCGCAGACTGGCGACCACGGAGGAGATGATATTAATGCCGGGGCTTGGGCTGGGGGTGTATGGAGGCGCTGCTTACGTCAGGAAGGAGCAGCACAAGTACCCGGGGTCTAAGTCTAAGGTTAAGCCGCCCCCCAAAAGAAAGGGGCGACCCTTGCCCACTTCACGCACCCGCCAAATCCCCAGCGCGGCAGATTAGTCAAGAGTACAAAATCCGAATGGGTGGACTTTACATTCTGAATCAGACGAAATCAGTCACAGCCACAGCAGGCGGCCGATTAATAGGTTCGCAGGTACTTTTTCTATTGAATTATTGTTGAACAACAAATACCCCCCTTTATCACCCTGATCCTCTTTACATTAAAATTTTCCCTAGCACATATATACTTTTAAAATATAATTTTATAAAAATTATTATTTACATTTTTCAAAAACTTTGATTGAGTCGAATATTATATGTTTATCATCAAGAAGAAACATTGTAATTGAATCAAATTACATTTATTTCATAAAATTAAGGTTATATACTTTTAAAATATAATTAAAAAAACAAGGTATTATTTACATTTTTCAAACACATTTTACTATTTCTTTTGCCTTTCGCTTTTTTTAAGAACAAAACTTTTTTTGATAATATTAACATTTGTTGGGGATCGTAACTATTGCTCTGACTGCTGCTGTGCCTACGTGTACATACTCATTATTATGTCTGGCATCGGTGCCCCGTCCCGCCCCCCCAACCTGCCCCTGGGGGTGGGTATTCTCTCTAGATTGGAACGATGATTTATTTTGGCAGCGACAACGGCAGACGGAGACTCGAGTACGGAGCAACGGCATTATCGAATCGACGGACACGGACACGGAGACGGAGACGGAGACGCGTTCCGCATTCAAATCGAATGATTCGGGGCCGGCCCACTTTGTCTGGCGATCGGCGGAAAACAGCCAGGGCTCTATGGTTATAAGGCAACAGCTATATGGACACTGCCACATATAGCCGCAGACAAGAAACCACCCCGAAATGCTGTCCATGATGCCGAGTTGTACCATCGTACCATCCCATCCCATCGGAAGCAAAACCAAGGGGCAGCCCCATCGACAGTACGATAAATCAATGCAGAGCTTCTGAAATTAGTAATGCCATATGATCTGAAGCCATCCTAGCCATCTATAATATCTTCGGTTTTAAAAGCTATGTTTTAGAAATGGGAATACAGACAAATATGATTTTTATCACATCATATTTAAAACTTATATTACCCAAACAACAAATTTTAATAAAATCTTTATCATATTTATTACCTATGTATATCATACTATATTAACAAAAAAACTATTTTTAAGACAAATAAGACTTAAAAAAAGTTCATTTCATATTTTTAATCTATATTAAACGTAGTAATAAATAAATGTAAGCCCTAACAAAATCTTGATAATATTTATAACCTATATTATCCAAACAACTTTTTTAAATATTTATTACCTATAGGCAAACAAGGGATAATTTGAAATATATGTAGATCTCAAACCAATCTGTATCATATTTATAAAAGCCACCTTTTTTTAAAACATTTAACTACAATTAAGAGTATTGATGAAAATCTCATATCCTAACCGATTTTTTCCTAATGAAAATTGACAGATTAAAATTGAGATTTAATAATACAATAATACCCCAACTTTTATCTGACAACTTCAATATACATTAATAAAAAATCGGATTAGATCAGAGATTCGCAGGGGTGAGGCGATTTTTATAAGCCACCCGCATGCAGAGCTCTCCCAATTGACATGATTGATTCGTGGCTCAATTTGTGCCTAATATAATTGTATAATCAGTGCTGATTTCCTATGACAGCTGACAGAAGATTTCTCGGTGCCCGCCCCCTGAGCCGCCACAAAGATATCGACTTACCCCACGGATCCCCAGCCCTTTTCCTCCACTTTCCACTCGAGATGCATTAGTGGACCCGGGATGTGGGCTGTGGGCTGTGGGCCGTGGGATGGACCCCCTTCTCACCTGCGAATGTGATGGCCAAATGCAGGGCGTTCCGTGGCAGAGTGATGGTGGCGTAGGTGGTGCCCCTTTCCGGTGCCAGGCCGGAGTCCTCCGATTGCGCCGGACTCATTGCGCGGTCCACTGAAAGAGAAAGAGAATATATAGGGAAAATTAAAGTAAAAGTAAACAAGGGAGGTGATCGCACATCAAAGGGGAGTCGTTCGTTCGTTGACCAACTTCTTTTTTGCACTTTCCTAATCCATTTGGCCACACCAGCAGACTTCAAAGGAGGCACTACCTCCTCCACAAGACCATCTAGCAGCCCCCCACCCCGAAAAAACGTATCCAATTCGATTCGGAGAATTCCCAATACAAATCGCCGACCTTCGGCGTCGCCAAAAAAGCTTCAATTAAAATTCCGCCAGCGAGTGAATCTCACTCGAGGAATTATAAAACCACAAAAACAGACATGTACATATAAAATGTGAACTCAATTAATCTTGTATGCGATGCCCCCAAGCATATGGCACAATAGGCAAACAAAACAAAAGCACGGAGCCACGGGCAGAAGTGGCGGATCACTCTGGAAAATTGGGAAATCAAATCGAATGGCTTGATAAAAGACAAATGCCTGTGAAATGGCCAATTTTGCCACAGAGATGCAGGAAAACTCAATCAACTTGAGCCGCAACTTGGGCCACTCGAACTGACTGACAGCCCTGGAAAAAATCGTAAAATATATACCTAAAAAATATGAAGAACAGTAAAAACAATTTGGATTTACTTAAAGAATAAAGAAATCAAAAAATGTAAGAAATACTTAACAGGGAAGTATTTATTTGTCTATAATTAGGCCAAAGAAAGCTTAAAAATATATATTTAATTATGTAGTTTTATGTAATTTTAATGTGTCTAAATTATCAGGAAATTTAAAAAGTACCTAACAAGAAACAATTTTTTTATTTTGAGGAAGGTATCGACAAAATAAAAAAAATTGAATCTGGAATTATTATAATTAAAAATCTAAAAATTCAGATTTATTATATATATTTATATTTTATAATAAGGAAGTCTTTTTCTTATTCATAATTATTTCAAAAAAACCATAGCCAACCAATAAATTGAAAAAAAAATTTAATTGAATCTATTTAAAAACACTATCAAATTTAATTTATTTAAAGTGGTGTTAATTATTTGTTCTCCATAAAAAAAGAACAAATAAAATAATTGAATTGTCTGAGAACAATACGAATAGGAAACTCTTTCAAGATTGTTTGCAATTAAATGACAAATGTTTTGGGTGGCAAAAAAGACATAATTCACTGTACCGCATACAATGTATCTAGATAGATACCTCTGCAACCATTTCCTACCCCTACTTCATTCAGTATTTTTTTATTTTTTTTTGTTCTATTCTGTGTGGCAACACTTTTGGCTTTTCTTTTGGGGGACCACGCGGCGTATACGCGATCTGCTACAATTACGCCGTGTGTGCGTAACGAGTGAATCCCCCCTCCCGCACACACACTGGCAAAAAATAAACAAAAAAATAAAAACTAAAAACAAAACCGAAACCGAAAAAAAATAAGAACACACGTGGCAACGTTTGACGCAAGCGGACGCGACTTTTATTTTCGAACGCTTCAATGGCGCATAAAGTTTTTCTTAATGCGCCCGCCCGACTATGAAAAGCAGCAACAATAATTAGGCAAAAGCCCACCGAAAGAAAATGGAAAAGCGGAAAAACTAACAGGGGCAGTGAGCTGCTAAAAAAACGTAACGTTTCGCTTCATTTGTCCGACACACACACGAAAAATTCACAGGCGAGTGTGTGTAGAGAGCTGATTCGCTATAATTTATTTTCATTTAATTTGTTTTCTTCGGTTTCGACTTCTTCTTCTTCTGAGGCGAAGAAAAGGTGTGCCAATTTGCCTCAGTTGCACCTTTGGTCACACTGAGAACAATTTTCTCATTTGTTTTTCACATTTTTCGCTAGGAATACAAATTTGTAATATATTTAGTTGCTTACAAATCAACAAAACCAATTAGGAGAACAACAATAATATAATTATATAAATATTTTTGAAAAATACTTTAAAAAAACATTTAAAGAAAATATACTAAAAATAATATTTCTCCATGAAAAGGAAATTACCATAACGAAATAGGTGCAAATTTTAAGCTAAGAAATAAGAAATATGATAATGGCTTGTCGTTTTCAGGATAATCAAAAAACTGAATTTAAAAAGGTGAATTAAAAAGTATAATTTTGATAGAAACAAAGAATTACCTGGTAATATCAGGTGTAAAATTCAACGTTTTTTCCCCTATTTCTCACCTTTTCCCTTCGTTTTTCTTTCTTCTTTCTCGCCGTCTCCACTTTGATTCGCATTCGCTTTGAAGTATTCACATTTCTCTCTGCGGCTTGTGTGTATTTTTTGGATGCGCTTTTCATTTGCTATTTTTACATGCGCGCTTTTCATTTTGATTTCCACTGGCGGGCTGAGGCGCTATTAGTTTTTTTTCGATTTGTTGTTTTTTATTTTTCTGGTTGTTTGATTTTTCTTCGGTGTTTTTTGTGCTTTTTTGACATAATTCAGTGGAGCCGTTGGGGCCGGCAAACGGAAATTATATGTACGCCCGTTTTCATAAATAAATGTAATCAGAATTAAGCGAAAAGCGGGGAAAAACAAGGCGAACTCGAGATGCCCTGGAAGTGCTCGACATTTTCCTTTCATTTCCCCTTCGGACAGCCAAAAAACCGAAAAAAAAAATGGGGGGAAAACAAGTCGAAATGAGCCAAGCGCTAAATGAAATCGAAAAGAGCCCATAAAATAGCCAACTAATGTGATGGAGTGCGTATGGATTTATGAAATACTATATACGAATATGCCTGCATGTGCTGGAAATACGTATAAGTTTGTACATGTGTTCCGATTTGATTCCGGAACTGATTTACACATTCCCCAAATTCAACTTTGAATGTTAACAAGTGGGGGAGAAGCTCTGGATCAGGGAAGATTTATTTACCAGAGGGGAAATTGATTCAAACAAAAATTATCGATATATTATTAAAACACACCTCTACATAATATCGATTCATGTGATCATCAAACTTATACGACCTGTGTATATACCACAGCTTACACAGAATTGATCGATGGATTAAAAAAACGTACGCTCTCCTTAGTTTTCTATCGATAAGCAAATGTTCTTATGATTGATAAATTTAAAAAGAGCCTTTTACTTAAATATTTATCGATAAGCAATTATGTTGTTGTGATTATACAACGCATACTACTTACAGAATTTATCGATAGGTTAAAAACACACCTCTACTTTAGTTGTCTATCGATAAGCAATTATGTTCTTGCGATAACCAAACTCATACCAGGAGTCTACATCTACAAAGGCCAAATTTCCTTAATATGCCTGTTTCCTACGATAATTGACTTATGAATATAATTACTCTACTTTATGGTTACGCGGCTATTAAGTGTTTCCGGGAAGCACCCGACGAAATGGAAAGTGTCATAATATTAGGCCCAAATTAACTTATGGACGCCAACAAATTCGCATTGCCATTTGCAGTTCCGTTCTGGAGAAGATGAAATGGATTTGGATCTCTGGGATCCCTCGGCTCTCCAGATTGGTGGGGCAGTTAAAGCTATTTTTGCCCATGCCGCTTGTCGTGCGTTCGTTTTTATGGCCAGTCGCGCAAAAGTTGCCGGGAAATTTATCGGCGACAGTTGCCAATTCCTTCTCTAGCGGAAATTGCGCTCATCCGAAGAGATTTCGGTGGGTGGGCCAGGGGGGTGTTGTGGAAAAGCCAGGGGGAGTGGCAGTGCCACCCGTTACCCAGAGCACTTCCTGAACTCATCCTGGCAATTAGACAGAGCACAGATAGCGTGTTCAGTGATTGAAATAGACCCCAGGCGATGATCCGCTCGGGGTTGGGAAATGGCACAAGTGCCGATCCAGACAGACAGCTCCTCTCCATCGCTGGGGGTCGTCAACGTCAGAGTTTCCCAGCTTTGTACTCATCGCACTCCGCCCCCTCCCTGTGGGCATTGTGGATAATGCTGTCTTCTGGAATGGTTCATTTGCCGCATGGAATTCCCCGGCGATTTGCCACATTTACTTGCAAAATAGACATCATTCAAGGGAAATCTGCCCAACGCGATCTGTTCATTATAAGGGGGCAATATAGGGGGAAACTGACATTCCAATCTTTGGAAGAATTCGAGATCTTAGGATTCCTCTGCCGCTTCTTAACGAATCTATCAATCAGTTGGGTTGAAAACAGGCTAAAAACAGCAGATTCCCTTTAGATATTAGACATAATAATCGAATCCTTTAATATTAAATATAACAATCTTTATGACATTCCAGTCTTCTCAAAGAATTTGAGATCTTAGGATTCTTTTGCCACTCTCTAACAAATCTCGCAATTAATTGGGTTGAAAACGTGCTAAAAAATAATAAACGAAGAATGATCTTCTTTATATCTATAAGACCTAATAATCTGTTCTTTTATTATTAGATATTATAAGCTATTTGACATTCAAATCTTCTGGAAGAATTCGAGATTTTGGGATTCTTCTGCCACTCCCTAACAAATCTCTTAATTAATTGGGTGAAAACGGGCTAAGAAATAATAAACGAAAAATGATTTTCTTTAGATATAGATTAGGCGATTACCTATTCATTTAGTATTAGATATAATAAGCTAAATGACATTCAAATCTTCTGGAAGAATGGGAGATTTTAGATTACCAAATCTGTCAATCTATTTGGATATAAAAAGGTAAAAATAATAGCCAAAAGTTTTACATATTAGATATAACAATCCAATCTTTCAATATTATCTCTATATGTCATTCCAATCATCTCGAAGAATTCAAGATCTTATGATTCTTCTGCCTTTGGATATTAGACATAATAATATAATCTTTTAACATTAAATGTAATAATCCATATTAATCTATATACTAAATACAATTTCCCATTCTATTTCCTGGATTGTGTATCTAATACCAATCTCTATAGGAATTTGTTGATCCTACAACCCACTTCTTTTTTTCCGTATCTCTATCAATCTCCTTCGATCGGTCTCTTTGATTGACTTGTTCCTGGAGATATATATATTTACATCCAATTGGCAGGTGCTGGAAGATCCATTTGATGTGGATGTGGGCCAAACAGCCGACTAATTGACTGATTGAGTGTGTGAATGTCCAACTGACTGGCTGTGCGATGGGTATTGATTGATTGACATGCCAATCTATTGGCAACTTGACGCTCTGTTATTGTTTGCATTTAGCGGCGCTTCTCTCCACGCAATTTCCAGTTTATTTTTCTGGCCACAAAAAGGGAATGGGTCTTGTGGCTGGGAAAGTGTTTTGTGGAAAAAAGGGGGACACTCGGCCACCAGGGGGCTAAGGGGTAGGAGTGCAAGGGGTCAAGGGGGACCGGGAACAGAACCTGAAACTGCGTAGTTTTTACGTCCGAGTAAGTGCCCATGTATCCATTAACCCACAAAACGCTGACTTTGTCTGCACTACAAAAAATATTGACCTGGAAAAATCTAGAAGGCTGTCTAGAAAGCATATTTATTAATTATTAAAAGACTAGAGAGTTTTTAAAGAGATTTTCTGTTTGATGCAATGCATTTTTGTGTCAAGTATTACCTAAATAATTGTATTTAAAATATGTTTATAACCTATACAATTAAAAACGTATTTTTTATATTTATGAATTCAAATTTATTTTAGATCTACTTAAATTTGTTCTATATTTTTAACCAACTTTCTTTCTGTTGCTCTAAATTTTAGCTATATTTTTTGTGCAAGTGCTAGAGACTTATTTATTAATGGACACGCAGAACAGGGCGTGAAAATGCGAGTATGTCAAAAATTTCACAATGGAATCTATTTAGCACAAGGCTTCCTTCGACGCCCCCATCCTTGGGGCTACCCCCTTTTCTCCCCCCGGCCGAAGACAACAAGAAAAACCAATTATTGCAAATGAACTCGAGTGTGGTTCCGCAAAAATGTCAACATCTGATAAAGCCGCAACAAAAGCGAATTTACGAGGACGGCCCTGCATGGGCGGCGGTGGCAAGGGGGCTTTTGCAGGGGGGTCAGGCCCTGCAGCCAAAGTGCAACAGCCGCAACGAACTCAACTTAAATGAACCGAACTTGGCGAAAAAAAGGGCGACCCTTGGCTGCAAAAAAGGAAAGTGAAGTAGGGGAAACACGCAGACACTCCATTGAGATCCTCGGGTATTTAGCAAAATGTTGACATTCATTTGATGGCTGAGCCACAACAATAAAAAATAATAAAAAACCGCCAGGGATGCATAGTTGGATTAAGGTAAAATAAGATTGTAATGCCAAATATTCTAAAAATTAAATACATTTGGGATAGCATTAATTTAATTTATACTGTCATATATTACATTAAAAAAAAAATAAGATAACAAGACATATAATATTATGTAGAAAAATAAAAGGTCAATCTACTAAAAATATTTAACCAGAACTTTTAATGTTAATGGAACTAGATTGTATATTATAATATCTTAGGCGATCACTTGGTTTTCTTGATATATTACAAATATACGAGTATATAATAATAATGCATTTAACAACTCCATTCCCTGTAAATCCTACCCTCATAATGTATTTTGAATAAGAACATAAATAATAATGCTTCCAAGTGATCACTTGGTTTTCTTGTTATATTATACTAAAATTGAAATGTTGTTTATATGCATTTTAGAAATCTTTCTCCAGGAGACCTTACCACATCCAAGGATCCAGATCCCTAGGTTCTCTGTGAGCTGTATCCCTGGATATTTAGAAAAAAAATTCACTTTATACTATAAATAAACATATCTTTTGGGATATATTAAATTATTAAAAACAAATAAAATGGGGTCCCTTATATCCAGAACTTAAAATGTTGTTGGATTATAAGATTATGTATTAGAAAATGTGATATTATCACTTGGTTTTCTTGATATATTACAAAATACAATGCACTTAAGAACCCCTTCCCCGGGAGACCTACCACACCCAAGGATCCAGAACCATAGGTTCCCTGTGATTTGAATCCCTAAAAATTTAAAAAAAAAGAAGTAATAAAATGTATACTATGAAAAACATCAGATTTATATGATATATCATATTTTAAACAAAAATACCTTTTATATTATATAAGAAAATTACCCAGAACTTCAAATGTGGTTCGGATATGACTATATATTAATATACCTGATATTATCACTTGGTTCTCTTGATATATATACAAAATACAATGCACTTAGGAACCCCTTCCGCGGGAGACCTACCACACCCTAGGATTCAGAACCATGGGTTCCCTGTGGTTTCTTATGAAAAACATCATATTTTTGGGATCTATTATATTTTAAATAACAAATTATATTATAAAAGAAATTTACCCAGAACTTAAAATGTTGTTGGATTATAAGATTATTTATTAGAATATGTGATATTATCACTTGGTTCTCTTGATATATATAAAAAATACAATGCACTTAAGAACCCCTTCCGCGGGAGACCTACCACACCCAAGGATCCGGAACCCTGAGTTGCCTTCGGAGCTGTATCCCTGGAACGCCAGTCGAGCCAGCTCATGGCTGCTCGCACATCGCACATCGTAACAAATGTGGCCGTCGCTACTTCTCCAGCTCTATGTGTCTCCTGCCCGATGCAAAAAATAAAAAACACCCTTTCGCTAAAGTTCTGCAAGGCGCAGATGATATAGCTGAAAAGGGGCGGTGGTAGAAAAGGGGCGGGCAGTCGCCGCCAAGTCGCGCTGCAGTCGAGTCGAGGAACTTTGCATCAAAATTGATTTACGACCAGTTCGGTATTTTTTATGCCTTTTTCAGGGGGGAGGAACAGAGTGTTGGAGAAGAAACTGAGGGAATTACACTCAGGAAATATTGGTATCGTATAAAGAATACTCTTTTGAAATGGTAATTTAAAAAAAAAATGATTTCAGACCTAATAAACTGCAATTATTCGATATTCTTTTGATTAATAATACTGAAAAACATTCTTTTCAGTGCCCTTGGAGTCATAATTTTCCACAGAACATTTCATTTGCACATCGTCATTTGACGATTTCAGCAGCACTCCTCATATCGCTCGCCATGTGCGACATTGCCACCAGTTGCCCAATGCCCCGGCGTATCGGTAAGGGGCCTCAGATTTATGCCCCGAAATGTTAACTACCCGTAACCAATCCCCGGCCGCCGCCGCCACTCACGCACAGCACCCATCTCGCAGTGATGATAAGGAGAAAAGGTTCTATTCGTATATCTTTAGTGAGATTTTTACCGTTCCTGCCCCCCGATAACACCCGGGGACTTGTGGAGCAGGAGCCGGGGGTCTGGCACTTCGGGCAGATTGTCAAGTGGAGGAGAAAGAAATAGACCAACTGAACCGTCATTGGATTCGTTTCGGGGAGGATGCATACAAATTTGTAACAACTCATGACGCTCAAAACTCAATTAAAGGGCCGCCAGTAGAAAGATATATGTGTATTCCTATGGAGAGATGGGCAAATGCTGGCGGTTATGAGGAGAGATGAAGTGTTATGCCGCCCATAATGAGGCTGGGACAGATCACTGGAGGGGCGGCGTCTAATTTCCCGAAAATTGAACGCCAGCTTAATCAAATCCCTTATTGGAAACGAAAGTGAATTTCCCATGAAGTGAGCAGCAGCAGCATCATCGTTATCATCTTTCCGGGGAAAACATCCACCCATTTTACTGATATTTTTCCCACAAACGTAATTCGATCGTTGTGAAATTCGATTAATTGCTGCTTAAGGGTGTTATCTGGCCGAAAAATAACACTTTATGCCTAAGGGGTTTTGAAAATGGTAAATATTTGAGCTTGAGAGATTATTATTATGATTGTAAAGGTTAAATGATACTGGTTGAAATTAGGAAAATTGGAAAAACGACGTTTTGCTAAATTAAAATTGGATTTTTAAATTAGTATTCCCTATTTTATTTCATCTGATGTTCGAGCATTTTCTCCATTTCCCTTGAGTCAATTTTAGAGTGAGTTTTCCTAGCTGGAATTTCATTGCAAGGCAACAGGGGAGATGTATTCCACTCGTCTCTTGATCAATGACCATATAAACGGGAGTGAAAACACATATATAAGACCGCAAGACTTGTATTTATGCAGTGAAATATTTGCATTCATAATTAACAGGGAAAATGAGGGTATAAAAACCAGGGGGGGCCGCGGAAAATCGCGACTTTGAATGCTTTATGATTCGCGGTGAGTGGAAAGCAGGAGGTGGAAGTTCTGTTTTGGGGGCGTGGAGCAGTAGACAGACGACAAATAATTATGGATACTACCCTGTGGTGGAGAGGAGGGCACTGGGGAGTTGTCAGCCCAGAGCAGACTTTACAAATTAATCCGAAATTCAAGTGGTAGACGCGACAAAAGGAGCAAAACACAAACAATAACAACAAGAAATTATATTAAACGTGTGCAGCAGGCAGGGGCGTAGTTGGGGGGCGGGTAATAGAAAATGTTTTAGTATTTAGACCAGGTTTCTCCCCTTAAAATGTGGCTCTTCAAATAAAAACAAATGGGGACTCAGAGCCCCATTTATCCCCCTGGCCCACAGCCCTGGCTCCATGACTGTTGTTGTTTTTATTTTCTGTTTTTGTTGCTATTTTTACACTGCGCTGCACCATCAGCCGTTGAAATTGTGACATTTTCCCTCTCTGCGCATACTTCTGGATGCAGCGGGAAAATGGGGAAAATGGAAAAGCGGCGAAAGGGGCGTGTGTAGATCGTGCGCATTGTGGACCGTCTCACACAAAGGACAGCGTCTCGTGGAAAACAAATGTATTTTCAATTCCAAAGTGTTACTTCTGTTAAATAAACATGGATATCTTAAAAAAATAATCATATTTTTTCAAGAGGGAAATACTTTCCTTACAAATTTGTGGACTTTTATAAAGGTAAATAAAAAATCTTGTTGAAACGAACTATCTTCATTTTTCTTAATACTTTCGTCGACTTGGAACCAATTTAAAATATTTTAAACAGAGATTTAAATTTACATATTTTTATAATGCAAATATATGTATATTATTTTTGTATTACATTTTTGAAGATTTTATTTATTTAAATTCCATTTAATAAATAAAAATAAACAAATATAAATAAAAAATCACCTGTATTTTTTATGAAACTGCAATACTAATGCATTTCTTTTTACAAAGGTTTGAAGTTAGGAACCCTTACTGTAGATATCGGTTTGTGTATATAGAATGTGTGATTCCCCCGCTTTCTGCATCTCCATTTCTCCCCCTTTCTCCTTCCCTTTCTCTTTCTCCGTCTCTGTTTATGTTTGCCACTGAGTGACGTCGTTGTGGCAGATTTCGCGGCAGCAATAGGAAAATTAAACAAAAATAAATGGCATGGTAGCAAAATGTTTGCAACATGCCACTGCAGCAGCAACAGCAGCATAAGCAATTTGTTTACAGCAACAACCATGGAGACCACACAAAGGAAAAGTGACCATAAAATTGGTTTGAAATTGGTTCTGGGGAGGCGCAAAAGTAATTGCCGAAAAGAAGCGAAAGTCGAGGAACTTCAAAAGGAAAGTGTCTTGGGAATGAAATCATTTTTACAGGAAATAGCCAGACATTTTTTGTTAAGAATATGTGCCGGAAAAGTGGAAAATTGCATTAAGAAAGAAATTACTTAAAACGTCAAAGACAAGAGTTCCTATAATAAATATTTTTGGTTTCATTTGTATTTTACATTTTTTATAGGATAATGATTAAAAATTAAATAACTTAATATCTTTGTAGTGCCTTGAGGAAAAGATAAATAAAATATTACTTTGAATAACACAAAAACCATTTATATTTTCAATTTAACTTCATTATAAAATGAATTTGAAATCAGTTCATTAGAGTGAACTTTGTTTTCTGTATTTTTTTGTCATTTCTATAGGTAAAAGGTAAATAAATGAATACTTTGACTTCAAAGATTAAGGAAAATATAAAATAATTACTGGTTTAATCTACAAATCCTTCATGAACACATTAATTATATGCACATAAAATCAGTTCACTAGAGTGAACCTATTTTTGTTCCGTTGTTGACTTAAGTAAAAACTAAATAAATAAATATTTAAACTATTATACTTCAAATATTTGGGATATTGCAAAATAATTACTTATAAATTCCTCCCTAAAGCACAATTACTAGCTGCACATAGAATCAGTTCACTAGAGTGAACCCTGTTTTGCATGTTTTCGTTCACCGGCCGGAGTTCAGCGGAAGTGCAGTGAACTTTTATTCAGTTATTGTGGCGGAACTTCATTCGAGTTATCAGTTGGCAGCAGCTGCCACCGCACCTCGTGCCCCACCACCCCAGTCTATTGTAGCCTATTGTGCCCATGCGGCCCACTGTGCACGGTGGAGCTGGTTGGCAAGGGGTAACCGGCGCAAATGTCATTTGCCGCTGTGCTGCTTTGTTTACGCGCTGCTTCTTCGTCGTCGCTTCCGTTTGATTTGGCAGCTTTATGATATGGGGGTCCCAAAGGATTTTCACGCCTCCCAAAACAAAAGAAGTACTCTTCTTTGGCACTCGAAAACAAAACACTCAAAAATCAGTGGCGTGGCAGAAATTTATGAAGGGGGGTCTTCGAAAACGCCCTTTTCTAGTATTTTTTTTAATTGTATATTTTACTGTAATTTTAGCATGGATAATCCCAGCTTTCTGTGTATATCTATTAATGGAATGTATTGAGCTATGGTTAAAAGATATTTATTGGTGAGCTCTTACCAATAATTATTACGGAAACTACCTTTTTAGGTATATTTTTTAATTATCCCAAGGTATTGAACTCTCATTAAAATACCATCTTTATTGGTAACCCCTTTAAAATACAAATTATTTTGTTCGAAAATGTCGTTTTAAATAAACACTTTTTTTATAGAAGTTAGGATTTTTTCCACCCCTCCTGCCTACGCCCCTGTGATAAACAATACCAACTGTTGGACGAACCGTGGAATCCCACTCGCTCTGTGCTCATTTCGTTTTAATTGCGTCAAATTGTTGGGTTCTCTTCGAGTCTCTTCAGAAACCCCTGCCACGCCCCATTCGCAGGGGACTCCCTCCGCCCCCGCCCATGTCCGTGCCGCAGCGTTGTTGCTTTTTTGTTTACACTCGATGGCCGCAATGTGGCGAAAAATAAACACACACACTCGCACATGGACACACGGGCACACACGCGGAGAAAACTCTTACGCACATGGCACGAAAATTGGAAAAGTGGGAAAATCTGGGGGGGGGAGGTGTATATTTTCGATTGCCCAAAAACGAATGGGGTAGTGCAGCTGGCCGTGTCCAAAGGGGGAGGGGGGGAGGAACGTGGAAGTGCCGCGCGACAATAGCAACAATTTCTAGCTGTTCTACACTCAACAAAAATACTGGTGGTATACAGAAAATTTAAAGGTTTTTTTTAAAATTTTTATAGTTGATAAGAGATTTTCAAAAATATATTTTAAAATCAAGAATATCTTTAAACATTATTTTCAAGGGTTTTCAAGCTTAAATACTTTTTTTATATTGTTTTCGAGGGTTCTAAAGATTATATATGTACTTCTCTTAGGTTTCTTTAATAGGGTTCCTAACATTGTATACTTTTATTAGATTTTTTGATTACTTATTTTAATCTTTGTTGTAAGCCTCCGGTATTATGAATTTATTTTTCAAATTTTAAATTTTTTTCTAGGTGTAAAGAAAGGAAATTTAAATATTTACCCTTAGGCACAGACTTCTTGTCGTCTGCAACAATGCACTGAGTTCACCCGCTCCTCAGCTTTGACGCCCTTACCCATCCTTACCCATCGATTCCCCAAACTCCCGAATTCCCCCGTTTTATCCATCACATATCACCCAATTCCTTGGAGTACAAATAGTGAAATAGAGCGGGAATTATGGAAATCCCTGGATGAACGAACCTACCCATGATTTTTATTGTTTCTGCATGGCATAAAATCCCCAAAGAGGGGGTGTTGCGACTTGGAGGAGCGGAGTGGGTCCCCAGGGAGGAAAATAAACCCATCAACAACAATGAAGTGTCGCCAACGATTCAGGAATTGCAGCGAAACAGAAGCATACACAAAGGAAAATATATTACCATGACAGAAGAAGAATTACCAAAGAAAATTATAATATTTGAAATTAAATAAAAATTTAAATTTCTAATTAAAAACATTTTTAATATAAGGAGGAATGAATAACTCTTTATACATGACACTCCCCGTTATACAATTCCCCTCCTTTCACAAAAAAAACCAATTTCCATACGCTCAATAAATGGTTAAATCACAATTGCTTTCAAATCGCTTGTAAACTTCGAACACTTCAATTTACTGGTCATAAAAAAAGAGAACAAAAGCGATACTCAAATAGATAGTACCCGACCCATTTCCATTTGGTGTTTTACGTGTCCCTCAAACATTTATTCGATGTACTCAATGCAACTCGTAAAAACCCGACATATGCAACCGAAAATAACATAAAATGTTTAAGAAAATACATTACACATTGTACGATATACATAGAAAATACAGGGTATTATCTACCAAGGATTTGTTCTCGATTTTGTCACTAGCCTTTAATACAATCATCAAAATTCCATACATTTAATCGCCCCATAAGTTCACCTAAAATTTCTATGTCAAACGTGATCTTTTTCAGATTTGGTATCGAAAAAAACGCAAGCCCAAGAAGAATTTGTGACCTGAATGTCATTTTTGTAAGACAATAGTTAGGAACTCTTAAAGATATATTATCTTGTAACTTTCTATGTCAAACGTGATCTTTTCCTGATTTAAAAGCATAAAAAGAGCCAAACCCAAGACGAAACTTTGAATTTTTGTAAGACAATAGTTAGGAACTCTTAAAAATATTTTATCATGTAGTTTCCTGTGTCGAACGTGATCTTTTTCTGATTTAAAAGCAAAAAAAAAGTCAAACCCAAGAAGAAAATTTGACCTGAATGTAATTTGTAATTTGTAAGACAATAGTTAGGAACCCTTAAAAATATATCATGTTGTAAATTTTTTAAGTGCTATAGCATTGCCTTGTAAATTTCCCAAATGCTTTCCTAAAGTTTTTCCCAGTTACAATCCATCAAATAGCCGAAAAAGGAGGAAGCCCTGCGAATTTAGATCGTATTCCCATCGCCTGTCAACGCTTATGGGTTTATCTGCTGATCTATTATTTCATTCCGACATTTTTCGAGTGGTTCCAACTCTTTTTACGATTTCCAATGTTTTGTCGTTGGTTTTATGGGCATTTAATGTGCCATAAAAGTGGACAACAGGGCGAGGGGGGCTTTCGAAATGAGGGTTTTTTTTGGGGGAGTTGTCATCTGTTTGATTTCGGTGGTTCTACGTTTGGCTCCGATTCGGATGCATTGACATTGAACACCTTTCGGTGTTCCCAGGCATTTGTTTGCATTTCGGGGAGTCGAAAGAGCAGTCAAATCAATCGCTTCAGTTGTTGTTTTTGCTGTTGTAGCTGTCATTGCTGTGTAAACAAGTGACATCTGGTCATCCACCCCCCTTTCCGATGCGCCCCCCATCCGGGGATGAGTGCACGCCTCTGTTTGCCTTGCGGATGGGACGGGCGGTCGGCAATTGCAGATGCATCTCAGATGCAGCGAACGGGCTTTACGGAGGGGGTCAGAACAATAGCAGATCAAATGCTGTGTGTTTTCTTGTCAGGATGGGTAAATAAATTGGAGGGTTTTGTGCTCATCAATTACTATAAAAATTACTTAAAGGTATATTTATGTATAAGAAATAACCTAAAAGATGTATCTACTTTTAGGTACAGATAAAAACCGCATCTACTAGATGCTTTTTTCAAAATTAAAAAATAAAACATTTCATAAAAGTTAGTAGAACATTTTCTAGTTTTTTAAAATGTTTATTTAATTATAAAGTGTTTTGTTTGCATAAATTACTATAAGCATGACTTGAAGGTATTTTTGCAGAAGGAAACACCTTTAAGATGTATCTGTTTTTGGCTACAGATAAAAATTTCTTCAAAATTAAAATTACAAATAAATTAATAAATTAAATATTTAAATATTTATTTAACTATTACGTGTTTTTTTACCAGGATGGGTAATGGTTTTTTATACATCTTGATGGATTATTCAAAAGTATTTGAGTAATTATTTGTATTTTCACAGGGATACACCTTTAAATTGCATCTCATTTAAAATGCAAATAAATATAAGATCTATAATAGAGTTTCAAATTTAAATATAGAATATATTATTTAATTTGAGATCAGATAATTGTTTAAAAAGCATAAAGTTTTTTGGGTTATTAAAAATGTTAAATATTAATTCTTTCAAAACTATCTTTAATAAATAAAAGCATATTTTTCTACACTGAGCAAAGACTTGTTCCCATAAAAGATAGCGGTGCTATTTTCCTGACCCCTGCTGTACCTCTCCGTCTAGGCGTTTGGCATCAATGGGCGATTGTCTGGCCCAGTAGGCAGCCACAGCCCACCGACTTTTCCACCAGCAGAAGCTGCATTCTGGCTAGGCACTTGGCCTTATCTACCAGATACAATCTGTGGCATTCCGCGCAAGAAAATTAAGCAATGAAAGGGGCAGGCTGAGCCAACAATAGCAGCAACAACATCAGAAATATTTAATTAAATGCTTAATTACGCTTGCCATGCCATAAATTCATCAAATGCAATTTAAGCCCGCGCACACGAACAGATGCAGATACTTTTTGTATCTTCTTGGGCTCTCCGCTTCTCATTCATTGGAAAGTTCAGTTGCACTGCAGTTGCAACTAGAGTTGGGCCATCATTTTACCCCCCTTACTCCTTGCTCCTTAACTGACATAAATCCCAGCCGTCCTGGCGGCACTCTTAGATCATTAATCCGTGGAAGATCTGCATAAGATCGGCGAGCGAACAGCGTTCGCGGAACGGCCTCTAAGATCCTCTAAAAGGGGGGCTAACCTTCTATGGACCGTATCTAGATGTACACTTTTGATAGGTCAAAGTTGAAAGAGAAGCTTGGTGCGAATTTTCCTTGCCTTTCCTGCAGTTAGATTTATTGCCTTGAGTTGAAATAACTGAAATGCTCTGTATTCCCTTTTCAGATTGCGCAATCCATTCAATTACGCCCCAATTGATGGCGAATGCATCTGATCATCTGCTTATCTGATCAGCTCCAATTAGCCACGATATATATAACTATATCTACATATATAGCTCGATCCGCTGAAGTCCACTGATTTGGCAATTCAATTCGATTGCCAGCCGAGGGCCGGGTAATCCATCAAGCCGCCTGCTGATCCCAGTGAACCGATCGCTGGGAAATCAGGGGTCAGGTCACCCGGCTCGAGCTCCATGGGCTCCATGGGGGTTCTTGGGGGATGGGGCGTTGCAATTGACAAATTTCGAGCGATCGGAAAATGGAAACGAAATGCGAGCAATTACTTTCAATTGAAAATGTCAAACATTGTCTTGGCCCGCAAGGGAACACTGAGAAAAATACTAGTGCTACTTAATAGTATATATGAAATAATTGGGTTTCTAAAAAAAAGGAGCAAAAGGAATACCATTTTTAAAGGTATATCAATAAGATATATCAAAAGATCTCAAGGGAATACTTATTAAAAAAACTATTACTGCCCAATATTTATATATAAAATAATTGGTTTTAAAAAATAAACGGAAAAAAAGCAATAACACTGATGATTTGTATATCTGTAAAATATATGAGTAGCTCTCAATAAATTTGATAAATTAAGTGTTTTCAAAACAGTCATTTCAAAGGAATGGAAAAAATATTTAAAATTTTTTAGATATATTTGCAGCTTCCAAAAAAATTCAAAACTAAAGCGTTTTTTTAAGGATTCAGTTTTGATTTGAATTTTTTAATTGTTAGGATAGATCTTTAAGATATATTAGTGGCTCTCAAAAAAATGCACAAATATAGTGTTTTTAAAAAAGTTTTTTTAAATAATAGAATAATTCGGTTTCAAAAAAGAGTAAACATAAAAATTATAATTTTTAAAGATTTTAAAAAATGTACAGATATAGTGATTTTAAAATAGCTACTTTAAAGTAATAGGCCTTCCAAGAGTGGAATTATAATTTTTAAAGGTATATCTGTAAGATACATTAGTAGTTCTCAAAAAAAAATGAAAAATATAGTGTTTTTAATAAATAATAAAATTCAAGATTAATTCAGGGACTATTAAATAATTTGCATTAATTATTTTGAAAAGCGAAAACTATATTTTTAGCAGTGGCCAAGCCAGCAGATACTTCGATACAAAGATACAAATACGCCGACGGATATTTGTATACAAATCTATATCTAAAGTCGAGCACTTGAGGGCCGTACGCAAGCACCTTGGGCGGAAATGCGATAACCCTGAGTGGGCGGGGAGCAGCGGAAAGTCGGAAAATCGGAAAAGCGGAAAATGGGAGCGCACATGTTGGGCGCCTCTAGGAGATATTCGGTGCGCTTGGCTATCGCTGGTAAGGGAAATGGACTGGGACTGGGGACTGGGGGCTGGGTGGAAAATGTAGGAAAATCTTGGAAGACGGGAAAAGCCCACCGAACACTTACCGGATAACATGGGCGCCAAGGCGGTGTCCGTCGGCGCATGGTGGTGTCCGTTGAAGGAGCTGTTGTGCGACTCCTGTTGCTGCTGCTGCTGCTGCTGCTGGTCCTGCTTGAGGGCCGCCGACTTTCCGGGCACACAGCCCACAATGGGCTTCTTCGATTTCCACAGTTTCATTGCGAGTTTTCTCTGCTGCCACTTCCCAAAAGAAATGGGAAAAACGCGATCTTTACGATTTTCCAACACTCATGGCAGCTTTGGCATTTTCACAGCAACAAAAAAATTAATAAAAATAAAAAAATTGGTGCGCAGTTCGAAGGCGAAGGGGGGTTTTGAAATGAATTCGTCTTCCGATGGAAATTGGGAAATTCGGAAACTCAGAAATTCGGAATCTCGGAATTTCGGAAACTCAGCGCCTGCGACGGCGACTGCGACTGCGATGCGACTGAACCTGAACGATGCGCGCACGTCCGCGGAACACGGCCCGAAATTGCACAGTGAGCGATCTTGCCGCCAGACCGCTCGCTCTCTCTCGCGCGCCACCCGCTTCCACTGTCCCCAACCCCTCCCGGCGGACGACAGGGCGCACGCTCTGCTCTCCAAGAATTTCTGGGCGCCGCACAGTGGGTGCGCCTCTCTAGTTGTCTAGAACATATTATCCTACGAGCTGTTCTGTTTAGGAAATTCATTTCTGAAAAAGATAACCAACAAAAAGGTTAATAAATAAATAAATTAAATAATAAAAAAAAAGGATATTATAATTACCATCATTAAATGAGAAATGGATAAAGGCTATGGTATATCATGATTTATTTCTCAACATTTTCAATTTGATACTCATAAGATTTATATTAGCATTTTAAGCATGGAGTATGTAAATAAATAGTTCCTAATATTTGAAAAAGTAAAGTAAATTTAAACATTTTTTTATAATTCTCTACCGTCCCCTTTTTTTAATGTAATCATTAACACCATCATTATATTGGATAAATGTTAAAGTATGAAGTTAAGTATTTGTCAACATTTGCACATTTGTTCAATACTCATAAGATTTATAATAAAATTTCCATCATGACAGTATGTGAGTAAGTAGTTTCTGATTTTATCCTTTTGTCAGTTTCGTTTATGGCTTAAGTTAGAGGGTAAACATAAGCCATTCATCCCACAGTGCCGCTCTCTCTTCGTGGTTGGGTGCGTGACTCACACACTCTCGAGTGGAGAAAAGGAAATGGAAAAGGAATAGCAGAGAGAGTGACGCGTAAGTGGAGCACTTACTGGGGAGCTGAGTGCTCTCTCTCGCTCTCCCTCTCGCCTGAGAGTGGCCCATTGGGGAAGCACTCAAATCAGAGCCCGCCACTCCAAAAGCGCCGTTACGAGCCCGCTGATGAGCCGCAGGCATGACAATCAGCTGCTTCTGTTAACCGTTAATCGGCGGCCAAGAACGGGGGTCTTAACCCATGACCCCAAACGCCAAGCGACGGAGGCGAAAAATGCTCCCCAAACGGGTGTCGCGAATTTGCTAATTAGTCACGAAAAGCGCGACGGCAACTGCTCGAAATGGTCAACGGAAAAGGACAAAAAAATAAACGAAATGAACCAAATTGGCAGCACGCAACCAGAGGAACATCTGCTAATGACCACAAGACAACAGCTGGCATTTAGCCCAAATCCAGATGGTATAATCCCAAAATTAACCATCAAAAAGTAATTCACTTTTACTTAGATATATCATTAAAAACTATATAGTTTGTAGAAACAATAGAAAAAAATGGAACATCTATCTTTTGAACGGAAAAGAGTTGATTTAATCGGAATAATACATTTTTAAATAGATCCCAAGTTAATAAAGTTATGTAACAGTTTGTAAGATCGAGTTCAAAAAATAAAAAAAAAAAATTAATTTTTTTGAAAATTGCTTTAGATTTCATAGAACTTTCTTTAATATTATTTTCACATATTATTTTTAATCATATATAGTGCAACTTAAAAGGGTTAATTTAATCGGAATGATCAATTTTTAAAAGAACCCCAAGATAATAAAGTAATATATTCAGTTTTTCTTTTAAAATTAATTTCTTAAAAATTACAATAGATTTCTAATAATTTTCCTTGGATGGTTTTCTAATAATAATATAATTTTTCCATATGATTTTTACTCATATAATGTGCTGTTATTTTACTTTTTAGCCCAATCCAGATGTTATAATCCCAAACTTTACCCATTATAAACCATCAAAAAGTAATTCACTTTTACTTAAAAAAAATAAATAAATATCCCTTCTAAAACTATATAGTTTGTAAAAACACTAGAAAAAGTCGCATATCTATGTTTTAAACTACAAAGGATCATTTTAATCGGAATGATACATTTTTTAAAAGATCCCAGGATAATAAGGTAATATATTCAATTTATAAGATTGAGGTAAAAAGTCAGACATAATCAAAAATATTTACTTTTGTTATTATTTAAAAAAAAATTACATTAGATCTCTAAGAATTGGATTGATTTCTTTAAAATAAGAAATTTCCCATATAATATTTATGCTGTTATTTCTACCGCAATTGTGCCTTTGTAAGGCTGGAATGTTGTTTATACGCCTTGTCAATGTTGCGATCAATCAGTTTTGGGCCAAGTAAATATTCCAGCGGATATTCACACCAGATGCCCCCAAATCTTGACCCCGAGGGCAATGACTTGCCGTACACCTATTAACAGGGATACATTAAATCCCCATTAATTGCAAGTACAAATGCGCCCACCTTTTGGGTTAAAGCTGCGGATTTATGGGTGATTCGGCGGCTCCCGTTCCGCCCGGAAATAATATTCCGCCCCTCCAAACACACATACCATATATATTTTATTTTTATGCGATTCCCTCCTCCGTGTTAAATGCTTTCTTCCTCCTTTCCCCGCTCTCGCGCCTGGTTTAATGTCTTTAATGACCTCGACTAATGATCGAAGCTGATTGATTCGGCAGAATCGTCGAAGGCACTCTCCAAGTTTGTCTGCCCTATTTTTAGGTCCTCGTGCCTGCCCTCCCCACCGAAAGAAAATTGAATTCCCAGTCCAAGGTGTCACTGCAGACGGAGAAAGCAGAACGGAGAGCGAGGACTGATTGACGAGTGCCGAGAAAATCGGGGAAAACTAAGGCGACACATGGGAAAATATCGCCTGGGAGCACTATGTTGGTGTTTCGTAGCATAGCTTCAGGCTGAGCCGAAATCTCAAAAAAATACCATTTACTTGAGTTGGGAATAATATTATAAAGAAATATATTACTTATTTACATATAATCTAGGTACCTTATATGCAATATCATCCACTGTGTCTTAAGTTCTGATCTGGGTGTTAAGATCATACCTCCAATTATCGGTAAAAGAAAGGTACCGAATAAAGTTTAATTTTAACTTATAAGACGTTTACTTATTTGTCAATATTATCAAAATATCATATATATAAATATCATTATATATTATAACTTTTCAGACCCATAAGATATTTATGTACATACCTTAAATGTTATATCATCCACTGTACCTTAAGTTCTGATCTTTATATCTACATACCTCCAATTATCGGTAAAAAAAAAAGGTACCGAATAAAGTTTATTTTAAAGCCATAATAGGTATACTTATTTTTTCAATATTATAATATAACACACACATATGATATTTACGTACATACCTTATATGCTTTATCATCCACTGTGCCTTTAGTTGTGATCTTTCTCTCCGGTTCTTCCATTCACAGCTTATCATGGCATATGATGTATACATGCCTTATATGTATGCAATATCATCCACTGTGCCATAAGCTGTGATCTTTCTCTCCGATTATTCCATTACCATACCTCCAAACAACGGTTGTTGGTTAAAATAAGTATACTATAATGGTCCGATCATATCAAGAGGTATACCGATTGAAAGGTACCATATAAAGATTAAATAAAACTTATAATAGGTACATATATTATACATATGATATATATGTACGTACCTTATATGCAATATTATCCACGGTGCCCTAAGCTCTGGTCTTTCTCTCCCTTTCTTCCATTCACAGCTTACCATGCCTACAATTAACGGGTTTCGGTTATAATATGTTTATATATAAAGAGGATTACCTATTGAAAGGTATCTCTTAAAATGGAATTTAAAAAGTTTTAGGAGTACACTTATTTATTTAATAATATATTATAATATTATATAGGCTTATTATAGCAGTTTCTTACATACCTATGATATAGGTGCTATCGTCACAAGGTCTTTCTGTTTCTGATAGTAATGCTCTCCCAGGAAAAAGGTTCTCAGTAACAGTTAAGAAAAGGGAAGAGGAGTAAGCAAATTAAATTGCCCTGAGCATTGAATGAAATTTATTGCCTCAGTTTAGTATAGTCAGGGATCTTATGATCTCGTGTAAAAATTCTGTGCAATGGTCTCGCCTCACCTGTGTCCCGTGTTATTCAGTGTCTTAGTTTTCCATATAAGCCAAGTGCAATCCGATTTATCAGCCGAAGAAGTGGCCAGAAACCAAAGTGCAGCCGAACTCCTTCCGTCTGCCTGTCGCAATGGGCTAAATGGCAGTGCCGCCGGTCCGGAAGTCCGTCTGCCATTTGTGGATATGATAATGCGCCACGAGCTGCCCCTCTTTGTGCTCCGCGAACCGGAGGAGGACTTGCTGCTGCTGCTCCATGGACCCGAGATCTACCAGCTGCACGTGGCCACCGGAGAGCGGCGAATGGTGCCGCTGGGCAAACTAGGTGGGCAGGTGAAGGTTCGCAGAGCTCTCGGCGCTGAGATCGTGGCCTGGCGGCAGTTCCTCCTCCTGTCCGTCGTCCTGGAGGATTCCCTGGAGGTGTACCAACTGCCCAAGGAGCTGCTACTCTCCGAAGACCCCGCCACGCAGCTGAGTTTCGAGCCCCTGCAGGAGTTCTCCATCCCGGGAGGATTCCTCCAGCTGCACCTCCTGAAACCCAGTGCCGAACAGGTCCTCCTGCTGGTGGCCTCCAATCACACCAGGTCGCACAGCAAGTGCAGGTGGGGATTGTTAGAAAATAAAAATTATATTATTATCGTTATATAATATTTATAGAAATGATCGTATGAAAACTGTAATACCTATATTGTTTAATTGTAACAATAATGATTTTAGGAAACAAAATAGTAGGATACAAACAAAGCATAATACTAACTTACTTGGAATCTAATAAAGTACAAAATAATATTATTAACGTATAATATTTATAGGAAAGATCGTATTACATCTATAATCTCTTTTTTTGTATAGTTATTATTTCAATAGTTTTAGGATTCAAAATAGTATTCTTAACAAAGCATAATATTAACTAATAAAATACAAAATAATATTTTTTATCATTATATAATATTTATAGGACAGATCGTACTTATAGAAAAGATCCTATTTTGTTTAATAATCATATTAACCAATTTATTTGTAATAATTTTATAATACCTACCAAACATTTTTTACAGAACTTTCGAGTGGCTGGACACGTACTTTAATCCCCTCGAGGAGATCACTCTACCCGCCATACGCATTCTCCAAGTGGTTGGTCGTCAGCCCCTGTATATCATTTTTGGGAGATCTCTAAGAGGCTCCCAATCAAAGGTAAAATATGTGTGGTTATAATTACTATAGAATATATATAAATATAAGTATATATATTATACAGAACATTTCAACTTAAATACTATATCATGATATGATGTGATATGATAAATTATGATATAATATTATGCATTATGATATATTATGATATGCTATTATATAATATGATATAATATGATAATAATATTATTTCTTACCCATGTTAGTTGGTTCTCACAGTCTACGAGCTGGATAGGAACACCCGAACCCTGCAGCATCGCCAGGCCCTGACTGTCCAGGCCCAAAGTGTGCAGGCCGCCAGATTTCGTGGCCGGAACTGCCTGATCGCCTGCAGCTCCTCCACTTCAACTTCCTGCATTTTCTTCCGCATGGTGGATGGCCAGTTTGTGGTCTATCGCAAGCATGCTCGCAGGGACTTGAGTTTCCAGCGGTTGAGTGCCACCAAAAAGGGTCAGCTCCTGATCGGAGCCCGCTCCAACGGCGAGGTGATCATCTTCAGCTCGACCCGCCTGGATTGCTACAGTGGATATCAGGTCGTTGGCGAGTCGGAGCCAAGTGGGGTACTTACCCATACAAATGACCGAAATGAGAGCTTCCTGCTGCTGGCCTACCAAAGAGCCTCGAGCGACCTGATCCGCACCGTGCAGCTGGGAGGCGTGGAGGAAGTCTCGAACCAAGTGGGCGCCGCTCCAGAAGAAGGTCAGTTGGAGGTACTGTCCTTTAGAGAAAGTATTAATCCCCCTCCTTGGCAGATCTCTCTGTGGTGCAATTGCATCGCCATGAGTTCGAGGAGTCCATCAATGCCTTGCGTGGTCTCCTTCTGCGCCGGCGTTCCTCTGTAGAAACGCTGAAACAGTTGGTCAACTCCTTAAAGCAAAACGCAGGCCTTCAGCTGGAGAAACCACTGCATCTGCTGGAAAATGGACACATTGAGCGGCTCCAGCTGGTGGACGATCAGCTGCGTACACCCACACAATTAAGGCGGCGTCTGGAGGAACTGCGTCAGCGATTTGAGGAAAACCGAACCAGGAGAACCACTCGCTCTTTTGGGACAGCAAATGAAAATGATGAGCTGGACAAGCTCAAGGTGAGACGATTGCGAGTGGGCAACCTCATCTACCAGGGACAGTTGATGCCAGGTGAGTTGGAAAACTCCACAAAAGAATATGATTTTTATGTGATGGTATATTTTTGCAACTTCTCAATAAATAGGCCACATCCTGGATGCTTCAGAGCCACCTTTGCTGACCATCAGGGACGTGCCTTTGCAGACCAAAGCACTAAGAGCCAAGCAACTGTTGACTCCTCAAGATACCCACAACTCCAGTGGCACCCAGATTCCTCCAGAGAAACCTGCTCGTACTGAATGTGCAGTGCGTCATCTGAAGGTGGACAAGATCAATGGAGTCTCCTGGGATGACTTTTTGGACTCCCTCTTCCTGCGCAGCCGCGACACTCGCTTGGAGGGAAAACTTGTGATGCAATCGAGGAGCCGGGTGGCCAATCTTCGGACGACCCTGCTCAACGGACTGGTGGTGGATCGCCTTTTCAACCTGCGACGTGCTCAGGTGATCAGTTCCAATATCTATATGTCAGCCTTTTTTGCTCCGCGCTTGGAGGCTTGGTTGGTAAATGACCTGGACTTTGCCCACGATGTTCTCTATCGCGGTGCCAACGATAGCTGGGTAAAAAGTAAGTCCCTCTCTCTGGGGTTAATCATCATTATGAATGGTCATAAGAACCCCTTCTTTTTAGCTCCTGTTCGCATCTATCAGATGAGTGTTTCGGGTGACATTCAGGTGGCCAATCAGAGCAAATGGCAGAAACAGCCCAGACAGCTGCAGGAACAGGATGAGCAACGTCTTCAGCAGTACTACACGGGCAGGGTCACGATCAATGGCTCCCTGACGCTCAGAAATGTGCATAGGGATACTGAGAACTCACTTGTAGCCCTGGGAAAGCAATCTCTGGCCAGGAATGTTCTCCATTCCACCTACCTTTTGAACCAGACACAACAGGTAAGAAGGTTGAACCTTTCTCTGACTCAGCTATAAAACTCATATCTCACCCAGAACCTTTCAAACTTGACCTTTGGAAATGCGAGAGTCAATACACCGTCACTAACCACCAGCTATATTGAAGGACATCCTCTGAGAGATCATCTTCTCAGCGGGGGACAGCAAAACAAGCACAACTATCCAAATCACACTCTTCACATCATCTTCATGAATGCCAGCGTACAGGGCGATATCATATGTAGGGACTACAGCTCCCGCTTGGCGGAGATTGCTAGGGATGCAGTGCGTCATGGACAGGAGGCGAATATTACGGGTCACAAAAGTTTCCAGGCTCCTCTAACTATGCAAAGCCTTCAAACCAATCAAATTAACGGTCTGCCAGTAACCGAACTAGTGCTTAAGTCAAACATCACGCAGAACTTTAGGGGGACAAAGAGCTTTGAGCGCTTGGTGGTGACTAATGACCTAAGGGTTCAGGATCACTTGAATGTGAGTCGTCTCAATGGATGGCCACTGCAGCAGCTACTTGGCCATGATCTTACCTTGAAACGTCTGGAACTGACGGAAACGCCACATTTGGAGAATCTTCACTTCCGGCGACTTAATGGATTGCCCTTCGACGAACTGCTGTCCAAGATCTCGGAGGGAAGTGAACAACCCCTACTGCTGCACAAGCAACTTCTTATCGAGGGCAATGTACGATTCGATAAGGCTCTACAAGTGCAGAACATCAATGGTATCCAGTGGGAGGATTACCTCAGTCGCCTGGTTAGACCCGATGCCAATGCGGAGTTACGGGGAACGAAGACCTTCTCAGCGGATGTCCAACTGAACGATGCTCTCCATGCACCCCACATAAACAAACTGGACCTCAGTTCCCTGCTGGATAACACCTTGCTACGAATGACACCCCAGCAGATAAGTGGTGTCTACACTTTCGACAGAATGATGGCCACCAATGTGGATGTGACTCAAGTGAATGGGGTTCCGACAGAAGAATTCATAGACACACGCAAAGATCTGGAACTCAAGGGAGATCTGTACCTGAAGCAACTCAACCTCAATGGAAGTCTAAAGTGCCCTCTGGCCAATGGGGCAGTTCTAAGCGATCTTGGGCAACGAGTGGAGCAAGTGCAGCAACTTCCCTGGCGGAACTTGATAGTCACCGGCGATGCTCTCTGGGATGGTGAGGATCACTACCAATCCACACTGGACTATCTGCGCCAGCATGCTGTGAGAAAAGTGGGAAATCAGAGCATTGCAGGACATGTCCTTCTCAAGGAACCCTTCTTGAAGAATCTGCAAAGCAAGCAGTCCCTGCCCATCGATCTGAACTTCACCCATTTGGCCGAAGATGCCCTACTGCGCAGGACTGTCACAAACGAAAGCCAGGTTATCTTAGCTCCCCAAGAGCTACTGGGATTGGTCAAGGCTAAAACACTTCACCTGGACAAGGATGCTCGCTTTGGGCTGGTGAACGGAATCGACATAGAACGACTCAATGCCTCACTGTACCGCCTGTCCAGTGGAGAAGCCATTGCAGCGGATCTTCACTTCCTCCAGGCTCCCAGGATTGGTAAACTTCAACTGGAGCGTCCCGAAGTGAATGGTTATCCAATTGGGAGTATTTACCAGCAGGGCCAAGGGCAATCCTGGCCATCGGTGAAGTTCAAGCAACTGGTTGTGGAACAGGATCTCAGTCTGGGGAGTGTGAACGAAATGAGTCTGGAGTACTTCCTGCAGCATCGCATTCCCCTGAGGGGACCTGCCCTAGAGGTATTCGGATCACTGAGCTTTGAAAACCTTCAGTTAGGCGGTCAACCACTCCTTCGCTCTATTAATAACATTCCACTGGATAACCTAGTGGTGCGACATAGCAACCAGGCGCAGAGCATCACAGGGGCGAAGACCTTCCATGGAGGTGTGGAGTTCACGGGACCCGGTCATGTGATGAATCTGAATGGACGTGAGCTTAGCGACAGCTACAGGGGCAGCATCTTCCGGAACAGCGACTACAACATCGACAGTCTGGTCCTGGACAGAGCACTCTTTCCAGGAGGCCTTGTCCTGGCAGGAAGTCAGAGCCCCAGTCGAATGCGCACGTTGGAGGAGCAGAGCAATCCCCTAGAGCAACTGCAGGAGCTGCTGAAGCAGGGCAATCAAAGCTCTCACAAAAGCCTGCTCTATCTGGACCATGACCCTGACATACTGCAATCTAGCTGGGTGAAACCGCCTCTGAAGGGATCTCCAGAGTTCCAGGTTAGTCTACCCTTGGGTGATTCGGCTCCCTGTCAGCGGCGGAGCCTGAGGGCTCAACTCCTCATCCCCGAGGGCCGTGTGCTCCTGGCCAACGTGAGTGTGTCCAACCAACTGATACGGCTCAGCTCCGGGGATGTCCGGGCCAAGGTGCAGAACCACTGTCACCGTCCGGCGCGGAGATTGCGCAGCAGGATCAGCATTAGCTGCCGGAATGAATCCCATACGCTGGGAATGCGTCAGCCAGTGGAGGCCATGGAACTAATGGAAGTGGAGGAGATGGTACTGCTGCTTCTGGGCACCGAAGAGGAGGTTCGTGTTTTGCGGATAAAGCGGAGCAACTGCAGTCTCACCGACTGGCAATCCGTGTTGCCAGCAGATGGTCGCCTAATGAAGGTCATTCGAGGGAGGATTGAGGACTCCCAGGAGGATCTGCTCCTCACCAGTGGCTTGAGCAATCACCGTCCGGTCCTGGCCATCCATGCCAGGGATCCTGCGAGTCACAGCTTCAAATTGCTCCAGTTAATCCAGGGCTCCTACGATCTGGCTGAGATGCAAGAGAACCAATTGCTGATCAGCTGCCTGGGCTGCCGGCATGTAGCCATCTTTAGAAGGATGTTAGACCACTTTGAGCCCATCCAGCAACTGAGTTTCCACGAGCGCATTCAGCAGCTAAGCCCTTTCAAAGTCGCAGAAACGCAGTATCTTCTGGTGACAACGCAACCGGGCGAAGAGCACTTTTACCTCTTCAGCTACAATCAGGTGGGCGGTTGGCAGCAACGCACTTTTGGCTATAAGAATCAGCACCCCTGGGCTTGGCCTCTGGTGAAATCTGGCCAAAAACTGGAATCGATAGAGACTGCAATCCTACTGCTCTGCGGTAAGGAGAGGGAATGCAGTCTGGTCAAGGCCCTACTCGGTTGAAATCTGCATCTGTAAGCCATGTATATTTGTATCTACTGTATATAGCCATGTTTACTCTTTGTATACTAATGAATTGTTAAGTTTTGTTAAATCAAAAAGGTATTATTACTTTTGGAATGAAGC
This sequence comes from Drosophila biarmipes, assembly GCF_025231255.1. Taxonomy (NCBI): domain Eukaryota; kingdom Metazoa; phylum Arthropoda; class Insecta; order Diptera; family Drosophilidae; genus Drosophila; species Drosophila biarmipes. Next base: position 8,129,662 of record NC_066611.1, on the reverse strand, counting down.
AACCAATGTATACTAAGTATCTTATATGTGTAATGCCAGATTTTTTTGTAATATGCCTAAAGTTTTTAAGCATGAAATCTGGTAAAAGAAGCATCAGATAGAGATTATCACACTCCTTGGCTTTATCATTGTTATAAAACCTAGGAAATCTTACTTACTAAGTTCCCCCCATTGCTAAGATCATAAGCCCCCTTGGATCCTCTTCAGACCTCTTAGGTCGAAAAGCTCTTGCTGCTGATGGTGATGACGTAGCCGGTGAACACCAGGAATCCCAGGATGCCCCAGATGGAGCTGTTCTGATGGCCACCATCTCCAATTTTGGCCAGGATCCACTCCACATGACTGGCCACGTCCTCGAAGCCACCATCAATGCTCCTCAGACCTAGCAGGCGATCCCGCTCCGTTAGAGTGGCACCTGCATCCATGTAAAGCTGGCCCGGAGTGGAGTTGGTGGCCTCCGGCTGGACGCAAATCCTTGGGGACTTGCTCTGCTGCTGGTGGCAGGATGTGTGGGTGGCATTCAGTGTCACCAGGTCGTGCAGCTCGCGAATCTCGGCGTCATAGCCCCAAGTGCTGATCTGCAGCAGATTACTGGATTCCGAATCCAGAACGGAAGTGGTGCCAGGAGAGGGTAGACCAATTGGTTGAATATGGGTCTGATCCAGAGGCACATCCTTCTCCAGCATTAAAATGGCCAGAGCCAAGTCCTTGGGAGGCTGGTGGATGTGGGTCACTCCAAAGAACAGGCCCCGCTCATGCGGGGCGAATCTCTGGGGGTTGCCGAGCATAACGCGCAGTTCCGAAGGATGGTAGTAGTTCTTCTTCACCTGACTGTAATTAAAATAATGTAACATTATTATATATTAGATTTTGTTTTGTGTTGCCTTCAATTTTACAACTTTCAGAAAAACAAGTTGGGAATTATAAGCTGCCTGTGACCTACCTGAAGATGCAGCTGCTGACGGTGAGCACAACAGAGGGCGCCACCAAGGCGCCCGAGCAGATGTGTCCCTTGCCGAAGTAATCCCGCTCCAGGGCCAACAATCTTATGGATGCCTGGTGTGGGGCTGGCATTTTCGGCCGGAACCGATCCTCTCCAGTCGCCGCTGCAATGGCATCCATTTCGGCCAGGCCTATGCCACGTTTGGCCGCCAGATCACGATGGGTATAGGCTGCCGGGGATGGAGAACGTGCAAAATTAGTGAGCCGCCGTGAAGGTTAATCCGAAAGCCTGATAAGCAATCGGGATCCGATCGGAATCCCCCCATGGAAACAGTCTCCGAGTGCAGTCCCCGTTATCACCCAGCAGATATCAGCAAACTTTGACGCCTGGTCAGCGCCCCGATCACTCCCTGATATGGCGATAGCTTCTCTGCCCGGTGCACAAGTCCCGGATTCGACCCGATCAGGCCACCGCCGTGGTTCCCGGCGTGATCGCAGATATGATACCGGGAGTGTGGTATCTAGAGCCCCGGCCACGGGCCGACTAAGCCCAATCGTATCGAACCCACTGAACCCACTCTACCCCATCCACCCCGGAAGCTCGAGACGATCACGCGATTATAGATCGCCAATTGCTCAATTTGGAGTGACGCACTGGAGGCGGTCAGCGATTTGGATAGTCGTGGGATTATGCCAAAGTACGGTGGATATGCTAAATGCGTCGGCACTTTAAATTCCTCCCTATCGAAATCCACAGTAAGCACAGCTTTTTAAGAACCAGGAGCTGGCATTGTAATAACATTCCTTATCTCGAGCCTAATTTTAGAAATCGTGACTGTCCAAAATATAAAATTACTCTTGATTATCAGGGTGAACTTTTGGCGCAAACAAAAAATGTTTGAAATGTTTAAATACAGCGGAACAAAAAGTTCAAATCGAGGTTGATTCGTTTGAATAAGTATGTGAGCTAATACATTCATTCATGGCCATTGCAAATCAAAGTTCTTTGAAACACCATAGGGTACTTGTGGTATCTCTATTACTTGTACCTCTATTGCTTACTTGCAGTTTCTTTTGAAGTTTGCACAATTAGCTCTCATGTCATAACTATTCAAGTATCAATAGCAAGTTTGAATTGGCATAATACCACTCGGAAAGTTAGGAATCGGACTTTCTACGACTACTAAGTGTGTTGTAATATTAAAATACCGAAAATATCTCTCTTGAAATAGGAAAACCCTGACCTCCTCAAGTTTTAAAATGGTATAATATCACTTGCTAAAATATTCTTCTGTAACTTAATGGCTTGTAATACCTAAATTCGGATGATTAATTGATTATAATAATATAAAAACTGGCATAAAATTATATAATAGAATTTGTTAGAACTTTCTTTAATAACTAAATGCCTTGAAATACTTAAATTCAGATCATTACTTGATGTAATACTTAAATTCGAATGACTACTGGATCATAATAAGAAATGGTTCACCCATTTTAGCTACTAGAGTTTCCAAAATAGTATTAAGCCGATTTATAGACCCCCAGAGGTTTACCAAAAAATACGTTTAAATAGTATATACCAAATCCAGTATTAAGCTCGATCTTTACCACTATATAATAACCTTTACTTACTTGTTTGCATTTCAGTGCATAGAAACGCAAAGATCAAGGTCTTCACGATCTTTCGCCAGTGATCGTTCAGCTGCATGATGCAAAACGTGTCCCGAACACGGAATTTACAAAGGAAAAATATGAAAAAATAATAGCTGATCCCGGTGATCAGTGATCGATGATCGATGATCGATGACCGAAGCGATGCCAAGTTTTTCGCGGAGAGCGTGCTGCGGTTCACCTGTCGGGAGCTCCGAGCGATGAATGAAGAAATTATAGCGCGAGCTTCTTTCCTAAATCGAACGAACGCAAATTCGCAAAGCGTTCTTAGATAATTCCATAAATTTTTGTTTTGGTTTCGTGAGTCTTGAATCCGACTCGCTTGTTATTGTTGTTGATAAAGCTATAGTAACATACGACCCAGGCACCAATACTTGGGAATCGCCGAATCGAACTGAATCGAAGCGAATAATAAACAAACACACACGCTCCATCGGTATCGATAAGAACGCATTGCCTGTCAACATTGTTTTGATTATTATTTCTATACTGGGGTTCAATTTGTTTGTGTTTTGAAGCTGGGATTACAATTGGTCAATCGGTCAGTTGGCTTCAGAGTCAAACTTGACGAACCCCTAAAAAGGAAATCAATAATTATCCACTCTACCGATAACGTGGAAATATTATTAGGAATAATATGTTCTAAGAAGTCCATTTGGTACTTGAGTATTTCACGGGGCTTTTGAATGTCCATTCTCTGGATTGATAGCAAAAATGTTTTATGAGAAGCACACAAAAAACTAAGATCATTTAAGTCTTAGTTTTTAAACTATAATAATTAGTTTATTATAATAATAATGGAATTTATTATAACTATTTTTTTACTTATATTTGTTTTGTTATTTTTTTTTATTTTTTATTATCCTGATGTATTACAATGTAATAATAAATATTATGTGAATAGAAAAAAATATTCTGAAGAACCTCTCGCATGCCTGAAGTGTAGCGGAAATGTGTATTGCGCCTTCTCGAGAACTACATACATATAACAAATCTTGAAGTGAACTAAAATGGAAAGCAGATTACATGACAAAGTGTGGCTGATAAGGATCGATGGCCCGAAGATTGCGTGCATTCCGGCAAAAAGTTGGTGTTACCCAAAAGCGAAGATTAATAGTGCTGTAACGCAGCCTTGAGAAGAACCTCTCCAAGTCATAGATAGAAAGTGCTCCCTTGGTTTGGTACTGCCGATTGCCCAATGCAGCTGGCCTCCTTGACCTTGTCTGCACGTTTGATCGGTTGATTAGTGGAACTGGACTCACTCGTGTCGAGCGCCCTGCAGTCACGGACGCCACTCTTTCTGGCCCGGACCGTCTGGAACCATAAAGATTAGCTGTATCAGGTGGTCACTGCCATTCATCGGACTAGTGAAATCAAGTCCCTTTCTGCGCCGTGAACTATTTTTAGCTAACTAACAACAACTGCGACGATAGCCCCACGATCGGGGATTATATGGGCCGTTGAAATTTTGGGGCTAAGAAGTTTTATAGACCGCCTAGAAGTAGGCAATATTTTTTGCAACGAAGAAAAGCTTTTACACTAGCAAAGAAAATGGTAAGAAATGGTGACTAGGCTTATTCTTACACTTAAGAAAATATCCTTAAGTATTATAAACCTACCAGTGTGTAAGTTACAATAAAAAAAACTGACGTTTACTAAATAAGTAAGTTATTTATTTATAGCTTCTAAATCAAAACTTTTTAGTTTCTTTTATAATATCTATTTTAATATACCTTTAGTGTTGGTTCTCACAAAATAGAGAATCTATATTATATTAATATAATCATATTAAAATATGTGTAAAACTCAAAGTAAAGAAAATAGAGTCAAATTTTAGTTCTTAGTTTATTTAAGTAACTCTAAGGTAATCAGAACTGATTAGTCATTAGCCTCAGGGCGAGAAAACTAGGCAAGAGAAGGCTCACAGTTCCGACCATGACGCCCATGGCACCACCACCTCCATTATTATCGTCATTGCCATCACCACTTCCATCGCCGCTTCCGTCACCACCTCCATCACCGCTTCCGTCACCACTTCCGTCACCACTTCCATCACCATTCGGATCCTCGCCCATGTTCTCCAGTATCCAGTCGTAGTAGTACGACACCTCCGTGTAGACACCCGGCAGCCTGGGAAGGGCACACTGAATGCCCCAGGAGACCACGCCGGCCAGCTCACTCTGGCACACCAAGGGTCCTCCGGAGTCGCCCGAGCAGGCGTCCTTCTCCCCCACCTCCAGATAGCCGGCGCACACCATGCCCGCCTTGATCAGATGGCCCAGATCGCTGTCGTTGATGCAGTGCTCCTCGCTGATCATGGGCACATCGACGGTCATCAGGATATCCGAAATGTAGCCCTCCTCCGTATTGCCCCAGCCCGTCACCTGGCAGACGACGCCCTCCGCGACGGCAAACCGATTGAGGGCGATGGGACGAATGGTCGGGTGACCGGTGGGCACGGTTCCATTCAGCTTCAGCAGGGCGATGTCCTTGTCGTAGGTGGACAGGTCGAACTTGTCCAGCTGCATGATCCGCTCTTCCAGCGTGAAGGTCAGCGTGTTGGTGCGATTGTAGCGATCCAGGTTGCCCATCACCACGATGAACTCCTCCTTGGGCACAAAGGTTCCGTCATATATCACCTGACTGGCATACAAGTTATAAGAATTAGTTAGGAAATGAATTAGTTCATTGTTAATTAATCTATAGGTTTGTGAGGCCTTCCAGAAAGGTAAGTCAAAGGGATTGGCTTAAGTGATCGCAACCTCGGAAAGGTGACCCAGTCTATAAAATCTTACAATACAAATTTCTATTTTTTCCCTAAGATTTTGACTTTTAAAAATAAAATTTAGCATTCTTAAGTGATTATTTTCCTTATGTGCCAAAATAAGATTATAGTTTTCACTATCCAATATATAAATAGTACATTAAAAAAAATGGTCTTAAATCATCAAAATTATTATTAAAAATATTAGGTTTCTTGGCTCTATCCATTTAAAAGTATAATATCTTTTACAAGTTTATGCTTAATAACAAATCTTTAGCCACTTTATAATGTTCTAAAGATAAGGTTTGGTGACCTTAAGCCAAGTTTTCCAGAAAGGTGACCCTGCTCTTTAAAGTAGTTGATGTCCCTGAGTCACAAAATATTTTTCAAGAATACTTTAATTATTAATTATTATAGCGCCATAAATACTTTGAGATTTCTTCGAACCGATAAGGTGGTATCAAACATTCCAACTTAACTTGATGTTCCCCGAGATTACACAACTTTCCGGGAATACTTCCTGATACTTTTCGGAATACCCCTTAAACCCACTGATCTCTAGCCCAACTTACTCCACAAAGCAATGGGCGGCGGTGAGTACCCATCCTGGTCGGATGAGCGATCCTCCGCACAGGTGTCCCGTGCCAAAGAAGTAGCCATCGTTGAGGGCCTTTCGGATGCCCACCTGGTGCCTGGTGGCCCCCAGCGTGGCCTCCGTGCCATTGATAATCCTGCCGGGGTCCACATCGAATCTCGGCCGGATGGCCTGTGTCCGTGGAACGGCTCCTTAGGGAACATAGTTAATTCAATGATGAATCCATTAACTCCAAAAAAAAAAAACCGGCTACATACCTCTCAGTTCCGCCGGCAGGGAAGTGAGCAGAAGGGCTACCGCCAAGTATTTCACCAATCCGATCATTCCAACCATCTAGATGCTAACTCCTCGACGTGGCGACACCAACTAATGAAGGAGCCGAACCCATTTGTCCAATATCGCGGCCAAAATAAAAATCTGGCACTGGGCGGGCATCCTAATCTAATCAATAGACATCGTACAATACCATAGAACATGGCGAAAAACGCCGGACTGACTTGTCACCGCCGGGGACCCGAAGACCTGCGTCCGGGTTTGACGAACTGCAGCCTTAGGTTTTGAGTGCCACCGCTGGGTTTTCCAATCTCTGGGTTTACCACACCGATTTATGGGGCACTCGAATGCGGGGAACTACCAGGGGATTTCCTAAAAGTGTGTCCAAGATTAAATGATTTCTATCTTCGTATCTCTGGAAGATCTTTGGGTTTTCCCGGCCTATGACTAAAGGGTAAATTCAATTTCTTAGGGCTTTATCTTTAGCTTAAATCATTTATTTCTATAAATTGTTGTATTAAAAGAGTGTTTTCATTTTACAATTATAGGTTAAGTACCCTCTCATATCATTTAAATATCTTTGATCTCCATTGCGAAATTATTGCCCATTGTTCGAGTTCAATTAAAATATCACTTCCACTCGTCATGTGCAAACAATATTGATTATTCAGTCCCATTTCTGACATTGCCAGATGCCAAATAAACAATTTAAACAAAATCAAAATCTACGTTACGCAGATATTGAAAACCATGGGTTCCGACCACAAGATACTCATCCATTACGACTCCTTTTCTAGGTGAATTCCATATTTTAGTAAACAAATAGTAAAAGCTTTATATCTTGTTCCAATAAGCTTGTATTTACTTTACCATAAAACCAAGAAACCAATGAAAAAAAAGGGGTTTGGCAAATTCATTAAGCGATTTGGCGGCTTTTAATCGACGGCTGTGAAGGACAGAAGAGAAACTGTCTTTGAAAACTCAAAAAATATTAGGTACATTTATTTTTTAGTAAGTGTTTTATAAATATATTGAAATTAAAACTTAAAGATTTAATTGCCTTTTGAACAATGCCAATTCATTATTATTTATTTTGTATTATTTTCATTTAATGGTATTCTTTCCACAAGTTTAAAGGGTAAAGTTGTACCCCGTACCAAGAGACTCCTTGTACCCCTTAGTGGGCCCCTCCTCCTCTGATGTCATCAAAACCGTCGATCACCGTCAACTATTGGACAATCTACAAGTGGGTGCCTCCTCGCCACGATTAGATAAATCAGTTGTAGAACAGACAAGAGAAAGCGATTTATTGTGCTGTCCGATCGTCAGAGAAGGCTAATGATAAGTCCCAGAAGGCCAATATCCAAGAACTGAGATGCCACAGATCGGCGGCTGGACAGACTCTGCGGCGTCATTTGGCGGTACTCGGAGTAATCCAGCGAAGCGTTGGCCTTCCGAATCCATTCTAGGAAGTGCGAGATGTTGGTATAAACACCTGGATAGCCTGGATCCGCACAGCCCACGCCCCACGATATTATTCCGGCCAAATGCCCGTCGCAGATCAGCGGTCCGCCGGAGTCGCCCTGGCAGGCATCGATGCCGCCCTGCAGGAATCCGGCGCACATTTGGGAGGCCGGTAGCTTGTAGATCACCTGGCAGAGCTCCTTGTTCAGTATCGGTACTGGGGCCTGTTGCAACGAAGCAGATTTGTCCTTCTGCGCAAAAAAGTAAAACTAAATTAAAAATCATTGTTGAAGTAGGTTTGAATTGCCAGCAATGAGAACTATGCGGACAAACCATTTTTAGTAAATACCTTTTTCAATAAAAACTGTGCTAGCATGGGACTAATTTTAATATAACAGATTCTTACGGACGCTCCCTTATGCGGACACACTATGGTAACACTTACCTAAAACTTTGTAACATACATACGTTGGTTAAAGGATGCTCTCTTATGCGGTCAACTATTTTTACTAAAAATCAGATTAGTGTGTGCTTTTGATTTGGTAAGATACATTCTTAAACGGACAATCTTTTGAGCGGACAAGTAAAGACCAATACCTGTGCAGGGGTTGGGAATGTGAACCTTATAAGGACACATCCTTTTTTGATACAGGTAGAGGACGCTCCCTTTTTCGGACACAAGTAGCACACATCTATTTACGGACGCTCTCTTGAGCGGACAAAAAAACATCTAGTCATGGGTTGAGAATGAGATCACTTACCTTGGTGACCTTGCCCCAGCCGTGTATGAGGCAGATGGTGCCCTCTTCCGGTGCATCGATGGCCAGCGGAATGGGTCGAATCGCCAGCGATTGCCACGGAATAAATCCATTGAGGAAGAGCAGGGCGATGTCGTTCTCCAACGATGTCATATTGTACTGCTCGTGGCCAACGATCTGCTGGACGAGGTACTCCTGGGTGAAGCGGTCCGTATGATCGATGGCACTGCTGCCGGCGACGACCACGAATTGCTCCGGATCACGGTATTGCAGCGGTACCGAGTTATTTCTAGGGAGGGTACTTATGATACATTTATTTTATAATGTCCTATCTGGTATGTTCACCCACATGGCATAGCAGTGGGCCGCCGAGCAGACGACCCGCTGGGAGATGACCGCTCCGCCGCACACATGACCCATTCCGAAGCGCCGCTGGTGGATCGGACGCCGGCGCACGGACACCTGGAAGGGCACCTGGTCAATGGTCACCGTATAGCCGCCCACAATCTTCGGCAGGATCACAAAGGACGAGGCCGTGGACATCGGCTGGAGAATCTGGGCGTGACTATGCTTGGGATCGGCCGCTAGAATCAGCAACATCAGCTGGCACATCCATTGGTGGTCCATAGAGTGCGGCAAAGTCCCACAAGCGTATGTAGTTCCCCTCCCGATTAAACACACTCGACATTGATTACGAAAAGGAAATCAAATTTTTAAAATATGATGTTTGAAACAGTGTCTAAACGATCCAATTAATAGGATTTTAAAAATGATATAAAGATATTAGCAAGTGATATTATAATATTCTCTGGAAACAATATATAATATTTAGAGAGGTTTGATTGATGATTTAATGGAATATTGAAAATTTAAAATACAAGGCTTATTGAAACGGTCCTTTTTGAAAAAAGAATAAATTTATTAAATAATTTGCTAGACTAAAGTATCGATTAGATTCTGAGATCCAAGACGAAGGCAAGGGTCAGTGTAAGACAAGTCCCGAGGAAGGACCAACCCGATCCCAGCCGAACTCCTCCACTATGATAGAGCGTGTAGTTCAGGGAGTTGTTCTTCTGGACGATCCAATTGTGGTAGTACGAGACATTGGTGTAGACGCCCGGATAACCAGCTGCCGCGCACCCGGCGCCGTAGGAGACGATCCCAGTCAGCTTTCCGTTGCAACTCATGGGTCCACCGGAGTCGCCCTGGCAGGCGTCCACTCCCCCAGTCCAATATCCGGCACACACCTGCGAAATCGGAACGGTGCCGTAGGCAATGCGACAGGTGGTGTAGGCCACAATGGGCACCGTGGCGGACTGCAGGGTATTACTGCTCACAATGCCACCCTGAAAGAATATATGATATGGGATTTTATTAATAAAATAATAGGTAATCCTTCAATAAAGTAGAAATATAGGATTGGGAACTTTGAACTTTCAGCTAAAACAATATGTAGTATTAGAATTACGTTATAAATGTTTCTTCTAATTATTTTTATATTATATTATATTAAAATATTATTATTAAGTCTTATTCATTGTTTATGTTAATCCTATATTATTTATCTTAAAGTTAACATTTTTTATTCTGATTTTCTTTTGTTTTTATCAAATGTCGGCTTCCAAAAATCTTTAAAATCAAGTTTTTAGAGTATTTAAATTTAAAAAAAATAATTTAATCTGATCTGCTGAAAATATCTTGAATAGATCAACTTAATAGATCATATCTCAAAATATTTTTGTAAATTATACGATTATTTCTTGGGTATTTGGTATGTTTATCTAAGGAAAAAAAATCACAGTACACCGAACAATCTCGAATTTAAATTATATATCATATCGCAGAATTGTTTTTATAAATTATTTTGCTTATATAAAGTCCACACCTATTTTATAAGCATGGACTATAACAATTTAGAAACCCCAAACAGTTTGTTATTGTGTGTAATTTGGAGACTTTTAAAACATTCCTGGGTGCTTAGTACTCACCTCCTGGAGCAGACCCCATCCAGAGATCAGGCACTCAGTGCTCGTGGCCACAACTTGGCTGTTTAGGGACAAGGCCCTCACTGTTGGCCAGTTCCAGGGAATATAACCATTAATAAACATCAGTGCGATGTCGTTGGTCAGAGAGTCCGATTGGTAGTTCTCATGGACGATCAGCTGCTGCAGGTAGTACTCCAAGGTGAGATTGGTGTAGCTCTTCAGATAGGTGCTGCCCATGACTATGACGAACTCACCAGCAGCTCGGTACTTCTTTTTATCGGTGCTAAAAATGAGAAACTATTTTGAAACATTTTAAGCAGGTTAGGCATCCTACTCACATGTAACAACAATGGGCGGCGGTGACCACCAAGCGCTGGGAAATCACCACTCCGCCACATAGGTGACCGGAACCATAGCTCTTCTTTTCGTTGGCGGTCAGACGGACGGACACCTGGTAGGGAACCTGTTCTATAGTTGTCGAACTGCCACCCACAATCTTGGGCTCTATGGCTCCAGCCCTCTCAGCTCCAAGATCTGCAAGAATAGTGGGTAAAGAGATACATTTATAAGGAATACACTCGTATATAGGATCTTATTATACTATATGGTTAAATATCGGTCATGGACATGACATCGGATCCACCTCCTTGACAAGTTACTATATCAAATACATATATATGTATAGACAAATACTGTTTATCGGTGGCCAAGAGATAGCTGGCATTGTTGTCTTAACAAGAAAGTACTTCAGAATTATAGGGTGAGCGCTTTATAGCTCCTTAGTGGCTTGGAAAAAACAAAGCAATCTAATCGAATGTGTTGTGATTGCCACTCCTTGGAAAATTATTTGGATAATTGTTCTTTTGCCCTGTTAAGGTCTACATTAGTCATGGCAAAAGTTTGGCAATAAATGGCAGAATCAGTCTGGTGATGGTAATACTCTCACTTCCTTCGATAAAATGTTAATAATAATTGAGAGATAACAAGGGAGGGGTTTTTACGACCGTTTTGTGAATATTAAAATTATAATTAATGATATATTATAAATTAAATCAACTTTTTTAAATAAATATAGGCTGATTTTTATAGGTACATTTAAAAATATATGATATTAATCATATATAAATTGGTTTTATTTAACCAATAAACTTGAAAACTGCCATTAACACGATGTTTTCTTATCTTAACCAAAGACTTTTGTTAGAAAAGAATAACCAAAACAAAAAGAAAAAAAAAGTTGCTTGAGAGATAACTTGTCATTGAAGATTTATTCTCTACACAAAATTCACTGATTTTGAGTTCACTTCTTCAGCCATAAAATATCGCAAAATTTTTAAAATGCCTTCTGCATTTTTAGTATAATTTTATAATATTGGTAAGACTGCTTAGGCGTTAATTAGATCGATGACTCACTTTCACCGGATGCCAGAACGCCTAGGAAAAGCGATATGGCCACCCAGACTTTAGCCATTTCTTTGGCGATATAAAAGAACCGATTTGAATGGAAAGTAGAGTCTAAAATATTGGATTTTTAAATCTTTTGGCCCTTAACTATTATCGACCGAATTTCTTGAACCGAGCCACCGCAATGAGCCATCAGACCCATGGCCAGTTGATATTATTTGTGGCTGCCTAGGGCTTATCTTATCGCTAAATGTGCGTAAATTGAATGTTGCCAAAGCCCCAAAGCAGCACATCGACAACGGCTCGATAGGTCGATCGGGTGCCATAAAAGTAAACAAATGCCAAATCAGAGCGAAATTCATTTTTGATTTCGATGGCACTAGGCGCGGATGGGTTTGGGAACACCAAGCCCCATAGCAACAACTTGACTCCTACTAAGGGGTGTTTTCTCGACGGCAAGTTAAACTAAGTGTGGGCCTGAAACCTAAGAACCCTGTGGAATTTTACAGCTCAAAGGCAAAATATTGTGTTATTTAATAATTTGAAAAGTACAAAATAAAATAAAATAACTAATTTTTGCCATTCTATATTCTAATTCGAATTATATTTTTTTTCTTCTATAACCAAACGTTTTTTTTCCAATATGTAGCAATCCCAAAAAAATTGATTTTTTTCAATACAATTTATTAGTCACTGTCATAAAACATATGAACAAAGTAAAATAAACCATGAATTTCAGACTGGCCCTCCCAAATAAAATAGTGACTAATCGTATGATATGTAAAATGGGATTTTTCCGCCATAAAACAAGTACAAGTAGATATCTTTGGTACGAGATAATAATATATAGTTAAGTAAATAATTAAATGGCCCTTTTGCAATCCTTCAAGACCTAACTTAACGAGGCACTACGTATTCTAGTTAATCTAGAAATTTTCTTATAATACATACAATATTTTATATCCTTTTATCACTGGGGATTTATAGTGTCTGATTTTATCAATCAAGAAAAAAAACCTATGGACTGGACCTTAAATTTTATATGAAACACCATTTAGAGAGGGAGTATTTCCTTACTACTCTTTTTTGCTGACTCCGTGCTTGATAATCATGTTCTTGGTGTGCGCTGCCGTGCGTTGTAGTATGGCCTTTAGCTCCTCCAGCTCACTGAGCGGCTTCGTTGGCCCATTGTCCACTTCGGTGTCCACGTTTGCTGCAGGAGAACCAAGAACTTCTGGTTCTTGAATGGATACTTTTGGGGAATCAAGGCCCTTGCCTTCTTCAATAAATGGTTTGGGAGTATCATATACTTCTTGAACAGTTTCAATCTGCCGCAAGATGAACTCCACAGTCTCTGCTGATGTTTTAGTTTTCTCGGTTTCCTCAGTATCAGGTGTTTCACTTTCCTTAGACACGGGTTCAGTTTTAATGTCAGCTATACCCACAGTAGCATTAACTTTGGTTAGTTTCGCCAGCGAAGATTGGGCAATCGTAGCCGATGTGGATGGCTCTTCGGCATCTTGTACAGTTTCCATTTTAATGTGTGGCTTTAACTCAGTAAACCAATTATTCGCGTCTGTCTCTTCGGAACTCTGGGAGCTTTTGTACTTGATTTGCGGTTTAGAACGGCGCTCCATTACCTTGCGCTCCAAATGGTATGTATTGGCTTCAAGGGCCTTGCGCTTTCTGAAAATATTATATATATAAATATAATATATCAGAGTATTTAAAGAATATGAAGTATAAACCGAACCTATTGCGTGGAGACAATGCTTTTGGCGATGCAGCTGCATAGTATAAGGGAACCTTAGAGCCTGGCGTTGTTGATTCCGCCGAATTTGTAGAACCAGTAGACGGGGTCTTGGGCTTTACATCCTGCAAGGCGGGCGAGGAAAGCGCAGGTGACCTGCACGAGGGAGGTTCGTCTGCAAATGCCTCCTTTACTTGCTGATAGGCAGCAGCATGGTCCAGCAGTTTCTGGTGCTCTGCATTGAAAGCCTCGACATCAAATGGCTTGGTAACCGCAGTCACTAGGGGAAAAAACAGAATATTTAGTGCTTATTAATAATATTGTCTATGAATTGTTGGGAGATATTTTAAATACCTAAAGTTTTTTAAAGCAACAAGGGCTTACCTTCAGATTACAGGGACGATTCTAACTATGCACACATTTTTTAAAAAAATTGTTTAAAATTTCTGAAAAAGTGTTTTGAACAAAAAAAATTAGTTTTTTGTCTGATATAACAAAAATAATAGTCTCAAAGGGGAACGAAGAAGTTGTTTAATTTCCAATCCAATGGCATTCAAATTTGTTATTTGAAAAAATATCTGAAATACATTTTTTCGCCCTTAATATTCAGTTTTTTGGCTGCCTTAAAAAAACTAACTCAGATAGTGGAATGTCATACCTCGTCGAGCTCGTTGTTTAATTTCCAATCGATTGGCATTTAAAATTTTTTGTAATTTTATAGATTTTTCTCAATCATTGTGGTGCATTGCCCAAAAATATCTGAATCCCATTTTTCGCCCCAAATATTTAGTTTTCTGGCTGCCATAATAAAAATAAATATTCTATTTACTACTTTTGTACACTAACTCTAAAAGGGAAGTAAGGCCCTTGATGGTATTTTGTGAACATATATATAACATTATTGAAATTTACTTAAAAGCACTTCCAAAAAGAAACCAGTTTAAAATGAAAACTGAAACGAAATACTAATATTGCTCCTACTACCAACTACTTAAAAGCACTTCCAAAAAGAAACCAGTTTAAAATGAAAACTGAAACGAAATACTAATATTGCTCCTACTACCAATATTACTAAATTTAATAAAGAAACTTACCCCTCCACAGCTTGTGTCCATCCTTTCGATACTGTTGGAGCTCCTTGTCCTTGGCTTTCAGAAGCTCTATCAAAACGGAAATCTGATCCCGAAGTCCTGCGGCCGTGGCCATCGAATTCATGCAGATTTTGCGATAGAACTATGGGAAAAGCAAAGATTACCAATGTAAACTTTGGGATAGACTGGGCATAAATCAGTTTCTGACCGAAAAACCATTCATTGGATTCAGTTTCCAAAGCCATTTAAGAGGAACCGTGGTGTTGGGCATGGAGTACTTCAAGAGCAGGCCACTCATCTGACCTGCAGAGGCGTCCACTTGCAAGAGATCCGCGGTAAGCAGAGCCAGACGTACTGCATCCTCGGGGAACTTCACGCGTGGGTTGCTCATCTGCATAGAAAGAAACGAATGTTAATGTTAGGTATATACATTATTTATCTTAAACAACTATAACTTACCTTCAAACGCTCCTGGAACTCGTCCTTTGTCACAGTCTCTGAGAAACTTAAATTCTTTCCCGGTTTGTGGAGGTAAAATGTGAGCAGTTCGTTGTGTCCCTCTTCAAAGCAGGTGAACACACAGAGTTCTCCACTTATATCCACTGTTTTCAACAGCATTTTCTCTACTTACTTAATTAATTTTAAACTAAAACAAAAATATTCTCTACCGAAGTCAACAAGAATGTGTTTGTGAAATTCCAGCTGTTGATTGTACTTTAATAGAGATGCTCCTTAAAGTCTTCAGCTTCGATAGTTATCGATAAGTTTCAATAATAAATGATCAATAGAAATGGGTTCTGAAAATTAAAAGGAAAGTTTAGCCTAGAAAAAATGTTTATTTAGATATTTTTAACTTAATTTACTGAATTTTCTTTTATTATATATCGATAGTTTTTTTTTTACTACAAAAATCTAAATTAATGGTTTGACCGTTTGTTAAAATAAAATCCTTGCCATATTCATTATATTCAATTCATTCCAAAAAGTCATTGATAAATAGGTTGCAAGCCTATCGATAACAAGACAACAGAGCTGTTTAAAGTAAAGTATCGATATCACCCTCTTACCGCGACAATTTAAATTTAAAAACCCTTCAATAGACATTACAATATTCCATCTAACACATTATTTTCATAGATAATATTTTATTTCGTTTTAAACATATTTTTTTGTATGTAATACATATTGTTTGTGTTCGTTTACGCAAGCTTATCAAAAAATTCACTTCATTCTGTTGTATGTTATTGATTAACTAGGTTCCATAGCTTGTTTGTTTTTAATTTCACTACCAAGAGAAATGTGTTTATCTCTAGAACAACACGTGCCCGTGCGTATTTATAATATGTATTTCAATTAACTAAACCACGCGAGCGCCGTCGTCTTTAAATGTATAGACATGTATTTATAATATATATATAGTATTGTGTAATAATAAGATCCTAAATGTGTAGAAGATCAGTTATAGTTGTGACCCGCCCCCGAAGGGGGTACAACATTCTAGAGTGGGAATCGATTCAGGAAAGTTTTTCGTTTTCGGCCAATCCAAAACTAGCCTCGTCTAGCCGTCTTTTATCCTCGTGATCCTAGATCAGCCTGTGGCGTCGTTTGAGATTTTTCTGCAGTTTCTTCATCGTTGCCGTGGCATTGGTCGGTCCTCAAATCTGCGGACGTGTCCAGAGCTCGCTCAGATCCTTCTTCAGCTTGCCCAGCTCTGCAAGTAGGGATTGGCTTGGACTTAATTCCCCGGTGAGTTGGCATGGCCTCAGCCCCGAAAAAAGTATGTCTCACTTACCCAGCTGAGCCGGCAGTACTCCGCCGTTGCGGAATCCCAGGTCGAAGCGGGGCTGCACGCCCAGCTGGCTGGCCGAGGTGGATCCCGAGTTCCGGAAGGCAGTGCCACTGAATGGGGATAACATTATGGTTAAAAATCTCATCTGGCAACCTCGGAGGGCTTCAATCCTACCTATAAGGATGCTTCAGGCAGCCGTAGACCTCGCGGTAGCGCCCATAGAGAGTGCCGTAGGATACGCCCAGAATTCTGGCGGCCTTCTTCATCTCGAGTCTTTTGTTTTTGATGGCATCCAGCACCTAAAAAAACAAATAATGTAAGGTTTAAAAAATTTACATTACATTATTTTTAGCCTTAAAAATAATAGGGCATTTTAAAATATTACAAAATACATTTTTAGAACTTTTGTACCTCGCCTCCATCATTACATTTTCAAGGTTTTTCAAATAATTTATGATAAAATAGCATTGTCACACCCTAAACAATTAGTTTAATTTGTGTTTTTTTGCCATAGAAGCTTTCTACATTTGTAGTTTGCCATTACAAAGTGCAAACTACAAAACAGACGTAAATGATTACCAGGTTTTTTAAAGCAAATAACAAAAAAAACTATTACAAAAAAGAAAAAGTGGAACAATATTTAACTGGTTTTTATGTGTTACTTTTTCAGCACTACTTTTTTCCCAGCTTAGTATTTCATTTCAAAATATAATATTAGGTCATCAAATCCCTTTTTCGTATTGTAAACATTTTAAATGTAAATAGTTTTAGGCAAAAATAAGAATTAATAATGTTATACAATGGATTAATAGAAAATACAAAAAAAACCAAGAAAAGAACTCAGAAAACCGCCAAGAAAGCTTCATAAAATATGTATAAGCTGGCTCAAAGAAACAATAGAATAAATAAAATATACCAACAATAGCCAGAAAAATAGGAAAAATAAATAGATGAGAAAAAATATATATTCCAAAAAATAACCGAGGGAAATTTCTAACTGGCCCATATGTAATTTACACTGATAAAAATTAATAATCAAAAGACCTATTCATATCTTTTTTTACATCCATTTATATTATATAAAATTATACTATTTTAATTTTAAAAACATTTAATCAAAAAAAAATAGAAAGTGAAGAGATTTTTATTAAAAATTTAAGTATAATGTATAGTATATTTTAATATATATTAATATTTTAAACATAAATTTGTATAACAAATAATTATTCAGTTTCAAAAAAATTTAAAGTAAATATGTCAAAAAAATATAGAAAGTAAAGAGATTTTAATTAAAAATTTAAGTATTATGTATAGTATATTTAAATATATATTAATATTTTAAACATTATATATTCTTGTTTTGAATATTTTCAAAATAAATCCTTCACATTATTATGAGATGTGTGTTAATATAATTCATTAAAATATTTATTACAACATTTTGAATTTAATGAGCAGATATTTAGTTTCACTATTACATTTTTCATCAGTGTAGATATACAAAAACTAAACTAAGTCACTAACAAAACTTCTAAGAAACTTACGCGCTTGGTGAAGGGTTCCTCCCAGAACTGTGGACGTCGCCCCTTGGCCAGATAGTCGTCCATCTTGATGACGTCCTGCCACTGCGACAGCTCCTCGTTCGTCAGACGCAGCTCGGCGGCATCGTAGTCCTCCAGCTTGATGTCTGGATATTCGGCGGGGGCACTGGCTCCACTGCCACCTGGTTCCTGGCCACCGTTTCCACTTCCGTTTCCGGCTGAGGCATTCACCGCGGCGGCAGCGGCGGCTGCTGCAACGGCTGCGGTGGCAGCCACACTGGCCACATTCGACCCGAATTCGTGGGCCATCAGCATGCCATGCTCGTTGATCAAGTAGGAGGAGCCACTGGTGGCGGATCCGGATCCACCACCTCCTCCTCCTCCTGCTGCTCCTCCGCTCGCCCCCTCGTATTTGCAGGCAAAAGTGGCCGGAATCACGACCGTGGGACGTGGCGACTCCGCCCTGTTCGCCACCAGATGCTCGTTCTCGATCTCCTCCAGCGGCTGCGGCAGCTCATCGGGTTCCGCCTTTGGCGGCTCAGCCTCATCCTCGCCAGACTTCTCATACAGCCGACGGGCATGACGCAGTTTGCCATGCCGTTCGCGCCGCTCGCTGATCTTCTCCAGCTTCTTGGAGGCACTGCCCCCGCTGCTACTGCTGCTGGTCAGCACCTCCGGTAGCGATTCATCGCCGGCTTCCGCCTCCTGTTTGTTGGCATCGCCATCGCTGGGGACCTTGGGCGTGCGACTGCCGTTTGGCTCTGAATTGGACCAATCCTGGCCGGCGGCAGCCGATGGCTCCTGGTCACTGGCCTCCGACTGGAGGAGCTGCTGCTGCTGCTGCTGCTGCTGTTGCTGCTGGTGACGTAGACGCTGGCGCTGTTTGGGCGGGCAGGCGGCGGGCGGGGAGGCCATCGAGGCGGCATGGGCGGCCAGCGGCGGCTCCTCAGCAAAGTGACGGGCCGTCTCCAAGTAGGCGCGCTGGGCGGGCTCCAGGTTGGCGGCGTACTGGGCCAGCTTGCGTCTGTCCGGGAGAGGAAAAAATTCGAGGAAAATATAAGAAACAATTCTCAAAAACAAATAAATATTTATATTAAGGGATTTTCAAGTCTAATAAAGGATTTTGAAAATAATTTACCTACACCAAAAGTGTGTAAAAGTATGCAACAATAATTTTTAAT
The DNA here is from genome assembly GCF_025231255.1 of Drosophila biarmipes. Lineage (NCBI taxonomy): Eukaryota > Metazoa > Arthropoda > Insecta > Diptera > Drosophilidae > Drosophila > Drosophila biarmipes. The sequence continues at coordinate 8,110,451 of NC_066611.1, read as the reverse complement.
ATTTTACCTAATTTTTTTTGGCACGTTTTTAATTTTAATAACACTTGTGATTTTAGAATTTTCTTTAGGTTTGCCCTACCAATCACTCAGGTCCTTTTAAACGTAATTTTAGGTGTATAAAAGTATGTTATGATTAAATAAAAAATTTAAATACATTGTTGCCTACTTTTAGGCCCGTAGACAGGCTTTTCAAAGTGAATTTAACTCTATTGATTTGCGTGGCATTCCCTTATAAAAAAAATCAGCATATACAAATTTTTGAAAGATATCTTACACATTAAACACATCGTAGGCATCGTCAAGTGGCGGACGTCCCCGCTTGCGTTTGGGACCCAGGAAGTGCTCAACGGGTGCGACGCCCTCGAGGGATGGTGCTCCGGATATCGCACCGACTCCGGCTGAGCCCGAGGCACCCGGGAGCGGCGTCATCACGGGCATGCGACCCAGTACACTCTCCATGCCCGGCGACAGGTGTTCCCGGTCGCGATCCCGCTCGCGTTCTCTGTCCAGGATCACAGAGCTGTGCAGATGCAAGGGCGGACCAGCTGGGGGCTGCTGCTGCTGCTGGTGCTGGAGGATTAGGTCCTGGGCGTAGCTCTCTGCCAGGCTGCGCGGCGGCGAGTGGAATTCCGCGGCGGCCATCGGTGGTGGCGGTCCGTCCTCGTCATCGCGCCAGGTCACCTCGGCCAGGCCCTTGATCTTTAGGTCATCCGCGGTCTTCAGCAGTGAAGGGAGACTGGCCTGCAAGAAAAATAAATCAAGGGGTATAAAAATCTCTGTAATAATAGGTGCCATTAAATGTTGAAGAGATTGATTTGAAGTCATTTATAAATACGCTGAAAAGAATACTACGATTTGTTTTGAACTGCAGAGTAATATTACAATTTTTACAGTCTACTTTTAGGTTACTTTGTAAAATGTTTGAAATCTCTAAAAATTTAGTATTTTATTATAATTTGTTTTAAATACAATTATTTTAAAGCCAAGAGAGAAAGTTATACAATTGTAGAACATAATGACTTATACTCACATGCTCCACATTGATTTCGCCCTTGTACATGAACTCGATGAGGCACTTGACCTCCGCGAAGGTCACATCCTTCATAATGATGATCGGATCGCGTTCGCTGGCATAGTTGGAGAGCACGGCGTCGAAGAAGGTGCTGCAGGCGCAGAGGACGACTCGGTGGGCTCGGATGAGCTGGCCCTCGCAGGCCAGGGTCACGTCACAGAAGCAGCCGCGATCCAAGAGCTGGGAGAACATGGTCTGCAGATTGCTATGGTGGTACTTCCACCTCAGGCAGTACTGCTGCGGCAGCATGGTGGTGCCGCGCCTGCTGCTGCCCCGGATGGTGGTGTCTCTGGTGGTTCTGGTAATGCTACTGGAGGTCCTCTCCTTGGGCAATTGACTGCCTGAAAAGCAGAATAAATAAAGTCATATCTATTTAGAACGGTGTCTATGTGAAAATCCAAAAATGCATTTAACAACATAAAAAAGATTTTTAAAGGTATCTAAAATTACTCTACAATATATTTTAAATACCAATATAAAAAGATAAATACGAAAATACCACGTTCTACAATCATAGCATACTTTTTAGCATATTACGAATTTATTTCCAACCTATACAGGAATTCCTCAAGCTATAAATCATTTTACCCACAAAGAAACGCCGCTCAAAGGACACCTTGTATGGCCAACCATGTTTATAATTAATGGCAAAATTAATTTTCTCATTAAATTACCCAGGTTAATAAAAAAAAAACAGATACCAGCGGCGTAAAGTCCTAAATTGACTTTTCTTAATATGTTACATTTTTCCGCCCATCTGAACATGTATTGAATCATTTATGGGTTTTTGTCGTGCCGAGAGCATTATTTTCATCGTTAAACTTGTTATCCCTATGAAGCCTTTCGTAGTGCGTCGGTGTGTAAATGTCAATCGGAGGACATGCAGCTTTTTGCTGTTTAATGAAAGGGTTTGTTGTCGTTTTTTCTTTTTGTTTTTTTTTCAAAGCTTCGGCATGCGGAGATCTTCTCGTTGGCCCTTTTTTAAGGTATTTTTCGAATTAAATTCATCGCAATTTTTTCAGCCAAATAAATAATCGAAATTCCCGCTTTATGTGAGCAAGTTGGGATCGGGGAAAAAACCAAAGTCCTGCCAGTCATCGAATGGCGAGATGTTTTTTCCAGCTCCATTTCCCTGGCAACAAAGAAGCGCCAATGACTTCGGTGGGTGGGGTGAAAAAAATCGGGCGCTATGGTAGTTTTTTCTTTCAGACTGCAGCAACATAAAAATGTTCGTCCTCGTTTTCATTTTATTATTATTCTTCCCTCTCACTCTTCTTTATACACATAAAAAATTTTCATAATTTTCCTTTTCCTTTTTTTCCCTTTTTGTGCAGCGCAAATATTATGCGCAAGGTAAAACTTTACTTTGTTTTTGTCGCTTTTCCCCCTCTATATATATGCATTTATGTAATATATAAATATATATATGTGTGGCATTTGGTGTACATGTACAAAATGAGTTGACGCTTAATAAAAACACAATTTTACACCCCAAACTCAACCCAGCGACCAATATGTCAATATACTTAAACCCAAAGTACGGAAAAAATGAAAAGAGCAATTATAAAATCCCTTTTGTTGTCGATTTCCACAGATTCATCGTAATTGCAAAACAGAATCGACGTGACGAAAGAGGGAAATAAATTGATTTTCGTGGTAAAGATAATGCTACATCCATGGTAAAATAACCTTGTGTATCGTTGAGAAAGACTGGGAATTTATTGAATGAATTAATTACATTTTCAGTGTGTAAAAATCTTCAGAGATACATGGATAGAGCTCAAAGTTACATTATGTATATGACAGTAATTGAAAACATCTGTAGAAACTTATACATTCATTTAAAAAGGTGTCCTAAACTATGCTACAATATATTCCAAATCCAAAAAAAAAACATCATACCACAAAAAAAAGCTACAATGAGATAAATTGATTTTGGAAGAAAAATAATGTTACATCAATGGTTATAATAGTAAATTAATTAACTAAATTTTCAAAGTGTACACATTTTTAGAGGCATGAGACAGCACAGAATTATCTTATCAAGGACTTATTGAAAATATCTTTTAAAATCACTTTAAAAGGGTGCCGAAAACTGTGCTTCAATATATTTAAAAATACAAAAATGCATATTATTAATAAGAAAATAAATGGCACATGTATCATAGCATAAAAAGCAAAAAAAAGGGTAAACAAAATGGTTTACGAGATAAAGATACTGCTACATTTATAATATTGTTTTAAAATGATATATTCAAAACTATGAAAGCTTATTTTACTGTATTTTTCCAACCAAAATCAAAGTATTTCAATTTGAATTCAATATATCTCCAAGACTATCTGGTTTTTATTTTCTTGCCAAAAGGTTTATATACTTTTAGGGCTTATATATTTATATAAAGCGGATGATAGAGATATGGTCATGTACTGGCTACTTTCCCCCCGCAACCTTTTTCACCCCTTTTCCTGGCTTGGCAATAAATTTTAAGAATTCCCCCAACAATTTCGTTACCCTTTTTTATATGTGCCAACAAATTTTTGGATTTTTTGTCTCTTAAACTTTGTTTTTTTTTGTGAAACGCATTCTTGCTTTTAGTACTAATAGCACAAGGGAAGGGCGAGCGAAAAAGGGTAGGATAATGGTAGGGGGATAAGAACTTTATGTTAGCTGCGTTTTATGTCCAGTGTACAAAATGGACCTCACACACACTTTGGGGGAAAAAAGGACCCGCACTCACACAGACGGCTTCTGGAAGCAAAGAAACTCCCGGCTTGGGTCAAAATTCGCCCGAGAAGAAGCAGAGGAGCAGGAACTGCTGAAAAACGCTGAAAAAACGCTTCTGAAGAAAGAAGCTCGCGCACAGAATGCGAAAGCAAATTTCGCTTCACCTTTTTCAGCTGCAAGAAATGCCAAAGGAAAGTTGAAAAACAGAACCAACTGCAAAAAACATCAGCACCAGAAAGCTGGCGAATAAATTGCGCAAAAAACCAAAAAAAAGAAAGGGAAGAAATGGGCAGAAAAAAAAACCCCAAAAGAAAGGACTTCTTTAGCTAGTATATAAAAGAATGCCATATGTACGGGGTTCTTTTGTATGTGCATTATGATTGATATATAAAATACAGTCGAGCTTTATTTAATGGAAAGTAACAAAAAACAAAAGTAACATTTTTAAAGAAATAGGAAGCGGAAATAATATTGTTTCTTTTTATTTTGAATTTTGGATGTAAAATACATTGGTAACTAAAAAATCCTAATGATATAATAAGGTTTAGGGGTTTGGACTATATTATCATTGAATTTTAAACAAATATTAGGAAGAAATATTATTATTTATACTCATTTTGAACTTTGGATGCGAAATACATTAGAGATTAAAAAATCCTCATTATTATTATTCCTATATAGTCATTGAATTTTAAACAAATAGTAAGGTGAAATAATATTATTTATAAATATTCTGACTTTTGGATGTTAAATACATTGGTGATTTAAAAATCCTAATAATATATGCAGGTTTAGGGGTTTGGACTTTATTATTCCTATATAATCATTGAATTTAAACAAATAGTAAGGTGAAATAGTATTATTTATAAATATTTTGATTTTGGGATATTTAATACATTGGTGATTTAAAAATCCCAATGGTATAAATAGATTTATGGGTTTGGATCTCATTGTCTTACGTTTTCGTAACGAAAAGATTTCGCAGGAACTTGTTGTCTTGGTTTACTTTACAAAGTCTTCACTGTAGAAAATAGTGGCATTAAAAAACGCAATGTCCGGCACTCAAGGATTGGGATTTGAGTTCGGTTTCTGTTTCGGTTTTCTGACTTGGTTCACTCACAATAATAGAAACCCCCCTCCCCCCTGCACACACACACACACATAGAGAAGAGTTAACTGCAAAGGGTTTTTGATCCCAATCTCTTGCCCCACCCACCGCCCACCGCCCCCTCTCACACCCACACGATGGAAGCGTTACACATTTAAGTTCCTTAAAATAAAAAAAGCTACAACCGACACAGACACACGAAAAGGGGGTGGGTGGATGTGTGTGTGTGTGTGTGGGGTTAGGTTGGCATAAAAAATACATGTTTTATTGTAGTATATTTTTCCCGCCAAGCAGTCGCACACACACACACACACACACACATGCAGGGCCCCTTTTCTTTTGGATTTTCTCATGGAAAATATTTTTCAGTTTTTATCACATTTTTCTTCTTCTTTGGATTTCGTTTTGTGTGTTTTTTGCTGCATCTTTTTATTTTATTTTATTTTTTACTTCGCCACTGCTTGTAAGCAGTGCAGGGCATGGGCGGGGGCCGGGCAGATTGGCGCTCGGAAAGGGGGTGACGCAAAAAGGTTGCGAGCGGAAAAATAAAAATGAAAAAAGACATTACAGCGACTGCGACGTTGGAGAGAAGAAAAAATAAATAAATAAAAACACAAAAAGCTGCCAGAACGAAGGGAAAATAAAGAAAGGCAGGGTACAAAAAAGGAAGAAAAAAACATAACGACCGTTTCTCGTTTCATTTCGTTTCCCTCCTCCCCCGTCCCCAGTTTTTTTTGCAGTTTTCCCCCCTCCGCCCCTGCTCTTTATTATTATTTTCAGTTTCTGTCTTTTCCCATTTATTTTTCTTTCTTATTTTTCGCCCCATGTTTCTCTCCTACTTTTTAAGCTGTAATTTTTTTACTTGACGTTTTTTATGTTTTCTGAGCTTGCAGCTCCTTTTTTATTTTCAGCAATTTTATCCTTTTTTTTAAATATCGATTTTCATGTCAACTTAAATGAAAGGTACACAGTTTTCCATACAAAAAAAACGGAATGTAAAAAAAAGGAGAGTACGGAATTTATATGTGGACCTGTCATCCAAGTGTGTGTGTGTGAGTGTTTGTAATGCTTTCTGCTTTTCCTTGCTGTCTCTTTTTGTTATTAATTTTTTTATTCACACACACAAGCACACATGGTTGTAGATTTCCCCCATTTCCTTTTTATAAATGCTTGGCAGGGACACACACAGCGAGGAAAACAACTCCAAGATACACGGAGAAATTTCCACTTTTTTTGCTCGGCTTTTCTGTTTTCCCTTTTTTTTTTGTAGTTTTCCCTTAGCATTTTCCGGGTGGAGGTGGTAAATTCCAGCCATGATTAATGGAGAACTCAATCGAGATAGATACAGTATATACATAACTGAACATTTACTAGCAATACTTATGGATCCGTATGTATTTCGGGGTACAACGAGTCCCATTTCTCAATGCCAATTCCCGATGGCAATCTTTGGGAAACCCAAAAAAACAGAATGGGTTTTAAATTCGAATAGTTTTGGGGTTTAGAAATTTTAAGGATTTAGAAAAGGTTCAATAAGTATAGGAAATTTCTTTTATGTTTTAAATTTCCTCTTTACTATTATTTCGATTATTAGTTTTTAAGTAACTTCAAATTAATAATTAAGTAATATGTTATCACAAACAAGCTTTATTTCTTTTAAAGGATAATAATTATGATCTAGTTAGACTAGTTGATAGTCTAGTTGAATATCGTATCACTGCTTGCGGGAAAGTAATTAGACTGCTTGGCATACGGACCTCACCTCAACGACTAAAAGGGTTTGGGTTAGTTTATTTTGTCGATCAAATTTGAATGATTTCTAATAAGTGATTTATCTTTACTTAACTTAACTTTTTATAAATTTAAAAGTTTAAAAGAAAGAAAATAGTTTTTATTGATCTAATTATGATCCCCCGATTGAATCTGGTACACTGCTTGCCTGACAGCAATTAAACTGCTTGACCCACTGACCTCCCTTAAGCGGACAAAATGGGTCTAGGTTATCTATTTTTTTCGATGGAAATTAAATCTTATATTATGTGTACTTAGTAATTCCTGACTTCTTTTATCTGAATAACTAGAATAAAGCTAATTTTAAACGTTTTAAGTTAAATGATTAAATGAAAAAAATATATTTTAAATGATCTAGTTAAGAGCCCCGACTGAATCTCGTATCACTGCCTGCTGGAAAGTGATTAAACTGCTTGCCCCACTGACCCCACCTCGGCGGCAAAAAAGGGATAATCCCCGGGCAGAAACCGATATCGGAGTTAACTCAAACGATGGACACAAACAAAATTGGTTTTTACACCCAACACAAAAGTGGAGCGGAAAAGGGAGTGGGTCTGAAAAATACTGTAACCGCATTATCAATTGCATTAAGGCCCCGATAAGTGCAGGGCCCCAAGTAACGAGTATATAACGCAGTGTTCGCATATTATATTGTTGGGTAGTTATGTACACGTTCTCTATATAATACACACATCCTTTTTCCTGCCAACAGCAATTTTCTTTCTTTATTTTTCTGCTTCTTCACCAGTACATTTTTTGTTGTGCTCCACTCGCTTTTGTAATTTGTATAATTTTTTAACATTGTCGACGCTGCTGCTCTTGTTTTTTCCCCGATTTTTTTTTTGCGTTGGGTTTTGCTTCTTGTTTTCCACCTTTTTGTGTTTTTGTAGCTTTCCTTAACGTGGAGCAAAAAATTTTAATATAAATTTATGTGCTGGCTGACGAGGAGGACGATGGCGGGCGGAGGGTTTAAACTTGTTTGCAAATGGAACACGGCAAAAGTGTGTAGAGTGTTTTACACAATTTTCATTTCGTTATTTTTAATATTAATAAAAATAATAATACGCCAGCGGGAAATATATGAAAATGAAAAAGTTTCATATCCATTCATTTCTTTGTTTTTAGAGCTGGCTGTTATTATGACCTCTCCGTCCGTCCTGGCCTAAAAAATCGCCAACCCTCAGCATACATTTTATTGCGCCACAAAAAACTGTAATAAAAGAATACAGAACTCAAAAATAATGATTTGGGTTTGTGTTATAAGTGGCAAGCTAGAAAAACATCAAGAAAATGATGTATCCAAATTTGACAACATTTATAAAATTCCCAGGGAAAAGGCATTTCTCTTGTTTCAAACTTAATTGTAAACATATTTTCCCCTTTTTAATATCAATAAGAACTGGAGAATATTTATTTGATTAATGCAAACATTTCCTCTTTTTTCTCATCCACTTTTTACGTTTAATCAAAAAACCGCAACGAAAGATATTCAAAGAAAACAGAAACCAAATACGATCTGCAGACATGCGAATTTCACATTGAGTACAACAAAAACCACTAAGTACTGTACAAATTTGCATTAGTACAGTAAAACACCTCGAGTTGCAATTATAGTTAATGACAGTACTTCTTTTGATTTTGATAATATAAAATAGCGAAATCAAGAGATAAGAATCTATAATTCATTAATAGGATATAATATAACCTATCAGATTCTTCTTCTTTTGAGATAAGAAGTCAGATTAAAAGGAAATCTGGTTTAAGGAAGTTTTGCTGTGGCAACGGGCTTCTTCAGCTTCTTTAGATTATTCCTTTTTTCTAGCTCGCAACTACAACTTCTCCACTCTCCTGCTTGCAAAAATAAATAAAAAATGTATTAAATGTTAAATGTACTTAACAAAGATATAAGATTTAAAAAAAGAATTTATTTATTATTCAGATTATTTACGGGGTAAGATAATATCCGTAGATGTACCATTCAGCATTTAAAAAAAAAAAGTTTAATATCAAAGCCCTATAAGTGGTAAGAAAATGTCCATAGAAATACCAATTCCTCTGCTTTAACTTCAGAATAATGGTCTTTCTTAAAGTAAGATTAGATACTTTCTGAAATTTCCCTAGAAAAATTCCAAAAAATGTGAAAAATTTTTAAGAGGTATTAAGAAAAGCATGCCATTCCGCCTAAACTTAAGGATGGTGCTCTTTTCCGAATCAAACATTTTGTGCTGTTCATAGGTATAAAGTTGCTTACTCCTGTGAGACGTCGAGCATTCTCCTGGCACTCCACCACTTTACAGGGTATAAAGAAATAAAATAAACGAGACGACAGAAAGACCAAGTCAAATGAATAAGCAGTTTCTCCGCTTCTGCTTTAAGCCAGAAAAAACACACAAAAAAGAGAAAAGGAAACATCAACAAAAAATAATAATAAGAAATGTAGAAAGAATTCGCATTCGAAAGCAATTCAAAGGAAAAATCTATGCGTTCTTTTGATTCTCGCTTTCTTGGCAAATTGGTAGGAGTTTTTTCCCCAAGCGCGTTTATGTTTTTTTTTTTTTTTTTGTCATACCCATTATGGATTGCAAGCGGGAGAAGGGTGTTTATGGATTTCTATAAATATTTATGGTAGCAATTTAAACAAACACGAGAAGTCGCATAAGAAATGCAGATACTTGAAGTCTGCTTTAATGCTGATACAACCCTATTTATTTTTGGGCTTATATCAGTTTACCATAATTATAAGATTGCGAGTCCTTTAATGGGTATTTCCCATTCGAACCCATTCGACACGCTGCGTTCGGCTGGTGATTGCGGATGGGCAACAATTCGAAATTCATATTATTAATAAGTAATAAAAAGAAATGAAGAAAATTGCCAGAGAGCACAGAACACGCAGCCAGCAGTAAAAATCCAGAAAAAGAAGCATCTTACAGATACGCAGGTTTCCCCCTTTTTTGTGGGCACACATATATACATATATATTCATTTGGCAGATTCTGCGGTTGCGTTTGCCTTTGGGTTCTTGTGTTTTGTGTTTTGTTTTTTTTCGGAATGCCAAATGCTGCAGAGAAAACCGAACCTAGGCCAAGAAAGGGAATGGAGCTCAAAATTGAAGTCCAAGACAGTGCTACCAGGAATCATACGGAAAAGCAGGACTGTATTGGAAAAACAAAAGTGAGGAAAAAAGGAGAAAAATCCGAACTAAAGAAAGTTACAAGACTAAAGATTGTTCATAATTTGTAAAGGGTAATGAGTAATCCAGAGTTTGCATCCTTTTAACAATTTTTAAGATTGGTTAATCAAGCCCCCTCCTACTATAAAATGAACGATTAAGTATTTGGCTAATGGTCTTAACTTATTTTAGTGTAAACAAGAAGCTAATTCAACCACTTTGGCTTATAAACTTCTTATCAAAGCAAGGCTTTTTTTCGCTAAGCTGTGGATTCTTAAAGTTGTTCCAGAGTTGGTTGTGCGGAAAAAGGATAAATGGGCAGCACTGGCCGCAGATCGAGACCCAGCTACCAAGTCCCCCGATCTGCAGCAAAATATACAATTGCGAATAAGGCCAAGTGCAATAACACTTAATGCACTCACACACACACAGTGGAGATATACACATATATAGATATCTGGAGAGGTACGCAACATCATAAAGCCTTCTGCCCCCAAAACAACAACACAAAACACAAAAACCAACCTGCAGCAGAGCAACAACAAGAACAACAAAAACTGTGCAACTTTACTTTACGATCCTCTATAACTATGATATTGCCCATGTTGTTATTGTTCTTGTTGGCCAAGTGCATTCGCCTTCCGTTTTTGTTGTTGTCGTGTGTTGACTTATGCAGCTTCTTCTTCGGCTCAGCCGTATTATAGCTATATGACACGGAGAGGAAAATCATATTCATACTTAAGGAAACAAATACATAAGGGATAGAAAAATTGGGGCTTGGAAACCAAAAGTAAGTAAATAAATAGAAATAAATTAACTTAAACATAAAATAGGAATATTAAAAATATGGTCACACTAAAATATTTGTTTTTTTTACTTAAAGAAACAACTACCACACATACAAGAAAGCTACTACTAATTATACCCAAAAGGAATAAATATTACTGGTTATTGAAGTTACAAATAAATTAAACAAATATAGAATAAGAATTTTCAAAAATATGGTCACACCAAAACCATTCTAACCACTAAAAATTAAAAAAAAAAAGTTTATTAACCAAAAACAATAAATATTACTGATTTTTGGAAACACAAATAAGTTAGTAAGTCGATACAACGTTAGCATTTTCAAAAATATGGTCATACTAATAAAAATAATCTATTTAAAATTAATACTGTTTTATTTTAGATATTATTTTCGAATTTTTTTCTACAAAACCACACTTTAACAGGTTGTGGAAATTTATTTGCAGTTAAGTACTCCACTTTCCTGAATGTCATATAACCATAACTCATCTGAGCTTTTCTAAACAGTTTTTCCTTTTTTTTAGCTCGCTTTGTTGCTGTGGCTTTTCTTGTTGAAATTATTAGACAGCAACAGCAACAATAGTAAAAAAAAAAGCACGCAGCGTCCAGTTTGGCTCACACACACTGCCGAAGATAAAGAAACATATTTTCTTTTCTTTTTTTTGGTTTGTTGCTCCAAGCATTCAGCGCATCTGTGTAACCTCAAGGTTGCTGAACCTCAAAGGAGCTGCAAAAAGGGGGTGTGCGAAGGTGCAGGAGGAGGGCGAGCCATAAGAATAAAAGTGCAACAAAAAAAAAACAGGACCTCGCCATAAATAGAGTCCTGGCCAAATAACCAGATTGTATTTTCCTGCCCTTCTATTTCGGTTTAATTTGTTGTGGTCAGATATGTTTTTTGTGCCCCAAGAGCACTTCAAACGATTGGTTAAATCGAAGCACTCGGAGCTTTCTGTATATAAACTTAGGATCATATTATAAAATGGTACCGAAGAGGATCGACTTTACTTCGATATAAACAGAAGAAGCGTCTCAAAAATATTTATAGAATAGAATTTCGTTTATAATAAGCCAGCCAGCGATGTATATACACTTTTTTAATATACACAAAAGGTTTCCAAACAATTGATTGGAGCTCATTTGATACCACCTATAAACAATCTATAGGTTCTTTGATATCTGAGAGGTTCTACAGGTTACGTTTATTTCATCAAATCTTAAATTGAATCTTTTTTTATTTAAATCTTTCCATGTGAAAATTTTAAAACTATGAATTTAATAATGCTTTAAAAACTACACTTAAGCACCTATGATATCATATCATATGTTATTTCCAACCCTATGGAAAATGCAAATTTTAAATTAAATATTACGAAAAATATACCCAAGAAATATAATGCCTTGAAATATTTTCAGTTTTCTACTTTAGTTTGTAAAAAATAGAGCTCTCACCGACTTGGCACCTCATAAATGTCATGGCCCCGTATAAATCCCTCAGGCCGATGGGTTTTAAATCAAGTCAAGGTCTAGCCCAAAGCCTATAAATAAGGTTTGCGTAGATCTCGAAGACCCTTTTCCAGGGAAAGAGTCAAAGGAGCCGATGGCCCAGGACCGATGATCAATGGTTAGGAGCAGGTGCATCGGTTTGGGATGCTGAGGATTGGGCGCCGGGGGATCCCCGCTGGAGAAATTCCCTTTTTGCCTCGGCAAGGTGCAAGCCTTGTTAACTGATACTACTTTTGCTGCTGCTGCCGCTGCTGCCTTGTTCTTTTGCTGGAAAAGCTGCAGAAAAACCTGGCTGGCTAAAACAGCAAACAAAACGAAACACACAAAAAAATTGAATAAAACAAAACCAAAAGGGAGAGCGAGCGGGCAGCAGAAATTGCAAAGCTGGAAAAAGGAAAAGCTGCTTTGCACAATCTCAGAGGGGAAAATCGGGGGAAATGCAGGAAGTTACCTACTACTTACGGCACTGCGAAAAATGCATGGCAAATTTCTAATTAATATATATGAGATACATATGTAAAATGTATCCATAGAGCAAATATTACTAAATATTATTGCTATACAATAAGATTTTAAAATAATTTAATATTTATAAGTCCTAAAATAAATAAAATAAAGCAAAGCAAAGTATTCTAATCATCTAACTCATCATTAAATAATCATTAAAGTGAACTAAATTTCAACAAAAAAATTGCAAAGATAGATAAGGAGACATATATATAAAAAAAATATTATTAATTAAATTTAAAGAAATTTATTATCAACTAAACTTGTTATTAAACTGAACTCTATATAAATAAAAACGTTAAAATATCCTTAAATATTTATATAATTTTTATGTGTAAGCATATGGCATGTAAAATAGTTTTATAAAAATTAAAGAAAATTACTTTTTACGCTTATAATCTAAACTTATTAAACTCAACCTAACATAAATAAAAACGAGAATATTTCAATAATTATTTATACATTTTTTTATTTAAGAATATGGCTTGTAAAATAGTTTAAAATCCAAGCAAATTTAGTATTATCATCCAACCTATTTTATATTTTTTATACGTAAGCACATCACATTTTCTTGCTGTGTAACTACGAGCTCTTACTTCAGCTCGGTTCTTTTTATTCTATTTGATTTTTTTGTTTTTGGTGGCGGCTCATGAAAAAGCCAAAGAAGCTGCAGATACAAATGTAAGATGTAAGATACTCGGGGGAAAAACTCACTTGCTGAGGGGGAAAAAGAACATTCATCAAGAAAACTGTCGTCGTTTTTTGTGTGAGCTGCTGCTGCCGCTGCCGCTGCTCTACGGCATTGGGTATCTGTATCTTTAGCCGGTGCTATATGTATCTGTATCTGCAGTATCTGTGGCTGTAAGTACGTTAGCCTCCGCCGCGGATTCTAACTCATATTACTGCCCTGTTTACTGCCATTCGCCGCCTCTGGTTGCCAACATCGGTGCCTCGCCACACTGGGGGAACCCCCGCCAACCTGCCATTTGTTTATGTCGGTGTTTTGTATTTCTATTCCGCCTGCTCCTCCGTTTTTATTTTCATTATTTATCATATTTTTTGCCCGCACCTAATGTAAACTTTAATATTATTTCGGCATTGTAAGGGGAAAAGGCCATAAAAGTGAGCAAAAAGCCAAGGAGTTTTGGTGGTTAAACTCGTAAACCGCCGTGAAAATTCTAAAAACTATCGATTAATCATAAAAATAAATAAAAATAAAAATACCTATTACAATTTTTTGTTTTGATACATTTTAAATTACCTATTTTGAACATTTTCAGAGAACCCTTTGCAATTTATTCGAACAAATTTCGTTCAAGTAGAATAATTTCCACAAGACTCCAACTGACTTTTACTATTTCATTTAAATTACTTTAATAACAAAAGCCCCACTACAAAATAAATGGAGAACATAGGAAAATAACAAAAAAAAAAAAGTGAGGGGAAAAACGTTGATGATGATGGAGGCGAAATCTCGAAATGAGAAGAGCAAGGAGTTTTTTGCCGCCAGTCTCCTTGAAATGAGAATGTTGACACCCAGTACTCCGAGCTGAACTAAGGGTATGCTGGACTTTAAGACGTCAGGGAAAATATCTTGTTTCACAGCTGAAACCTGTCTCAATCGTTAAATTTATATTACAAATTTATATTTATATGGCTTTTTATATAGTCGCCTGGTTAAATCTCCACGCCCCCTAGGAGATATCTGTTAGTCGTTACCATTTCGAAATGGCTTTTTTACTAGCTGCCTGCTTTTTGCTGCTTACTTTTTTCCGAAACAAAATCTGTGTTTTCCTTTTTTCGGGCACTTTGTAATTTATTACGTTTTTTGCTGTTACTGCTCCGTTCGAGTATTTTATAAAATTGTTCAATTTTTGCACGAGACAATGTCGCAGGGTCGCCCCCTCCCGAAATTCCCATCCATGAAAAGCAGCAGTAAAGTGGCGCTGCAAAATGAAAAATAATAAAAAAAAAGGAAGAGAAGAAGAAGAAAAAGCGTGGTTAAAATGAAGGAAAAATGGGAGGGGCAAGGAAAAGCGAGGCAAAGTGAATATTGAGATATTTTCCATGCTGACAACCAGCTTGGTGCGCTTCGTTTTCGGTTCGTTCAAAGTGATTTACTCTTTTGGTAATGTGCAAGTCCCTCCCAAAACGCCCCCCTTTCCCCGATTTCCCACTCATTTTTTCCCTGCATGTTTATGTGCAATTTTCCTTCCTACACACACACACTTTTGCCATACATATACACTTACAACACATCTGCACTTATATAATATTTAGGAGTTTTTCTCTATAAAACAGGGAGTACCTAGTTGAACTAAAAAAAAAACACAAAATGTAGAAGGCTAATTTGTGGAGCGTGAAAGCGTTGATACCCTGGAAAACCCACCATTTCAACAAGTTGATGGCATTCCACTTCATTGCCAAGCGACCTTGCGCAGGGATGCCTATGTCTCAACCCGCTCGTGTGTTGCAAATTTGATGAAACTGCTAATGCAACCCCTGGGATTTTGGGAAAAACCAAAGGGATAGCTGAAGACTCAGTTGCCTCTCTTCAGATACACTAACTGTTATCCAAAAACAGTTTTAAAAGGAATTTAACTAAATGAAGTGTGACCAAATGTGTAAGAATGCGCTGTAGTGTGACCAACTGCCCAAGTGACTCAGAACAAAGCTTCTTTGGGCAACATTAAGAGCATTATATACCTCTTTTTAAGGGTATAGAAATACTAGACCTTCAGTTTTGGCCACCACTCTTACCACTTTTGTTCTGTGCAAAATATAAATGAAGGTTTTTACTACTCCTGTTCCTTTTTATTTTTTTTTTTGCTACCTTTCTTACCTTCCCCAATGCTGGAAAAGTTCGTTCGTTCATTCGGTTACAGTTTTCTTTGCCCACCCCCCCCTGTTTCTTCGTCCCCCTTTTTTTAAGCTTATAGTTTTTCCTCCCTTTGCCAAGCGCGCCAAAAAAAATTGAGTAGGAAAATGGCAAGGGGTTGTGGAAATGGGGAAATGGGGGAAAAGCGGACAGGCAAAAACCGAGCAACAGTAAAACGAGCGTTTTTTCCTTTAGTGGAGAAGTGGGGAGGTTTTTGGGGGTAAATAAATTAAATGCTTGACTTTATTTTGCCCAGCGATGTTTGCCTTGTTTTAATATTTTCCTTGCTTTTCTCTGGATATACTTTTCTGGTTTTTCTGCTCGTATTTTCCCTTTGTCTCCAACACTCTTTTTTTCGTATTTCTGTTCATTCTTTTGCCTTTTTGTGCCTTTTTAGAGCATGATTTGTAGTTCGTTTCGTTAGATGGAATTCCAATCTGCTGGCGAACAAAAGGGTGGAAATTTACGAAAAGATTTCCATAAGTTCTCGTCGGGAGGCGAGGGAAAAAGGGGTCGATAAAGGAGTACAAAAGGATACACTTTGAACCTGTTGCGGTTCAGGGAACTTGGTAAAAGTGGCATTTCTAGGGGCTGCAGAAAGAAGTTCCCTACATACCTTATAGGTATATGTCTAAGATGAAGCAAAAATAAACCCTGTAATCTTATAATCTTTAACTCATTATGCAGCAACGAGATTACTTGTTTTTATTTACAATTTTTTTTAGGATTTGCTTTTATTAACAAAAAAAATTAAATTATAGGATGTACTGATTCAACAGAATATTATGAACGGTTAAAAGTTAGTTGACTTTTGTTTTTTTCTTTATCACTCTAACAACCATTTAATTTCCATGGGGTCCACCCTAATTTCCTGCATTCCAGATTGTTTTTTTTTCACTTTTTCTTAATAAATATTAAAATAAAAAATATATAATTATAGGCTGTACTGATTCAACAGAAAAGTAAAAACAGATAATAGTTGATTTTTGTTTTTCCCATTATCACTCTAACAACTATTTTATTTCCAAGAGTCCACTCTAATTCCCTGCATTCCAGATTGTTCGCAATTTTTTAATTACTTTTTTCGGGTGATATTTCTGTTTTTATCAACAAAAAAATATAAAATTATAGGCTGTACTGATTCAACAGAGTATTATAGACAGATAAAAGTAAGTTGAGTTTTGTTTTTCCCATTATCACTCTAACAACCATTCAATTTCCAAGGGCCACTCTAATTTGCCTGCATTCCAGCAAAGCACTCTAAACCCAAATCAAGTTTACACAATGCATTTTTGCAAAGCTCTCTTATCAGCCAAGGTTTCTGGCATGAAAAAGGGAAAAAATAAAAATAAATAAAATAAGGCAAGTGGTGTAAACGCGGCTACACACACAAATGCAAATTGAATTAATAGAAAAGTAAATATAATTGAATCAGTAACACAATTTAAGCTGATATATTGTTGCAAATTAAATAGAAATAAAATGCCAAATTGCCACGGAAGCGGATGAATTAAAGGAGCGAGGGAAACAAAATTGAATTAAAATGTATTAATGAATAAAAAAAGCAGCACTAACAATGAAAGCGAAAAAAATGGGGAGGAAAAAGGCAACCGCAAAAAACGTTTTGTGATTCATAATTTCGACTCGTATTCGTTTTTTTTGGGGTTTTGGGTGATTTTTGTAGAGTTCGCTTTTGTTCCCCATTTGGAGTGTGCGTGTGTTTTGTGTGTGTTTTTATCTTTTCAATTCGAAAATGTTTCTTGTTTTTTGTTTTTTACACACATATTTTTGTGTCGGTTAATTGCATAAAAATAGAGGCCGTGTGTGTATGCCTTTTTTGTGATTTTCGATCGCGACATAATTTGATCTGAAAACCTTGGACAAACGGAAAATAAAAAGAGGCAAAGAAACGCGGGGCCAAAAGAATTCTCGACTTTCGAAGGGCGATTAAATGGGCTCGCTTCGGGTATTTTCCTCTATTTTTCTGATTTTTCTTTACTTTTCTGTACTTTTCTGTACTTTTCCTTATTATTTCCCATTGTTTCGCCGGGCTTTATGCGACGGAAATAGTTTTTATCTCTCCCCCATTTGCTGTGACTTCGGTTTTTATTTATTTTTTGGTTGGTATTATTATTCTTTTCCCCCTTTCTTCAGCGCCCCAGTATTTTCAGCACTTCTCGGAGTTATCAGCGACATTTGCCTAACGTGCTTGCTGGTTTTTTATTTTTATTTTCCTGCCCCGCAGACACAAATACATCAGAATAAATATATATCTCGGGTTGTTAATTTTTTGTTTTTATTTTTCTGATTTGCCGCCTGCAGAGTAGTTTTTTTGTTTGTTTTTAATTATAAATACGAGCTGATATCAGAGAATGGGCTGAGAAAAACAAGCTCAATGAAAGAGGAACGGCTGCAAAAAATATTGAGCCCTTTTTCAGCACGAATGCAAGTAGAAATTGAAAACCTTGTGAAGGGTTCAAGAAAATATCTGAATAAATTAAGGTATTTGAGAAAAACACTATTTACGCATTGCAAATTATGGTTCAAAACATAAACAACTGCAAATTTGCGTAAGAAGTACAACTTATTTACACACACAGAGTAAACTAAACTAAAAGTTGGCATAACAATAAAACCATATTCTCTGTTAAGAGTCAACAACAAAATAATCAGACACGAAAAACAATATTTCGTGTCAAAATTTCCGTCGTTTTTTGCTGTATTTCCTACTGCTGTTTTTGTTTTTCAATGGAATTTTGATTTGGTTGCGGAATAACACGAAAATAAGTGGCACTTTTTTGTTTTTTCAAGTTTTTTGGGAAATACTCTTTCTATTATATGGTAATTTTTTTTTTAAATCATTCAGTTTTCTTAGAAACCCGTGAAAAATGTACGATACTTAAATTGTAATCTATGCATATCTAGCTTTTTGTATAATTTTTTTAGAAGGGGAGTTTTCAATGGTTTTGAACCCACTTTTGATCCCAAAATAAAGGGAATTTTTAATGGTTTGGAACCCATTTTTGACCTTAAAGTAGGGGAATTTTAAATAGTTTAAAGCCATTTTTAACACAAAAATAAGAGAATTTTAATGAGTTGTTAACCCATTTTTGAACAAAAAATAAGAGATCTTTTAATAGTTTGAACCCAGTTATGAACTCAAAATAAGTGAATTTTGGACCCAAAAGCAAGGGAATTTTAAGCAGTCTTCAACCTATTTTTGACCCAAAAATAAGATCATTTTAAATAGTTTTTAACCCGTTTGCGAACAAAAAAAAGCGAATTTTTAAGGGTTTGGAACCCATTTTTGACCTTAAAATAAGGGAATTTTAAATAGTTTTAACTGGTTTTTAAACCAAAAATAATAGAATTTTAAATAGTTTTTTTAACCATTTAAAAACTTTAAATATTTACATTTTTTTAATATTTTAAAAAAAATATATAAAATTTATAGTACATACATACACACATAGGTACTATCGATAGAGTTCTTATTGGAAATTTTGGTATTCTGGTAAACCGTTACTCTTACTTTTCTTATGGAATGAGAACACACACACACATAGGCACCCACTTTATGGTTCCAAAGTTATTGGACAAACATACCTCTAAATATTACCTTAAATATATTGTTTTATCAGATCTTGGGGCCGTGAGGGGCGTGGCAGCCGCGCTGGATGCTGACCTGCCCTTGTTTTTGCCTGCTATCGCTTTGTTTTGTTTTGTTTTTTTGGACAATGAACTTGAAATTTGGAGCACGCGTTCACATGTAATTGAAATGTGTGTGAGTGGGGCGAAGGAGGGGAAGGCAGATTGGGCGATGAGGATGGGGATGGGGAAGAGGTGGTGGAGAGCAGGAGAGCGGGAGAGAGAGCACTCACGCACACAAACATCAACACACAGGCCGCCAGGGGCGGCTATAGAGTGAAATTTTGGGGCACATTATTGTTAGCAAGGGAAGAATGCCTACACACATAAGCAAGTAATACATTTATGATTTACAAATGCCAAAAAATCATTTATAATTAATTAAAAATTTGTCATAATTTTTTTCTTTAAGAATACCGCACCCCCAAAATTGTAGTTCCGCCCCTGATGCCATCACACGCAGATTTTGCGCCTCTCTCTCTCTCTTCTCCTCTCCCCTCCCCTTTGCGCCACCCACTTGATTCGCAGCTTTTTTTTTGCGCAGGCGAATGCCGTTGTGAAAACAAAAAGTCGAATAAAACAGCCGACAAAAACAAAAGGCAGAGAAACGTTGACGGCTACGTCACTCAAATGCGATTTGCAATTTTAATTTTTGCCGTTCATGTTTCGCAGTTTTTGTTCATATAATTAAAGTTGTAAAAATGAATTGCAGTACGGCAAACAAGAGAGAGAAAAGTAAATTGTAAATTGCTTTTGCCGTACATGCGGAAATGCCTCTCTCTCTCAACGAAACAACAACACGAATAGTACAAAAAACGTAGAAAACTAAACCAAAAACCACAATAAAAAATAAGGCAAAAAAAGCACAGGGAAAGAAGAAAAAACTATAGGCCACAAAAACAAGCGAAAACGATAAACCGAAAAACCAGCGCAAAAAATTGCCCCAAAAGTTGAGTTAGACAGCCGAGATAGAAATTATAGGGAAATGTTGTATAAAAAATATATATATTATTAAAAAAAATATTTCAAATTATCACAGTTAGAAGAAAAGTTATACCACTTTGAACGTGGTTCATTGGAAGAGAGCTACTATTATTTTGCGCCCGACTGTGGGGGCATAGCAACAATGGAGTGCGCGGGGAAATTCGTAGCGTTTTTCCAGAGGCCGCAAAAAACTTAATTATCAAGCTTAGACAGAAAAACAGAGAGCTGTAGACAAAAAATGTAAATTACTGGCCTATGAATTTAATTTATTTTTTTGCAGGTCTACGGGACTCTTGTTGTCTCTTTCATATTTTTTATTTTCGCAATTAGTTGGCGCAAAAAATTACAATAAGTGAGGAAAAAATGGCAATCGTTTCCTGGGCGAAAAACAATTGTTTACAACAATTGCATATGGTAATTATGTCAATTTCGAACATTCAGTTGGCAAAGTCAACAAACCCGGAAGCCTTCGGCGAGAACAACGGAATTTTTATCGTAATATTTTGCTCGTTTTTTATTTTTTGTTTAACAAAAACACGCACAAAACAAAACAGGCAAAAAAAAGGCACACAAATATATTATTAAAAAAGGGGAGAGCGGCGGCCAGTAAAAAAGCGAACAAAATCACACAATAACACACAACTTTTGTTTGGCTAAAAATAAATCGACGTTCGTTTTGCGTGTCTTTTTAGCACATGAAATAAATAATTTGTTTTCTCACCTTTTCTTTATGACTTTTCGCGGTATCTTTTCTTTTGTTTTTTGCCTTCTGCTTTTCCTTATGTTTTTTGTTTAGTTATTCGATTTGAATTGCACACGCAGCGGATTTTGGGCCAAAAAAATTCATTCATTCATACATTTTTATTTCATTTTCTCTCGCTTAACTTCAAAAAAACAGGCAGTTCGAATCGCGCGCTTTTTCTGCGTGCTTCCAGTGCGGCTAACGGTAACCGCTCGAAGTACTGGAATTATAACAGCACTAGTTCGAAGTTGTCTGAGCAGCTGCTTAGAAATTCACCAAGGAAAAATGTTTTCTGGTTCTTTAAATATTCTGCAATATTAGTACATGTTTTTGTTGACATTCCCCGAAACCGGAACTTGGCTGCCGTGCAATGCGTTGCGACGCGCGTTTAAGTTAAGACTAATATGCGACTCGGCGGCAACATTGGGTTTTAAGCGAGTGGCCAGCTGCGCAGTCGACGTGCGCCGGCGTTGCCAGATTGCGCAGTGGAAAAGCCCCTAAAAAATATTTTTCCCCCCAAATTCAAAAATAATAAAGAAATTATGTTTACATAGATATAACAGTAATAAAAGGGAGAAATGGGGATAAATAAAAAAAAATGTTATTAATGTTTATAATTTATTTAATGTTCCATTACCATTCTTTGAATTTGCACTGCATTTAAAACAAAGACCAAATCTACTAATTTTTTGTAGTTATATTTTAAATATACTTGTGATGATGCTTAATACTACCGACGGCCTTAATAAAAAACTGTGAACAGGTTTACATAGCGTTTTGATCTCTTTAAAATTTTGATAACAAACATATCCCCAGCCTGGTTAGCTTTGCTTCATATATCTCTATTATTTCACAAAAGTAAAAAATGATCTACATGTTTCTAGGCAAATTTAAAAACCATAAACTATAAATAGCTAAATATGGAATGGTGTTATTATGAACTAAAGAGCTGCCGTAATGGTTCACCACAATTTTAAGTATGGCCTTGCCAGACTGCCCTGAAAGCTCCCAAGAGAAGCGGTCCCACCGCCCGAACAGCTGATACACTTGGACGTAAACAAGTCGTTACGCGTGTTTCGATATTTGTGTTCTGGAATTGTGGAATTTCGGATGCTGGCCAAGAGATAACGACCCGGGGCAGTGGCACTCTTGGGCGGCCTTATCACGGGGCTGCGGGTCAGGGGTTATCAGCGCCGCTTATCAGCCGAGTCGCTCTCAAGCCAGCGGCGCGACGCTTGTTTTTTCCCGGCAGTTCCGATTCGAACGCAGCCGTGTGAGTGCTACACAGAGGAGGAAAAAACAAAAATAAATAATTAAAAATTATATAAAAACCTGAGGAATATCCCAAACCCATCCTTAAATCCCGCAGATCCCCAGACATGCAGCAGGCCCGCTCTACACTGCCCCAAAAGCTTCGGTTCTGCTTTAGTCGGGACCTGAACACCAAAGCTGGCCAGCGGGCTAACTTCGCCTCCAGAAAGCTGAGCGGAGCTTTAACTCGCGGCCCCTCCGAGAACCAGACGCCATCGCCATCGCCATCGCCATCGGCACTTCTTCCCTCGATCAGACGATATTCGGACTGCAAACGGAGCACTTTCAAGGTGGGTGAGCTATCGAGATCCTAGAGAATAAGCCCTAAATCGCGGTTAATTGGCCAATTAAGGGGTGTACGGAGAGTGCTCTCTGTAGGGATCGGTGCCCACAAGATGGTTCGGTTCTATATGGCGGTTTGTTTACGCGTTGGCCTGCCATGTGCTTCGGTTCCCCCAAACCATGTGTTTTCTTCGGAAGTGCTACCCTTACGTGGAGTATCATAATCCATGGAACTAGTTTGTGGAGTAAACATTAGCCCCTGAAGATAGGTTTCAAACACTATATAAGGCTGTGAAACGTTGTTTATTAACCATGCATATTATAGTATTACATCTCATACCTCTTGGGGGTCTTCAGATCTATTATCTTTTATAGAGATCGATAGGTTTTTTTTAAGGTTGCAGCCAAGTCAAATTTCCTCAGTTCAAGGGCTTATAAAAATATTTTGATTATAATAGGCATGTGGTATTATACTATCTATCTATCTATTATTCTATCTATCTATTACAATAATACTAGTTTCTTGAAAAAATAATATTTAATCAATTTTTTTTAGTTCGAGAGTTTATCATAATATTACTATAGTTGTGGTTATCTATTATATGAATATATTAATATATATATACATAGTTTCTCAAAGAAATTAAAATTTGATAAAATTTCATGATTTTTTTCAAAATATTTTTATTATAATAGGGGCGTTGTATCACTATGAAGTTCCTGAGTTCTATTTATTTATTATAATAACAAAAAGTTTCATAAAAAAGATTACAATCTCATCAAATTTTTCTAGTTTTGGGGCTTATCCTAATATTTTTATTATTATTTCAAGGGGCTTGAGATCTATTATAAAGATAAATTAATTATAAAAAAATACTAAAATTTTGTCAATTTTTTTTTAGTTTTGGGGATTGTTATATTTGTATTGTAATAGAAATATTATATTATTTTATTAGTTATTCAATGGATTTTTTCAAGACACAAATTTTATATATGTAGGTAGGGTATTAAAAGCTTCGCTTCGCCAGGCCTAAATATTTTTGATTAATTTTTTTGTTCAGCCTGAAACTTGTTTGAGCCTACTCGAATTTCGTGGGTTTTTGGCCCTATCGAAAGCTGTTTTTGTTCTTCTCTTAAGCACTTGTTTACCGAATAAAACTGACATCGCTAGAAAACATCTGGCAATGGCCTTTAAATCGAATTTCCACCGCAAAAAGCAGAGTTTGTGGGTAGATATAGATAAATTCACATGTAGGTACAGATAAGTAAACGTACAAATATTTTGCATTTTTGAACTTGACTCGTGAACGCAAATTGGCATTCAATTTAGGGAAAATACCAGCTTACTTTAAAGCAAATGTTTTGTTTATCTAATTTTTTTTCTAT
This sequence comes from Drosophila biarmipes, assembly GCF_025231255.1. NCBI lineage: Eukaryota > Metazoa > Arthropoda > Insecta > Diptera > Drosophilidae > Drosophila > Drosophila biarmipes. Next base: position 8,086,535 of record NC_066611.1, on the reverse strand, counting down.
AGTGAATGTTAATAATTATAAAAAGTACTCAATTAAAAACTGTAGTATACATCATGACTTTTTTTTCTTTTAATTCTAAAGCTAAATTTCTAAAAATTTTTGGATAATTTGCATCTCTGTTGAAATATGATCTTATTTATTTATTTTACAAATTAAAGCTAGTAAATATATTATTAAATTAATATTAATCTTATGAAAATAATGTGTTTTTTGGTTTTGTTAACCTTTTTAGGAAAGAAAAGTTGACTTACGTGTGGTTAATAATTATTCAAATTAGTTTATTCGGTAAACTTGTTTTCCATTTAACTTGTTAACCTATGACTCTCTTCTAGGCCTTTAAAGTAAGTTAAAAAATTGAGATTAAGTTATATTTGAATTTTTGTTTAAGATCAGCTAACTTGTGCTTCTAAAAAAACATCTTTTTAAAAATCTTTATAAAAATAATTTGGAATCGAACTTAAATTTTTCTGTACACTTCCATGTAAAAAAAATTATTCAAAACTTAAATTAAAAAAAAAATTATATAAAGCTAAATATATTTAAATGCTTTAAATCCCTACGCAAAAAAATAATGAATAATTAAATTTAGGTAATCATTTACTTAAATATTTTTAAAATATTTTGGTGAAAGAAAAAAATTTCTCATTTTTGAACTCTTATTTTGCATCTATGAATCAAATTAGTGTATTTTTCGACTTTTCATTTACCTCCGTACTTCTCCGAGCCCATTTCGCCTATATGTTTCCCGATCTTTCCGAAGTGCGTCAGCTCCGGAGGGGGCCCGCAGTGTCCTTATCGCCCGGGGGACTCGAACCCGTGACCCCGACGGGCAGACAGGCAGATGCAGGAGATAGGCGGGCCGCAAATAGCTTCGCCTCCGTCCGTGGGGGGTCGCATTTGCAAATCTTGGGGATTGGTGGCCCAAAATGATGTGCCTCCGGGTGATATAACCTGGTTTTTCGACCAATCTAATCGAGAAGGTGGCCCACCTCGAGTGGTTGCCATGGTGCATCCACCGGAGGCTAATCTCCGCCTGGCGATAGCTGCGCCCGCCGCCTTATCACCAGAATTTTTCCAATGCTATTTGAACCCATTGAACCCATGTTTGTTTGTGATTTTTCGCCATGCCCGCGGGAACATAAATATTTTTGTTGTTTCGAAATGGAAACATGGGTGCGGATAGCTGACCAGGCAGGGATCGATTTTCCGCAGCCAGCACAAATCCAGCGATCGTCTGGGCAAACGCATCGTTTGGCACTCCGGACCCCATATACTATATACGTACTTTTACTAACCTGTGCAATCCCGCGACCCAAAACAGGACATGGCCGATCAGAAGTTGCTGCAAACCCCGCTGGAGCAGGGCGATCCCGAGCTGGCCGAGCTGATCAAGAAGGAGAAGGAGCGCCAGCGCGAGGGCCTCGAGATGATCGCCAGCGAGAACTTCACCTCGGTGGCGGTGCTGGAGAGCCTGAGCTCCTGCCTGACCAACAAGTACTCCGAGGGATATCCCGGCAAGCGGTGAGTGGAATCGTGTTATAGGATATAGGGTTGGTAGGGAGGGATCCATCGGGTGGGTAAAAATCTTTATAAAGGGGTCGAAACAGTATTATACTGTTTTTAAAGTAAAGTTATTATAGATAGAAGATTTTTAGTTATTCCTGTACTCTATCAAAAATATTTATATCACATAACATGGATGGAATTGGATCAATGTTGATACATTCCCCATACCATAAGAGTTAGACTTATTTTACTCTTAGTCTTATTAAAATCACATTTTATGTATATAATTCCTATATAATATATACTTATACTATATAGCTAGGATAGTTCTTTAGTTATTCCCATGGTCTCATTCTGGATTATTATGATGATCTTCATATTCCCTAAACCATAAGAGATCTCCTCGAATTATTTTCCTCCTAACCTATTCTAAACCCCAATTTATCATAGGTAAAACATTCTTACTTATTCCTATACATTATTATAAAAATGTATATAACTTGGATGGAATATTTAAAGAATGATATCTTAGAATTATTTACCTCTTAATCTAATAAAAACTAAATAATCATCAATAAAATATTTTCAGTTATTTGCTGTACCTTATCTTAAATATTTATATCATATATAACTAGGATGGAATATTGTTGGGATGATCTTTATTTTCCCAAACCATAAGAGATCCTTTTTGAAAGAATCAACTTTTAATGCTTAGTTGCTCAGTTCTGTTATTGATATGATATGATATAATATGATATATGATATAATTGAAATTAGATCAAGTGATCCTTGTTTGTTTTATAGATAGTATATAAAATAATGTTATCTATGATATGATATATGATATAAATGATATGATATATGATATTATTAATCTGATATTATATATGATATTATTAAAATAAGATCCTAACCTATTGGAACCTTAAATGAAATCAGGCGAGGATAGTAGTGAAAAATAAACCAATGATATATTTCCTGATCATATGATATTAAAATAACACCTTTGCTCATTAGAACCTAAAGTGATCCTCGCTTAATTATGGTTAGTACACATATTATTGATATGGTACAATATGATAGATGATATTATTATATGAAAGGATATGATATATGATATTATTGATATATGATATTATTAAAACAAAATGTTAACCCACTAAAACCTCAAGCGATATCAAGCGAGGATAATAATAGATTTTACAAATCAACTAATGATATTTTTCCTACTATATGATATAATGATAAGATCTTTGCCCACAGAACCCAAAGTTATCCTCGCTTATAATGGCATTTTCTACAGATAGTGTAACATATCTTATTAATTTCCACTTTATAATAGAATCTTGCCCAAAACCCCTAGTGATCCCTGACTAATCCTTGTTCTATCTCCCACTCCCAGGTACTACGGCGGCAACGAGTTCATCGACCGCGTGGAGCTGCTCGCCCAGAAGCGGGGCCGCGAGCTGTTCAACCTGGCCGAGGACAAGTGGGGCGTGAATGTGCAGCCCTACTCCGGCTCGCCGGCCAACCTGGCCGTCTACACGGGCGTGTGCCGTCCCCACGACCGGATCATGGGCCTGGACCTGCCCGACGGCGGCCACCTGACCCACGGCTTCTTCACGCCCACCAAGAAGATCTCGGCCACGTCGATCTTCTTCGAGAGCATGCCGTACAAGGTGAACCCGGAGACGGGCATCATCGACTACGACAAGCTGGCGGAGGCGGCCAAGACCTTCCGGCCGCAGATCATCATTGCCGGCATCTCGTGCTACTCCCGGCTGCTGGACTACGCCCGCTTCCGCCAGATCTGCGATGACGTGGGCGCCTACCTGATGGCCGACATGGCCCATGTGGCGGGCATAGTGGCCGCCGGCCTGATTCCCTCGCCCTTCGAGTACGCCGACATCGTGACCACCACCACGCACAAGACGCTGCGTGGTCCGCGCGCCGGCGTGATCTTCTTCCGCAAGGGAGTGCGCAGCACCAAGGCGAACGGCGAGAAGGTGCTGTACGATCTGGAGGAGCGCATCAACCAGGCGGTGTTCCCCTCGCTCCAGGGTGGCCCGCACAACAATGCCGTGGGCGGCATAGCCACCGCCTTCAGGCAGGCCAAGACGCCCGAGTTCAAGGCCTACCAGACGCAGGTGCTCAAGAACGCCAAGGTGCTGTGCGACGGCCTCATCGCGCGGGGCTACCAGGTGGCCACCGGCGGCACCGATGTCCACTTGGTGCTGGTGGATGTGCGCAAGGCGGGTCTGACGGGCGCCAAGGCCGAGTACATCCTGGAGGAGGTGGGCATTGCGTGCAACAAGAACACGGTGCCGGGCGACAAGTCCGCCCTGAATCCCTCGGGCATCCGCCTGGGCACTCCTGCGCTGACCACCCGTGGTCTGGCCGACAAGGACATCGAGCAGGTGGTGGCCTTCATCGATGCGGCGCTGAAAGTGGGCGCCCAGGCGGCCAAGTCGGCCAGCAGTCCCAAGCTGGCCGACTACCACAAGGAGCTGGCCGAGAACGCGGCCATCCAGGGCCAGGTGGCCGAGATCCGCAAGAACGTGGCCCAGTTCAGCAGGCAGTTCCCGCTGCCCGGCCTGGAGAAGCTGTAGGCTCCGACGCTTTTTGCTCCTTTTTTTTTGCAACACCCTCGAAAACGGACACTATCGCTTTCCACAAAACGCAGGTGGAATTAGTAGTTAAGTCATTAAACGCATTTCAATTCACATACCATAAGTTTGGGCTTTTATTGGGGGCTGGGATCTCCTATATGAACGTATGTACATGGACTAATGGGTAGCATTAACAAGGAAATAAGTCAGTCGAAGGGATATTAATTGCTTACAAAATTAGGTTTAACATTTGTAGGATTTACAAAAAGCCCATATATACTTTTTTATCAGTTTTAGGCCCTTAAAATATACATTTGGATTGGAAAGTTTCATTTTTGAAAGTATAGTTAAGACAAGGTCAGTCGAAAATCATATGAATTGCTTTTAAAGATTATGTTTAAAAATTTCTAGGGTTTAGAAACATTGTTCCTTTTTCATAAGCTTTTTAAAAATTGTTTCGGTTTGAAAAGTATAATTTTTAAAAAAGTTAAGATATTAAAGTTAAAATATTGCTTCTTAAGTTAAGTTTTTACATTCGTGGGGTTTACAAGCAGGTCTTCCTCATAAGTAAGATTAAATTGAAAAGATTAATTTTTTTAAACAAGTAAAAGACCTAAAAAATCAAACAAAATGCTTCTAAAATTAAATTTTAACATTTCTGGAGTTAACGAACAAGCTATACATATTTCATTTTAAGTATTAAGACATTTAAAAAATACTATTTTGTAAAAATTCTATTTTTGATAAAAGATCAAAACATTTAAGAACTAAAAAACAGCAGCTCCATGAAATTTACAAGGTTTTAAGCAAAAAACGTTTTAAAATTGACATGAAAAATATAAATTAACTGAGTATTATCAACAAAAAAATATTTCCCAAGCAAGACTACAAAATTTGTTAGGCAAAAAGCATTTTTCTAGATAAAATATATTAGCATCCTTAACTTCAAAAAAGAACTGAGCATGGCGACAAACAAAATAATATATAACTTCCCTTTGAACAAAAATTAAAAACTAGGGTTTCTGTTCTTAAATAAAAACTTATTAAGAGTACACGTTAGCCATATTTTAAATTCAGATTTGTATAACTTGTTGTTACCCAAACGTAAAAGCTACAATTAAGAAACAACTTTTATGATACAAGAGGAAACCGTATACTATATGATATGAAACAATAATAGTATATTATTTCCTAGAGTTTCTGTTCTCAAATACAAACTTTTTCAATTTATACAAGTCAGCCCTAGTATTTGAAACAAATGTTTTGATTACCAAAAGTAATTGCTCTAATAAGAAAACAAGTTTGATGCCACAAGTACGAAACCATATAAGCAAATCAATATAATATATTATTTCCTAGGGTTTCTGTTCTCAAATAAGAAATTATTTGAAGTTTACAAGTTGTTATATTTTGTTGTTAGCCAAAAGTAATTGCTCTAATAAGGAAGCAAGGTAGAAAACCATACGATTCTAATTCTAGTGAATGGCGCACTGCGAATCAGTGATCGGCGTACTCGACCTTGCTGAATCCCTTCGAGGAGCAGCCCATCTCGCGGTGGAAGCGCGAGTTGTGCGTGGACAGGGACCACTTGGTCTTGAAGCTCTTGATGCAGATGAAGCACTCGTGCTCCTTGTCCTGGATCTCCGAGTGCCTGGAGGCAATGTGTCGCCGCAGGGCGCTCACCGACTTGAGGTGTCTGTTGCAGAAGTTGCAGATGAGTGGCGGGAGGCCAGTGTCCTGGGCGTTTTCCTCATCGCTTCCAGCTGTCGTTGTCGCAGGTGCAGGTGCAATGCGTCTGCTTTCGCCAGCTTCTGGTGCACTGCTGGCCTCAGAGCCCGGCTCCTGTTTCACGGCAGCTGCAAGGGAAAATAGTTCTTGATTAGAAAAGTGTACTAACAAAGTTAGGAACCCCTTTACAATCACAACCAGTAAGAACTAAGTTAACTTTTAAATGGTTTACATGTAATTCTTTTATTTTTCGCTCTCTCCATCTCTTTCTCGCTCTCTGTAGCTGTCTCTTTCTTTTCTAGCAAAACGAATTGAATCGAGTAATTTAGTTTCATTTCGTTGATGTGCATGAATCAATCCACACACACACGGCTTAGAGCTAGTGTTTTTGGGTTTGGAATTGGAATCTCCGGCCTATGTGCTGCCCAAAAGCCCGGAAAACCGATCAGTTAGCCCCTTGCGGCCGCAGTCCCATCCATTGTCTCGTTGGCAAGTGGCAAAATGGGCCGAAAATAGTGGTTGGGTGGGTTCGTGTGGGACTTTCCTTATTTTCCCTGGGACCACGGCCTGGGGTTTAGACTGCTGCAGGCCCAACGCCGGGCTTTTAGAGATATAACATTAACTAGAGGTGTATACATAGATCAATATGCGGATCGATAAGTAATACGTATGAGTTTGCTCTTCATTTAACTAGATTATCTTTAGTATGTATCCGTGTTTGTGATTTTGAGTTCTTGTCTTAGAGAGGATTTCTACAGGTTTTTCTTATATTTTTTTCCTTTTTTTTGTCTTTTGTTTTTTGTTTTTCTTTTTTGTTTGTTACTTAACTTGTTTTGGAAAATACTTTCAACTAAACCTAGCGTACGCGCTATGACTTCCGTTTTCACTTGGCTCGTGTGGGCTACTCAACTAAGTTATACCAAAGAACTAAACTAGGGACAGGGGGCTCTTAAACTAAACTAAAACTAATTTAGCTAATTTACATTCAACGGCCAACGCTCTAATGCTGAACACAGATGGTCAAAAGAGCGCGCTGGGCTATACGTTAATTATCGTATCGTAAATTTGTACACAAGGGGTATTTTAGTTCGTTTTTTGGTGAGCAAAGTACAGAGCTTTGGGGGGGATTAGGGATCGCTAAACATGTTTTTGGTGTCTAAAAGTAGGTTAAGTCGCCTAGCTCTATGTACAAAACTGAGTAATATCAGAGTTTTAAGTAAGAAATAATACATTTCGGGGCTTTACAGCTGCTTAGGCTGTTTAAGAGCTTGGATATAGTTAAATAGGGCTTCTACAAACAACTTTATCTGTTCCTTCTTTAAATTCTATCACTCTGTCTGAGCTGTTAAGCACCCAGTGGGCCTTCAAATCTCCAAAGATTCCTGTGTTTCGTGTGTGTTTATATACATAATGACGGTGTCAATGGGGTTTCCAAGGGCTTGCACTTTGCCATCTACACAATAATAATGGAGAAGTGTCTAAAGCAAGTTGTGGACTAAAATACAAGTGGTACATGTACGCATTACGTGGACACACGACATGGCTTGGTCAACGACGGGATCACCAGCTCCACTCACCGACTGACCGACTGACCGACTGACTGACTGACTGACTTGACTTACAGGCTACCGTGAGGGGGCTATATAACTACGCATAGGGGCTAAACATCGAGGGCTAAGTGTACGCTAAGTGTAACGCTCCGTACTCCTAACTGCTTTGCATGTGAGTTGACAATTTTGGCTAGTTTGGGGGGCCTTTTGCTGGGTACTGGGGGAGGGTAGGGAATTGGCTGGCTGGCTGGTTGGTTGGTTGGTTGGCTTCTCGCCAAGCTGGACGTAATTAACTATATCTCTCGGCCGCCTTCATCAAATATCCTATCGACGCCGCTCCGGATCCTGCTCGCCGCTGGCTGAGGCCGATCAGCACGCATCAGTTCTCCGTCTTGATGGCCACCTTCTGCTCGTGCGAGATGCGTATGTGCTCGCGCAGGCTGTACTTGTTCTTGAAATTCTTATTGCACAGATCGCACTTGCGCGGCGGCTGTGGGGTGTGTTGGGTGCGAATATGTCTCCAAAGATTAACCGTGGTTATAACCATTTTGCAAAACTGACATTCCGTCCACTTATTATTGGGCGAATCTAAAAATATACAGAAAATACGTACAATCAATATGGCAGTCTCTAGCGAACGATCGATTGTTGCTCTCTAAGTTGATCTTCTTTTGTTTTTTTTGGAGACATATTCGACAACCACAACAACTAATATGTATGGAAATAAATATAAAACATTTAACAAATGCAAATTAAACGACTAAATCAAAATGCAGCCCGAGTTCAACGCTAACCACAACCATTTCAAGCCATTAACTTAACTTAAGGTACGAAGAAATCAAAATGGGCAAACTAGGAACTTATAAAATACTTAAAAACTATTATAGCTAGCAAATAAAACATAAATAAACACAGGAAACTAAAAATAAATCATATATAAAACAATTCAATAAAGAAAATATTAGATTTCTTGCTTTTCAGGGCATTTCTTAGCTGCTTCTTAGGGATCTTCTTAATAAACCCTCTGGAAATCCCTAGCTTTCACACTCACCGTTTGTCCCGCTGGCCTTGCTGTCCGATTTGACCGGCGTCACAGACACCGTAGTCGAGGGGCCACTTCCTGCTCCGCCGCCACCCGTGTCCTCCATCACCTGGCCGGAGTTCGCACCCGCCGCCCCTCCCGCATTGGTCAACAATCGGGCTAAAATGGAGCAATACAGTAAATAACTTTTTCCCTCTAATCCAGCTCCAATACTCACTCATCTCAATGGCAATCTCGGCGTTGTCCGCGTCCGCCTGGTACTTCTCCTCCATTTCGGACTCGGTGAGTATCTCGTACTCGGAGGAGTACTGGGCCACATTCTGGGCCGCCGCATTGGTGGCGTCCTGCGACGTTTGCGGCGTGGCTCCATCCGACAGGCGGTCATCCACCTCGCCCACAATGTAGTCGGGTATGTCCATCTTGACGGCGCCGCGCAGGAAAGTCATCTCGGCAGCTGAGGAGAGGCAACAAAAGGTGTTTACTGGGATATCCTAAAGTAGATACTCTCCGCACTTACTTTTCACCATGGTCTGCTCATCCTTGACGGCATAGTCAACGGTTTCGGTGGTGTAGATGTTGTCATCGTCGTCGGAGAAGGTGATCTTGCGCTTCTTCACCGAACTGGCCGCCGGCAGGGCCACCGCATTCGTGATGGTCAGGTGTTGCGTCTGCACCGGCGTTGTCTGTTGCTGCTGGGATTGCTGCTGCTGCTGTTGTTGCTGCTGCTGCTGTTGCTGCTGCTGGGGGGGCGGTGCAGATTGCACTTGGATGTGCTGGATCTGGGTGGTTTGTACATGGTGATGCTGCTGCTGCTGTTGCTGCTGGACTTGCAGCTGCTGGGCGGCTGCCGCGGCGGCTGCCACCACCTGCGATTGCACCTGGCTGGCGGTGGTGGCCTGCAGCAGCGTGGCCGTGGGTATTTCGATGGTCTGCGTGGCCGTCTGCGCCTGGGCCACGTTGGCCACCTGCTGCTGCTGCTGCTCGTTGACCGCGCGAATGGTGCTGGGTATGGTCTTGATCAGCTTGTGCTCGCTGATCAGCGGCGCCACCGGCATCTGCGGCTTCTCCTTCTCCTCGGCGGTGAGCCCCTGGACGGCCAGCAGCTCGGCGGTCTGCAGGAAGGACTGCAGCGCCTCCTGCTGCACATTGACTTCGCCCTGAAGGGAAGAGGTGAATAGATTAGCAAAGTCGGAAGAAAGAGAGACATGGAGAGAAGCGATCTGTGGCTGGGGATTGACTATAAGTTCTACGTTTATAGCTTTCCTTAAGGTTTACTAACATTTTTAAAGGTATATCTAACAGACTTTTGACCTCTCGGTGTACTTTGGGTTCACATTACATTTAAACAGGTTCCCCCTTTTGGGATTTCTAAAGGGTAAGGCTTATAAAAGTATAATTTATAAAAAAAAAATTTCGAATCGAATTTCTTAACATTAAAAAATCGGAAATAGCATTGTGTTTCTAAAGATTCTCGAATTATCTTGAATTTTAAAAAGAAAATCACATAAAACAAGAATATTTAAATACAGGATGCCTAACGTCTTCACTTGTAAATAGGCCTACCTTTTTTGGGGTTTCTTTAAGCCACAAATCATTATAAATTCAACCATAAACTAATTACCCAGTGAAATATCTTAAAACTATATGAAATTCATAATAAAAAACATAGATTTTTTAAAAAATCGTTACCTTAATTTAAAAAATTAAAAAATATATTAAAATGACAATTTCTAATGGAAGTTCTATCATTTTAAAGAAAATAAAAATATTTTCTAAGAATATAATCGTACTTTTGTCGAAATTCAAAAGGATCCATTATAATTGGAAGACTATATTCAAAAGTTGCCTGGCATAACTTGATTTTTCTAGTATAAAACACCATGAAACTCGACAGTATTTTGCATTATATAGTTTTAAGTGATCCTAATCGAAATCTACACACTATTCACATATTATATGGTATGAATGGCATATTTTATAATAATATTAAGACTGTAATTAATAGTTGCCTGGAAACTTGGCTTTTCTTATATAAACCGCCATGAAACTCGACAGGATGATGTATTATATATTTTTAAGTGATCCTAATCGAAATCTCTAAACTATTCACATATTTTATCATAAAAAGTAGACTATAACATGACTTTTCCTAAAGAGAACACTAAAAAACTCGTCAAGATGTTGTATTGCACGTTTCCTAGTTCCGATCTCTAGAGGATTGAGGTATTTGATGGTATCTCTAGCATGTTTCCATCATAATCTGAGGACCATAACTAAGAGTTGCCTCTCTTAACTTGGCTTTGCCTAAAAAGAACACAACGAAACTGGACAGCAAGATGGATTCTAATGTTCCCGGTGCAAATCTCTAGAGGATCGCAGGACTAAATGGGTGGATGGACCCTTGACCCACCTGGTACATGAACTCGATGATCGAGTTGAGATCCTCAAACTTGATGAACTTAAAGATAATGACTGGGTGCGGATGGGGGTTCTCCTTGAAGATCTCCTTGAAGTACGACGAGCAGGACGAGAGCACCACCTTGTGGGCCTTGATCCGGCGCCCGTCCACGCAGAGGCTGACGTCGACGAAGTCGTCGTTCAGCCGGTGGTTGTCCAGGGAGTAGGTGAGGTGGCGCAGGTAGTTGTTCCACCGCAGCGAGTACTGCTGGGTGGTGGCCATCGCGGCGTCCTCCTCGGGTCCGCCTCCTGTCCCTCCTCCTGTCCCTCCTCCTGCCCCTCTTCCTCTTCCTCTGCCGCCTCCGCCTCCGCGCGCTCCGCCTCTTTCCAGTCCAATCCAATTAGCGGTGGTTCCCGGGAAGGGGCCGCTGCCCGCCTTGGAAGCGCCCTGACAACAAAAAGTGGCGAATATGGAACTCCTCCTCCGGCTCTGCTGGCCCTTCCAACGCGAGTTGGCGATGTGCGGGTCCCTTCCAGCGGTGCCCGATCGCCTGCCAAAGTCCGCTCGCTCACTGCCTGTTCTGTCCGCTTGCAGGGCGTTTGTTTACGCCACTCGGTGCACACACAAATACGGATATTTTTATATTCTATGCCAAACAAAAATATTATACGCCGCCATTTTGTTTTTTGCCAATTTCGGAGCAACCCTGCGTGCGCTGCCACTGCCGTGGGGCTGCCACTCGGCCCGCCAGGTGGCGGGCGTGCAGTGCTGCCAGATGGGCAGAGCAAAGGGCGGGAAGTTAAAAAATTAAAAGAAAATTAGCTCCCAACTTAACTTAATTTTAAATAACAAACACAGCTTTACAAAATTATAATTTAAATTGTATTGAAAATGCAAGCAATTAATCAACAAATTCGTTGCTTTTAACAGACGAAAAATGTACTAATTTAATAATAGTAAACACAGCTTTGTAAAATTCTGATTAGATTTTATTATTATTATGTAAATGCAAGCAATCACTCAACAAATACATTCTTTAAGTAAGCAGAATTCCACCAATGCCAAGATACCCAACTATTTTCAATGCCCCAAGGACTTGGCTACCACAGGCTGACCAAAAACCGGAAGATCAGGCGCAGCAGGAAGCTGTAGACGATGGCCCGGAACAAGTAGTCGAGGACGTAGAAGATCTTTATGCGGAAGCGGGCGGCGCTGCTGCTCTCGGGACTCTCCTTCAGCAGGAACTCCTTGGCACCCCGGATTCCGTGCTGGAAGAACTCCGTATAGTTGATGTTCGCGTGCTGCATGAAGCCAAAGGTGTCGCTAAAAGAATACATTACATTTTATTTTAGTATCATAACATTTTAATATATTTTAAGATGATAATGTTCATAAGATAAATGATATGTTCTAGAATACTTACCCATAATTATTAATATAACTTAGTCTTATTTTCCTTTCTAGGCCAGCTAATATATATTTTTTTAGATAAAATAACTCACATTTCGTTGGCCGGAACCATATCGTGCAGAGCCCGGAAATTGTCGTTCTGAAAATGCCACTCCGTCATCGCAAACACTTGCAGGGCACTGAAGGCGGCGAAAATACGACGCTGCAGCTTCATCAGGCTGGAAAATAATTAAAGGAAATTACTTATACATATTAAGCTTCCTCTGCAAGTTCGTTTCCACTTACAAAGGCTTTTCGTTATAGAGACGGAGCAGAGAGTCCACCACAACGGCCATCAGAAGATGCATGGTGCAGAACTATAAATGGGATTTAAATAATATAATATATACATATATATAGACTAAGACACAAAAAATTAAATAAAAAAATAATATAAACCTAAAAACCTTTTTAATAAAACCTATCCCACTTAACAAATATTTATGTTGATGTTAGATTCATATAATATAGCAATTCTTATTTGGCACCTAACCAAATTTTTTCAAATATGTATACACTTATCTTGTGTGCTATAGAACTGTTTTAGATTATAATAATGGATTTTCCTTGCCTTATACAACCATAATAACTAACCGCACAAGTACTAAATACACATTATCTCACATAATAAATATTAATGTAAATCTTAAGACATTTCTAAATTATAAAAAAATGCTGATTAAACTATTCTATATTTTTAAAATAAATATACACTTATCACGTGTGCTAAAAAACTGTTTCAGTTTATAATAATGGATTTTCCTTTCATTATATAATCCCAATAACTCAAAAAATTATAATGCAAATATTATGATAGCATGTTACATAAATTCAGATTAAGGATCTACTATATATATTTATATTTAAGATAAATATAGACTTATCCCATCTGCTTAAGTACTTTTCCAGATTATAATAATAGACTCTTCTATTCCTATATAACCCCAATAACTCACCCGTACAAATAAAAAATACAATATATCTCACATGAAATATGTTAACACAAATCTAATGATGATAGCATGATCTTTAAATTCAGATTTAGGATCTGCTATATATTTTTTTAGATAATTATAAACGTATCCTATCTGCTAAAGTACTTTTCCAGATTATAATAGAATTTCCTATTCTTATATAACCCTAATAACCCACATGAAAATAATTAATGCAACTCGAATGATATGATTGCAGGATCTTTAAATTCAGTCTTAGGATATACTACATATTTTTTTAGATAAATATACACCATCGTATATCGTATTTGCTAAGGTACTTATTTAGATTATTATAAGATTATCACATATTTCCAGATTATAATAATATATTTTCCTATACTCATAAAACCCCAATCATTCAGCCGTATAAACACCATATAAAAATGATCTCACTTGAAAAATACAATTGCTGATCTGATGATATTATGATGATATGAAAATTCTCTATAGGATAATGTGTTTCCCCGTCCCCGATACAACCCCAACAACTCACCCGCACGAAGTGGAGGACCGGACAGGTGGTCATCCCTCCCCCTGGCAGCCACAGGGTCTTCTCGAAGGGGTTCTTCCTGATGAACGTCTTTCCGATCTCGATCACCTCGCCCATGGTGATCGGCGATATATTCGCCGTGGCGCAGTTTACCACGTACAGCTCGCCAGTCTTGTCCCTGGATTTCGATTCCCCCATGAACTTGTACACCGCTGTGATCAGGGTGCGGGCCACAATGTCGGCGGGCACGAAGTCGGCCACAATGTTGGGATCACAGTTTTGGGAGCGGAGGATACCCACGCCGCAGGCCACCAAGAGCCCCGTGGGTCCATTGAAGTTATCCGCCCAGCCGGGCACGGGCTCCTCGATCGTAGAGACCACTGTCATAAGGTTGGAGATCCCAAATGTAATTGGTGTTATGTGTGGGTATCAGATTATATTACCGATCGAGGGCCTGAAGATAAAGATGGGCAGCCTATCCCTGTACTCGTTGACCACCTGCTCGGCCAAACTTTTGGTGAAGGTGTACGTGTTGGGCTGGAAGTTTCCGTACCTATAATTTGGGATACGATATTGTATGATGAAATGTAATAAGATGATATGATATGATGTAAAATGATATGATATGATACGATATAATATGATATTATATTATATTATATAATATGATATTATTTTGGGATATGATATTATATGATATCATATGATACAATCTGATAAAATGTAATAAGATTTGATATGATATGATACGATATAAACTTATGTTATATGATATGATATAATATGGCTGGAAGTTTCCATACCTGAAATTTGGGATATGATATTACGTGATATGATATATTATAATATGATATAATATAATTTAATTTAACATGTTATAATATGATACAATATGATACGATATAATATGATTATATAATGTAATATAATATGATATATGATATGATAAGATGTAATATGATATGATATGATATTATATGACATGGCATAATGTGATGAGATAATATATATGATATAAGATAAGATATTATATGACATGATGTAAAATATGATATAATATGATATGATATAATGTTATATGATATAATATTATATAATAATATATGATATATCATAATAAAATATGATATGTTATCATACTATTTCTGAATTTCAGGTAATACATTTACTTGAGATTAAAGACGTTTAGGATCTCCTCGTCATAGGTCTCCGCTAGTTTAATGGTGGTACGCCAGTCGGCCAGCGGTGGATAGACCCGCTCCTCCACTTCCAGAACTCCCGGGTTCGAGTAGGTGGTGGACACATGGACGAAGGCCTTGAGTTTACGCCACTCCAAGGCCAACTTCACCAGTTCGTGGGTACCACGGGTGTTCATAAGTATGGCTGTTCTCAAGGCATCATCGAAACTTAAAAATATAAAATAGGTTAAAAATCAAAAAAATGTTTACAGAGTACCACAGAAAATATCATATTTATATGATACACATTTTACAATACATTAAAAATATTTTAAGGTATTTACAAATACTGGATATTTAACATAATACACACTCACTTTTATAAAATTATTGAATGATTTACTAAGCACCAAACAAAATATCAAATTGCTATGATTCATAGTTTCTGAAGTCGGTTTTATGCTTTTTCAGGTATTTACCAACACTGAAAATCTCGAAATATTAATCTTACCGCACACTGGCTGCCGAGTGATAGACAATGTTCACATTTCGTAGCCGCTCGAGGTCGGCCTTACTTATTCCCAGGCCCAACTGCTCCACATCGCCGGCTATGGCCACCAGCTTGGATCGGGTATCGGGCTGCTCCCTTCGCAGGCGCTCATACAGCTTCGACTCCCACTGCACTTGCAGACGCTCCTCAATGGACTGCCCCTTCTTGGGCCGCAGCAGCACGTAGATCCGGCCCAGCTTGGGACAGGAGCGCAACAGCTTCTCGATCAGCGCCTTGCCCACAAAGCCTGAACCAAATTTAAGATTAAAAAAGAATTTATTTTTAAACTTTTGGTTTGTTTCATAAATCCAGCAGAATGGAATTGAAACTGTACCCACCCGAGGCGCCTGTGACAAAGATTTCCTGATCCTTAAAGGCCTCCGATATTGTCATTTTGATGCGGTCTTTGGGCTCCCTGTATCGTATACCACTCCGCACGTGTCGCTGTTCCAAGGGGTTCTGTGCGAAGTACGGCGCACTCAAGGCGGGATATTCAAATCCGGGCAATCACGCCTCTGACCCTTGCCACAAGGGGATCACAGTGCTGAATATTCAGGCATAGGCTTACTTTGTACGCGTAGAATGCGATTCCCTGTAGAGAGCAGGTGTGTTAACTGCTACTGTGGACACCAAAATAATTAATATTCCTATTTTAAATCTAGAATAGATTTTTAATCGTTTGTTGGATTAAATAAAATTCATAAAAATAAATATAATCCAAATAAAACTATCTTAAAAACTGTTTTTTTGAAAAAAATTTTTTTCTTTTTAGAAAATATTTTAAAAAGGGGTATCTCATATTCGAATATCTAGCTGGGGTAGATAGGAACCACTAACTATTTTAAAACCCTCAAGGTGCTACGAATGCGCTGCGAAAGAAGAAGAGAAAATAGAACTGCTAGAAAGCGCACAAGAAGAAGAACGAGATCAAGAAAAACGGAACCGTTGAACCCCAAGAATCAAAGGAGAAAGCACAATAAGATAAGTTTTACCGTAGCAACGAGCAAATCAAGCAGAGCCCATAATTACACTTGAAAAAAATTTTTTAAAATAGTTAAAAAAAAAAATTAAAAAACAAAATTGTACAAAAATAAAAACAAAAGGCTCTGTTGTTTAATTAAGTTTTGAAACTACATATGAAAGTTTCCAAATTTTTTTTTATTTATTAGTACTTACTTAGGTAAAAAGGTACTACTTTTTTCAGTGTACCGCCTGAGACAGAGATGGGGAGATGGGTGCTGGCCCCATGAATGGAAAATGGCTGGGAAAAACCGGCTAGACGTCGATTGGAGCCGCTTCTCTTGGCTGATAAAACTATGCCGGCGATTTGTGCTAACGTGTTTGCCCTATTATCTGCGCTTTTATTTGGATCTTGGCCGCTTAAAACGGCGCTTTAATCGCGCCATTAGCATGCGTGTGCGTGCGTGCGAGCGGGACGGCAACAGCCGATCTGCACAGCCTCGGTTCGACGACCTCCGCTCATCGCCCTCTCTCCCCGCCAAGGAACCGTTGCACTAACGGCACTTGACCAACACATACATACACAGTAGCAAATAGTTCGCTTGTAGTTGTTTCATTTCTTTTTTTCAGTTGCATTTTCACATTTTAATTAACATTTTCAGGCGTAAACTTATCATTCGATACGCATGCAATTAGAAAAGTGTACAAATCAAAAAAATACATATGCTTGTATGCTTGAATGTGTGTGAATATCGCACGCGAAACTGCAGCCAAGTGTGAGTGAGTGTGTGTATGTGGGTGACTTTTGCCGGCCGGCAAAAAGTAGGAGAAAGAGAGCAAGAGAGAGAGAGAGACGGAGCTAGAGAGGGAGGACGAGGAGAGCAGCAGAGAGCAAGAGAAAGAGGGGCGGAGGGGTTGGGTGGAAAGAGAAGACGGTTTTGATTTTCCTTTTTGTTTTCATATTTTTGTTTCACTTGTTTATAATTACATCATAATTAAAAAATAATACATAAGGTTGCTGACGAATTGTACAAAACGCTAGTGTGTTGTTTGTGTTTTGCAATGTGTGTGTGTTCTTTTTACGCTTTGGGGAATATCTTCTTCTTCTTCTCCTCCATCTCGATGTCCTTGTCATGCCGCGATTGTGTGTGTGAGTGTAGGTGTGCGTGTGTTGGTATGTGTGTGGGTGTGTGTGTGTGTGGAATGGCAGAATATGCTTTTCGCTCATTTTCATTTTTGCTTTTTTTGAAGTTTGTTATATTAGAGGTTTACAAATAAAAAAAAAAACAAAAAATACATAGTATAGTATCATATCGTATGTAGAGTGGAATAAATTAATTAAATTAATACGCTGGAACCACACAACACGCGCCCAAAACGACGACGACGACGATGATGATGATGATGTTGGTGTGCAGGCGGTTCCGCTCTTTTCATCTTGTAGTTGGTGTTGGTCTTCTTGTTCTTGTTGTTGTTGTGCTGCACTCCAAACTTCCACCACTCGCACTTGCACTTTCGCTGCTGCTTCCTCGACTCCTCCATCTCCTTCTCCTTCTCGTCCAGAATCAGGAAGATCCCGATCCCGGTGCTCCTCCTCCTCATCCTCCTCCTCCTTCTGCTGCTGCTGCTGATGATCCTGCCAAGCTGACACGCGATCCATCTTAGAAGCACTTGCGGTGCACAATGGATGGGCCAGACTCGTCGTACTCCTGCTTGGAGATCCACATCTGCTGGAAGGTCGACAGCGAGGCCAGAATGGAGCCACCGATCCAGACAGAGTACTTGCGCTCTGGCGGGGCAATGATCTTGATCTTCATGGTCGACGGGGCCAGGGCGGTGATCTCCTTCTGCATACGATCGGCGATGCCAGGGTACATGGTGGTGCCACCGGACAGCACGGTGTTGGCATACAGATCCTTACGGATGTCAACATCGCACTTCATGATCGAGTTGTAGGTGGTCTCGTGGATGCCGCACGCCTCCATTCCCAAGAACGAGGGCTGGAACAGGGCCTCGGGGCAACGGAAACGCTCGTTGCCGATGGTGATGACCTGTCCGTCGGGCAGCTCGTAGGACTTCTCCAGCGAGGAGCTGCTGGCAGCGGTGGCCATCTCCTGCTCAAAGTCCAAAGCCACATAGCACAGCTTCTCCTTGATGTCACGGACAATCTCACGCTCAGCGGTGGTGGTGAACGAGTAGCCGCGCTCCGTCAGGATCTTCATCAGGTAGTCGGTCAGATCGCGACCGGCCAGATCCAGACGCAGGATGGCATGGGGCAGGGCATAACCCTCGTAGATGGGCACGGTGTGGGAGACACCATCACCAGAGTCCAGGACAATACCGGTGGTACGACCGGAGGCGTACAGCGAGAGCACGGCCTGGATGGCCACATACATGGCGGGTGTGTTGAAGGTCTCGAACATGATCTGTGTCATCTTCTCGCGGTTGGCCTTGGGGTTCAGTGGGGCCTCGGTCAGCAGCACGGGGTGCTCCTCGGGGGCCACACGCAGCTCATTGTAGAAGGTGTGGTGCCAGATCTTCTCCATGTCATCCCAGTTGGTCACGATGCCGTGCTCAATGGGGTACTTCAGGGTGAGGATACCACGCTTGCTCTGCGCCTCATCACCGACGTACGAGTCCTTCTGGCCCATGCCGACCATGACGCCCTGGTGACGGGGACGGCCCACAATCGAGGGGAAGACGGCGCGGGGCGCATCGTCACCGGCGAAACCGGCCTTGCACATGCCAGAGCCGTTGTCGACAACCAGAGCAGCAACTTCTTCGTCACACATTTTGTAAGCTGCAATGGGAGAGATGGGCGATTATTAGTCTTGGCTGTCTTCAGGGTTTCGAGTCGGAAACGGGTCCAAGAGCTCGAAATTTGTGTGATTTCTCGGTCGAACGAGGGAAAATAAAATACAAATCCTAAATTTGGAGCTACGAACTTTGAATTGTGACTTTTTATATTTTATAATTCTTGATCACCAATTGTCAAAACCCTTAAATTTTATTTCTATTCATTTTTAATTTTTAAATTATTTTTTCTGTATTAAAACAAAAGTGTGCCATTTTTTTCACAGTGAATGAAGTTTAAAATATTAAAAAACCGTTAAAAAGGAAAGGGACAGAGGAAGGAGAGCCCCACCCCGAAAAACCGCAATATGAAAAATTGAAAAAGGAGGGGAGAAACTTCTAGACGGCACTTAACGAAAGCCGGTGCAAAAGAGAAGCGCCAAGGAGAGCGCAGCTTTCAGTGCACGCCTCTGTGTGTGTGTATGCGCCCTTAAAATGGCGACTAACCAAACTTAAATTTAAACTCGTATAAAAAAACAGCAAAAAAAAAGTACCACTCTTCACCAAGTTAACAACCAAAAGCGCGAAAGCCTGGCTGACTTTACCTTTTTGTTCGATTAAACAAATTCAAGGCGAGAAAACTCAAGTGGCGAGCTGAGCTGAGCGCGACCGCACGGTTTGAGAGGAATGAACGGAATGAACCGACTGGAAGTCGCTGGTGAATGTTGAATGCCAGTTAACTGCGTTTTCGATCGCTGCCTGCGTCGGCGTCGCCGCTGGCGTTGGCGTTCCCGTCGCGCTCTCTGTCGCCATCTCGCTCGCTCCCTGCCCGGCAACGCATGCGTGCGAAAGAGAGCGCTGGTGTGTTGAGTTGCGGCGGCCAACTTTTGTGACCATATATGGTCATGTTTCGGGGCGAAAAGCAAATCGTCTGGCTTTCGCTCTCTCACACACACACACACACGCAGAGAGAGGCACCATGCCTCCCTGCAAGCAAAAGGGCGATAGCGCTATCGCCTATCGTTCAGAAGTCACTTTTAAGTCACTTCTGGAAGATAGACGGTAGTACAAAATATACGTATATCGTGTAGAAGTCACTCCTCAGTCTTTTCGAAGTCACTTCGGCGACACTTTCAGAAGTATCGCCGAGGTCACTACTGGAAGTAGCGTCGAAGTCACTCCAAGAAGTGTCGCCGAGTCACTTCCGCGATCCGAATGCGATATAGCGGTCGATAGTTTAGGACAGAAAATGCTTGCATGGCTTGTGCATGCACGACTGAAGGTTTTCTCCATTTTTGCGACTCGACTTTGAAAAACCGGCAAAAATTTCTGCCTAAGCCGAGAGGGCTGCCTACGTCACTAGTTTCAAGAACCTGATCTAGTTATATATTTCTCGGGGCGTGGGAAAAAAGAAAGTGTTGGCGAATTGCAAATTCGGAATTGGGACTATCTGCGGGTGAAATCGTGACACACCCACATCATAAATGGAGGTCTTCTCGGCACTTCTCGTTGGGATCACATCCCAACTTTTGCATTATAGCCCCGAGATTCTGGTTCTCATAAGTGGTGTATATCCTGATTTTGGTATTTTTTGAAACCTAGCTGTTTTAGCCAGTAAATCTTGGGATTTCGATGATTTGGAAGTTATGGTATTGCAATTTTTTTTTTACAATTTTCAGGCCAAACTTTTTTTCGGGAGTTTTGGTCAATACCATAACGCTGTCGGTTTTCAGATCACTTTTATAGCACTGGCACAGAAAAAAATTGTTTTGTTTACAAAAAAATCACACATTTTCCGCGGCTCTTGTCGTACTGTTCGTGGGGCTTTGTGGGGGTTCGATGCCTGGGGATGATACTTACATTTGGTGTGTTTTATTAAAATTAATTAAATAAATATAAATTAAGTCTTTCGGTTTGGTGTCTCTGGATTAGACGACTGCTGGCGATGGAGCGGCTTTGTGTCGGGAGGAGTATCCACACAGCACAAGAACTCAAACGGTAGTGATATGAAAACTGGTCTCGCCGCCCGTTTTATAAAGCCCGCCTAGCGCTAAAACCTTATCACTGCCAGCGGCTCTCTTCTCAAAACTTTTACCATATATGGGTATGAATTGTTCGGCTGTCGTTTTCGGTTCGCGCCGACACAACTGGGTGTGTGTCCGTATCGCATAGTGTATGTAGTTTTCGAGGGTCCTATCAGCTCGGTCGGGGTTTTTGCCTCTGGGCCTCCGGCATGTGATTCAGTCCATGGGAGCGTTACTCACTTTCGATACTCGCACGCGTTATCTTTGTATTATGGAGAATTACTCGATGGTCACAGCACTTTGTGAATTTTTTCACAGCTAGTCATTACTTTCCACCAGATAAAATAGCTTGTAAGGCCCAGTAATATGTATAGATCTTAAACTAATTTTCTTGAAAATATTGCCGGAACGCTTAGAGATACTCATGATGTTCTTGTTTTTCCATATGGATCACTAGATCCTTTGAATAAGAAGATTCCTCTAAGTTAATTTATTTTCCAATAGGAAAAATACTGAAATTTGTTTCCCAAAAATAACTTGTAAGGCCCAATAATATTTATAAATCTTAAAATAATTTACTTAAATATTACTGAGCGATACTCATGATGTTTTTATTATTACATATGGATCACTAGGTCCTTTGAATAAGAATATTTTAGTAAGTTCATTTAATATTCAATAGGAAATATTGAAATTGGTTTTCCAGGGTTATTTTACGCTCTTCAAGCTAATTGTTAATATTACCAAAACTTTCCCTTAATTGAATTCCCCCTTAAATCAATTAAAGCACCTTTTTTCTAACAAATTTATTTTCAAGGAATAACAATAACATTTTAATGATCTGTATTATAAGGGTAAAATCAAATCACCATTATACTCAATCAAGAAAATTAGCATTTGGAACAGATCTATTGTTTATTGGGTTGTTGTCAAAAAACCCTTTTTCAAGCTGTTGCACATTTTTGAGAAGGGTATTCGGTAGTCGTCGAAAATCCCTCAGCACAGCCGCAAGCCGGTTTTGAACCATAACGGCGAAACAGCTGCCAGACAAGAGAAGATACACTGGAAAAAGAAATATTAAATCAAATTGGGTCTTTAAAAGTATTTTCATGTCATATATATATGAAAAATGAAAATATATCCATGGGTATATACAATTCTTAGTTGTCTTTTAGCAGATACGACTATAATCTATTGTATATAGATTTTTGCTAAAATTGTTTAATTGAGCTAAAATTTAATGTCATATAAAGAAAAAACATCAAATCAAAACATATAAAAACTATGATTAACTTCATATAAATGATTATATACTTTAAATAGTAAAATATAAATTAAATTTTCGATATTATTCGCAGAATTTACAGCTCACAAAGCTTAACACACAACATTGTGTGATTCCAGTTCTTAAAAACGAACAATACATTTTTGATTAGCATGCTCCTTGTAGCTAAAATTTTTAAATACATATTTTACATTGTAAAAACCAAATTATTTCGATATTCAAATGAGAGTTGCTCATTTTTATAATTCCAAACTGCACTAAATTTTCCCAGTGTAGACTACGCGTTTGCGCAACAGAGACGAATACACATGGACGCTCGCAAGCTGCTCTCTTGCTTTTGCTCCCTCTCGCCGGCTTGCGGCGTTTTTCCAGAGGCTGTGACTCAGTGCGCTCTTGTTGTTGTTGCCACGATAAGCCCCGGCTCTCTCTCGACTTTTGTTTAATACCATTTGTTGTTCCTCGAGCCGGAGCGGCATAAACAAATATCGCAATTGTTATTGCAAATGCATTCCGATCGGGCAAGGCAAGCTGATATTTTTCGCCAGAATTCGGCTGATTTTTCATCGCATTTCGCGTTTGCCGGTCCCCGTCGTGCTGTCTCGCTCGCACTCGGCTTGCGAAAATCAAAAAAAAAAGTGAAAGAGGGAAAGCCATTTTATGTTGTTGCTGCTATTATTGGATGTGCGCACACATATGGCAATAAGTAACAATATGTGGACTTATTTATTTGCGCGCTTTGTTGACTAATCTTTGTTTAAATAATTGCCTATTTCGAGCCAAAGTGACGCATAAAAGGAAACGGCAGCATACGGTGCGATAAGCGAGGCGAAGGCGCGAGCGAGATGGCGCTAGAGAGAGCGCAGCATAAAAAGAAAACAACAAGCGAGCACACACACACACACACGCACACATGGTCAAAGGAGTGGCTCCAACGTCGGTGACGTCGCGCCCAGCCACAGCCCCCCGCCCCGCCCAGCCCACTCCCTTCCTTCCCCACCCCGCTGCCCCTGAGCCACTCTGCCCCCCTCCCGCTTCCTCTCCCGTCGCATTCGGTATCGCCATCTCGCTTTTTTGGCTTTATTTTGCTTTTCGGTCAAGCCAAGAAACTGAAGTCAAAGAGGAGAGCCTGGAAATTGCAATTGTTAACAAAAAAAAACCACTGCACATGCAGTCGTTCGGGGAAAAAAACCGAAATTCGAGCATGGCCATAAAAAGGTGTGATTCAAAGTACAAAGCAATGCAAAAATCGGTAAAATAATTCTCATTTAATTTTGTTATGAAAAAGGTTCCTAACTACTGTAGTGTGCATAAACGAAATAATATATATCTATGGTTTTTGACTCAACAAACAAAGGAAAATTCAAAATTTAAATCTACATTAAATTTGTGTTTCATATGTTCTTAGCTTTTCTAATGTTTTATTTAATTTTATTATAAAATACGCTATTGAAATTTACTCAAGTCAGATTTTAAATTAACAAATTCTGTTAAAAAGTTATAAGTACTTTACATATTTATAGTTTTTAAATTAACAAACAAAAAACAGTACTTTTGTGTTCTGTTATAAAGTTATAAATACTTAACCATTTTTTTTTTATATTTTAGAACACTTAAAATTCCAAACTATTGAAATATACATAAACAAAATTAATCTAGTCAATCTTTAAAAAACATAAAAACAACCAAAAATTTAAAGCAATATATTTTTTATACATAACATTTATGTTTTTTATATTCTCATATCCCAAGTTATTTGGGGATCCTACTTATAAGGTTCAGAATACCTTAAACTTTTGAATTCTCTTAGTAAATTACAAATATGTACTTTGAATTTATGTTTACCATGTTCTTAACTTGCAGAAAGACCCATGGAAACCTATGTTTTGTGACCCTACTCATAAAGCCCAAACTATGATGACAAAATCCTATAAAGATAAGCTTACAGAAAATTCCAGTCATAGAACTTCCACCGAACACAAGTTATTCTCATATTTTTGCGTCCGAAATGTTCGCCGACGTCATCGCGAAATTCCACGGTCCCCAAGCGACGTCTTCTTCGCCGGCTCTTCGAGGCTTTTCTTCGGCGAAGAAAGAGAGACAGCGAGTGACACAATCTTATCTTGCAGACGGGTCTTTGAAAATGGCCCCGGCTAACGGTTAGGAGCATATGGCCGGGAATGGAGCCACTGCAGACCGATGGAAATTGGCTTCAAATTGCTCCGAATATGGTCAGTCGGCGTTGGATTGTCGAGAGCCATCAACTAGTTCTCCTTCTGCGCCCGGAGATCGTCATTTCTTCTCGAATGTGTTCATTATGTATTTGGTATTTAGCGCTGATCAGCCGGCTTTAATGGCCATAAAACGTGTCTTGGTTTGTGGGCCACATAACAGGCAGCGAGATCTGCAGAAATGATGACAGTAGAACGCTAAAGAAGTGCTCTTATAAAGATATCCGTTTTTTGCATCTCCTAAATCTCTCTATAAATCAGAGATTATGCTATTATTTTGGCATGGAATGGGTACATTTGATAGTTATGTGATTGGATTCATTATATCTAAGCGATATCATATAGGATCCATGAATATTTGGTTAAGAAGTGTTCGTATAAAGATATATGTTCGGTTTACATCTTAAAAGTCCAAATAAATCTTGGAATATAATATTATCTTGACATAGAATGATATATTTTAGTGTTATGGGATAATATTCATTTTTTCTGAAAGATGCCCCTTGGGATCTCTTTTTAAACATATTATACTTAAAAATATAATATTATATTATGATACTTATGTGATTATATTGATTGTTTCAAAAAGGTACCCCATGGTATCTCTCTATTAATCCAGAAACATAATATTCATTTGACATAAAATGATATATTATGATACTTTTGTGATTATATTCATTGTTTCTAAAAGATGCCCCAAGGGATCTCTCTATAAATCTAGGAATAACATAATATTTGGAAATATAATGATATATTATGATTATATTCATTGCTTTTGAAAGAGGCCTATAAGACCTTCGGGTATTCGGATCCCAACTTTCCTAGCTCTCCTCAGGCCATTCTCCCCCAAGATCTTAAGCTCCAGCTTTAACCTCATTTGCTATTCTCAAGTTCGTTGCTCGTCTGTTTTTTGTTTGATCATATTTTGGCAAGGCGGCCGAAAAAATCGAAGAAATTTCCCCGGGCCAACGCTTTGGCTTGGATAGTCTTAACCTTGCGCCACTGAGGTTACGTTGGATCGATCGTCAAGATAGCGCCCGAGAGACGAGGGGGTATTGAAACTAGAAATACTTAAATAGCCAAAAACGCGTTGATGTTGACTTTGAAACCGCTATAAAACAAAAAGATACAATAAAAAAGCAACATAGTGTAGCCATGATCAACGACCTTTCTCCAAAAGTACGTAACTCGTCACGTTTTCTACACTCACACACTGAAACGAAAATAAATAAAATAAACAAGTTAAGCGACTTGGGCCAAAGCCATTGTCAAGGTCATTGAATGTGAAAATTTTCGTACATTTTTCGCAATTAATTTGTTTTCTTCCATTTCCATTAATTTTCATCGTGGCTGCCATTAACATGCACGCACCGCCAGGGTTGCCACCCCACCCCCCATATCATCTTTCTTGCTTTTTGGATTTTGCTTCGGGTTTGTGTATCTTACCAGCTGGCATTGCAGTTAACCGCTTTTGGTCATCTTGAAGTTGCAAATACATTTTCACTCCGGCCTTTTTGGCCATTTCGGCATCGCAACGCAATTGGAGAGAAAAAACTACAGCCATTAATTGCCGTCTTAATTAGTTTGCGTGCACAGACACGATGGGAAAAGCGAGGGGATGCGAGCTGGGAGCGTGCGTTCGCAGTAGTCGGCAGTCGGGGGAGTTAGGCACCCGAAAGCCCAAGGCCATGGACGGTTAGTTTGGCTAAAAAGGCGAAAAAACGTTTGAAGAAATCTCAGCCGAGGACTGGCGAGGCACAACCCTGGCCAAAAAGGCATTATACAACACCTAATCATAGCCAATTTGTGATATTCCAACATAGAAAATATTTTTTACTATTTAAAATTATTATCAAAGGTATATTTATGGGCAAAATAAATGATCAAAATAAATAAACACAAATGAACAAAATAAATGAACAAACTGAATGAACAAACTAAATGAACAAACTGAATGAACAAAATAAATGAACAAAATGAATGTTTTGCTCATTCAAAACGAACAAAATGAACTTAATGAATGAGAAAATGAATTCAACGCTTTAAAAATTATACATTTTTTATTATTACTTATGAACATAGGAAATCCCACAATAGATCCTTAAAAGCTATTATTTAATTTTTTTTAATCTTTATATTAATATTATTTTATTAAAACAGGTAAACAAGCTAAATAAATAAGGATAATATTGAAATAGGACAAGTAAGGATAAATATTGAATAAAAAGATGAAATATAATCTTTATAACTGGATTAGTGGCTAACGTTCTGGCCTCGACTGTGGCCATAAAATCATCAGTTGCTCCGAAAGAAATCTCCATCTGATGAGCCAACTAACTATATAGTACGTTTCGGAGTTAATCGTGCTTGCTTTCGCGCGATCCGCGATATAAATGCCAGCACGAATTTATGTTAATGTAATAATGCTAAATCGCCGAATTCCACACCGCTGCTAATTGCTCCGTTAATTGCCCATCGCTCTGCATTGCAGACATTGTTGCACCTGTCGCTGAGTCGCAGTCACGCCCACTACCTGTCGGAAAATGTCTGAAAATGCCTGAAAATGTCGGAAAATGTGTGAGTTGCAGACGCTCCGGGAAAGTGAAAGATATGAATTATTTCGCATTTCATTTGCGATTTTTGCGTGCTTTTCGCAAGATTTCACCCGGCTTCAGTGGGTGGCGAGACTGCTGTTTCTGCCCACACAGAAAAAGTACCTTGAGATCACTAGATAAAAACTAGATCTTAGCCTGCAGGTCAAGAAAAAGATTGAAATTCTTTGGGTATTATAAAATTATATTAAAATATTTTGTATTATTTAGTTATAATAATCTCCAAGAATTCCATATTAAACATTATTTTTATTATCTACTAGTTAGTACACTTTCCGTTTGCCTTTTTTGGTTAGAGATAACGAAAAGCATCATCACTGAGAGTATCAAATTTATGCCCCACAGCTAATTTTGTATAATATGTATGGCAATCTCAAAAACAAATTACTGCTAATAAAAATATGCAAGTGAACTTTCAGTGAACTGGTTAAATTGCTTGAACTTTTCTACCACAGTGAAAACCACATAGCATGAACCCCAAATAATTTTATATATTACAAAAAAGTTATAGTATTCTAATTTGTATTTCTTAATATCTCTTGAATAGTTAAACTGGGAGCCGAAGATAATTCAAAATTGTTCTTATAATATATATATATATATATATATGTATCTATATATCTTATAATTCATTTAAGTTAATTTTCATTTTCTGTTTACATTTAATTTTTTATATGCTTTAGATACTTATGTGTTTTTGAGTTTAAAATTTCATCCACACCAAGCTCAACTGTAAGTTCTCGGTAGCGCATTAAAGTTTATTTATAGTACTCTGTCTCATGGCAATTGATCAATAAAATAGTTGACTGTGCAGGGTGAAGAAGAAAAGTTCCATTGAGTCATTTAGTTGGGCTACCAGACACAGCCACTACGCCGGGCTCACACCCATTTAGTGTTATTATAGGGAGGGCTGGAGGAGCCAGCCTCTCAGACTGAAAGGTGCAAGACATAGGTACAGCTGCGGTCAAATTAATAGTTCCTGTTAACTTAATTTTAATAAAAATGTTGTATATGTAATATTTGACATTCTAAATGCATTACAACATATATTTTAACATTTTAATATTAATTATGAGATATTATATATATAAGATTATCATTTTCAATTATATATTACATATATTATGCATTAATAATATTTATTATAAAAAACCACCATATACCTGTATCTAACTCACAAATTTAAAATATTTTAATGCCTAAATTCAAAAAAGCACCTTGAATTCAGAAAACTAACATTCTGGGCGCAACTGTACCCACATTTCTCAGTCTGGAAGGCAGCCCCTCGCATCGCTCGACCTGTCTCCTTCGACTCTATAGCTGCTTTCTTGACTTGTTTATTGCGGCGTCAGCTTTGGCGAGACTTTATACTTATATCTTTTTTGCCGTATTTTTGTATCCAGCTGCAGCAGCTGGTTTTCGTGCTTTTTGTTGCTGTTGTCGCATCTGATTAGCGCCAAGCAAAGCTGTTTCGAGCTGGCAATGAAAGAAATGTGGGCAAAAAAGTAGCGAAAACCACACGTCGCCCAGTCTCACGTGGGTGCCGAGGTCTACGGAGGCAGAAACTCGTAATCAGTCTTCGGAACATCAGAGGCAGTGGAGACGGGGCATCAAAGATGGTGAGATTGTGGTGGGAGAGGGGGTCTTCTTATAGATGTCACATGTATTCCCACAAGAAATTGCATAATTTCTGTAAGGGATTTTAAAAAGGGTTTATCATTCATATTATTGTAACATTTTGACCCCTCACTTTAATACTATATAAGGTTCCAAGCTCGAGGCGCAGTGGAGACGAGGTATTAAAGATGGTAAAATCCAAGTAGGATGTAATATCTTTCATACTTAGGATTTTTCTATACTAAAAATTCCATCTTCGTTATTCTTATTGCAATAAAAAACTAATTTAAATAAAAAATATTTTCGATTTAGAAATTAATAACTTTTTAAATCATTTTGAAAGTCTACTTCCTGCTGGATTCTGTAAGACTCCAAAAATAACTCTGTTTGGCAGTGATGTGATCCATTTTTGCGTGCTATCCATAATTTTATGCACATAAATTAAGCGTATTTTGTTACATTAATTTTGGCGTAGTCCAAAGCAGGGCCAAAACAAGCTCAGTCTCAGTCGAAGTCGCAGCCGACGTCTTGCATTTATAAGGTTAGAGCAACATATTTGCATGGTGAAGTAACTACACGAGATCCGATTTACAGTGGGTTCTGCATTATAAATACATTTTTACTACAAATTTTAAAATTTTCTTAGCCAAAAAATGGGACATTTCGTTTATAATAGTTGTTATTAAAGAATATTAATTAAATAGTTATTCTATTTAAGACTGGTTTCAGTCGGTATGCTTTTTTAGCCAGACTTCACTGTACATAGCGAAGAATGTGGGTTGCAAAAAACTAAAACCTAAGTGGTTTTTAATGAAATTTTGAATGTATACCTGTGTGTACAAATGGCGAGTGCGCAAAGTATTTCTAGTATTGTTTGTAGGCCCACATCGACGCACACCCACTTCCCATTCCGAGTCCCATTCCCATTCCTGGGGTTCTACATTTTTCCGTTGTCTTCTGCTTTTCGCAGGGTTGGCCCGTTGCGGTCTACTGCCATCAGCTGGGCGTTGCATGTGTGTGCGCGAGAGCAGCGTCAATTAAATAAAACGGGGAAAAGAACAATAGCATGCGAATAGGGGACCGAAGCGCGGCATACCCTCATAGAGCCATTATAGCCACTCGGCCAGAGCTACAGAAACCAAACCTTCACATGATCCATTGAAAACGCATAATACATAAAGCTACCAAGTTTCATAGCAATCCCATTTACAACAGCAGAGTTACAATAGTTTGGAACAGTCTGTGCTGCGAAAATACTCCCAAAGCAATGTATTTAACCAATATCCACTATTATCTTGAGTTATTTTGTCGTTTACTCGATTTAATTATACCTATTTTTCAAAAAAGGGTATAGAAAACATTGCCGACAATGAAAAATTCAAATAAAGATGCCATTTTTTGCGTCGCTTTCCACCTCTAATTACACAAATTGAAAAGCGCACACGTGAGCTCTGCTTTTCGCGCTTTTGTGGGTGTGTACTGGCACACGTGTGTGCATCCAGCACCGGACACGCCCAGATCCCGGGCAGATATACCACCCGGCCCCCAGGAGTCCGCCGGAATCCGGATTGAGCCGGGCGCAAAGCGGAAAGCATTGCGTGAGGCCCCGAATCGCATAATGCCCGGGGTACTTAGGCCCAGATCGTGCCAAGTAGATAGTTAAATCCAGTGGACCCGCCTCTTCCCAGTGGGTGCGACATGCAAGGAGCTCATTTTAAATCCCATCCAAGTTTTATGGGCCAACATAAACATAGCACAATCTTGTAAAAACAGAGGGCTCCCTAATGAAGCAAGTTTAATTTGCGTTAAAGAGATTATTATATATTTTTCTTGAGGTCTCTAACTATCTAACTATCATATTTGCCAAGTTCCTAAAAAGTTCCAAAGCTGGAGGGTTCCTTAACACTTCAAAGAGATAATAATATTTAACTATCATAACTATCATATCAATATGCAATCCTATAGGAGTTCTACTCATTTAAAACCTGTAACTTCGAGGTATTTTAGTTGCAACTTGCAATGCAGTCTGTTAATGAACTTGGGAGAACTGTTGCAAACAGGTTTTGTATGAATAATAATGACAAACTACCCATTTGGTTGGGGAAACAATTTAGTTTATATGAAACGTGTGGGATTGGAGTTTATTGCACACTTTCGTGGAGAAACTGCACAGACACTAAATTAAATAAAACTCGTAATAAAATCTGGGCTAACGAGTAAAAATAAATTTCCTTAAAGGCCAACAAATATTGAACAAGTGAGTAATCAATTTACTTTAATACTTCATTGGTTTCCAGCTAAAGATAAAAATAAGCCATTTCTTCCTAGATTTGCTATCTTGCCCAGTTAGTCACATAAACATTGCGTGAAAAATACTTGTTATTCAAATTGGTTAATGGACAACGCAGTTTTTGTGGTAAATACATTTTTGTCGGGTGATTCCTGGTATGAGCTCTCTGTTTTATCAAAAATATTTTTCTTCCCCAGATTGAGTGTTTTGCGCCTCCATCTCCCGCATAATTTCCTTGGGCAACCAGAAAATTTGCATTATCAGTAGCACAGAGCCCGTAACTCATTGCTCATGCCACATCTTCAGGCCCTTATCCCTCATTTTCTCCCTTTTTTCACACTCTCATGCGGGTCGATTGAAAAACAATCTCACTGGCGCCCAGCGCCTCTGTTATCAGGCCCATAAACACTATTATACTGACGGACACGTAGGCCCATTTCGATTCACCAACTGCCAATAAATAATAATGAAAACTATAAGTGCGTGAAACTGTGTGTTTATTTCAATGGCGATTAACTAAACTGCTGATAAGGCAGCGCCTAGTAAGTGTGTGTAGGTGAACGTGATAAGTCGGAATAAGTTGAGGCTGAGTCAGAAAAACCGGCACCTGACCGAACCGAATCGCTATAACCGATCTTGGGCGATAGCTCCGAAGTTATGTAGGCGTGACGCAGCTCTATAGATTTCCAATAAGATGGTGACTCATCCGAAATCCAGGTGACTTTCAGAGTGGGAAAACTAGATGGAGTGCCGACAGGTTCTGGTAATAGAACTAGTAATATCTTATAATGTTAAAACAAAATGTTAGAAATATAAACTAAACTTACAATTTTGAAATATTATAGTAATATATCATTCCAAATTCTGATCATTCCTTGAAAACTCTATAAAAACCATCATAGCATGTAACAATTTTTAGAAATATAAACCAATTCTGAAATGTATAGTAATATATCATTCCGAAGTTCGATTTCTCTTTAAAATCCCTATTTAAACATATTTTTTTTATCAACATACATTTATCCCAACTTAATATAGGCTTCCCGAGCGTGTCCATTCATCCTTCGCAACTTTTGATTGACAAACATATGTATATCTCACCCATGAGTCACGAGTTGGACTTGAGTCCAGCTCAAAGCCGATTCCGAGTTTTTGAAATGAATCATCGTCCCCCAAAACGTAAAGTACACTTATTCGTTGGCGTTGCTTTGCATATGAAACAGCTTAAAATTGTTATGATACAAAAAACCTAGGGAACCCTCAAGATGATGGCGAATAGAAAACAAAGTCCGTGGTAAAATAACACAAAACCTGGCAAAAAAAAAACAATAGTCCAAAGTTAAACGGGCTGAACGGTAAAACCACGAAATGGGTAAAAATAAAAATATAAACCAAATCCCGCTCGGAACGAAAAAATTATAAATAATTGAGCCGGGAGAACCGTTTAGCATAAAAACACACAAACACCCCAGAGACGACGATGATGATCGTGGCTATGGATCTTAATG
Organism: Drosophila biarmipes; assembly: GCF_025231255.1. Classification (NCBI taxonomy): domain Eukaryota; kingdom Metazoa; phylum Arthropoda; class Insecta; order Diptera; family Drosophilidae; genus Drosophila; species Drosophila biarmipes. The sequence continues at coordinate 8,053,723 of NC_066611.1, read as the reverse complement.
ATGGTAATGGCCATGATCATCGGAAACCGTTTGGCGATCTCTTGAAAAGCACAGACACCTGCCCAGAGACAAAGTAGTGAAGTAGATGTACACCTGTCAAAAATATGGTATAGAAATAGAGTTAAATGTTGGAAAATAAAATGTTAAAAATGGAAGAACCTTAATAAATATAAAAATTAAATCGTGTGTACTGGCTAATGTTCATTATCTTACTTCAGAATTTTAAGAACAAAAAGATCCTAAAAAGTATTTATCTGCTCAAAAAAACATTTTTCTTTAAGATGTTTTATATTTTCGAATTTATTCTTTATAAATAAGTGCACATCCTAAAAAGTTCTAGCTTTTATAGAAATGTTTCCAAAAAATTGTTTATCTTCTAGGACCATTTCGAAACTTTCTTATAAGTGTAAGTTGAGGAAGAGGGGCGAAAAAGTGCAAGAACAGTCCGCCCATTGTTGACAGTTACGTTTGAAATTGCCAAGCCGTTTGGAAGAGAATGGAAAGGAGAAGAAGTGAAGAGAGGAAAGAAAAAGAGAATATAACAGAAGCAGATACAGAAACAGAAGCAAAAGCAGCGGCACAAGATCCAAAAAAAAGCAAAACTAGTTTCCCACCAACGGAAGAAACAAGCTGCAAAAAAGTCAAGATAACATTAGAGCTCAGAAAATTAGTATCGCAAAAAGAAGAAGTTCTATAAATGGAACCCCTATAAATACGAAAACAATCATGTCATTGATAAGATATGCTGAAGAAAAAATATTAAGCCCATAGGGAACCCTTTCCTCCAGAGATAAATAAAGAGGGCAGATAAGTATGTTGTTGAAAGAAAAGCCATTGTTTAACATATTTATTTTGTAAACTGATAGTATAATATAATAAAATCAGACCTCTTCTAGCTCCTCGACCCCCATCGTGCTTAGCTTTTTCATATGATGGCAGAAGAAACGGTCTGTAGACACTCTGGAAACGGAGACACACATTTGGAATGCAAGAAATTCTTTTTTTCGATCCGTAATGAAAGTCAGTTGTTAACGGAAGAATTCAAATGAATCGCCACACTAGCCCAATATTACCAGATATTCGGGTGACTTTTCACTTTCGCAATGTCCAGCATATAGTGCCATAAAACGAGACGAGTCCGAGGCTCCTTAGTGCGTACAAATGACAACCGAATAAATTCGCTAAAGACATAAAAACTCGGGAGAAAGAGCGGCAAGCCAGCACACACACTCAACACACAGTGTCAACGTTTTTGGCATTTTTTATTTAATTTCGTATAATTTATTTGGGGTTTCGGCAGCACACATACATTTAGGTATATTATATATATTTTGTATATACCATATGTACAAGTGGAAGCCATTGACATTGAGCTGTCGTTGCCCGTTTTTGGCCGTTGGCATTTTGAATGGAAAACGAGCATCAGCACAAAAAAGCGAAGCTTTTATCGGTTTTATCCCCAAAAATGTACATCCAACAAATGTCCAAAAGCAACAAAAACCAAATTGTTTTGATCAATCGATGTTGTTCGCGTGTGTGTGTGAGCCTGAGTGCCGAAATGTAACAAAGTATTTTTGAAAAACTGAAACCAAAAAGCGGAAACTTAAATTGTTGCCCATATACAATGGGTACATGGATCGTAGGCGTATCCATACGTAATCCCAAAGTCGAACCCCTCACCTGCAGCCTTAGGGATACATGTATGTACATGTTCTATATGGCGTTGCATCCGCCGTTTTACTATCTCAGGAAATCAACAAAAAAACTAGAAAACGCATGACCAAGTATTCGTTTCATATAATTTGGCCGAATTTGGTCAACAGATTCGATTGTGGTTGTGTTTTTGGCAAGACCGTAGAATATAAAGCAAAGGTAGTATGAAAATGCGGATTCAGTGAACTTTAAGCTTACGAAAATAAGTTGTTTCAGTCGATTTACCTGCTATTAATTTATCTTAAAATATTAATAAATACTGATTTTGTAAGCTCTTTCCTTTTAGTTAAAAGATATTCTATGTATTGTACTACTTTATTTTATTCAATTGACCTCCCTTGCTTTTTATATGCTAAATTTCGTTATCATCTATCTTACTACAAAAGATCTTTACATTCAATTAGACTTCTTGACTTTTCCTTTCAAGTACCCATCTTATCAGAAATCTATTAGGTAACTCTATTTAATCCACTGCCCAAACCGTTGCTCATTCAAATCTTCAATCGAGAAACATTTATCTCCGTATCTCCCTTGCATTTCAAATGCCAAAATTCGTTACTTTCCGTCCGTTTGTTCACATAAAAACGGCCAATGGACAATGCCACAAAAGAAGATCAAGTTAAAGCCGTTAACCGTTTTTGGGGGGTAGAAAGGCGGAAAGACGAACATGACTTTCACTAGCAAATTAGAATTTCAGTGAACGCTCGCCAAAAGAAATGCAACAACAACAGCAGCATGACGCTTGTATTTTTAGTGTTCAATTATTAGGCAAATTTTTGCGAAAGTCATTTTGGAATACCGTTGACTGACCGCTGCACTAGGAGAGATGAGAGAGATGGGGAGAAAGGGGTTTATGATCTGGTGACACTGATCCAAAAAGTTGAATCAAGTTGATGCCATTTTCATAATCATAAAAAGCCTGAAGTATATGTGCTATCTTCAGAAGCCAATTTTGATCATCAATCTCCCAAAAAGGCATTAAAATTGACCTTATATTAGTTTGCACTTTAAACACACTCTGTGAAGTCTGGAACCATCTGGAAAAGCGGCTCGTCCGGCTGCATGTGGGCCTTGTTTATAGGGTTTTCTCTCGCACGTCGCATGAGCGTCTCAATTTCCCGACCTAAACAAACATTTTCCCCATTTTCCTGTTTTCCATCTTTCTCCTAAAATTTGCATATGCTTTAAATGGATGTTTGTCGGTTTTTCTGTCAGGTTTGATGGGCCTCTTAAGCGAAGTTTATGGGGGTAGTTTACATACACTTAAGACCCGCTTAGAGGTTCTTAAAGTGTTCATAATATAATATCAAGTTCTAGGATATTATAATTTAATAACAACATTGTTTTATTTGTATTTATCACTCTGTTTTACAGTAGTTTCCATATCTGGTAATATTTCTCCGGAATTCCTTGCCAATTATTTATTATGAATATCAGCCATTGATGATTCACCTATGAGATCACACAGGCAATTAGTGAATGAATAATTTTTGGGAAATACAATGATCAGCAAGGAGAGCAGACAGGCCTTAAAATTGTTTAATGGTCTGTTTTAACTATATTAAATCGGAGAAACAATGTAGCTAATGGATTTCCCCCCAACTTAAGCATAGTTATCACGCTTTTCGGAGACTGTAAACAGACCGCAACAAATTGCATTTCCATTTCAGCATTTTGAGAAGAGAGAAAAAACACCAAAAAACGAAAAGAAAACGAAAAATGGAATGCAATTTGCTCGAATGCATTTGAGTCAAAAAATTAATGGAAATAAAACAAAATCAAAGCCCATGACTCATCACGGATTTGCACTCTTGATTTACTTTTTTTTCTCGTTTTCGGGTACTTTTCCAACATTTTGTGAAAGTGACACGTGCTGCGTCCCTTTCTGCGAAATTTTTGGCAAAAATGGAAAAAAGGAAAATAAAGTAAGTACGATGATTCACCCGGATGCGGAGGATAACATAGGGTGTTAGGGTAGGGTACACATGTCCGCTATAGGGGTGGGTGCCGTTACAATTGCCACCCCAAATGGGAATGCGCAGGGCAGGACAGCAGACAGTTCAGGGTTGGGATTTCGATTGAAATCGGCTATTGGGATGGAGTGCACTGAACACTGTGGGGCTACGATTTTAAATTATAATTTAATGTGGTTTTCCAAAAAGTTATATGCGATATCTAAGATTGTAGAGCTTACCATATAAAAAAAAATAATAATTAAAAAATAATCTTATTTTCAAGCATTTAAGGGTCACCCATTGCAGAAGTTTATAGATAGCACACGTCTGTAAATTGTTTTTGAGTTTTTTTTTCTTATTTTTAACTAAGGCCGTTTAAGGACCTTTCTTTATAGTTGTCATGACTTTAAAACTTAACTTATATTCATCAAAATTATTGTAAGCATCGTTTTAGAAAGATAAAATTTATTTTTTAAAAAGTCTTTTAATATATGTTTACTTTTATATTTTCTAGTCATTTAAAATTTTATTACGTTCTAGGACTATATATATATCAATCAAAATTATTGTAACCATAATTTTAGAACTACAAATTTATTGTTTAAATGGTTTTTTATTATATACATTTAAGTTTTTATTTTTATAAAGTTATTATATTTTAAGATTATACTTTTTTTTTATTAAGGCATTTAAAATTTTTTTTTGTGTTGTTGATTTGCGGCTTTCGTTTCTTTCAGTGCATCTGCTTATGGGATTGGCATTGCCGAAAATGAGGGTCGCCCGCAGTGGCTCAACCTTGAACCCCAGACACCCGCCACTGGGTTATTGGTGGGTTCGGGGTGGGTGGTTCCTTGCTGCAGTGTTCCTCCGTCCTGGGCCAACATTTGGGTGAGGGGTGAGATCAGCTGTTGTCCATTGTGGTGGTTCCGCATTCAGTTTCAGTCAGGGCACTACTGATGGCTGGTGGTGGCAGTTCCGTTGACTAATCACTCCCAGCCTCAAAAGACCAGTTCTCCCCAGAAAAGAGTGCTTATCCATATGCACTCCCGAAATTCGAGATAAGGCGAAGCAGTAGAATTAATGTGTTATCCATATGCACTGCAGATCCCCTCTATATGGGCGTGGGTCTCTGCCAATGCATTGCATGACACAGCTCAAGAGGCCTTCTCCGGTTCCCCCGATAAAGTCGGGTATACAACGCCCTACCCTCTTTCTTTTCTTGCTTTTCTTCCGCTTCCCTTCTCGAAAGACTCTTTAAAATTGCACTGAAAGTGGGAACGACCCTAAACTCTGGGAAGTCGTTAACCCTATGAGTAAGCCCATGAAAGATCTTCAATATGCGTATGGGAATCGGGAATAACACTTTTGTATCTCAAGTGGAGTCACCAATTACAAGATATTCGCCTTAATAACTCTTTGAAGATGTGTGTCCCTCGAAATCCCTCACTAACTTACCTAGAGGTTAAGTTATCTAAGCCTTAGGTTATTAATAAGATTAATATGCACATGGGTATCGGGAATTACACTTTCGTATCTCAAGTTGAGTCACCAATTACAAGATATTCGCCTTAGTAACTCTTTAGAGATGAGTATCCCTCGAAATCCCTCACTAACTTATCTAGAGGTTAAGTTACCCAAGCCTTAGGTTATAAATAAGATTAATATGCATATAGGAATCGGGAATAACACTTTCGTATCTCAAGTTGAGTCACCAATTACAAGATATTCGCCTTAGTAACTCTTTAGAGATGAGTATCTCTCGAAATCCCTCACTAACTTATCTAGAGGTTAAGTTACCCAAGCCTTAGGTTATAAATAAGATTAATATGCGTATGGGAATCGGGAATAACACTTTTGTATCTCAAGTGAAGTCACCAATTACAAGATATTCGCCTTGATAACTCTTTGAAGATGTGTGCCCCTCGAAATCCCTCACTAACTTATCTAGAGGTTAAGTTACCCAAGCCTTAGGTTATAAATAAAACCAAATTATCTGATTTCTTATACTTATAATTTTAACAAAGTACAAAATGTTTTCTTTTTGGCTTAATTCACTTTATCCAAACAGCATCTGGGGATGAAAGTAATTGGTGTACAGAGGGTTAAGACTCTGTTGTTCCCACGTTGCCGGGGGTGTTAATTTATGACAGTGGAAAACTGGGCGTGGCTGGCAAACACTTCCGTCGCCCGGCCCAAAAAAGGCAGTGAACAATTGAAGGAACAAAACACAAAATCGTGAAAAAATGGCAAAATCAAAGGGTTGCACTCGCTTCCTATGAGTCACCAAAGCCGCCAACATGAATCCCATACAATACCATAGTCAGGTGCTTCTGTTTCAAGGCGAAAAACTAGTTCGATTGCACATATCTGTTTCTTGCTGGTTTTCCCTAACTTATCAGCAGTAAAAAAATATAACACTTGAAAAGCCACAGCAACATTGTTCGGTTTCTAGCGGTACAAATTGGTTCCCTAGAGACGGTCTCGTTTTTCAGTTCCATTCAGATCTAGAGCAACCATAGACTGGGACATAAAGCACTGCTCCAAAGAATGTTGCAACTTTCAAATGCAATAACATGAAAAAGTGTGTGTAATGGGTAGGAAATACGGCTTGATAATGGTTATACAATTTATGATCTGGGATTTATGATTATTTCTGGGTATACCTAAAAGAAATAAATGCCTATATTGTTACAAACATTGATTTACACTATTAACTATCAATTTAAAGTGTATAAGATGGATATTCAAAGAATACTTTCCAAGTTGTAGAACTTTAACTTTGAAACCATTAGTTATTCCTATTATTATAAAAGTAATACCACAAAAACCCAATTCTATGAAACTCTAAAGTACAGACTTGATTTGATTTAATCTTTAATCTATACTTTCAATTCTCCCTCTGGTATACTTTTAAAACAACCGGTAGTTAAACTAACCTGCAGTTTTTAGGTTATGTTTCGACTTTACTGTATATTTTGATCTCAAAAATAAACAGTACTAAAGAAATCTTTGAGTTTTTGAGTAAAAACTACTTCTTCATATGTGGTTTTGATGGTCCCACTGCTAGAGGAAGCTCATCTCCATACCAGATATACACTTTATGCTATATACACTTGATCAGTCACCCGAACGGAAACGGAGGCGATTACGAATGCCGGTCGCAGCGCAGATCGCAGAGGAGGGAGAAATAAAAGGGAAAAGACACCAAATGGAGTTGAAAACGAAATGAGAGATGGTCTTATACGCTCGACAGGCGATCGGAGGTCGTTAATATTCAAATCGCATCGTCGGAGGACCCTAGCAGGTAGACGTCGCTTCATAAATCGATTCGGCATTCGATTTGAGACTGGCGACCAATTCTTCTGCCATAAGCGGGGCTTCCAGCGATGAGGAAGCAGAAGAATCGGCTGAGGAAAAGGAGTGGAAATGGGCGTGTGAGGCAAGTACAGGGGGGAGTCTTAAAGCGGACACACACCTTATATGTTTAAGAATATTGTGCTCTCAAAATAATGTATCTCAAACAAAAATTACCAAAAATTTATTTTAATCAGGAGTCTACTATTCCAAGAATCTACATATATTTTGTATTTTTTTGCGGCATTCATTTATTTTTCAAAGATTATAAATAAGTATTATTAAACCTTGGTTTTTTTAGGATTGTAAGCAAGTACTTTTTCCAAAGTTTTTTATATTTATATTGAAGTTTAATGATAATTTAAATTATTGAAAACATACAAAAAAAAAAAATCTTAAAAAATTCGCTTATTTTATTAATATTTAAATTATTTTGTAAGGTCTTTAAATAAATATTATTTCTACCATACATTTAAAAATATTATATGATTGTTTTTTTTATATCTTATTTAATTTTTTAAGCTTAACAAGTTATTTCTTTGGGGTTTTCACTGTATTTGGGTGTGTTGGTTGCCGGTTTTTTTTTGGGCGGGGGCGTCGACTTCGCACACACTAGCTGCACACACTCGCACATATATGAACACGCAGAGACGGGTGCGGGAAGTTCAAGTTCAAATTTATTTTTTATTATTTCAATCTGCTTGCGAGCGAGGGAGAGGCCGTATGTTGCAGCGCCAAAGAGAGCGCAGCATATACACACACAGGCACAGACTTGCACGTACTCAGTGCAGTTGGGAAAATGCAAGCCAAATATGGTTATACGCAACAGCCGAAGCTCTCTCTTCTGCGCCCTCTCTTCGTTGTATGCTGTGTAAGCCGCTCTCTGGCCCCCCTTTCCGCTGCCCATGCCCCCACCAGCCGCCTTCCAGCCACCAGCACGCATTGATTTATAATGCAAAGTGATCGATTGCCTTTATTTTATGGCTCACTGGAAAAACGGGAAACGGGAAATGGAAATGGGAAATGGGAAACGGGAGGTTAAAGGTGTGTGGCTAAATGTGATTTATCTCTATTTGGCTGGAAAAGTGAACATGGAAGAAGCTCCAACCGTAGATGGAATACGCTTGGAAACACTTGGTTCATTTTTAGGAATGAATAAATTCATTTTATGTTCATTTTATTGTCTTCTTATCTCTTATTAGTTTTATAGGTTATATTTTTTTCGGTTTCAGTTGTAAGAAAACCAAAACATCTTAAATAAGTCTTGAGACGCACATATATACCGAATCATGTACTACATATAGTACATATGTATTCACTTTATAGTCATGTAAAATCCTACACTCCACCACTTGTTTGGGGGACTCGAAAAAAAGTGAAAACCCATTTGGAGCTCAGTGTTTTGTGTCTAAAAAAGGGCATGGAAATTCATCGGGCCAAAAAGAGCATTGTAAAGCGGGAAAAACTAACTCAGAGCGCAGAAGCTGTTCCATATAGCATGCGTACGTATGTATCTATGCTGGCAATGCACATTATGTACGGATTGATGTACACAGCTGATGCAGCGCATAAAAGTCTACATAAGGCCCATAGAGTGAAGCCTCTCAACAAGGGATTTCTGTAACCAAAAGCTTTACATACGTCATATAAATGAAAAAAACATTTTTTTTTCCAATCCACACCCTAACCAAAAATATTTTATCTTTAAAGATTATGCCATAAGAGATATATATTTATTATCTTAAGATTCTTAAATTACAAAGGGTTAATTAAGAGATGCCCAAATAGATACCTTCTCTACAATTGTGTCTAAATTAGTCTAATTTTGTAGCTTAACCCCAATCTGCGTTACAATGGTCAAATTCCAGCCCGCAATGTCAAAGTTCAAAAGGTTAACTCGTGCCCTTACAGTTATGTGTGTTTTTGCATACTCTTATCATTATCATTATCATCAATTGCAGCTGTTTTCATTTCTCTCTTTCTCCCTCTCTTTCTTTTAATGCATCTATTGGAAAGGGAGTTGAGTTTGGGGTGTGGGCAGCTAGGTGTGGTGTATTGGACTGGCGGTGCAATAGTAACGGTGGTGGTTTTCGCAGAATTCGCCGCATTCAGGGGAAACTTACCCCGAAAAGAGAGACCCACAGAGAGAGAGGGAGCGTGGCGAAGAAATAACGGTAAGACGCCTGCGCCACTCTCATCCACAGCACGTGCAAATATTCACATGCCTTCCATTCTTTTGCCGGCCGCTCTCTTCCTCGCTTTCTCTCTCTCTCTCTGCAAATATACATATGTGTCTAGTATACATACCTATATATTTAACCCTGCTTGACCCGACCTTCTGTAAATACCCATCTTGAAGGTTAAAGAGCTTTAAGAGGCGCTTCGAGTACATTCCTGGGACGAATGTGCAGCAGGCTTGCATTTCAAACGCTATAATCTGCTTTATAATGTAATATCTGAAGATTTTCTAGATATTCATTCCAAAATCTGCAAAATACTCTTATAGATGTTGTATCTTTACATTCATTTCGATTAGCTACAAAAGACAGGTTACAAAATCAAACAATTACTACAAGAAGTGTATATTTTCTTTTATAACCCCTTTCCTTAACTTGTTTCTAAACCTCCCAATCTCTAGTTTCTTTTTTTATACAAGTTCCATTAGAAATCGCTTGTAATTTGCATATAGAATGCGAGTATATTACACTAATAAAAGCCTTTTACTCAATTTATAGCACACTTATTCGGGCAAAATAATTGGCGCCCAACGTTGCAAATTTACAGCAATTTCGAGCAAATTTAGTGCAACTACCTGGTAAAATAATCCCCTCAGAACTTTCCAGACAACTAACACCCCTACTAAAAGAACCCTTCATAATCTCAACTACTCCACTCACTTATCATGTAATATTCCTATGTAAGGTTAGCCCCATTATCGAAGGTCGTATCAGGCAAATTCGAACCTCGGGCCTCAATTTGTTTTGAAACTCTGCCATCACGCATTCTTCCTCTACGCTTTTCCAATTTCGTGTAATTCTCCTGTCGATTTTGCCCTATCGGCAATGATCTTTCAAGGTCTGTGTGGTTCCATTCGGTTTCTAATCAATCAGCGCTGACATTTATGATCAATGGGGCAGTGGGAGGGGTGCCTATGTATATCGATAAGAAAAATGTGCCCATTGTCTTGTGATGATGAAAACAAACTAAAGATGCCAAATGAAATTCTTCCCTGATCAACGAAATTGCGAGTGCTACGCTTTTTCCAGGTGTTATAATAGCACGTCTGTGTGCCATATAGGGCGTATCTTATCCAAAGCCCGCAACCTGCGTCATGATGCGATAATGATTATTAGTTTTATGCTACGTTAACCAAAGTGACGCACAACTAAATGAGTTTTAAGTGATCTAATGCTAGGAATTATGTTGGAGCATGTTCTACGACTAGTTTACCCAGTACTGAAGTAAAACCCTTTAGCCATCTCCAATGATCTCATCATCGAATGGGATTTCAGTTCTGAGCACCTCAGGTGTTATGGCCCCCAGTAAAATAACCCAATCACCTCTTCAGTATATACATGGCATAGTGGCTATAAAGCGGCACAGTTGTTGGGTCATAAGAAAATGGAGCCACAAGCAGAACGGGCTGTTAATCTAATCGGCGGACGATTCTCGGGCGCTTTATCAACGTCATGGCGACTGGCTAACGGTAATGGTAATGCTAACGATCCATTCCGTTCCGTTCCCTCGATAAGATATAGCTAAGCGATTACGCAATATCGCCTCAGGGGCTTTTTTGTGGGTGAAATAGGGAGGAAATGAATTTAATAAAGTAATGATGATAAAATGTTGTGGTCAGGTAGAGGATTTTCGGTGGGATTTCGTATGGGCTTGGCCCTGGGAACATTGATTCCATGTGATATCGATTTCGAGTCGATGTCATCTCCACTTTCCGCGTGAATGGGTTCTAGATACTCGGCGATCGAAAGACCCACAATGCACGGGTGCTTTTATAGCCCTTGTGTGAGGCACTTGCTTCCAGATAGCAAAATAAGGGCAAAAAACAGAGGCTAATGTGAATGTGGAAAATGTTAGCCGAAAGCGAAACTTAAATTGCAAATGGAAGAAAGTCGAGGTCACGGGCTCTAATGCCGAATTTATAAATGAGACAAGGGCAACTGATGGCCTACATATTTTCTATGTGCTGTATTTTTAATGCATAGTAAAATAAAATCGCAACTTATTTCCTAGTATTTTTGAATTTCAACTCAATTAATCCATGTATTTGAAAAAGTCTATTTTGTGAAAATTTGAGAAACCGTTGCTTTGGCGCCATCTAGTGAAATTTAAAGTTATTATATTCCTTTGATCTGGCAGCTCTGTGTGCTTTTTATACTTTTAATATTTTACAAATCTAGAATTGTCGTTAAAATATAAGTATTAATACATTTTATTATTTTAAGGCTTACATTTGTAAGTATTATAACCTTTAATTTTTAAAATTTCACAAAGTTGGCGCCACCTAGCGGACCTCGTACAAAACATGCCACCTAGTTTTCCTGATCTGGCAACCTCTTTCAGCATTCGATAAATCGATTACGCGGTTGTAAAATACTTAAAATTAAAAGGGAATTTTTTTACAATATTTAGCTAATAAGGTTATAATGTAAAAACATGTATGATGAAATTAAAATATAAATTTTGTGCTCTAATAAAAATAACAATAAATTATACAAATTTTTATATATAAAAACAAATTAAAATTTGATGATCTTTTGGAAGAAATACAAATTTTGTGCTCTAATAAAAATACAATTTTTAAATATAATACACATTTAAATTCCTTGGCCTTTCGGACCGATAAAACACTTAATACAAATCAGTTTAAATCCTTTTATTTAGAATATCAGTAAACTAGACAAAGATATATCTTAATGCACGCACATACAAATGAGTCCATCTGTCAATTGCACGGCTCACGCAGTCGAATCACTACTGATCAATAGAACCTCTAAACTAAATTCAATAAAGAATACGAACATGTGTCTAAAAATAGGATTATTCCACGGGGTTAAGACGCACATGTACAATATATCTACGTATTTATTGTAAGTAGGGATGTAGAGGGTTAGAAATGTGGTTAGTCGATGGCCCGAAGTGGGATGGGGAGCACACGCACAGTCGAGTTCGCCCTCGCAAGCCCCGCAAGAGGATTGGCTAGCTTCAGGATGAATATTCGTGTTATCACAGACGCCCCACACAGATCCCATTTCGTTCTCGAGCCTGGGCCCTCGGGATGTGCGGGTCTACTTGGTGGTTACGGGTGTGCGTTAGAAGATCTACGCAAGTGTCACGTCACATGAAGAATCATCGGTGAAATGGGGGGAAACGTAGAGTCTACTGCTCGCCGCCTTTTCCAGGGCGACGCCTGCCGCCGCTCCGCTTGCCTCAACACCAGATCCTTGCCATCCTCCGATTGTTTTTGTAACAGGTGTGTCTGAGTGTTGTATGCTGAATAGTTCTGTGTTGCCTAAGACGAGTCCTCCCGCTCCGCCCTAAGGCTTGGCCGTCTGGGCATGGCCAGTGGCTATGCCACTGCCTGTGGGCGCGGCACTCGACTCGGCCTCCCCGCCGCTCATCCCCTTGCTGAGGATCTGGTGGAAGTGCTCCCCGAACACGGCGTGGTTGTAGGACACGAGACGGCGGAACGAGGCGATAAATGCAACCAGCTCCTCCTGAAAGTCCGCGAAGCCAGCGGGCGGCGGCGGAATGCTGCCGTTGGAGCGCAGGGTCACACGCACGTAGCCATCCAGGCGCTTGGCTGCAAAAAATAGACGAAAATTAATTATAAGGATGAAGAAATATGTTTTTATCTATAAAATAAATATTATATAAACCAGTAATTATAAAAAACATTTTATAATCGTCGAAGAAGAAAGGAAATTCTGGTATTTCCACTAGGATCCTTAAAACTTGGAATCACTTGATGATGTATATAAATGTAGTATTATTAATAAAAAAGAAATACATATAAAATTATAATTTCTGGTTGTTATTACTTCAATTTTTCTGAACACTTCAAAAAAAAGTTAGTGCGCTAGAAAAGAAATTTCTAAAAAAAAAAATATAAAAATCTGTTACCAGAGCAAGTCACTAAAAAATTCATTTTTTAATCCTCCATAGTTGGATTTTTTTTAAATCAGTTTGGAACCATAGCCCTTAGAAAGGAATTCCTAGAGCACCTGAATCTTTGATAAGATAAGGTATTAAAATATAATAATTAAAAAAATATTTTAAGGTCAGGCAAAAATTCTTTTATGTAAATATAATAATTATTAAAAACCCATTTTCTAGTCGACAAAGTTTGATATTTTGAACACAGATTAACATATATTTTAAGAAGCAGTGTAAAAAAAAAAATTTATAATACATCTCCCAAAACCTATATAAAATCGGAATAACCTTATGATTCATTAGCTCTGTATGATAATACAAGTAATAATCACTTTTAAAATATCATTTATAGTTGTCATTATTGAAAGAATTATCCACATTTTATTTATTTAAAAAAAATCTAAGAAAGTCTACTTAGATCCTTAACAATTAGAAAGAATTGTTAATTTGTTATTCATATAAAATTGTATCTATTTCAACTAATAATTACTATAAAACTAATTTTATAAAAGTCGAAATGTGAATTTTTTATAAAAGTTTAGAACGAGCAATCAAATATTATATATAAAAGAAAGGTTTTCCTAAGACACCCACCAAAATCCTAAATACTGTAGTAAAATATTATTTATATAAACCTCTTACTAGCGAAAATTACTATAAAAACCCAGTTTCTAGACGTCTTCATCCCAATTTTCACCATATATTATTACTAGCTTAAAAAATCACGCTAAGAAATTAAAATTAAACTTTAATTAAAAAAAAAAAAACACTAAAATATGTAAGAATAATATTTTCTCTTGATAAAATTAGGACTATGTTAAGGAGTAAATTCCCTCCCACACATTTAAAGGCTAGAACCAACTCACCCATCAAACTGGGCACCGGAGAGGCCTTGTTGGCCAGCTTGAGCACCTGGTTCTTGAGCGCCTCCTGGTCGGCATCACTCATCGCCGGCATGTTCTCCTGCTCCAAAGCCTTGTTCACGAACGAGCGAATCTGCTCGTAGCAACTTTCGATGGCAGTGGCTACTTGGCTGCAAATAGAAATACACATAAAACCCTTGCTTGCTTAGAGAAGAGGCAGAAACCCACTCCTGGTTCTTGACGTCCTGCACAATGATGTCCAGCTGCTGGGCCAGCTTGATGCGGTTCTCGCGGCGCTGCGAGATGATGGGCGTGCTCTGGGCAATCGAGATGAGCGAGGCGCAGAGGATCAGGCGCTGGGCACGCCAACTGAGGCCGGCGAAGCGCTCCTTGTCGATGCGCAGCAGCTCGGGGAACTCCTTGTCCGCCGGATAGTCGATGAGCTGCATGTAGGCATTGTAGATGGTCTCATCGTGGCTGCTGGAGCGGTGGCGCTGCAGCCAGTCCTCGGTGGCGGGGAAACCAGCTGCCAAAAAACGGGGAGCAGGTAAGTTACTAGGCTTTCTGGGCGGCTCTCAGGCAGACGCACCATTTCCGTGGAACTCCCGCAGATACTTGCTGAACTTCTCCTTCTCGTACTGCACCGAATTGGCGGCGATCTCGGTGCGCGCCAGGGCCAGCATAAAGTTGGCCATGTCCAGCTTCATCAGGGTCATCAGCTCGAGGATGCTGCGGAAGGTGTCCACCACATCGTCGATCTCGCGCAGGGCGGCCACCGCCTCGTCGCGGGCCGGCGAGCAGGAGCGCGAGAGGATGTTGATCACAAAGTTGGCGTACGACCGGAAGTCCAGGGTGCCGCGCTCCGCCTGCTGGCGGATCACAGAGTCGTCGAGCACCTCGTTGATGTGGGCCAGGGCGCGTTCGTTGTTGGGCGACAGCAGCTGGGGGAAGCACTCCTTGATCTCGGCCAGCAGCCGGATGGCCTGGTCGTACGACGGCGGCTGGCGCTCTAGTTGCTGGCGCAGCAGGTCCCAGAAGGCCTTGTGCACCATCTTCTTGATGGCGCCCTCCAAGCTGTGGGTCCAGGGGAGAGTATTTAGGATGGAACTTCCATTCAGATCTGGTTGTAACCTTACCTATCCGAGGGCGGCTCGTACTTCTGCAGCTTGAACTCCGGATTGAGGGCTATCTCGTGGGCCAGCTCCATGTTGCGCAGGTTCTTGAACATGCTGGACACCTCGTCCAGGGTCACGATCTTCGGCGGAGTGCCGTCCAGGCTGGGCAGCACGAAGCGCGTCATGCTGTCCACCGAGCTCTCGCTGTCCGTCCGCATCCGGCGCTCCTCCAGCTCCTCCTGGCCCGACGACTGGGCCGACCGCCCGCCCCTGTTCTCCTGGGCATCCATGTCCCCGCCCAGCTCTTTGTTGTCCGTCTGTCTGGCGGAAGTGCGACTCTGGGCAGCTGCAGCAACTGGTTTTGGCCAAATGCGCACTCGGTTGCCACCGGTTAGAGCCAGTTATTTGTGGCCTTATGGCAATATACTATAGGGGCTGGCAGTGGAAACTGCAGTCGCGCTTT
Source organism: Drosophila biarmipes (assembly GCF_025231255.1). Classification (NCBI taxonomy): domain Eukaryota; kingdom Metazoa; phylum Arthropoda; class Insecta; order Diptera; family Drosophilidae; genus Drosophila; species Drosophila biarmipes. The sequence goes on along the minus strand of NC_066611.1, from coordinate 8,038,089 downwards.
CTTTGTTCTTTGTTCGAGGTCGTCGCAGAAGCTCCGCTCGGGGTCAGCTCGCCTGGGAAAAGGGGGATTCAGACACAGTGAATGTCGGGTACATCATAATATGGTATGCTTTATAAGGATATGGTATAGGAATTTGAAAATCAATATATGAAATCACAAGTCGACGTTATTATTCTGATATAAAGATACTTAAATGTCGCTAAAAATAAATAACACTTAAGACAATATCAAATATTTATTTAAAAATAATATAAAGATATAATACAGAAATATGGTAATCAATATATGAAATCAAACGTCAACACTTTTATTCTGATATTAAGATAATTCAATGTCGCTAAAATAAATAACAATTGAGAGAATGTTAAATATTTATTAAAAAATGTTTCAGTATTTATTTTTTTAGATGTCCATGAGAAACTATTTTAGCTACCCAATGACCTGCCAGTTTCCAAATATTTACACAATATTTTCTCAAAACAGCTATTCTATATCAATATTTAAACATTCAAAAAGATTTTTTATATAATTTTTTCATATTTGTTTCAGAAAAATTTTTGAATTTTTGAAAGCAAAACTATTTAATTGAAATTTAACACAAATTGTGATTTTGTTTGAAGTACATAAAACGGGTAAAATAAGTAATAAAACAAGCCGAGATATATTAAAATTTTAAATAAAATATATTTTTTTTCAAAATAGTTTTTTTTTTTACTTATGTTTCGTTAAAGAAAGCAGTATACAATTTTTAGATTACGGGTTATAAAAGACCAATGTTTCAAAATCAAATTCTATCTTTAAACATTTCATGGCCAAAAACCATTTTTCAAAAGCCTCTTTCGAAATACGCGTTAGGCAATGTCCACTGTGGGCACACGAGCACACGGAACCAAACCGTTAAACGTGACTCACACACACGCGAACAAGTGTGCGTTTGCTGGGCTGCGCATGTGGTCGTGGAACAAGGAGACAAAGAAAACAGAAACGGCGGAGATTTGAGGGAAAATGAAATGTAACACTTTCGAAAACGCTCGAAAATTCTAGAACATGCACTTTGGCGAGCGGCGTGGCACAGATTCCAAAATTAAATGTGGCCAATGGGAGCAAGTTGCACAACGGCCACGCAGCGAAGGGGCGACATAAACAAACGGCGCAATAAAGCAGCAACGAAAACAGAAGCGATAAAACGCGCCTGTGCGTGTGTGTGTGTGTCTGTATTTATGTTGTTGTTGGTGCCTTCCAATTGCGCAGCAAACGCAGCTGGGAAAAGTGGAAAATTGGGAAATGGACACAAGGACGCTGCGAAAGTGGGTGGAAGGGGGGAGGGGGCGTGAAAATGGGCGTCAGGCACTTCTACTCACTTGAATGGCAGCCGCAATAACGAGAAGCTTCCAGAATCTCCACGAATATCCCCACTCAGCTGATTCACCTCCACACTCACTTACGAATTTTGCAATTAATTTCGATGCCTTTTTAAAGTTTAAATCCACAACAGGAAAATTCTCATGCTGCAGCTAAGCACAACTCAACTGTCACGAACGACGACCGATTCCCGAATGCTTCCGTTTCGCTGCGATTTGAAAACTTTGTTTGTTGTGCCTGCTTTGTTTTTTTTTTCACCTTTCCCCCTTCCAGCCACAGCTGTTCGATAGGCAGCGGAAGTCGATAGGCTGGAGTTGCTATCGATACTCCGCACAGTGGGCCTGAAATGGCTCAGTCGATTAACCGTCTTTGAGAGTAATATGTGCATTATATACTTTTGAGAATGAAACCAAACATTTGTTAAGCGGTTAGTTAGTTAGTTTATGATTATTAAAGAATTTCTATACATTAAGAAAAGCGCGTTTAAATTATAAAAGCTTATAATAAAAATGCTGGTAAACACGGTGTCTAATTTTTTTGAGAATTTCTATACAATAACAAAAGCGTGGTTAATGCAAGTACTTTTAATCACTCTCTCTCTGTATATTTTTTTTTTACAGTGAATAAGCTTTTTTAATATCAAGAGCTAAAAACAATATTTATTTGTTTTTTATACAAAATACAAAAAAAAATGCGTTTAAATTATAAAAGTTTAGAATGAAAATGCTGGTAAACATGGTATCTAATTTTTTTTGAGAAATTCTATACAATAACAAAAGCGTGCTAAAAATGTAAAAGTTTGTAATAAAAATAAAAGTAAAATAAATTAAAAAGTAAAAAATGTAAACTATTATTTATAAAATGAAGGTAATAAACTTGTGTGCCAAATTTAAACTTTAATTTTTAAAATGCAAGTACTCTTTTGAACACAAATCCGAACTAAAGGTTAAATTCGTTAACTGGTATTATTACTTTAATTTTCACAGCCCCAACTGTCATTTTAAAACAATTCAATTGCATCTTAAAACCCCGATTATTCCCAGCCCCCACCGATAACGATAACAGCGCGCCAGTGTTGCGCAATGGCCGCTCGCAGTGGTGTTAGCAACTGAAGCGCTTCACAACACAGCCCCAGACACAACAATTTTTTCGGTCAAGTCCAAAATTTTCAGGCGTAATTGGTGATCTGTGTGCGATCGCAGCGGGATCAGGAGTGTCCGGACATTGGGCCTCCATGCTGTAGGTCTCTGGCAGCGGAATAGCCAACTGCAAAGCGATGGAGAGCGAGAAGATACTGATGGCCGCCGGAGTGACGGTGGCCGCTGTGGTGGGAGCCTTCGTTTTCTGGGGTCCCTCGGGTGAGTCCATCTGTCCAGCATATCCCTTCGATATCCCTGCTGACCCCAGCGCTTGCAGGCTCCCGCTTGCGCCAGCGACGCGGCCAAATCGCCGGGCTGCACAACTTTGGCCGCACCTGCTTCCTGAACACCCTGCTCCAGGCGATGGCCGCCTGCCCCCAGTTCATCGCCTGGCTGCAGTTGTACAACAATGCCTCGCCGGACCGCAAGAGCCTGATCACCTCGATGCTGAACACCCTGGAGGTGGTCAACGGCACCCATGCCACCTTGCGCGGCGATCCCCACTCGCCGGGCGCCGTTCTGCGCGCCCTAAATGCCCTCGGCTGGGTCATTCCGCAGGAGGAGCACGACGCCCATGAGCTGTTCCACGTGCTCTTGTCCTCGCTGGAGGAGGAGGCCATACGCCCGCATCCGCTGGGCTGCCTATCGGATGCCCTGCCCACGGATAACGACGAGACCAGCAGCTTTGCCGGCACAGCCACCCCGGTCGGAGGCTTTCGACCAATAAGCTCCATGGCCGCTGGCCTGGGGGCCAGCCAGAGGATCGGGGACCAACCGAACAGACCCTCGAGTGCCATGCTCACCGATTTCCTCAACATGGAGTACGACGAGAGCACCAGCTTGCAGCGCCTAGTGCGTTCCGAGGCCCACACACCGGACTCCCCGGCCTCCGTTTGCGAGCGCGAGGGCAACGATCGCCTGGGATCGCTGCTGGATGCCGTGTCGCCGGGCACACCCTTCGGCTTCCCGCTGGCCAGTGAGCTGGAGTCCCTGGCCACGCCCACGCTGGGCGGCGAACGTTCGTCGCGGCCGCGGCTGCCGCAGTCCCAGCAGGAGGAGGGCCTCAGCCGGCGCGTGTCCAGCTCGTGTCGCTCGCTGGAGCGCCTGCACCGCGGACCCGGCCGTGTGTCCATCTGGTCGAACATGATGCCCAGCCAGGTGGCGCATCCGTTTCAGGGCGCCATGGGCGCTCAAATCGTGTGCAATGGCTGCGGCTCCAAGTCGGCGGTGCGCTACGATAAGTTCGATAGCGTCACCCTGAATCTGCCGCCGCAGCGCAGGACTGGCCTGAGCCTGGGCCACCTGCTGAGCGACTACATCACCTCGGAGGATCTGAGCGACGTGAAGTGCGACTCCTGCAACGAGACGACCACGCACACCAAGTCGGTGACGTTCGCCAAGCTGCCGGCCTGCCTGTGCATCCATGTGGCGCGCACGGTGTGGCTGCCCACGGGGCAGGTGTGCAAGCGGCAGGACTACGTGCACTTCCCCGAGAGCCTCTCCATGGCGCCCTACAGCTTCGTGCAGCCGCATCTCAACAGCCAGGTGAGCTATTGCCAGGGGTGTCTTGTGAGCAAGGGGTTTACTAGCTGAATAAGCTAGTAATTTTGTAAAAAAAAAGCGAAGTTTTGTTGGTTATTCAAGTATATATCATATTATATATCATCTTAAAATTGTTATTATTATACTTAAATGTATTTATCCATTAAGAAATGTAACTCTTTGCTATTGTAACTTGTAAAATAGTTTGTATTTGTCAGGTTTCACTCATGAAAACCATGTTTAGTTGGTTATTTGATATACATTTTATTCTAAAAAAGTTTGTTAAGTCTTAATTATCATATTTTTTATCTTAAAACTCTAACTATTTTTTTTAAATGCCTTAATTTAACAGGGAATTAAGCTTTTTCCCTTGATAAACTATGAATATTTGTTATATTTACCAGATTTCATTTATGAAAACAAAGTTTAGTTGGTTATTTCCTATATTTTATTATTCTTTAAAGTTAGTTAAGACTTGTATATCATTTTTTTTATCTAAAAAATCTAACTAACTTTATTTAAATTCTTTTTTTTTTAAGAAATATAGCTCTTACCTTTTGTAGCTTGTGAAAATATGTTGTATTTTTCAAGATTAGTCATAAAAACAAAGTTTAGTTGGTTATTTCCTATATTTTATATTCTTTACTATACTTTACTTTACTTTACTTTACTATATTTATTTTTCAGGAAATGTAGCTCTTTCCTTTTCTAATTTGTGTAAATATGTTGTATTTTTTAGAGAATTTAAGCAAAGTATTTTTAAAACCTAGTTCCTGTTATGTAAGGCATTTTAGGTATGTTGTATTTCGTTTAAGGTTATTATAAATTATGTTATTCACTATAATTAATTAGCTATAATTGGCGATTTTTTGTTTTTCTGTAATTCAGATAATCTTTACATTTTGGGTTATACTATTCTGCTAACAAAGGACTTTAAAACTAGTTTTCTTACAATATACTGATACATTTCCCTTCTTTTCAGGCTGGCACTCCCTGGGGCTCCACGATGTCGCTGTACTCCTCCAGCCTGCCGATGAACAACGGCGTGGGCGGCGGCGAGGGCTTCGGCACCATGTTCCCCAAGAACCTGTACCGCCTGCTGGCCGTGGTGGTGCACTCGGGCGAGGCGAACAGCGGCCACTTCGTGACCTACAGGCGCGGCTCCCTGCGCAATGCCCACCGGTAGGTTGACCACTATGCCATGTACCTAGCAACCACTGTAATCCTGCCTCCCTGCCCCACAGCTGGTTCTACACCTCCGATACGATTGTGCGCGAGGTGAGCATCGACGAGGTGCTGAGCGTGCCCGCCTATCTGCTCTTCTACGATCGCGGCCAGCAGCGGCAGCTCAACCTACGCTAGTCAGCATGGGGATCGTCCTAGTCAACACTCGATGTGATGGAAGTCCGAAACCAAATCCTTAGTGTCGAACGGTGGCCATAGCGGGGCACGAGTCACTCTTATATAGATATATATAGCCTAGGCATGTACGAAAACCCGCGACGCTCGGCGGGCTTATGTAGTGGCCTCCGAGTAGTGCATATTCTCAGCATTTCGCGCACGGAACTCTGCAGAGCACTCGACTCCTCATTTGTTATCGATGCATTTAAGATTTTTTAAGAATTCCAAATTCATACCGTGCTTTTAGCTGTCTGTATTTAGCAATATACACACATTAACTACCAGTAATTGTTTGCGCGTTATTTCTGTAGGATAGATGTTCAATAAAAATGTCGAAACCACTTTTTACCTTGTTTTTTGCTGAAAGGGTATAAATGTGATTTGCGAAATATATAAAACAAGTAATATTTAAGGGTAAATTAAATTTATAGATTGAAAATCAAATTAACAAGTAAATACTTAATAAAATAAAATAATAAATAAATAATAAAATAACTGGAAATGAACATTAATAAAATAATAAACAAATAACAAAATATTCGGAAAGGAAAATTAATAAAATAGTACAACAATCGGAAAGGCAAATCAATAATACCATTAGAAAGTACATGATAAAATAAAGTAAAAGATTACAAGACATTAACTTAAACATTTATAATAGTTTCAAAAAGGAAAAATCGAGAATATTCCTTTTTTAAATGGTTATTCTTATTATTATATATTATTAACTATGATTTTTATTATCAATTATGATTTTTATTATAAAATTTGTAAACGTTTATTAATAAATACAAAAGTAATATAAATCACTTCAGAGTTAAATTTTAAAATGTAAATTATTTTTTTTCAGTTACTTAAATCAAAACACCTATGTTATTCAATTAAAAAACATTTAAGACAAATATATTTAAATTTTTAATATTTTATTCATTCATTTTATTTTTTTATCAAATCTGTTAACAAAAATATAAATCACATATTTACCATTACCAAAAATTATGTTTTTCTTTATGACATCTGAAATACAAAAAATATTTTTCTACGTTTTTCAATTAATACAGAAATAATTTAAATCACATGAAGGTTAAATGTTTGTATTATATCAGTAACTTTGATCAAAACACTTGTGATATTCATTTAAAAAACATGTAACAAAATATATTTTATTTTTTAAAATATTCTTTTTAATAATTGAATTCTTTCCATAAAATCTTCTAACACAAATTTTATCACATAAGTATTTACCATTTCTTACAATTTTTATTTTCATTTGAAATTTGAAATACAAAAAAATATTTTTGTAAATTTTTAATAACATTTATTAATAAATACAGAAATAATATATGTCACATGAAGGTTAAATGTTAAAATTTTCAGTTTTTCAGTTCCTCAAAATCAAAACTTATGGTATCCAATCAAAAATTATATAACACAAGTATATTTTAATTAGTAATATTTTATTTAATAATTTAATGTATTCTTACAGATTTTTAAAGAAAAATATAAGACACACAAGGGTTAAATAATACATATTAATCGGAGGAAGACTCTAGAAGGCGATATCCAGCCGCGCCAAAAGTATCGATAGCAGACGCCGAATAATCGGCCGCCGAGTGTCATCGCTACGGAACAATAGGCAACGCGTAGAATTCGGAATTTCTGTGAATTGCGAAAAAAGTGGGGAAAAGCGGCAACCGGAGGCAATCTAGCGGCCAAGCATGTCTGACGCGGAGCCGGAACAGACGCCCAGCGCGGGCCACGTGGAGGAGCAGCCGCCGGAGGAGGAGCACGAGCCGGAGCAGGAGCCCGGCGAGGAGTACTCATCGGGCGAGCTGCTCGCCAGGCTGGGAGTCAGCCGCTCGGATCAGTCGGCGGACCAGTCGCTGGACCTGAGCGGCGCCCAGGCGGAGGCCGCGGACGAGTCGGAGCCACCGGCCAAGCGGCCGGCTCGCGACATCAGCCCCATTTCGGAGGACAGCACGCCGACGAGCAGCACTTCGACCAGTTCCACCAGCACATCCAGCTCCTCCCGCTACGACGACATCAGCGAGGCGGAGGAGGCGCCCCCCGAACCGGAGCAGCAGCAGCAGCACAAGCAGCAGCAGCAGCACAAGCAGCAGCAGGAAGAGGGTCAGGCGGAGCAGATGGAAGTGCCGGAACAGCACCGGGAACAGAATCAGGATGTGCTGCGCGGCCAGGAGCAGGAAGTGGAGGTGGACCCAGACATCGACACCGAGGACGAGCCCTCCTCCAACACGGTCATCTGTGTGGCCGACATCAATGCCTACGGCAGCGGTTCCAACCTCAACGACTACGCCTTGGATCCCAATGCGCCCGCCAAGGCCATCATCACCGAGGTGGTCACCATTCCCGCTCCCCTGAACATCCAGGGTGCCAACCAAATGGGTCTACAACTGCCGGCCCTCCAACCGCCGCCACCACCGCCTGCTCCGGCTGCTGCTGCTGCGGCGGACGACGAAGTCCCCGAGACGCCCGCCTCGCCCACCGACGATGGCGAGGAGCCACCCGCCGTCGGCTTGTCCTCGTACATGCGCATCCGCTACATGCAGGGCGACCTCTTCACCGGCCTGCCCGCCCGCCTGGCGCCCCGTGATCCCCGCCAGCGCAAAATGCCGCCGCCAGCCAATGTGCTGCCCATCAAGACCGTGCTGGGGGCCAATGTGGAGGCCATTTCCGACGACAGCACCGAGACGAGCAGCAGCGACGACGACGACGAGGAGGAGGAGGAGGACGAGGACGATGCCATGACCATGGAGCACGACAGCACCTCCAGGGAGACGGTGATCACGACGGGCGGCGATCCCATGATGCAGAAGATCGACATAAGCGAGAACCCCGAGAAGATCTACTATATACGGCGCGAGGATGGCACCGTGCACCGCGGCCAGGTGCTGCAGTCCCGCACCACGGACAACCCGGCCTGTCCCGACGAGTACTATGTGCACTATGTGGGCCTGAACCGCCGCCTGGACGGCTGGGTGGGCCGGCACCGGATCTCGGACAATGCGGATGATTTGGGCGGCATCACGGTGCTGCCGGCGCCACCTTTGGCCCCCGATCAGCCCAGCACGAGCCGGGAGATGCTGGCCCAGCAGGCCGCCGCCGCGGCAGCTGCCTCCAGCGAGCGACAGAAGCGGGCTGGCAACAAGGACTACTATCTGTCGTATTGCGAGAACAATCGCTACGACTACAGCGACCGCAAGATGACGCGCTACCAGAAGCGGCGCTACGACGAGATCAACCATGTGCAGAAGAGCCATGCGGAGCTGACCGCCTCGCAGGCGGCGCTGGAGAAGGAGCACGAGTCCATCACCAAGATCAAGTATATCGACAAGCTGCAGTTCGGCAACTACGAGATCGACACCTGGTACTTCAGCCCCTTTCCCGAGGAGTACGGCAAGGCGCGCATCCTCTATGTCTGCGAGTACTGCCTGAAGTACATGCGCTTCAAGCAGAGCTACGCCCGCCATCTGCACGAATGCAACCGGCGGCATCCGCCCGGCAGGGAGATCTACCGCAAGGGCAACATATCCATCTACGAGGTGAACGGCAAGGAGGAGTCGCTGTACTGCCAGCTGCTCTGCCTGACGGCCAAGCTCTTTCTCGACCACAAGGTGCTGTACTTCGACATGGACCCGTTCTTCTTTTACATCCTGTGCGAGACGGACCGCGAGGGCAGCCACATTGTGGGCTATTTCTCCAAGGAGAAGAAGTCGCTGGACAACAACAATGTGGCCTGCATCCTCGTCCTGCCGCCGCACCAGCGCAAGGGCTTCGGCAAGCTGCTGATAGCCTTCAGCTACGAGTTGTCGCGCAAGGAGGGCGTCATCGGGAGTCCGGAGAAGCCGCTCTCCGACCTGGGCAGGCTGAGTTACCGCAGCTACTGGGCGTATACCCTGCTGGACCTGATGAAGAACCGCTGCTCCCCGGAGCAGATCACCATCAAGGAGCTGAGCGAGATGAGCGGCATCACGCACGACGACATCATCTATACGCTGCAGTCCATGAAGATGATCAAGTACTGGAAGGGCCAGAACGTGATCTGCGTGACGGCCAAGACCATACACGACCACCTGCAGCTGCCGCAGTTCAAGCAGCCCAAGCTGACCATCGACACCGACTACCTCGTCTGGAATCCGCCCAGCGCCGTGGCCAGAGCTCCGGGCAGCTCCGGCTAGCATACGGCGCCACGGGACCCCGTCCTGCACTCATCGCAGATAATTGTCATAGACGATGATGATGATTAGGCTCAGACTACTAGTTTGTGTCCGCAGACCGCTGTACGTGTTGCGGCAGAGACCGAGCAGAGCTGTGCCCATATAATATTTAAAATAATGAAGCAATCAATACCCTCTATTTGATTTGCCACTTTTTTTTCATAGTTATAAGTCGAGACTCGTAGGGCCCATATTGTGAGAACCAGATACACTCCGATGTATTATGAAACCATTTAAATTGTGTAGCTTTTCATAAAACATGAGCATATTCCAACCACAAGAACATTGGTTAAGCTTTTCACAATATATTAATAAAATAAAATGATGGCTTCTAAAAATAAACTCAGGAAATCATTAGCACACAATTTTTGATTTTTATTTCTGCTTTAAATTAGTCATTCCTTAAATTAAAGTCAATAAAGTAAATATTGATTGAAAAAAAAAAAAGTTTATTACAAATACATAAAGTTTATTTTTATACTATCTAACATAATTCATGAAAAAGTAAATTTTTCTTAATATTAAAACAAATACAAAAAACGAAAAATTTAAAAGTATTTTTATATTTTATTTGATAAGAATATTAAGCTTACATTAGGTAAAAAAAAATGGATAAAAGTAAGATCTATTAAAGTAAATATTGATTTAAAAAAAAAACAGTAATATATATTCATTACAAAGATATAAAGTTTATTTTTATACTCTCTAATATCTTAATATTTAATCAAAAAAAAAAAAGAAAGTGAAAAGTATTTTTTTTATTAATATCCTTAAACTTATATTAAAAAAAACATGGATTTAACTACGATCTATAAGAAAAAATCAAAGAATAATACAAAGTAAATTAAGGTAATAAATATAATTAAATACAAATAAATAAGAACGATATATAAATAAATTATAATGATAAATAATTCAAAAATAGTAGTATAATATATCGCTAGCCGTCTCCTCCCCAGCCAGCAGCAGCAATCGATATCCGTTATCGATAACACCCGCATCGATAGACCCAATTCGCCGGGCTTGTCCGATTTGTGTTATTGTGATTCGGGATATATTCGGAGATATATACAGGATACAGCGCAGCCGGGAACGAAAATGGGCCTGCTGTCCGACCCCTCGATATCCACGCAGAGCAAGCTGGTGGACGGACTGGCGCGACATGTGCGCAAGGTGTGCTACCTGCTCTATGTGGCGGGTGTGGTCTGGTTCTTCTGCTTGGCGCTGCCGGAGTTCAACCACGGGACATATCTCTCCGAGAATGCCCTCTCGCCAGGTGGGTTCCGTGTCCCGCCGCCCAGGGAGACCCCTCTCACGCCTTTCTTCCTCCCCCCGCAGGCCTCGTTTACCCGGAGATCCGCGTCGACGCCAATCGCCTGGCCATCCAGCTGCTGGAGGAGCTGCAGCGCGAGCGCAAGGACCACCTGTCCACCACGCCGCACGCCTGGATCGCGGCCAAGATGAACGAGTTCGGCCTGGAGACGCACACCCACAACTACACGCTGCGCTATCCCTTTGGCGGCGGCAAGGAGTACCATGGCAAGAACATCTACGGCATACTGCGGGCTCCGAGGATTGCCTCCACGGAGGGCATCGTTTTCGCCGCCCCCTACCGCGCCGCCAGCTCTGTGCACTCGGACATCACGGCCAGCGTGCCGCTGCTGCTGGCCTTCGCCGATTTCGCCCGCCGCAAGAACTACTGGGCCAAGGACCTGATCTTCCTGGTCACCGAGCAGGAGCAGCTGGGCATGCAGGCCTGGCTGGAGGCCTATCACGACGGCGATCGCGATGTGGACGCGAACAAGTCCTATCTGCGTCCCGGCAATTTGCCCGCTCGCGCTGGCTCGCTGCAGGCTGCGCTGAACATCGAAGTCCAGGATCTGGAGATCGACCATGTGGATGTGCGCATCGAGGGCTTGAATGGCAAGCTGCCCAATCTGGATATGTTCAATCTGGTGCAGAGGATTATGGCCCGCGAGGGCATTGCCTCGGGCTACAAGCAGGCGCCGCGCAAGAAGCGTCGCCACAGTCAGTCCGCCTTCGAGCAGAATCTGCGCCAGATGCTGACCATGCTGGCCAGCCAGTCGTCGGGCGTGCCCACAGGCAACCATGGCCTGTTCCATCGCTATCGCATTGATTCGCTGACCATAGCTGCCAATCGCAGGGCCACCCATGCCACGCTAAAGGGCAATCCTGGCTCGGCGGCAGTGCCCCTGCTGAAAGCCATCGAGGGCATAGCCCGGAGTCTGAACAACCTGCTGGAGCGCTTCCACCAGAGCTTCTTCTTCTACGTCATCGTGAACAACGATCGCTACATCTCCATCGGCGACTATATGCCCGCCTTGGTGGCCCTGGTGGCCTGCGCCTTTGTCAAGGCCTATCTTACGTGGTCCACGCTGCCGGCCACCAATGCTGAACTGGAGGAGGCCGCTGGTTTGGTCAGGGAGCCGGAGCAGGAGCAGGCACAGGAGGCGGAACTGGAGCTGGACCCGGATGCGGATAAATTCGAGCTGCCCTACGGCTCGGTGTTGATCTACCTCACCGCCACCCTGCTGATCGGCTTCCTCTGCAATGTGCTGCCCCTGCAGCAGTACTTTCTGGAGATTCCCATGGGCGCCGCCCCGCTGACCACCTCGGTGCTGAGTTTCCTGTCCCTCATCGGTTTTATACTGCCCTTCGTGGTGGTGTTGCCGCCTGGCGGCTTGGAGCTGCTGCACGTGGCCTTCCTGCTGATCTATGGCTGCGCCCTGATCGTCGTCGGGCTGCTGAACTTTGCCCTAGGCTTCTTTGCGGCGGTGCTCACGGTGCCGCTGGTCATCTCGCTGGAGACCAAGGAGGAGAACACGCGCAGCACGCTGAGGAACTCGATACGCCTGGCCACGCTGGTCATGAACCCCATGATGGTCATCTATGTGATCGTGCTGGCCATGACCTTCTACCAGTTCCCGGAGCTGCCGCTGCAGAAGATCATGCTGAGGGCGGCCACCGCGGCCATGGACGCCTCGGCCTACGGGCTCATCGACTCAGTGGTGGGTTTCTAGGATCAATTATGGGAAATTCTATTCCTTTAGTTAGTTTGTTAGTTAGTTTTCAGCTTAAAATTGCTTAAAATAGCTCTTGTTTTATGAAACTTGCACTAAGTACGTGTTATTTCCCTCGCAGATCTACGGCAACTGGCTGTACTTCGTCATCTGCACCATCTTCCTGCCCCTGTGGATCATCTGCTGGACCTTGGCGCTGTCCAAGCGACGGGACTACGCCGACTACCTGGACTTCGATGAGTCGCCGTCCACGTCGCCGCAGCCGAAGATGAAAACGAACTGAGGCCCGGATTTCCGTTCCAATGTTACTCATTGAGTGTCTACATATATCAACTGGAAACTATCCTAAGATAAATTGTGTGATAAACCCAAACAAATGTGTGCGCCGGCGGTGAGAGATGGCACATGCTGAGAAATTCCATTTAAATGTTATGCATTTGATCAAATGTCCTAAAATAAATGAAGCCTATTTATTACTTCGATATGTTACGTATTCTAAGTGTGTGCTAAAAACTATCTAATTCTTTTCAAATGATTTACTTAACCAAAACTATTTTTTGTACCCTAGATTCTACACAATTTTTGCCACTTTGTAATGCATATTTGCCAGCCAGGAGTTATTGTTTCCTTTGTCAGGACAGGGACAGGAGCTGCTCAGTGGAGCACGTGCCTCTTTGAATAAGTGGAAAACTTTTCGACTATGACACGCAACTTAATTTAAACTTTGCACCGCTGCCGGCTGCCGGCTGCCTCGTCGTCGGCGCTGGCAATTAGTTATGAGCCAGGATTTGGCTCAATCAGGGGCACGGATGCATGGTGTCCTCGCAGCCGAGGCGCTGGAACTGCTGATTGCCAGCCGGGAGGTGGCCGCCCTGCACTTGCCGCACCGTGTTTACCGGCGCCATTCAATCTGCAGCTTAACAAGAAAACTTTCCTCACACACATTTTCAAAGGCAGGCGCACAAAGTTGTCCCGGCACAGTGGTAGCTGTGCTCCAAAAGGTGTAAATCAGTAAGTATTATTTCACTTTAATAACTTATCTTATTTATTACTAATATAACATGCGGTATAAAACCGATTTAAAGAAAGGGTTCCGCTTATAAACTTATCTTGTAAACATTTTATGTAATCACTAGGTTAGTTTAAGTTTTAAAAACTTTACTATCATCTTTAATAAATAAATTGTATTTAATCAAAGTTTTGAATATGCTTATAGGTAAGATGCGTAAATTAATTAAATGTTTAGCCAGATTTACAAAAAATATAAATCTTTAATTATTTAGGACTCAAGTTGCTTACCAATATTACTTTTTTATAGCACAGTTTTAGAAAACCTAAACCATATAATTATTATTTATTTAATTTTATAGCATCGTTGGGATTGTTTTATAAATAATAGTACTCTAATACTACAATTTGTTAATTAAACCAAATTTAACAGAGGTATTCAGAAATGAAAATCCACTTTATAAATCGAACCTTCCAATTATCTTGTAAATATTTTATTTAATACATGGTTTTTAATACGGTTTTTAATTTTTTTACTAGAACTAAAATACTATGACTATTTAAAAGTCAATTTGCTAGCTAATATTTCTTTAGGCCTTAGTTTTAGAGGTTATATATTACTTATTATTATATTATTATATTATTATTATACTTATATTACAATATAGATATTAATTTATTTAGCAAAATCCAGAGCTTACAAAACTAAAATTGCTTGCATATATTTTTCGTTAATATATAGTTAGAAAATTTTGTTTAAAAAAATTCCAGGAACTTGTTTTAGAGGTAATACTCAATATAGTTATTTTATAATTTACTATATATGTATGGGTATTATAATTAATATATATATATTATAAAATCTTTGGCTTTAATAAGATTCAATTGAAAAACTAAACATTTAGCGAGGAAAATACATATAAAATTTATCCTCCACTTATTATATAAATATAATATTTTAACGTTTTCAATACTCATTTGGAATGTCAAGTTTTTTAAATTTTAAACCATTAACTATTTAAGATGCATTTTTTTCGATAACTTCTCTTTTTATAGTAGTTTTAAGAACTAGATTCCCCTATTTCTTGCCTACCAAGAACACCCAGGATACCACATATCAGTTCTTTATTGAAATGCTAATCAACTGGAAGGTCAGCTTCACTCTGGATTTTTTTTGCGATTTTCTTTTGGTCTTGGTGGCCGTCGCCTGCTCCGGATCTTCCTGCTGGGAAGGCTGAGGGGTCCACTGGAGGTTCCAGTATGATCAGAGCTGATTCGATCTCATTCTGGTATTGAAGGAAATCGGTTTGAGTGCCCTTGCCGACGCCAGTGTCCCCGTTCTGAGCCTGATCCCGCTCTGGGCCCTGCTCCTCCTCCCGATCCTGCTCCTCTTCCTCGCCTGCCAGCTGCATTTCCCGCTCCTCGTGGCGCTTCAGGGTGTCCAGACACCGTTGCCTTAGCTCCTGGACATGCTGGCTCTCGCAGTCCGCCTGGATGGCCTCTATCAGGTACCTCATGGACCGCCCACTGTACTCCACCTCCAGGCTGCGGATCAGCTCCGCATCCCGCTGCATCCGGCACTGGGTGGCCACCTGGCGTTCGATGGCCTGGGCGTCGTAGAGCAGCTGATTCAACGCCTCGTCGGTCTGGCCGAACTGGATCCTCAGATTGTCGGCGCGCTCCAGGGCCAGGCAGAGTTCCCGGGCCTGGGGGCAGCGCGGCGAGGGCGGCGGCGGTGGCGGCGGCACCGGCAGATGGGCGGTCAAGCACTGGACACCACGCGGTGTCCGCGATACGGACTCCGGCTTGGGCGGCTTGGCGCCCTTGGGCATGCATCGCACTGGCGTACTCGGCTTGCGTTTGGGACCCAGTCTTTCGGAGCCCGTCTTCACGGGTGAGCAGCTGGCGGTGTCCTCCATCCCCTTGAGCTCCTTTGGCACTGCCAACTCCAGGCACTCCTCCCGGCATCCATAGCCCTCGGTGCTGGCGAAGTTCAGGCGGCGGGCCAGGCTCACCACATTGGTCAGCGCCCGATCCAAGGCCAGACGCCTGGCATTCGCGATCGGCGGCGCCTCCTCCTCCTCCTGACCACCTCCGTTCGGCTTGGTGCTCATCGCGGTTCCGTGGAAAATTTTGGTTTTCAAATAATACGAGTCCGCTCTCGAGGACCCTACGTCTCGGTTCTGTATAGTTGGTTCAGGTCTGTTTGGTGTGTGATTTTAGATTTGGATTCGGTTCCTGACCGGATGGTTGAGCGAAGGTTTCGTGTGTGAAGCGGGTTCATGTTGGGATGCCGCCAGGTTGGGCAGAGCCTACTGATTTCGAAACTGTGGATCATCAAATCCTCCCTATGATGTAAATATAACTAAGGGAAAGTGGGAATAAGGTTCTTCAGATTTACTTCCCATTTGGAACACCTTTTTGCTATCTTTATGGTTTGTTATTTTTTGAATACATTCAAATCGTAATTATAAATACCATGTGACATTTTATTTTATTTAATACATTTTTTTTTATTTATTACTTTATTGATTATGGAATTTAGTAAGGATATCTTCATTTAAAGAAAGTTTTTTTAAGGTTCTTCAGATTGCATTCCCTGTTGGAAACACTTTTTGGTCGCCTTTTTTTATTTAACCATTTATTATTTTTTTATTTTTTTTTATTTAAAATCTAGAGTTTAATATAAAACTAAAAATATTCAAATGGAATTAGGTATTTATGAATTAAAGAAAAGTTACTTTTAAGACTCTTCAGAATGTGTTCCCAGCTGGGAACACTTTTTGTCGCCAATTTTAATTTGATCATTTATTATTTATTTTTTTATATTAAATATTTAGAGTTTAATGTAATATAATAAATATTCGAATGAAATTAGTTATTTATGTATAATTAAAGAAAAGTGACTTTTATGGCTTCTCTGTTGGGAACACTTTCTTGTAATCTTAGCTATAAAAGAAATATTATATACTTATATTTAAAATTATATTATTTTTTTTTATACCTTTTTTTGGAATTTAATATAAAATTACATATATTTATTAAAATTGAACTTTGTATAAGACATCTAAAATGGATCTATGGTTTTGAGTCTCTTAAGAATCCGTTCCCAGCTAGGAACACTTTATTTTTCATCTTATTTAATAATTTAATTTGTATTGAATATTTTGAACTTTCTATAAATAATATTTATATTAAAATGGAATTTAGTATATGACACACATTCTAAAAAAAGAGCCTTACTTCAGAATTCCCAGTTGGGAACACTTTTTGTAGTCTTACTTTGTATTACTTTAATTTGTTTTTCTTAAGTATTTATAACTCATTATACATGGGAATTTCTATAAAATATTTATAATTAAAGGAAAATGGGTTTAATTCTCTTCAAAATCCGTGCCCATTTGGGAACACTTTCTTTTCGTCTTATTTAATAATGTTATTTGTATTTTTATATAAAATGATATGTATTAAAATAGAATTATTAACAATATTTCAAACAAGAGACAAGGACTTAAGTAAAATTGTTGGTGTCTTTAAAATTGAAGTTTTTAGTTAGTATTTTTAATAGGTTCCATTGACTTGTTCCTTGAAAATAGCCATACATTTTTTACTGTTTTTCGCCTTACTTAAGATACGTATATTTTTTTAATTAAAGATTATTTTCTTTTCCCCGTGATAGGCACCCCTTGAGACCACTGTGACTAAACCCTTCCGCATTATCCCCTGGCGCTCGCAAGCTGCGGGGCTTGCAGGGAGACCGATGCTGAGGGGGCTTAAATTGGCAAGTTGATGTCACATAATTGCCCCTCCAGCGCTCATCTTAATTATTGTGCTCGCTGACTTCCTGTTGCCCGACTTAATTCCCCGTTAAAGCCAACACACTGGCTGCGGTCGGAAGGGCGCCCCCTCCGCCAGAGCCCCACTGCCGCCCATGGAAATAATTAAAATGGTTCGAAGAGCGCGAATAATGAGAAGTGCTTTTAATGGGGAATACTCCATATATTAAGGTGTCAGTAAACAGAACTTTCACCGGCAGATTTATCCCTACAAGGAAGTTACGGAGCTCTATAGTGACAGGTTGAACCCAATAAATGGTAGTTTAAAGGGGTTTCCCAATGGCCGTGTAGCCCTGAGGTTGCGGGTTCGAGCCCCGTCATGGTCAACCATATTTTTTTAATGGAAGATCTCTACAGTATTTAAAGCTATCAGAAAATCTTGGAAATCGTCTTTAATTCTACGGTTTTCCCCTCGTTTTTCCTCTTCGGTTTTAATGAAAAGTGAAAAGTGGGAAAACAAGTGCGGAATAGGGGAATACCAATCGAGAGCTTTCAATTTGTTCGACCATTGTTCCGCCTTTGTTTGCCTTTGGATTCGGTGCTGCTCTTCGTTTTTTCGTAGCCGTGCTTTACTTTCGAAAAGAATTGAAACTTTGACAGTTATTTGTGTGTTTTGTCCGCCCTGTCGAAACAATGCAAAGCGGGGGTACTACGCCCACCACCCAACCACCCACTCACATACCCCTCGCATACACACACCCCTCACAGCCCCCCGTCGGGGAGTCACGTTGCACTCCATTTTTGGAAATGCCAACGATGGGAACCAAAAAACTGCGCAGGTGAAATGGAAAACAAACGCATAGAATAGCGGGTAAAAAACAAACAGCCAACGGAACACACAGAAAATACACCCAGGGGTTCAAGGGGTACTTCCTAAAAATAATGTTTAAATTATTACATAATATATTAAATAAATTTTTCAAATATTTATTTAAATAAGTGACTAAATTTGCTATAAAAGAATGATGCTGATTTCTGAACCACATCTGCCTGTCCCTTATAATTCTCAAGTAATTTTTTGGCAAATAAGTATTCAAAAAAAATTCTCAAATATATATTTAAATAAGTCATTGAAGCTATTATAAAAGAATGATGCAGATTTCTTAACCATATACTTCTCGTTATAAATGTCGGCATGTCCCTTATAATTCTCAAGTGATTTTTTGGGCAGGCATGTATTTTTTTTCTGATATTTTGAATATCTAAAAAGCAAAGGGGCTTTCTGAAAATTTATCTGTCCAAAAAATCAAATTTCGCATAATTTTTTTATAACATTTTGGCTTTTTATTTAATTGAAGCCAATTTCCTAAAATAAAATATAAATTATTATATAAAATGTTATATTAACCTAACAAATAATTAAATACATGATTACATTTATTATGAAAGAATAATGCAGATTTTTAAAAGAACAATTTTTTTATTTATGTCCTCTTGTCCCTTATAATTCTCAAGTGATTTTTTTGGTATATAAAAAAAGATTCTCAAGATCTTTAAAAACTAGAGAGCTTTCTGATAATTGGTATGCCCTAAAAAGTCACAAAATTACACATACATTTTTTGTAACATTCTCAATTTTTTTTTAAAGTAATACAAGTAGTTCCGAATTTTTTCCCAGTGCAGATGCTGCCAAAACGAAGGACACGAGTGCCGTGAAAGTGAACAAATAACGAAATAATATTGCATGGGAATAAAAATGCCGTCAAAACTGCCAATTTCTCTCAATTTGTAAAGTTTTGCCGAATTTGGTCTTTGTTTTTCGTGCTTTCTGCCCGGCTGATATGTTTTTCGTGTGTGCAGATTTTCGTGGCGTTCGAAAGTTTTTCAACTAGTCGTTGGGATTTTTTCCTAGTCCTGACTCGGCTGTCGTGAAATTTAATTTCGGCTAGCGTCTACTTAGACTTTTTCAGTACTTTGACGCTGCTCTTAATCAAAGTTTGCCCAGTGACAATAAAACTTGCGATTTTATTTACAAACAATCAGGGCCTAGAAAGGGGAAACCCCTCCCCCCAGAAAAGGGAAAACAAAGCCTTATCCTCAAAGAAATCGGTAGGGGGCTTAGGGGGCGGAGAAAGCAAAGAAAGGCGGAGGCCGTTGGATGAATGACAAACGAGGCTGGAGAGTAGGGAAACTAGAAATGAGTGGAGTGCATAGGGGAATTTGCCAAATTGAGCGGGAAAGCCAGATACTACAGATGGGATTTACAGTGAATACCCTACAAGTCGGACTTAAAAAAAAAAATGATTACTAAAATATATGTATTAATTTATGTAATTTAATGTGAATATTACATTTTATTTCACAATTATTACCTTTATACCTTTAAGATAAAATTATCTTCTAAATATTGTAAAGAAAAGTTTATTAAAAATATTTTATGTTAAGTTGTCATACCGAAGAGCAGACTGAAGAATTCGCGTAATAATATATTTTTAAAAAATATTTAAAACTGATTGATTAAATATGAAAGCTCTGTTCTTACCATGTCGTTTCTATTAGTATATAAAGTGTGGTAATAATTTTTTTAAGGGGCCCTGGATTTTATATCTAAAGAATTCGCTAAATTTTAAATATGTTTAACAGTTTTATTATTATAATTTAATTTTTAATTTAAAAAAAATTTAACTTTTTCACAATAAATAATATAAATAATAAGGAAAAACAAAAATAAACATTTGTATTAATATTTTCCAGGACTAAGCCACTTAAATTAAAACGTAGGAACTCCGCCAATCGCTTTGGCCATCTGACAGATAGTATTTCACTTTAAGGGGGTTCCACTGTGCCCACCTAAGGAAGTGTTTGTGCGGGTTGCACTGGAAGGTAGAGAGATAGTACAAAGCAACAGCTACCCGCATGATGTTTTTTTATGGCCACTCCCGACGTGCTCCCACCCACACAGACACCCATTATCGGCCAGAACGAGAGGGGGCGATGTGGAGCGAAAGAGAGGGGGACAGCAGGCCCGGGTGAGTGCCTTTTCTTGGTCCTTAAATTCAGCCGGAATTCAATTCCTTTCCCTTTGTCCTCGTTGAGCAGTTGTTTAGCACATTAAGCCACTAAAACAACTGGCTGGTGGGGAAGGAGAGGGCCTGTGGGGGACTGAAAGAGAGGGCATGAGGGGGGAAGAAAGAGAGGGCATGTCGGGGGAAGAACGAGAGGGGTAGATGTAGCGAAGAGGTGCCATAACAATCCCTCTTTTCTGCACCGAGTTGTCAGCTGTTTTACGGCCAAGTTATGACGTGCCTCCGTCACAGGCTTAAGTATGTACGAAAAAAGAAAAGATTAAAATAAAATAAAATAAAATGAAAACAAGGAACCAAAAACTAAGGAAACCTAAAATTCGCTTAAATACCCTACAAAAAATATTCAATTTATTGCACAAAGGAAACATACAAGAAATAATGAAAAGTAAAATTACAAATTATTTTGAGCATTTAAATAAAAAAATATTTTGAATTTATTAAAAACCAATACTTTAGTAAATTACAAATATTTGTTTTAAATATCTTAGTAAAATTCTAAATGGTTTATATTTTATTTGTCAATGTAAATGTCTTTTTCAGAATATATTCAAAATATATATCATAAATATTTAAAAGAACGGCTTAAATATACTTTAATAAGAAACAGAAGATTTATTTTGGTGATAACAATAACATAAGAAAGGCATATATTGTTATTAAAATTACAAATTATATGCAGTATTTCTAATTTTTTTTTGTTTTTATATATTATGTATTTTTATTTATTAAAAATTGCAATAAATTATTTTTTGTTTTCTAAATATATATTCAATATTTGTATTTTAATATTTAAAAATCTTTTTAGAATATAAAAATGCACCAAAATTGTATTATATATATTAAAAATTTGTATATTTTCGAAATAAACGGATATACCCTCTGTAAGAGTATTGAAAGAAAAAGACGAGCAGCAAAAGTGGAGCATGTTGGCCTGGCCAAAAGGTAGGGAAAGCCGGGAAAAGGAAAACTTTTATGCGCTGCTGTCGCTGGCGAACACAACTTTTGCCTTTTATGTCCTTGTCGTCTCCTATCAGTGTTTGTACATATATGTATCTGCCCATATAATGCATGTATATATAGGGGACATGTCATGTGTGTGAGTGCTTATGGCGTTTTGTGTGACATTTATTGTCATTTAACTGTGACAAAGTTCGGGGATAAGCATACACGGCGCCATGAGGCATCTGCACAATGTCGTCCTCCTGGATGGATTAATGGGCGTAGCTCCCAGTAGGCGTGGCGCACTGTGCCCCCCCCCCCCCCATTCGAGGCCCGGTATCCCAGCGACTCTTCTGTCAAATAATGTCAGTGGAAGCCAATTTAAATACACCCATCAAAGTGCAGGTGAAATATTTTATTCACATACAATGAGTCCATTTTGTAACCCCCTGAAGCAGTTCCCAAATGTTAGGCGATCTGGAGAGCTTCGAGAAGACCCTGCCAGCGGAAAGTGCAGCCACAGGTGAATGGGAAACGAGCGCTGTCCAGGAAAATCCCATGGAAATGGCCCGGAAAATTCGCCGGGGAAAGGGCAGACTGTGCATGATCTTTCGACTGGGAGAGCGTCCGCGCTGCGAGTTCACCAACGGATTTCCCCCTGAGGATCCAAATGCAAGGGCAGATAGAAGCCGGTCCGAATAGCATAAATATATATTTTTTATAAATGGAGATGGTATTTTCGATTTTTATAGTAGACATAAAGTGCTGTAATTTAGCCAACAGTAGGGGGCCTTAAGCTAAAATAGGAAAGATTACAAATATATTTCTACAATCGAAAGAAAGAATATTATTATTTGTTAAATATATATAAGTAAATAAATTTTATAACATTTAAATTATATGATTTAATAAAAAAATTATTTAAGTCAAGTTAGAAAATAATGGATAAGATATTAGTCATACTTTAAGCATTTTTACACATTTTACAAAAAAAAATTTATATGTATATAAACTAGAGTTTAAAATAAAAAAAAAAACATTTATTTTTAAAATAAATATTTAAAATTGTTATATATTTCAGATTAATAAGCAATCTCAAATGATAAATCACAAGGCGGAAAATATTTAAATGTAGATAAATAATTATAGAATAAGTAGGATTTTATATTAGTAAATAAAAAATATATCAGAATTTTAGCAATAAAAAATAGGCCCCTAGACTTGAATTTGCAAAAAGTATCCAGAAAGAAGAGGCCTGCTGATTCAGCGAGTAATCCCGCCCTTTCGTAGGACCACCTTTGACCTGAGATGTAACTTCGCCCCCGCCTGTTTTATTTGCTTTATTGATGAGTCATCAGCAAAGGAGCCGGACGGAAACGCACTTGATATGCTGGCCGGGCTATGGCCGGATTTTACGATCCGAGTGGGAAACGTTTTCGATTTACGCCAAAAAGGGCAAGTGACAGCGAGCATGTGTTGAAGGGACACAAAAAGGAGTGGGGGGAATTGATTGATAATTGATAACGCAACACGACACGAGGCCATAAGAGTTCAAGTTGTGGAATCTATATGAGTGTACATATAAAAGAGGTGTTTGAGTTGGCCAAGTTTAACACGGTGAATTCGGTGAGTTGTGGACATGATAAACTACACAAAATGACAATTTTGCGATGGCAAAAAAAATATTTATTAACTAAATTGCTCATTAGTGCAGAAACCCTCCCATTAGTGGGCTGCTTCTAGTGACATGTACTCTTATCTATTTTATAAAGGATTGAAAACACTTTTAAATATAGTTTTACGTGTGTAAAAGTATGCATTAAAAGATAAAGTGGGATGCCTAAAATTATGCAACAATATATTTTAAATTCAGAAGTACGGTTAATTGGCAGTGTAAAAAGCTAGTCGTGGCGTCTCAAAGTATGCAACAATATAATTTAAATTTACAGATAACTATGCATTTTTAGGTTCTAAAATTAAACTAAAATGTAATATCAAGTGTATAAGAGTATGCAGTGAACAAAGAATAGACGTGGTGTCTAAAAGAATGCAGCAATATATTTTAAGTTCCGAATTACAACGAATTTAATAAGAAAGAACAAAACATTAAGACAAATCACTGGCTGTGAGTGGTTCGTTAGCGGCCAAACGCTTCACAATGACCTAAACCTGAGTCTTGTTGAAGACCAAATATCGTTCTTCTCAAGCAGGTACAACGACCGTCTAACTGCCCACCGTAATCGTCTAGCCCGGAGATTACAGGGGGCTATCCCAATTCGCAGGCTCAAAAGAAGACATTTTGGGCTGCTCCTAAGAGACTAATATGAATATATTATTTACTTGAAACTAGTCGTAATTTGATCTACTCCTATATACCAAGTTGAAAACTAATTATAATTTATAATTAAGAGATTATTTACTTAAGAAAACATTTAGGTTAAAGGCTTTAATTAGATCTGTTCCTGGATTATATTAAATAAAGATGTTAATTAAAAAAAAAAAAAAAAAAAAAAATAAGAAAGACGATTAAAATTTTTTCATTGCATACTTTTATACACCTAAAATGTTAATTGAAAGTGTTTTATGTGGCACCTTCCCTTAAAACCCTTTTGATAAACTCTGTGGTAGATCTCCAAACCAACAGTCCCTAAATTTCTGCGAAACCGCAGACTGCATAGGAATTTACCATTTGGAACCTATACATTTCTGCTCATTTTGCCTTGCGGTAAACCAAAGTTAGTAGTGATTCGTTCGAATTGCGATATCTTTGAGATATGCCCGAGAATGTCTGCCTTCTGCTTCCGAGTGAATTGATTTTGGGCCGAGCTGAAACCGGAGGCTGCCCAGATTTCGGACTCGTTCTCCGGCAATTTATGTTGGCAGCGTCCGTCGTCCAGATGCTTGGTCGCATATGCAGATTAAGTTGGAAGCAGATCATGTTGCCCAGGACGAGCAGGGAGAAGGACTCCAGGAGGCCGGGTCTCCAGGACTACCGGCAGGACTGAGCACCGCAAACAGATGGCAGACAAAAAGCGAAGGAGCCGGAAATGGGGCAAACTAAACTGTTGTTGGCTTGTTAGGCAGATGGTAGACATATCCCCAGCCGGATGTGCGCCAAGGATATGCTTACAAGGCAAACAAATTTACCCATAATGCTGTCAGATGCATATCGGACTGGCCCGGACTGCAGGCCATCCATTATTTGTATACCCTTACACTCTCACTGTTTCATCCTCGCATTATGCGCCCACTTAGGCGGAGGAAGGGTATTAGTTTCCCCCTGCGCCTGGTTCCTGGGCCCACAAAGAAAATGCAACTGGGCCTGCTTTCTAGTTGGCCTGAAAAATTTGTTGATTTAACTGCTGCTGCCAAGACAGGACACCCGGTTTCGGATTCAACTGAAGCTCCATCGTCTGCTGGTGGTGCACGGCGGGAAAAAAATTAAAATCCAACTTTACAACATTAAAAAAAAAATATACTTATTTTTTTTAATTTTATAAAGATTTTAAATATTAATAACAATTTACAAAAAAATTACTTTTTTACACAAATCTTAGAGCTTATAAAATCAATTTTAAAATTCTTTTTAAGTGTCTAAAATTATGCAGTGCATTGGGATAAAAATATTTTGTTGCATATTTTCGGGCACTGAAAACATTTTTTTCACAGGTGATTTGAAAACACTAAGAAGCACAGTTTAATGGTTTTTAAATAAAAACAAATTTAGTTTCGTTTTATTCTATTTTGTTTATTTGTCTTTTAAAAGTATGGACTACAGTAGAAATTCTTTAAAAAAATGCTCATTTTTATAATAAACTCTGAAAAAAAATTATTATAAGTACAAACTAAAAATTATTTTGTGGCAACCAAACTAAGAAATATTTATATATTTATATTCCTTTTTATTATTATTTGCTTCTATTTATTTAACAATTCTTATATAAAAGCGGCCCCCTTTTTCGCTAAGTGCACCGCCTTGGCTGCTGGAATTTTTGAAATATTCACAAAGCAAAGAGGAGATGTCCTGGCCGAGAGGGAAATTGGCCGCCCGTTGGGATCCGTATCCGCTGGATGTTTTCTGCTGTTGTTGCCGTTAACGTTGGCTAAGTGTTTGTTGTTGCTGCTGTTGATGGTGATAGTGCCGGCCAGCTGGCCATGCCCCCCACCCGCACCCTTCCTCCCACCGCCCCTGGGGGCCTGGGCTTCTTGTGAATCTTTGACTGCCGCTGGTGCTTCTTCCACGGTATGCATCGCTTTTTTCGGTGCTGGCAGATGAATGATGCTGCCTTGGCTGCTCCGGCTCCTGCTGTTTCTCCGCCGGATGTTCCGGTTGTGGCCACCCACTCCAGCCCGGCCAAGGAGCCCCGACCAGAGCCATCATTTGTGTATTTGCAGACAAATTGGATTTCAACTGCGGACTGCTCCCTCGCCAGGCGGCTTGCTCAATTAACTTTGTTGCCCAGATCCAAACAGGCCATTTCTCAGACGTGCTGGTGCCATCCTTTCTTCGGTCCTTGCAGCAGCCTATCCTCTGGGTATCCCCTAGCCCCCGCATCTTTGTATCTTTGTATCTTGCCATCCCTCAGATTGTTTCTTGCTTCTTGCGCTGCCTGCTCCACACACACACACACACACGTCCTGCAAGTGCATGCTTGATAAATGGCCAGTGATTATGCCACGCCCCCTCCTTGCCTCCCACATGGGCGGCTTAGTGTTGTAAGCCACAAATGCACATCGATTAGCATCGGAAAATGGGCTGGGAAAATAAATCGAAGGGCTGTCCGAGATCGATGGTTTTTCGGGCCACAAAGCAATCGCATATTGATTTTTTTTCCACATTTTTTCCAGATTCCCCTTAGGCTCCCTTCATGGCTTAAGCTTCCTTTGCTTCCATTGCTATTTTGATTTTTATTAGTTAATAATTGATAATTTCCGTCAAATGCAGCTGCAACTTTGCCATTAAGTGGACATGCGAAAAAATCCAATCAACACAGAAATCATATTTGAATAATTTAATGCTGGATTTTGTCTATTTACATTGTGGCATGAGTTCGCACCACTAAGCCCGTATTGGCTAAATGCACAAATTTGCTATATTTATTTATCAAAGTGTGTGATATGGACATTCTGGCCCCGGGCGATAAATGTTTGAATAAACAACCGCAGAAATAAATGTAATGCGGGAAAATAGACAACGAAAATGGAGTTCCCTGTAAAAAAAAAACTAAATTAAACTTAAATTAAGATATTCACCTTCAAAAAAAATATTTGAACATTTTTAACTAAATTTTAAAATAAGAAACCTAAAGTAAGGTAGCATTAAAAATTCTTTCAATAAGAAGACTTATAGTTACAAAATAAATTATATTTTTCTGTAAAAAAAACATATATATACATTTTTGTCTAAAAAAAAATATTATAAATTAAGAAAAAGAACGAATATTTGATATTTAAAACTAGATTTTAAATTATAAATACTAAAATTATGTAATATATAGGTAGTATTAAAAATCTCTTTCAATAGGAATACTTATAATAACAAAATTATAAAAAAAATTATAAGTTTCGTTGAAAAAAAATATATAAGTTAAAATTTTCATAAAAACAAATAAAATATTAAAAATTAAAATATAAACCAGCAAAATGGAATATTCGAATATTTTAAGCTAAATTTCAAAATATAAAAACCTAAATTGTGTAATTTAGGTAGTATTAAAAATCTTTTTCAATAAAAATTCTTATAACCACAAACTTAATTATAATTTTCGGTAAAAAGAAATATTAATTATAATTTTTGTAAAATAAAAATATAATATAAATTGACATAAAAAGAATACTTTAAATTTTAAACTATATTTTAATACATAAAATCTAACATTTCGTAATATATTGGTAGTTTTAAAAATCTGTTTCAAATAATAATAATAACAAATTTTTAATGATGATAATTAATATTTAATTATACAAAATATAAATGTTA
This sequence comes from Drosophila biarmipes, assembly GCF_025231255.1. Lineage (NCBI taxonomy): Eukaryota > Metazoa > Arthropoda > Insecta > Diptera > Drosophilidae > Drosophila > Drosophila biarmipes. Next base: position 8,010,577 of record NC_066611.1, on the reverse strand, counting down.
TCAAAGGCTTAATTGCCTTGAAGTTTAAAAAAAAATTGTTGCCTGCTTAAACAGGAGATGTAAGAGCTAAAAAAATATATATATATAAATGTTAAAATTATAAAGGCCTTAAAAAATAATAAAAAACTATACAAAATTAGATTGTAAAAAACGGTAAAATTTCAAAAACCATAAATGTTATTAGGGCAATCAAAGGGGTAACAGAAAGGAACTATCCCGGGATGAAAAGGTCCTTGACAGCAACGCGATAATGATTTCCGTTTTCACACCTCGCTGCGACACAAAGGCTGTCAAATGAAAAAGTGCAAGCAAGGCCGCGGCCAGGGGCGGGGGCGCCCCCCTTTTCTGTGGGGGAGTGCCAACGGCAAGAGCGGAAGTGCAGCATTTGCACATTTCCGGCGCTGCTCACTCAGCCCGTGCATAATCGATTAACTGGCGCGCATAAACATGACCGCAAATGTGCAAATGCAAAAACACAGGGGCGTGGGTGGGGGTACTTTGTAGCGGGCGATGTCGACATGCATAAATGCAAATGCCACGGCAATACATATGCAAATTACTTTTCGCACACTCCGCCTCACAAAAATGCACCGCAATCCGGGCGGATACGACTCCCGGATACGGGTACGCAGCACTACGTCCATGCCAACGGAGGGGGATCCACTGGTTATAGTCTGCCACTAATTTTGTGTTTTCTCTGCGGGCTGGCAGCCACTAAACTAATTGCCAAGTGAGACTGTATGCCCCGTTTCCATCTGCATTTCCCTGGGAAATCGGCGCAAAGGATGCCGATACTGATATGCGGATGCGGATGCGAGGGCGGATTCGGATGCGGATTGAGTTGCGGATTCGGATGCGGATCGAACTGCATGGCGGAGAATTAGTGATGGTTGGCCGGGCCCGAGAGCCGCGGAAAGTGCACAGAAAAACACTCTAGAAGCAATTGCGGGTGAATATGGAAAACAGCTGAATAAATCCCAGGAAATTTTAGCTTATAACTGGCATTAAAAATCAAAACTGTTTTTAAAAGGTTTGCATCAAATATTGTTTTGATTAATTAAAAAAATAACCAATATACAAGAGAAAATAGAAAAGTTCATAAATAAATATATAACAATTCTTAAATGCATTTTTTTATTTATAATTAAAGTATATTTATTATTAATTAATAATATTTAATATTTATTATTTTAAATTTTTCGTAAATATATTTATTATTTATTACTTATATTTATTATTTAAATCACGATAAGATGCTCTAATCATTCAAAAACAGTATTCCTTTTATTTTTAACAGCCATACATTTAAAGATTTAATTTATATAAGGCTAAATTAATGAGTTAAAATATTGAGTGCTTATATTAAATAATAAAAAAAGGCCTTCAAATTCAAAAAATTTAAATAATGTTGTTCAAATTTTGTTAGGAAATTTATTTGTAAATATATTTATTATTAATTACTTATATTTATGAAATTTAATGAGTGCTTGTATTAAATAATAAAAAGACGAAATTTATTCGTCAATATATTTATTATTCATTACCTTTATTTATTATTTAAATCAAGATAAGATATCGCAATAACTAAAAAACCACCCTAAAAATGTTGAAAAATAATAAGAAATTGCCTTTTATTTTTAACAACCTTACATTTAAGAATTTTATTTATAAAAGGCTAAAAAAATAAGCTATGGTTTAAATAAAAAACCTTGCCAATTTAATAAGTTCTTATATTAAATAATATAAATCCAAGGCATTTAAATTTAAAAGAAATGTTATAAATGTTATAATGTCTATAAAAATACAGTAAATTATTAAATTAAAATTTTAAATTACCCAAATAAATAATTACTTTTCAAAGTTCAGTTAAAAAAACAGTTGAAATGCTTTAAATAAATAAACCTTGCCCACTTAAACACATTGCACTGAACTCTCAGTAAAAACTAAGTAAATTGAATTAATATTGTTGACATTTCTTGGAATTAAATGGAGCAAACTGCATTCGGTTGATTCAATACTATAAATCGCATTGATTTCTGCTGGAATATCGAAGGCTAAAAGTGCCCCTTAAAGTGCGAAAACCTTTGCCTTCTGCCGAATTCCCAGCTGGGTAATCGATCTGATTGGGGGGTCATCACCCAGTATTCAGTGTCCTGTAGCCGGTTTTCCGTATTCCGTGTTCAGTATCCTGTATTCCGTATTCAGTGTCCTGGATACCGTATCCTGTAGTACACAGTATTCCCCAGGACAGGACATCCACACTCAGGATGTCTTGTTTGCCTTCGAATTACTTTGGAATTGACAAAAGGGCTCTCTCGGTCGTTTGGTCGGCTGTTGGCCAAAATCCCGGGGAAATTTATGACCCTGTCCGGGCTGGCCCCGACCCCAAAAAGGGGAGGACTCCCCCCCGCCCCAAAAACCCGGAATTGTGGAGTTAAGTAAATCAGAGAGCAAAAATGGTGCAAAACTTTTGCCTTGATTTTTGGCAAATTAATTTTAGTTAAATTTCAACACGTTTATTTCGTGTACAACGATGGGCAGAGTCGGCGGGAGGGGTGTGAAACCCTACAACTCATAAGCCAGGGGCGGCGGTTTTCGTGGGGGCTGGAGGGGTTTTCCCTGGGCCAGCGTGTTAGAAATTTCGAGGAGCATAACTTTTGCCATATTGTTTTTCGAGTCGTGAGGGAAAATTGAAAAAGCGGATGGAAATCCTGGGAGGGGGGTGTTTAAATTAGAAGGGCGGTTTTGGGCTTGTAGGTGGGCTCCTCCCAGGTAATGGGGTAATTTGAGGTGCCCTAGTTGGTGCAGACAATTCGGGAAGCTGAGACAAAAGTATTCCCGGCGGTTGCCAAAGTGCCCAAAAGTTACCAACATTCACCCCTACCCCCAGGACTTCCACCACCACTTGTCTTGATTTCTATAAGGTCTATTGAAATCGCCTCATAAACAAGGTGAGTGTCAAGAAAGGTGCGTTGAAATGGGAAAATCAGCGCTGGAAAGGCTGCGAAATGAGGAAAACGTAAAGAAAAATTCAAAGGCAAAATTAAAAAAGGTATAAGATGTAATGAAAAAAATAAATAACAATTATTTAAATACAAAAAATAAATGAAAAGTTTAAAATATATATTAAAATTGGGTTTAATTGGGGAAAACAGCCCAAAAAAAGGCTGGGAAATGGGGAAAACTTAAAATCCAAGTGAAAGGTGAAATTTAATAAAAATGGTATGAGATATAATAACATAATGAAATAATGAAATGAAATAAAATGTAAATAATAATAAATTAAATAAAATAATTAAAAATACCCGAATTTTTAAGTTTTCAAAATAAAATCCTTGTAAGTTGAAAATATAATGTGTACAAAAATCAGAGCATACTTATTTGGGCAGAGTCAAAATTATTTAAATATATATTTATTTTTGATAAGCTGTTAAAAAATTAACTTATTTAGCAGAAAATCCTTGTAGATGCAAAAAATAAGGCATACAAAAATCATAGCGTACTTAATTGGGCTGAAAGAAAAAAATAATCCAGAAGTAAATTAAATGGCGGCATTTTCTAAGTAATGTACTTACCTTAAGCCCCTTTAAAAATCTCACATTTAAATACTCAAATACCTTATAAAAACATTCCTTCCAAACTCCTGAAATAAACCAATTTAAAGGGCTTGTCTTGGGAAAATATTATTATTTATGTTGGCATGGCCAGCCTTTGCAGAGAATTCTTGAAATTCGTTTTGTGGCATTGTCATTATGACCACGTTCCCTTCGCCCAGCTATTTATTCCTCGTTTTTATTTTCTTACATTTCCCATCTGCTATCTGGTGGTCCAAGGAACAGGTCCTTTTCCGGCTGCTGTTGTCGGTTTTGTTGATTCCTAATCAGAAACGTGTTTGCATGCACACTGCCATTGCTCGTTGGGTGGGTGGAAAATGGAGCAGGGGCTGGGAAAAGCAGGGGGGAAAGGGGCCAGGGGGACCGGGGAAAATCGGAGGAGGCTGTGGCCACCCGTTGCCGTCGCTTGAGTAATGGCTGCAATAGGCAACGCTCGGAAAACTGAGAAAGAGGTGCTGAAAATGGTGCAAGGGGTAGGGCCAAAAGCGGTGCACTGAAAAAAAATGTTTACAAAATTATATAGTGCCAGAAAAAATAAAATGCAATTAAAATGTATGTAATACCTAAGAGAAAAACCAAAACAATTTAAAAAACATTTTTCTTAAGAATACAAGCAAAGTAACAAAAATTAAAGTGTATATTAACTAATATTAAAAACATAAAAATATATATAAATACATTTTAATAATTATGCAAGGGTAAAGTCAAACTGTGTTTGTTTTATAATTTTTCTTTGACTGTACATTAATAAAATAATAGTAGCTAAGAGAAAAAGAATATGAATAAATGTTCTAAATTAATGTTTAGTTGGTAATGTGGTAAGTATTTATTTTATTCCGCATTTTTAATAATTTTTTGATAAATTATCCTACACTTATTTTGCATTCCTAGGAATTGTAGGTAAACAATACTTTTGTACGTCTGTTGTTGTAATGAAAAATATTAAACATTTTGGCAAATGTGTTTTTATTCAATTTTAAATTAATTCAATCTGAATGTTAATCAAGTCTCAGTTATTTCTCTCTAGGTATTGTAGGTCTACGATTTTTCTTTCCGTGTGGGAAAAGTTGGTGGAATGGGGACGGACGGGGGCGGAGGGGGAGTGGCTGGCGGGAGACAACCGGCAGACAGTGGAAGACAAGTGCAAGGACTAGCCAAGTACAGAGTACAATGTGTTTTGCTGCGTGCGTGGTTTCATTTTCAATTCCGTTTTCCTGTCACACTACCCCCCTTTGCCACCCCGCCACTCGTTTCCGGCTGTCAGCGGGAAAGGTACACTAAAAAAAAATAGTACAATAAATATTCTAGCAATAGCAAATAAATTGAAAAGGTAATTTTCAGTTTTTGAATGAAAAGATTATGTTTTTAATGGCCTTATTGAGGTATTTAAATCAAGAAAGTTGCATTTTTTTCGAGAGAAATACTATACAATTTTTTAAAGTGCATAGTGGGTGGGCTTTGGGCGCTTGGATCCGCAGAGATGTAGAACGGAAGTGGCTTTATGCAACATGCGTTCGACAATCAAGCGGCTGCAAGTCAAAAGGCGAAACTTTATTTGCAGCTGCACACAGAGAAAACCTCAAAAGCAGGCAAAAAATTTTGCAAAAGAAAAAATCAGCAGGAGTGTGGGTGAAACCAGGGGGAGGGCAAGAAGTAGAACTGAGATCGAAACATTCATTCATTTATTCATGGCATTAGTTTCTGACAGAAGGCGGCACCTTTGCCCTCAATCACCTTCGCAATCACTCCCATTTTCAAGCCCATTTTCCCCCACATTTTCCTCGCATTTAAAGCAGTTGCAGATGGCGCCTAAAGTTACGATAGGAATCTTTTCATACCCACTTTTCGCCGTATGCCAGGGTATATTGATTGGATTAGAGGTATATCTTAAGATATATTTTTAATAAAAAAAATGGTTTAATTTAAACAGAACAAACTGAAAATTATTACATTTTAACAAACTTAAATAAAGTAAATAAATTTATTTATATTCTTTACTATATTTTTCTTTATTAAAAGAATGTATAATAAAAAACATATAGTTCTCAATCATTTTTTTATAGGTGTTAAATGACATTCGGATGGTTGAATAAACCCTGGAGTTGTTAAAGAGCTGGAAGAAGTAGCAGCTGATTCAACTAATCGTTATATTCCACACTCGAATACACTTTACTCAACGACCCTCGACAAGGACATGGTCGCTCTTAGTCCTTTTCCTGCCCCGCACCCTTGTTGTTCAGTGTTTGCCTTGTCCTTTGTCTTTCAACTTTATAGACACACTGAGAAAAAACAGCTGTGGGAAAGGGTTGCTGTTGTTCTGAATTTTAGTTTTGAGGTCAATGGTCGGCTGATTAATATTTATATAAAAATACACTTGGGTATATATTAAAAAATCTTAAAACCAACGTAAAATGTTTTTTTTATATAGTAACCAAAAACGTTATTTTTTAGGCGAAAAATTGGGGATTCCGATTAAGTCAAAAATACGATTTTTTGTACGGTTTTTCAATCGTAGTTTGGTCAATTTAGGGCGTACAGCTAAAACACCGACTGTTTTAAACAACTTACTAAATTTGCTAACGATCTGCATCTCTTAAAGGGAACATTTTTTTTTTACCCATTTTCACATTTTTTTGTGCGTCATGTTTTTTTGAAAAAAATATGAAAATTCTAAAATTTATAGGTTTGAGTGCCAGTGGATAGGAAATTGAACAACGAGTTCAGCGAGGTATGACATTCCTCGATCTGACGTTTAGTTCCTTTATGGCAGCCAAAAAACTGAATATTTCGGGCGAAAAGTGAGTTTCAGATATTATTAAGGGTGCATCATAAATTTTTGCAAAAAATCTAAAAAATTAAAAATATCTGGTTTTGAATGCCAATTGGTTTTGAAAAATTGGAAATTAAAAAACAAGCTCAGCGAGGTATGACATTCCTTGATCTAACGTTTAGTTTCTTAATAGGAGCCAAAAAACAGATTTGAAATGGCAGAAAACTATTTTCGTTCTTCTGTCAAAAATTCGATTTAACCTTCTGGTTTTTTACCCGTAGTTTTGTCAAATCAAGGTGTACAGACCGACTGTTTTGGGCAACTCGCTTGATATGCTATCGATCCCTATCATTTTAAAGAATATTTATTTTTTGACTTATTTTCTCATTTTTTCTAAGGGGGTGCGTCATAAATTTTTTCGAAAAATCTCAAAAGGTAAACATTTTTAGGTTTGAGTGCCATTGAATAGGAGCCACAGGAATTTCTAGTGCTGGAAAATCATTTAAGATAAAACCACCAATAAGTATGCAGCAGAAAAGCGTGCTTTTGGAGTTAAAATATATGGCCTGCTTTTCGGCATCTTTCCCAGTGATTTAAGACCTCGTTGGCGCTCTGTGTGTTTTCTGACCGATTTGTTTCTCTCAGTCTGCTTGACATGTCATTGAACACACAACACTCAAATGCGAAAGACGAGCACGCAGTTGAAGATGGAGAATTTCATAAATTTCCAGATGTGAGCAGCAAGGCAAGCAAAAAGAAAATGGCAGCTGCAGCTGCTGCCGTGCCCCGTGGCCGTGCGATTTGGATGCGGATTGAGATTCAGCAGGCTGCGTTACACGCCGGCACATCCTAACGATGTGCTGAGTGGTCAATTGTCTGTCCGAACATGCCCACACATCTGCAGCTCCACCACCAGCGCCCTCATGGAGCCCCATCCAAACGGGCTGGCCAAACAATTTGCGTTAAATTGTTTTTTATGCATCATCAAGTTAAATTTTGTTTTCGCATTGCCTTTTGTTGGCCAGCCCGCCGAGCCCCCCGCGTCTGCATTTGCCATTTCGGTGCGGCTAATTGTTTCTGGCCAAATAAATCTGTGCGCCAGACAGCGATAAATCAATATCGTGCATATACGGCCGGGCCGCACTGTACCGCAACTAAAGTGCAAATATATGGAAAGCACAATCAACGCTCGAATTAATCCACTGAGGAATCAAATCGTTTCCTCTGTTAATCAATAGAAATTCAATTGGATTGCCGGCTGCACTGGGAGTGGGCGCTCTCTTGGCCCAATTTGAATTACCATCGAACTGCAATGCATTATGATAGTGGGGCTTTGGATTCGCCATTATTCCTGATAATAAGCTGGGTAAATGTATAAATAAAAATAAATTATAATATTAGAAAGTCATTATGACTGATTTTTGGATTTTTTTCTTATTCTGATTTACCATCACTTAATTATTCTTATTTTGACAAGGTGTGGTATATACATGTGAATTTTTTATTTATAATTCTTTAGTTGATTCTTATATGTACATTTTTTTTTATAATTTATAAACTAATTTATTTATAAATGATTTATGGATTTTTTTCCCACTCATATTTATTAATAATAAGATTTACCATGATTAAACTACTTTTATTTAAACAAGGTGTGGTATATACACATTTATAATTAGTACAGAATTTCTTTTCTGAGGGTATTCTTAAACATTTTATATCCTTATTAATCATAAATAATTTATTTATTCATTTTTCACACTCATACAAATGTTAATATGCAGACTTACCATTACTTACCATATACCTTATATTTTTCTTATTCAGATTAACCATCATTTAAGCATTTTTATTTTAACAAGGTGTGGTATATACGTTTTCCGATGGTATTTTTATATAATTTATATACAAATTTAATTATTTATAAATCATTTATTGATTTTAACCTTTTTTAACTTAAATTTATTAATACATTTATTATAATTTGTATTTTATTTTATTTTTTCACACTAACATACATTAATATTAAGATTAACCATTATTTAATTATTTTTATTTTAGCGAGGTGTGGTATATACACATAAAATATGAATTTATAACTTGTTAAGAACCCTTTTCCGATGGTACTCTAAGATAATGTAAATACTGTTTTTTTACAACTGATAAATTGATTTGTTATTACCCTTACCTTTATTTATGATACAATCTACTATCATTTCATGAAATATATTTCAAAAACGTGAGGTATCTAAAGCCTCCCTGTATCGGTGTAATTGAAATACAAACTTCGGTGGCTAACGCGCTTACGAAGTGACTTTGTCGCAACTTTATCGCACAACTTGAACCTCAAATGGAACCGAAAATAGTCGTTGCCAAGCCAACAGAGCAGCATGCAAAGTTCAGATGATAAACAAGTGGAAGTTATTGCAATGATTTTCCAATCTGCTGCCGCCACTCAACGCAGCACGCAGCACGGCGGAGGATTTTACGGCGGAGACCCCGACTGCGAAGCTTGGCGAAATTGCAGCTCCGGATTCTCGGTCCTGGGAACTGGGTTCGGGAGAAGCGAGGAACCTGTCGCGGTGCATATCACAACTGATGGCGATGGCGAGGACGATGATCATGTGGCACATGATGATGATGGTGCGGTTGACAAGCAACTTAGACCGGATCCGGAGCAACCTCTGCCGCGGCAAGTGTACAGTGACTGTCATAGCTGTAAGTCGCATGACAAAATATTAAAAATATTTAAAATCCACAAGATTAATAATACTTATATTTTTTTATGTACATAAATTTGTAGCATTTTTTTTGCATATTTAAAAATTTAATTAAATTATAAATAATTATAATTGAATTAAATTATAAAACCGTTAAAAATAAATAAAGAAATATCTTCTTTTTTATGACGTAAAATTATTGATGTAAGTATGTACAATTTTTAAAAATATGAAATGTTTTCTATTAAATACTATAATTTTTGTATTTTATTTAAATATTGAAAAAAATTTTAATTCGTTTTTTTTTTACTATTATCACATTTTTTCAATGCTTTATTATAACAAATGAAACCAATACCCTAGTCCATATTATATTATATACCTTACAAAATTTGTGATTTCTTAAAATTAAAAAAAAAAAATGTCGCAAAAATGATTTTAATTCATACTTGATACCTGATAAAGGTATAGGTATAGTATAAAATTATTTGTCTTATTTAGGATAAGTCAAATACGGTGCCTAATGACCCATATGCCACTATAATATAACTATAATGGTCATGGCAACCTAGAGGTGAAAAGGTCTTAAGGACTGCCTTTTTATAATAAATCCTGTAAAATGTGAAATCATATAGGAATGTTCTTTGCAACTTATAAGTGCGTCGCGCACCTTCCTCCGAACCTATTGCCTATGAAGAGGCTTCCCACTAAATGTGTGTGTGCCCAAGAACTGGGGGCTTTCCGCTACAAGACCGCAACCATAAAAGACATAATAATAATCGTAATAAGCCGAGGCCCAAGAAAGCAACCCCAAGGACCGGCGAGTGGGAAACTCCTGGCGCTGGGCCCACCCCCAGTGGGCGTGGGTGGAAAACTGGCAAATATGGCCAACGGCAAATGGCGAATGGCGACAATGCGGTAAACTTTGCTTAAGCATTTCGCAGGCTCCACTGCAGCCGGCCTAAGCCAATTTCAGGCAGGCGGTGGTTATGGGTGGTGGGAAAGAGCAGGTGGTGGGGCTCAGGTGGTCAACAATGGCAGGAAAAAGGCTGGAGAGACATGAACATCGCACAACTGCATCTACCAAGCCCGGAACTGAAAGCAATCTGAAATATGCAATCCGAAATGCCCAATCCAGAGATGGGTGTCCATTTTTGGGCATCTTTTGCGGCACGAACGAGCAGTGGAATGTCCGGAGTCCCAGGCAGGAGATTTGCAATTCACGTCCATAAACAATGACAGCTCGGCCACTGTAACTGCAGAAGTGGAATCAACAGCTCCAGGAGAAGGACGACTGCACTTCAAAAAACTGGGAGGCAGCAAGAAAATAGCAGAGTGAGTATGTGCTAAAAATAGGTATATAAATAATAAAAATATTTCACCTATCATATTAAAAATATTTGTGCTATTATATTTTCTAAAAATTTTTATTCACATTTTTTAAAACTCCACTTTATTATTTTAAACATTGTATATATACTGTATAACAATATTTGATTTTTGCTATTTTTGCTAAAAATTTCATTTGAGTAATTTTTAATTTATGCACATTTTTTGTACTTTTAACTACTTCAACGTACTTTTTGATTGAGGTAAATTAATAAACGTTTTATAGATATTTATGACTATTTAAATTTAATATTAAAAATCATGTGTTTCTTTTACAATTTGTTTTTAAAATTAAAATTTTTTATTGTAAATAAACTATCTAATCCTTAAGCTATTTTTTACATTTTTGGCATTATAAAAATATTTTTCTGTCCGCTCTTATAGCTACTTTTTCTGCAGTGCACTGAGAGAAATGGAGTTAGTAGCGAACTGAATGAGAATGAGCAGCAATGGCGGGCCAGTGGAAAATCGCAAGGCGAGGCCAACATTGCAAGTTGCATTGCAAACGGAGATTATTTATGGAACATGTATGTATACACACTCGTGCGTTTGCATCAACCTGGGCCCCATTTTCCAGTTGCGGAAAATTCACAAAAGTTTGCCTCGCCCACGCTCTATGCACTGAAAAAAAATACGAAAAAATAGTTAATAATGTAGGTCCATATATTAGTTATGAATATAAAGCAGATCGTATTTGGTTGAAATTAACTAGCAAGTAAATTAAATAAAATGTAAAGTGTAATATATTTAAGTATTTAAAAATATATAAAAAAATGAAAAAATCATAACAACCTAGACAAACAAATACTTTTTTTTAAATAAATCTATGAAAAATAATAAATAATTTGTAGAACAAGATCTCCATTTTCTGCCAGTGTAGCTGTTGCATTTGCAATGGGGATTGCAAGTGCACGGCCGACAGCGACAGCATCAGCGGCACTGCAGCGACAACTCATAGCGGCACTTTGCGGCTTTACGAGCTGCCGGGTCTACGGGTCCCCGGGTCTCCGGGTCTCCAGTTTTCCGGATTTACGGGTCCGTGGTCCTTCATTATTTAACGCTAAAACTGCCGAACGCGCGGGGGCTAAGGGCCGCACTTTGAGGCCATGGCAATGCCGCCGAGTAAGCAAATTTGCCAAAGGGACCGCAGACAGTGAGGTCTGGAAAGCCGTGGCAAACGTTAACCGAGTTAACTTCAAACACAGGGGGAGATGGTGGGGGAAATTATGCAACTGCAGCTGTGAAAATGTAATCAAAGTAAGGGAGCTTAAAGACAAAAATAAAATAAAAAAGATAATTTCAGATATAACTTTTCATTGAAGAATAAAATATTTTAAATAATAATACTTTAAAATTGCAATTCCTTACCATCATTTGTTATTAATATTTGCTTACTACCTTAAGTAAACACAAATAAAATGATAATCTTAACACTTTGAATTACTGGTTAGCTCATCATAAATACAAACATCTATATGTTACAAAATATAAAAATTAATAATAAATATTTATCACAATGGGATGTCTTCCCCTCCCACCTTAAAATTTCAGCCATAACCCTTGTTATTTATCTCCTAGATAAACTGCGTAAACGGCATAAATATACATTTCGATGGGTGGCTGGCATACGCACACTCTCTCCGCAGGCAATCTGCCGCAAATCGGGGGCGTAGCCACGCCCCTTCCCCCTCATAAGAACTCTGGGAATTCTGCGCTCCATTCGCAGGCATTAGGAGGACAATAAATTGCGGCTTTGCCGGCGACATGAAGATGCTTTCTCGAGTGGCAAAAACAATCAGCGTGGGGTGAAAGTAGAAAGTGGGGCGGTGACAGGCGGTGAAAGGCGGCTGGCAGTACTCAGTCGAGTACAAGGAATGCGGGACAATCTGCCGCTGCTGGCTCACAATTTATTGTTCATTTATTCGCATTTAGAATACATACTTACTTACAATATTGAACGATTCAACGAGCCACGCCCCCTTTGCCACTGATTGCTATAAATTTCAAATAGATTTTGCATGGCGCTGATTGCATTGGCCTCCTCCTGCTCCGGTTTCAGAACCTCCTCCTTGGCCTCCTGACCAGTCATTCGTAATTTCCCGAAACCGAATGGAAAATGAAATGGCGGCGGGCTGCCTGAATACCCATTTTACCACTTCCCACTACTTGCCATCCAACAATCATCATCCAAAACAATGTGTACTTAATTTCCTTTCAAAGCTGCTTCCACTGCACTGCGAGAAAATATGGGTTCCTAATTGATAATTGTGCTAGGAAGTGTTGTAAACACCTAAAGGATCCCTTGGACATAGACATACAGCAGGGTTTTTGATATTATAAAAAATATAATATAATAAATTATAAGAATATATGAAATATAATATAAAATGTCAAATGTAATATTATATATTAAATATTGTTTAATACATTAGTAAAAAGAACATATGTTTTCTTTAACTAAATAAATTAATTTTAATAAAAGTATTTATTTTATTATTATTTTGCCATTATTTACTTTACTAAGTAATATTTTCTATTTAAATCATAACAAATGATGGAGAATAAAACAAAATGCTTTGGTAAAATAAAAAACCGGTTCAATACATTTTTAAATAAATTTAATTTTTTTTCGAAGAGTCTTAAAGAATGTTTTGTGTTTTGTCAATATGATTAAGTAATAATGTATATGTAATTAATGGGAAAAAAATATCATAATATTTCAAAAATATCGAATTAATTGATATGTTATCGATATTTTTCCACCGCAACCCTACTATAAAAATCAAATCGAATTGATGTGCTTATAAATAATTTTGCAATTATGGAAATAATTTTGCTTTAAACATATAGTTAGGTAAATATGTATGTATGTAATTAATATTAGGAATCAAGATAAATGAAAAATGTAAAAAATATAGCATTTTTTCAGCATTTTTTCCAAATGTATTCTTTATTTTTTTTAGTTCATTCGGTTTCATTCCATTTCATTTGAACCTCTTAATGCTCCGGCGAGAGCTCGGCGCGTGTTGAATATGAATCATGCTCTTCAGGTGCTTTCCATATTGATTGGACCCCCGCCCCGCTTTCATTTTTCAGCTGTCCGTCATGGCGCTCATTTGCCCCCTTTTGACCATTATTTTGCCTGCTATTCGAATGCAGCCAGGAGCAGCTGCCGGGAGCGACCTCCTCGTGGCCAGGACCTGCTCCACCGGCAGCAGCTTCAAATATTTTCCAATTTCAATTTTGCCACCCCACCCCCATAATCCGCCGCCCCATTTTGCCTCGCAGCGCGGGAGTACATTAATTTTCCGGCCATCAAGGGGGATGGTGGAATTTTTGAGAGGCACGCTCGCTTAATTAACATTTGCATGCAGCGGAGCCAATGGGGCATGCAACAAGTGGACCCAATGGGGGCATCCTTTGACCCCGACCCCCCGGGGCTGAAAGCCCTTTACGTTGTTTTAGTCGTTGTAAGCATGTCCAATTTGTGCGGGTTACAAAAGAAATGATGAAATTATGGCTACTAAAAATGGTTTTCCACTTTTATGACTTAAGCTATATAATTTTATGTATTAAAAATGAACTGATTGTCCAATCCACACTTATTACTTTTCTTATTTGAGCAATGCTGTAAATAATTCATGTTTTCTTTCAACAATATCTCTTTTAACATAAAGTCATATTTTAAAATTTTAATTACTTAATATAAGCTAAAAAGCTTTTTTATTGTCTTATAAAATATCCATAGATTTCATTTATAATTTCAATATTTCTTCAGAAATAGCTCTTTAAATATAAAGTGGTATTTTAAAATTTTCATTACTTAATATAAACTAAAAAAAAGCTTTTTAGTTTTAGTATTGTCGTATAAAATATCCATTAATTTTATTTATAATTTATATTTTACTTTCACATAAGTGTGTTTTTTATTTTTATGACTAAAAATGTGTATTTTTTTATGTGGATTATATGTTTATTATGTATATTTCATCAAATATATAATTTTCTTTAGAAGCCTTTAAAATTGTTTATATATTTGTAATAAATTAAAAATCTCTGATTTATTTTTATATGAGAGTATCTTACAGTTTTGCCAATATCGCGATTTGAAATGTTTCTTTATTCATACATATTTTTTGAATTTTATACTATTATTATTTTTTTAAAAATAAATTTGTACTGTAATCGAGACTTAATCGCTTTCGTAAATATGCAATTTTCTTGATAATAGTATTTTGTCTCCAAGAAATAGCTTTTTAAGTATAAAGGGTCCTTTAAGATAAGTTAAGTTGATATATTTATCTTACAATTTGTTATTATATTCATTTTTTTAAATATTTTATATAGATTTTTTCTATTTATAAACCAGATTTATTTCCATATGAGGGTATTTAAAGGATCTGTATGTTTTGGCTTGCTTTTGGCATGTGCCTGGCATTCTAATTACAAACAAAACAACGGCCAGATTTGCCATTTTTCCGCGGCACGCACATGCCAACCCTCCCCCACTTTTCCAACCCACTTTTTCGCATCCCGAATTCTAGCATTCATTTAATTTGTGAGTTTCCATATTTCCACTGCCCTCTCTAGCTATGCTAAGCCCGAGTAGATTTCGACTCGAAAAAATGGAGTGTAGCCATATCAGAGGTAAAATCCAGGGGGTGGGCAGGGTCCAAAGAACTCGGCCCCACTTTTTTTTCTGCGCTCCGCTTGTGTTTATGCAAATATTTGTATTCCATTTGCATTTCAATAATTGAAATTTTTATTTCTTCTGCTTCCTCGGGCCTTGTCCCCGCCCCCAGGGGGTGGCTCCGCATTTATTATGCGATTTTCTGGGCAAAACAAGAAAAATATAATATTTTTGCGAACTTGATTAAACATTGCGCCGGGGCACATAATCCACCATTTGTTTGCCAAACTCTTGACACAGATGCGAGGCCATCGAAAGTGCCGAATAACCCTCGACCCGCACTCGGTTTCCCATTTTTCAGCCATTCAGCCAATCAATTGCGTTTCCATGACTCAAAGGCAGAACTTTTGGGTTTACAAGTGATTTTAGTGATCGATGGGTCAAGAATCTGGATAAGGGGGAAATAATTTTATTTATTGAAGTAGATTAAGAGCGTTGATTATGTAGCTACGATTTGTACATTTTTAATTAAGTGTTATTGTTCTGCAGCAAATAAATGTTGTGGAAAAAAGTGTAAGCATTCTAATATTTTAAACATTTTTAAAATGTAGTAAATTAGGAAAGCACATTCTAGAATATTTAATGAGACCAACGAAATATTTAATAATATTTTTAAAACTGTGATATTAAGACAAACTATTCAAAATAAGTTTTTTAATGATATATGATATGCTCAAGTGACCAATTATACCAATTTTCTCAACGTTTCAGCAAAAAGCCAGAAAGAAAGATTTAAAATTACGTTTTTAAGCTATAGAGAAAATTCAGAAATTAATTTTGAAAGAAAGGTTCAAAGTTTTAAGAGAAAATTAAGAAAATCAAAAGTTAAAAAATTAAAAATAAATTCATAAACTCACAAAGAAAGTGAAAAACTCAGCCATAAAGCCGGAAACCTAAAAGCGACCAAAGAAACTCTTAAAATAGTTTCATAACTAAAAAAAGGTAGTAGCTCAGAAAGAAGAAAGGAAATTTTAAATAAAGATTTTTAAAAAGGAAAGATATTATTTATCAGAAAACGTTGAATATTTTAACAAAATCCAAATTAAATAATTAGTGCGTTTAATATTTTAAACAATGCCCTTGGCGAACGAGATGTGCAAGCCAGAACCGAATTGGAGGTCAATGGCTCTGCTAATCGGAGCCAGGAAATTCCGCTGACGCGGTGGTAATGTGATCCCGCATCCAGCCATCCCCCAATCCGTCCAGCCAGCCGTCCATTTATCAATCCATCCATCATTATCAGGGCGCGCACCTCCAGCGGGAGGCTCCTGTCTGCTCGTCCTTGTCTCCGCGGACCTCGTAATTGACAGCCAACGCAGCTTGATTAGTGTCAGCCGAGGGGCGGAAAGTGCGGGCGGAAAATGTGGGTGGCTGGGAAAATGCAAAGGGGTGGTTGGGCGGGGAAATGGCTGGCTCCAGTGGCTATGTCGCGCTGAAAGTTTTACGCTGCTCGCTGCCATTTTTGGGCAACCACATGCAAAACGCAACGCTTAATTAAGCCACCATTAAAATGCGTACCGAAAATTACACAGCTGCAAAAATGCAGTTCAAGCAGGCACTCTGAAACATGGGAAAATATTATTTTTGTAAAATAAATAAATAAATAAAATAATAAATATTGAAACATGCTGTTTATAAAGTAAAGGTAAATGCGTAACAAAATGCATTGAGTATTAATTGAGTTAAGGTTAAATTGACCAACATTCTAGTTAAATGGTGAAATTTGAAATATAATTGTCAATTTTAACCGCAAAGAGTTACGCTTTCAAACGCCAAACTTACCATTTCATAGTAGTTCTACTATAAATTATTTACAAATTCAACTATAATATATCCCTATCCCAATTGAAAATAGTTTTTGTTTAATTTTTTTTACAGTAACGTAATCACCATTATTTTTTAATATTTTATGGTAGCTTTAATATTAAATGATAAGCAAACCAACGTTCAAATACCTCTGACATTTTTTTACTTTAGCCATAAAGTGTGCTTACCATTTTTACTATTAAATAGAAAACAAAAAATACATAAAATACACTATATATTTTTAATGATTGTAAGCCTTTTTCTACCGTAACTATAAATATTGGTCGTACATAATAATTTAAAAAATTTATTAATGTCATTTTTATTGTAAAAATTATAATATCTAAAAAACATTCTTAAAATATAAATATATATAAAATATTTACTTTTAATAATATTATTTGTAAAGATAAATTAATTAATTTTGTTTTTTTTTTATATCTTGGTTTTCGATAGTTATTTATTATGTTTAGATATATTTACCTGTTTGTTTCAACATTTTTATTCAAGAATTAAAAATTCTTAAAGAATGTTTTTATTTCTGATAATAGTGATGAAGATTAATTTATCAAGATTTTGGTTTTCGTAGTTACTTATTAAATTTAGTTAACATATTTACCTGTTTGTTTCAACATTTTTATTGTAAGAATTAAATATTCCTTAAGATTTTTTTTTTGATAATATTGATGAAGATTAATTAATCAAGATAGCTTTCAATATTTTAGTGTTTATCCATATCCAATGTTTTTTATACCATTTTTATTCAAAATGTAGGGGTCTGTGTGTCTGTTTCCAGGATAGATAGGGACAATGTTGTTAAACGCCTCACTTGGGGGAGCTCGGCTCTTCCAATGATACCACGTATAGGGCCCGCAGGACACCCACAAGTGCATTCACCAATGAGATTCGTGGTGCATTATTCATTTTTAGCCGGCTTATCAAGGCCACCGCCTTGCATCGTCGTTTTCGGCATATGAAAGGGGAAAAGGGCTGCCAGACACATAAGTGACAGACCCAACTGTCAGGATGAAATCAAAAGACAGGTGCGGGGGTGTACCAGAGCCCCGCCAATGTCTCGTATTTTTTATACATTCCAGCCCCAAATCAAAAGTCGGTAAATGCCGGGTGGTATCTTTTTTGAGAGCAAGTTATTTGAGGAGCTTTTAACGAGATTACTTGCTGCCGCACCAGAAGAATGCTGGGCCAGTGACGTGGCATATTTTTAGAAGTAAATAGAGACTCAAAGGCATTTCTTTTCGAAGGCACTGGGCTCCAATGACTAGCTGGCAGGGGCTGTTGCCTTTTAATTTGAAACCGCCATTAGTTGTGGGTGTGCTTTATTTATCAATATATTTATTCTACATTTTGCTGGCCAAGTTAATATGAATTGGGGCTCATATTTGTGTCGCTAACGCTATTAAATTGTGCAAAATTATAATGATGCCAGCTGTTTTGCTTGCTTTCAGGTGCAAAAAGGTGAGACATCTCATATTTGTATCTGCCTTAAACGGAATTCTGCGGAAAAATATATGCTTGTCAATATTTTTAAGTTCTTTGGTGGAATTCTTTGTGCACCCAGGTATAAACTAAAGAAAAAATGTTGCATATTTTTCTGTTTCGCCTTTTCTAATTTTCAGCTTTTGGCAAGCCGTCGTCCTTTGTTGCTGCTACCGTCGCCTTTCGCAGTTACCAGTTGCCAGTTACCAAAATGGCCAACAACCGCCGCCGGCATTTCATAATGCCGCTGCTTATGTTCCTGCAGAGAAATGAGTGAAAGACACACAAAACAAATTTTAGCCATTTTTAAAAATTTTTTTAAATATAAAAAAGTGCTAAGAACTATATCCAAAATATATAAATATCATATAAAAGTATTCGTGGGAGCAATAAAAAACATTATTTATTTGTATATTGATTTGTGCTCTTTATACACATTTAAAACTTGTTCGAATAACAACTAAAGTATTTATCTAAATACTTTAATACTTATTTATTTAAATATTTACTTGCATAATTTATTATTCATATTAAGCCAACTGAAAACAGTGTTCAAATAGTTATTTATTTAAACATACTTCTGGGATAAAGAGGAAAAAATACTGATAAAAATCCTATAAATCATTTATAGATTGTAAAGTTTCTAAAATATAATAAATATTTATTTACTTAAAATTTCACAAAGTCAGCTCACCTGTAAACATTGTTTAATTATTTATTTATTTAATATTTTGGAACCTAAGTCTGAGATAAATAAAAATAAATACTTATACAAAGTATACGTTATATAGATCATTTATAAATTCTAATGGTTCTAAAATATTAATAATATTTATTTACTTAAATATTTATTCGTTTCATTTTCATAAATAATTATTTTTAAATATAATAATCAATAATTAAAGTTTGAAATAAATAATAAAAACATAAAAAATTCCATTTAATAAATTGGTAAGCCCATTTCTTTGGTTAAATTTTATATTAATTAAATATCTCTTATTTTTTCAGTGTATAAAAGAGGGGAACGAGAGTAGAAGGTGCTATTCTGCGCGGCGGCTTGTGGTCGCCGCCTTTGAAATTAGGGAGCCGGGGCAGCAGGATGGTCCTGCGCCGCCATGGCGAGTTACACAATAAAAAGGCCAATTTCTGTGGCGGCGCTGCAGCTGGGCCGTTTTGTCTAAGCCAACACGAAATTTGCTCGAGCTTTGCCATTAACAAACAGCCGGCGGGAGAAAGCCGAAGCCAAATGCTTGGGACAACAGCGCCCTCACCCCGAACTTTCCTCCCCGCAGTCCGCGGCCGATAATACAATGTATAATTTTAGCTTTTCCTCAGTTTCCACTACGTGTTTTTGCCATTTCCCCCATTTATTTGAGTGAACTCGGATTGCTCTTTGCTTTTTCAGATTTTTTATATTTAAAAAAATATATGAAGTATTTTATAATCGGTAGGTACTCACTTGTAGGTAGGTACTTTTCTTGAATTATTTCCTTTTTTCTGATATACCTAAAAAAACCATTCCATGGTGAACAACAAGCTGGTGCCAGGATTTTAAGAAATTTAAAAGTCTATTTTTCTGTTAAATTAGTTTACATTTTTCAGCTTGAAAGCCTTGGTTGAAACTAAATTTTGTTTTAATCTTCAGCAAAGCTTTGCAAAAAAAAAACAAAAAAAACAAAACAAAAACATATTTAATATTTAAAAAAAAAATTTAAAAATAAACAACTAAGGTTAAAAGCATTGCTAATAAGATTTTATTTGACAAATTAAGTTAAGCATACAATCACTAACTTTAAAAATAAGCATGTCAAATTATAAATATTGAGAAAACTTTTATTAAAATACTAAATATGTTTTACAAATTGGAGAAAAAAGGGGTTTATTTTGGGATATCTTAAAGATATCACATCCACCGTTTTCTAGAAAAATAATTATTAAGTCAACGAAATATATTCGTTCGTTAAACTTAATTTGTTATTTTAAAACATTTTTTCCCCCTTTTCACTTGAAAAAAAAATTTAAAAATAGTTATTATTATTTATGACCTTCTAATATTCCTTTCAATGGTTCTACTAAGAAGCAAAGGTACTTGACAAGTCGATGAGGGCAACTTGGAAGGGCCTTCTTGTTCTTCAGTCTGCTCTCCGTGGCTTTTTTTCACTTTTCGCCAGGGGCATTCAATTAAGCGGCTCGTTGGGCCCGAGCCCCATTACCCTTAAACCTTAACCCCCGCCGCCATGCCGTCGCCAGCCATTGGGCAGAGGTCGCCCCGAGCGGTCGGCTATTAGTTTGGCACAGTGTACGGCGAGTGTAACAAATGCTGATGCCCGATGGCCGATTGCTGCCGTACCTAATTAAATGCAGCGCCCAAAACTTTGTAATTGCCTGCACGCAAGATGGCGCCACTGGGGCTTTCTGGGGTTAAGGATCGCCCAGCTGGGTGGCCCTGTAAAGTAGAAATCCGTGTCATCGCCGCTATCAGCTCGACCGGCCATCCAGCATCCAGAAATTGCCGGATAATGGACACTGGATTGTGGTCGCCTGATTGGCGGTGATGGATGGATTGCATTTGGCGGCAAATTATTGATTAAACGCACGAAACACTTAACCGGCATGGAAATTGATTGCCAGCCGCATGCTATTTAAATTTTACTTCCTTGCCGGCCACTATGAAATCAATTAAAAATTAAAGAGCACCATGAGTGCGGCTTTGTCGGAAATGATCATTTTTCACTTACGTGTTAAGGGAAAAAAATTAAATTAAAAATTAAAGAGCTCAAAAAAGTATAATTTGTGACTTGAAGGTTTAAAAAACGGAAATGTTACAGAAAGCAAGCTATTTTTGTATCTAAACTCACTGAAAATTCTTTTTATTTATATTTATTTATTTATTTATTTATTGCACTCTGTTTATATTTATTTATACCTAGTTTATGGCCTTTCTCACTCTTTGTTGTATTTATGACAGCCCCTCTGTGGCTTTTTCGGTCTCCCGCTAATGTCCACTGTGACATATGGCTTTGAGTATCGCCATGGCATATCTGCTTTGTGGCTGACTTGGTTTATTATCCTCCTTAGGCCCCAAGCCACCCCTTTTTTTCGACAGTCTCATCCCTGGCATTTGTTAATATCGCTGGCTTAACTAAGTCCCGACGACTTTTATATGATTTTCGGTGCGCCCCCCTCAACGTTTTCGCCCATTTAGCCTGGTGTGCGGTTGTACAAGCTTTTCGATTGCCATTACGAAACTGAAATGGTCGTAAAAATACCGCAGCAACTTGTCCTTGTTCTTGTTCTTGCCCATGTCCTTCCACGTCTGGGTGGCCACCTCCTTTGATGTTCCCTTGGCAGCCGTTCAGCTTCCTTCGGCCGCGCCAAGTAATGAAAAGCGCGTTAAACCGCAATGCGTGCCGTTGTCTATGCCACACACACACATGTGTGTACTGGTGCACTGAGAGAAATAATTAAGGAACAAAATTCATGATAAGATGTTTCGGTACTCGGGTTTATTAAAAAAAATTGCTGGTCAAAGTAATAATTTAAGGATAAATAGAATTTTAAAATGTACTCTTAAACAATTTTAAAGTGATAATGGAAAATGTGATTTTAACATTCCGGATAGACATTTCCCTCGTTTTTCTTGGAATATTATATGCTACTGTAAAAGGCGAACACATTTTGTAAGAATAATACATTTTAAGAATGGAACAAAAAGGGTTATGTACTTAAATAATGTTAGAGTGATAATGAAAAATGTAATTTTAGTTTGCCCGATGGACATTTTCCTCTCATCGAATATTTTCTTGAAACCGTAAAAGGCGACTTAAATATAAAGGTATTTAATTATGTTCTCAAAAACTAACTTGATATTATTTATCTTTTTTTTTTTACTTTTGTCTGTCTTTAAATATTTTTAAATCGCAAATGCTGATTAAAATGTATGTAATTTAACATTAATTGTTGCTATGCAACTTATTTTAACACTAGTTTTTTTCGCTGTGTATAAACACCCATATAAATCCACACACACACACGTATCCTACGATGTGGGTTAGCTGCCACGCCCTCTTACATCAGCGAAGTAAATTGCTAGCCGGCATTTAATTTGATCTTTTGTTTGATTGTGTGCGCTTCGCTTTAATTGAATTTTATGATGATGCTGCACACAGCCTCACAATGGGATGAACCTGATGAAATAAATAAATTAAGAGCTTTAATAAACAAGGAAAGTGAGAATTGTAGTACAGTTTTTACTTAAAATCCTTTAAATTAAATTATAAAAAATAATTCGATCATTAGAATAACTAGTCTTTATAATATAAGCTAACCAGCAGAACTAGGTCCACCCTAATTAACTTGTTAATATCTGCATTACATGGCACAACCATATCTGAGAAACTGAGCTAGGTTTTCACAACTCATTGCCCCTGGTGTTCAATGACATATTCATATTCCATAACGCAGTGGTTTTAATTCCACCGAATAAAATCAAAGGTGGTTTGGCTTTGTTTTCTGCGGTTCCGCTGCTGCCGGCCAACCAAAAGCGACCGAAACCAAAGCGAACCCAACCAAACCAGCCATCAACATCCACATCAACGTCAACTTTGCCGCAACCACAGCTGCATCAACAACAAAAGTGTCAACATCCAATAATACATCCGCAGATGTGCAACAAAATTTAAAACCCAACGCCGGAAAAAATAGGAGGAGCGGAGCGAATGCGGAACCACTGCCTCAATGACACGGCCGGACATTATGAAATTTTCAACGCGACTGCATTATTAATACAATAAATAATAAATGCAGGACAAAGCGCGAGGGGAGCAGCCATAATAATGACAGCCATTTGTGACAAAAGCAGAATGGCGAAAAAATGCCAACCGATCGACCGCAGTTATGAAATAAAACAGGATATGGACTCGCTAATGCTCTTTTCCAAAAATAAAAGCAGCCTCTTACTTAAACTTAACTTTAATATATAAAAAAAAAAATTTTATTTTATACCTCAGAATCTCTCACTTAGGCTTAATTTTAATGTGTAGGTTTTGTTTCCAACTGGTCCAAGTTGATAATGTTTGATTGCCTCTTCCTCAGCCCACTGAACCATGCTTCTTACCTCCGGGATTCGAACCCGGACCGGCGGCAGGCTGGGAGGTCGGAACTCAACCCCCTGAACCAAAACAGTTCTTTGGAGTATCAAAACATTAAACATATATAAGTTCTTATAATATCTAACATATTTTTGTAATATTAAAAAAAGTTCTTAACTTTAATTTAAAAAAATATATTTTTTATTTTATACCTCAGAAACAAAAACAGTTCTTTGGAGTATCAAAACATTAAACATATATAAGTTCTTATAATATCTAACATATTTTTGTAATATTAAAAAAAGTTCTTAACTTTAATTTAAAAAAATATATTTTTTATTTTATACCTCAGAATCTCACTTCGAATTCATATCCAATATCCAATGTTCTATCACTTTAGGCTTAATTCTAATGTGTAGGTTTTGTTTCCAAATGGTTCGAGTTGATAAAGTTTGATTGCCTCTTTCTCAGCCCACTGAACCATGCTTCTTACCACCGGGATTCGAACCCGGACCGGCGGCAGACTGGGAGGTCGGAACTCAACACCCTGGACTGCCGCCGGCGGCGAGGTGACAGGTTTCAGGGTTAAGTTTAAAATTCACCTGCTCTGATTACTAAACAATTAAAATCCTCGCCTACTTTGATTTGTAAAGCAAAGGTTAACGTTAATACTTTAAACTTGAAGTAAGCCTATAGACATCTGGGCCAAACCCGATTTTGTAGAGCAGTTGCTAGGGCATTTACCTTTTGAACTCTAGGGTATAGGTTCGATTCCGCGTTGAAATTTTTTTTGTTTACATATGTTTGTATTTTTTAGACTCTAAAGCTTCTTCTAACGCCAAAAAAAAACACCATAACGTCTAATATTTTTAATATTTTGTTACACAGGAAACAATATGATTGTCTGATTATTAATACATGCCAAAAATTCTTCAAATCGAACCATCCATTAAAAAGTTCTAAGCGAATGAAGTGTGCAATCTCGGAAACAGCAGATTTGCTGCATGCATATCTCCATCTCCCTCACACTTCTGTTAACGGTTATCTGATATTCGAAAAACTCTTCTTTCGTTCTTTCGTTCTTGTTTCTTTTTATTATTTACTTTAAATATATCCTTTTAATAAAAATATTTCCCTTATAGGCATAGTTATTAAATTTAAAATGGAATCCACTGCTAAGTGGACTCCTCGGTGCCCAGGGCATGGGTGCTCTTGAAGGTCACTTTGGAGGGAGCCGGGGAGGGCCGGAGGAGGAGGAGGTCTCTCTTGCGAATGCCCCGCACTGCCGGATCCACCAGATCGTAGCGCAGGCAACTCATTATCTGCTCCGCCTTCGGCATGCACTTCTCCGCGGAGGATTCACTGGTGGAGGCCACCAGCTTCTCGGGCTGCAGACAGGCGATGGACAGGCGCTTGCTGGTCGAGTTCTGCAGGCTGATCACCAGATCCCGACGACTCAGCTTGGCCAGCAGCAGGTACTGGCCGCCCAGCTCATCCACGTAGCTCAGCGAGTATCGGCGGGCATCCCGATTCCAGTGATCCGGCAGCAGTTCACTGGAACTGCCTCCGGCCACCTGCCTTTCACCGGACTTTGTGGCCTCCTTGGTGGTGCATCGCAGGTGGTACTCCTTGGTGACCAGAAAGTGGACGAGGGCTATAAGCAGGTCTGACTTCTTGCGAATGCCCGGCCGGATGCAGTGGAAGAGCCATGGCCAGTCGCAGGACTCGACTTCGGTTTCGCTCTTCCCGAGCACTCCAATCCCCAGGGACTGCAGAGACTTCTGGCTGAGATGGGACAATGACGAAGTGCTGACTGGCGTTTCCATGGCGATCAAGTTGAGGGCATCTTCATGAAGCTCGGTTCTTGCTCACAGGTAATTTTGAACATACTGACAACACAGGGAAACTACAAAAGAAGACTAGATAAAGGTTTTGAAGTTTTAAAAGGGTGTACAAACTAAAACAAAACCATCTTTAGGATTTTTCCAAGAAAAACTAAAAGTTTTAGATGGTTTTAATAGGTATTTTATTTTAACAACAAGAGAAATAATAAAAAAATAAATAAAAATAAATAATACAAAAGTACTGAGGTTTCTAATATTATTTTAACAGTAATTAAATGAAATTAGTAATTAATTTTAATTTTTTAAATTAAATTAAATTAGTAATTAACTTTAATTTTTTAAATTAAATTAAATTAGAAATTAATTTTAATTTAACTGTAATTACTAATAATAATACTGAAATCTCTAAGGTGGGAGGCGTTTTCATATCCATCAAGTTGAGGATATCCTTTTGAAGCTCTTTTTTTAAACCGAAAAAAAACTCCAAGCAAATATTAGCATAATTTGTAGAAATGTTTTCAAATTTAAAAATCTTAACAGGATTTCTTTTAACAATATTAACAATCTTAAAAATATGTAAAGGGTATTTTCATAAGAAGGGAACTCAATTGCAAATATAATATCTATGTATACAAAAAATGTATATATACATAAGCAACTTAGACATTTTATTATTTTTTAAAAATTATCTAAGTATAATATTTTAAAACTGCATTGTTGCTTATACAAATTTTAAACTTTTATGCATAGTATTTGATATTTTTGGCAGCTACTTATTTTATTTTAGTAGTGAAGTTCGTGTTAAATTTTATCAACACTTTTGGCTAAGCTTTGTTACATTTTTGTCAGGTAAATTAGAAATTTGTAAAATAGAAATTTGCTTGTGCTCCCCATGTCCGCAGTAAATGTTGTTAACATGTTTTATTTACACGGCCTGCAAATTGCAATTGGCAGTTGATTTTTGTGGGACCCAAGTCCGTGTTCATGTCCCGGCCAGTCATGCCCCTTTTCCTCACTCTTTTTTTTTTTTTTGGTATTCCAGGTCTGCAGTTACTTTCCCCCCGCCACGTTTTTGTTTGTTTTTATTCAAATTTGCATGCTTAACATAATTCATTTCGTTGCTGCTTTTCCACTTTTCCGCCGCCCGCCTTTGTTGGGATGTCATCGCCGGGCCATCTGAATTGAAGCTGCATTCAATTGGACGCCAGCCGCCGGCCAGGGTCCTTTGTTGTGGCCCACCTCCTCCTTTCTCTATATATTTCGCTGTATATATCTCTATCGCGATGTATACAGATGTGTATTTGCGGCATGTGGCAGTTACTGGCAATGTTCTTTGGCGGCAATTTGGGGGATTGCCCTCGGTTTGCTTGCGGCTGGCTCAAAACGGCTTAAACGATTGCGGCCAAGTCAAGTCGCTGGCTGATATCGGGCGAGGCGAGTAATAAATGCGCATCGCATCCACAAGCGGAAATAGACGGCGCTGCGGTCGGGGCTCCGGGAAACCGGGGAAATCAGGAAACGGGGATCCTGATGGGGTTTCAAACTCAATTCACTGGGTGGAACCTGCAAATGCGTAAGGAAAGCTATTTATGGCTGCCGGAGAGGACATCTTGTGGCGGCTAAGCAACATCTTTCGAAAGTTTCCTCATCTATGCCTGTATAAATTGTATTTAATTTGATAGATACTATTGTTAATTGCCAAGGGAAAATATTACTTGGGCATGGTAAAAATCAAGTTAAAGCCAGGAACAATCAGAAAATTATTTCTTTTAAATTTCGGATCTATCTTAAAGATAAATTATGTTTAATTTTTATTTGAAAGATTTTAAACATTACTTTGGCAGACAGAAATAATAAAAATAATAATAAAAATATAACTTGTACAACTCGGAATTTGTGTTAAAGATACCATTAATATTTTAAAATACAAAAATTCAAAAAAAAAATACATTGTAGTGAGTTTAAAATCTTAAATTGTATGAAATTATATGTAATATAATATTACGGAATCTTAAGATACAATTTATATTCAAAGCTTTATCAAGCAACAAATAAATTAATCTAAGTATAATTATAATTTTTAAAAATCTCCCATTTAAAGGGAATTTGCACCTCTGTTTATAAACAGTATAAGTATGATTAAAAAGTAAGAAATACAACAGCCCTACAGCCCATTCAAAGCGAAAAAATAAAAATAATGTAAATTAAATCAGACGCTTATATTATTCCAAGTAAATAGGACAGGAAATTGAAAGCTCCACAGGGCTTCCATTTTAATTCAGTAAATCCTGCAAATGCGTCGAGTAAGATTTCTGTCCTAGAAAAATAAATAAGTTCAAAGCCGGCAGTCTGCAAAAATAAAACCATATTATGTCACAAATTGTGTTTCATAAATTAAGAGAGACATGTTTAATTTGCATACAGGCAGCAAAACTAAAAAGTTGCTTGCGACAAAAATTCCACAAGACCGAATTCGACTTTGAGCCTAATTTAATTTATGGCCTGAATTCTCTATTATTCGATTATTTGATTAAACTGTTGACGGCCATTGAGTGATATAGACAGCCCACAAAGGCTACTCCATAAAGTGGTTTTATTTTTTAAATTCTTTGCAGAATCACAGCTTTTACGTAGAACAAAGTAAAGGCAGGCCATTATTATTCATTCGAAAGATTTATATTTTATTTTATTTAAATTGTGGAAAAATCATGTCATATGCATAATTCGTTTATAACATTAAAACGCTTTTGCTTAGTAAAAAAACAAAACCTGTCAATTTCAATTTTGAAAGGAATAAACGCAATTTAATTTGCTGCTTTCCTATTTTTTTTTTTTGCAATCATTGAGTGATTGCATTAAAAATTTTCAAAACCAAAGTGCAGAAAAATGAGTCTTTGAGCATAATTGAATTTGCCATATTTTTAATGATCCGTTTGTGCCATTAAAAGTGCGGGCAAAACTGGCAAAGAGCTTACTTTGGAAATCAATAATGGCAACCGAAAATAGCAGTGGCGTGCAGACGACGGGGGGCAAAACAACATCACAAACTTTAGGATGTGGATGGGAAAAACTGGGGGGCAGACAGGGGGAGGAGAAGGCGGAGGAGGAGGAGGTCCTGCCACATCCATGATGCCAATGGTCGCCGCAGAGATTCTGCAGTTGCCTGGCTGACGTTTGGTCGCCTGTGCGCGGAAATGGCGTCGTTAAATTGGTTCCGCATCCGGTTGCCATTGCCATTGCCCTCGCCAAAATAACCCACAGAAGGGGTGGTGCAAGGGGCAGAAGGAGCGGAAGGAATGGAAGGGGAGTCCCCGACAAGGACAACCAGGACAACCGGGACAGTTGAAGTTTACTGCTATTTGACTGCAGCTCGATGACGCGATGCAGCCCCCGAGGCGGCCGTCAAGGAATCCACTTTGCACTTACATTTCCTCCATGGCCCCCGCAATGCGAATGCGGAATGGTTGGTGGAAATTCAAATGCGAGTCCCATGGAAATGGGATTGCCAGCGGCGGCATTGCCGGCAGGACTGCTGCCCAAAAGGAGCTGGATGGCAACTCGAAACGGCGGGATTAGGATAATTGTGTCCCCAAAGTGTTGCCTCCAGCCGCCGATTGAGAAGTGATTAACCAAAACGGTAAGCGATTCGTGGCTTATCGATGCAAAAGATGCAGACGCACAGCAAAGTTCACAAAACTAGCATACTGTTGAGTAGTGTAGTTTAATTTACTAAGGTCTTCTTATAGAACACACTTTAAGAAGGGGAATTAATATAACTTTTGCATATTTTTAAGAGGAATTCCAATGGGGGTAACATTGTTCTTATATTGCAAGTAGCTTAGTAGTGAACTTTATTATAAAACTATAATTTTCATATTTTTTAAAAAAGAGTAACTAATTTGTTTTTTACTATAATTTTTTTAAGTGGTTAACAATATTCTAAATTATATAGTAGTGAACCTTAATTAGTGAGGGTCTCCTTATAATGCAAACCTTAAAAAAAACAATTAAAATAAGACCCACTGCATATTTTTTCGTGAAATTGTTTTAATTATTTATGATGTTTTTTAATTACCGCTATGTAGCCAAAGTGTAAACATAAAAACACAGGGTAATACCATTTTAAGCATTTTTATTTTATTAAGGAACTCAAACAAAACCAAAAGTATTGTTAAATATTTGTAAAAGGGACTAAAAGTATGCTGGAAAAATTTAATTCATCAGAATTTAAAATTTTCAATATATTGTTGCCTACTTTTGGACACTTTTGCAATAGATTTTAAGATATAATTGTGCTTTAAGTTCTGTATCAAATAATCATTTATTTTCTTAAGGAAACATATTAGAGTTTTTTTGTTGTTACAAAATTATTACATTTTATTTTCTTTTTCCCGTCTTCATTTGAGTTCTTCAATTGAGTTATTCCCCTAGTTTTTTGAGCCCAGATCTTCGACGCGAGTTGATTGAGTTCGATGCCCGGATCAAATACGCCTGCAGCTCATGTGGCACCTGCATAATTAATGCCCCGTGTAGTGGCACACCTGCTCAGCCACCTCACCTGTGGAAATTCAATTAACTTCGACTCGTTTGCCTGGGCGGAGGCGGAAGTGCGGCCGCTGAGGCGTCAATGAGCAACCGCAATTGATATAAATTTGAAATTTTGCAGCCTCCTCGCGGCTGAGGGCACACAGATCCTTTTATGGTCGGCCTGTGCCTTTTTTCCGGCCCTATAAAAATTTAATTTCCAGCCTAATGGTTGTCATGTGTGTGTGGGGGCCTCCTTCCTTTCGGCGGCGGAGGAAGGTCCTGTCTGCGCCGGCTGCACTTAATTCGCTCCTCGAGTCCTCGAGCCGGCCGTAAAAGGCGTCCATCGACCGAAATGGAATAAAAGTGCGCTTGCAGTGTGTGTAATAAATTTCCCGAGTGCTGTGTGCCCCTAACGCGTATTCAGCCGGTTAACCGGCTAGTCGCTGCACCAAAAGAAAATACATTCCAAGTACTTCGAGCCCCAAAACCCATAAAAATTGCACTTAAATTGGAACTTACTTAAATTAATTAAAAACCTAAAGTCCGATAGGCGAAACTACCCGGCTCACACCTTCTTTTATAACAAAAATTTGAATTATAAAATGGACAGAAGGCAAAAAAAAGCTTAAATTATTTACTTACTTTTAAAAGTGTCAATTTCATGGTATCAAAAAAAAAACAAGGCAGCTGATGGATTTTTTCGACTTTTTCAGAGGACACAGTAGCTCAGGGGCTAGAGCCTCAATCTTTTGCTTCAGAGGTTATGAGTTCAAATCCCATCGAAAACGGTTGTGTTTAATTTATAATTTGGGGTTTTCTAACGCAGTGAATTTTTTTGTTAGCTATAATTAGGTGCCTTAAAGGAAATATTTTTTTAAAAAGGAAAATAGATTGTGTCAATCAAAAGAATACTTACATTTAAATTTACTTTATTATTAGAATGTACTTCAATTAAAATGTGATTAAATTAAAATTTACTCATAAAAATTTACTTAAATTTAGTTAGTTTAAGATTCAGTTCAGTTAAAATATACTTAATTTAAATTTACATGTATGAAAATTTGCCTAAAGTATATAAAATATTAAAAATTAAATTAAATTAAAATGATCTTAAATAAAAATTTACTTAACTTAAAACTAATTTAAATTGAAATTTTTTAAACCAAAAATATTTATTTGAAATTAAATTTTGGTTAATGTTATTGACTATTCAGAAAACTGTGGTGGTGCAAAAAAGAAACTTCTGTTTTCACCTTTTATATACAAGTTTTGGTATTTAAAGGTAAAAATTTTAATTTAATTTTAATTTCAAATAATAAATACATTATGCTAGTAACATTTGCCATATTCCTAATAAATTAAAAAGAAACAAAGCATCTCAACAATCTTTTTAGTACTCAGTAGATCAATGGATAAAACATTTATTTCTCACTCCAAAGTTAGAGAGTTCAAGTCCCAGTGATGTTGCGTTCCATTTGGAAATAAAATATTTTTTCTTCAAAATAAGTGCATAAAATATATAACTTTTTTAACCTATCTGATATTTAACTTCAGCTGGTAAATACGTGTAGTGCCGTGAATTCTTGCATATTAGAAAGTTTCGTGGCGTGTGGGCGTTTGGCGTCTCCTGCCACGCCCCCGGGCGTTCAGCTATTTTCAGTTCAGTGGCCAGAGTTTTCCGGACTGCCCTTTGCATGCCTCACGCAAATATGGCTAGCACGAAAAGAAATAACAAAAAAAATAAAACGGGGAAAAGAGGAGTGTGGTCAGGAGGAGCATACACCCAGGGCTAAAGGGAACGCTTCGCTGGTCAGGACTCCAGTTGTGGCCAGGACGAAAAGCAGTGAACAGTGACCAGAACCAGGAGAGCCCGCACCAGGACCAGAACCAGGAGAAACGGAGGCTCCGGAATGGCCAAGTTGCCCGGCAGCATGCACGCCCACCATATCCTCCGTCCGGGCGAATTATACGGACATCGTGCCACCATTCTGGCCAGCAATCCACTTACGCTCAAGCGAAACCGGGCTACGACCACGGACTTTTGACTAGAGAAATGCAGGGCATTTCCGGCAAGCTGGAGAAAATATGAAGGGAGCTTTAGGAAAGGAGGTGTTCAGGAGGGTGTGTCAAGTGGCAGTTGATATATTGACACGAACAGAAATAACATTTTAAAATTTTATTTAAAAAAACAGGAATTTAAAAATTAAAGAGGTATTTGATTTCTTCTTAATAAAACACAAAAATAATAATCATTGCGGATATGTAAACTACAATGGATTATATAAATATTGGTGCATTTGAAAATGTTTCAGAATTTTTTCTTGCTCATGTTTTTTTAGAAATGAAAAACGGCCCTTGGCTTTAATTATTTACGTATTTTTCTGCATAAAAAAATCACAATTAAAAATATTATTAATGTCTTAAATGCAATAAAATGTATTACGAAAAAAAGAGTTTAATGATTGATTGAATTATTTATTAATTTTATTTAAAATATAACTATGAGAGCATTAAATAAATATTTGATTTAGACAAATAACCGAAAACTGATTGTTAAAACTTCAAATTAATTTTTACTTAAATTATAAAAAATAAAAAGAATCTTTATGTTCAATTATTCTGCTATTGAACATAATTTATTTACGTTTTGCTGTAAATTACGTATACGACCGGGTGGCCATTGTTAAGGTATTTTGCATACTCCCCAGGCATTCGTCGCCTAGGGTATTTCAGAAGGCAGCAACTGAGTTAGGAGCTCTTATGGGCCCCGGCCCTCCTGTTTTTCAATTTACAAAATACGCCTCCAGCCGCTTTTCACGCGTCGCGCACTCAAAAACAACCAAAGGAAGGGAAAAATGGAAAATTAACAGAAAAGAAAAAAAAAACAGGAGGCGGAAAAAAGGAAACAAGAATAGGAAGGGGAAAATGAAGACTGGAGGTATACTTAGCACTCTAGAATCGGACTTCGATGGGTAAGAAATAATATTTGAAGACATCTAATTTAAACGTAACATCATAACTTTAATAAAAGTAGTTAGACCAAGGAACCCATTTAACAAGTTATATATTTTTTTAATTTGCTAAAAGGCAAAATGCTTATAAAATATAATAGAGATTATAAGAAGCCATTCCTTGGCCTTAAAGACAGCTCTAGTTGTCCCCAGCATTTTCCACCCCATTTCCGAGAAAGTCACCTTTTGTATTTGTAATTTCTTGAAAGGGTTTCATTTTATTCATAATTCATTACTTGGTTTACATTTAGACTATTTTACTGCATGTTTTTTGTTTGGTTTTTTGTTTTGTTTTTTTTGGTTTTTTTTTCAGAGCGACCCAACGGGACGTATTAATCTGCCCGCTGCTCTCAAATACTCAAGTACCTACAAATAATTCTCTACATCAAGTGCTTTCTGTTTTTCCGGCCTTTTTTCCGTATCATTTGGGGACTCGTCGCCGCCTTTTTTCGGTTTTATTTTCCTCCTTGGGTTTTCCTCTTTCGATTCGTTAAATTTTAGCTTAATCTTAAGTGTGCTCGTTTCTTGCAACGCATTTTTCAATTTATATTCGCTTACGCTTCTCCGCTCCGCCAATTTGCCGCAATCATTCGAAGTAATTTTCTCAAAATTTTCAAATGACGAACGCCCGCTCTGGTTTTTTTCCTTTTTTTTTATTTTGCTTACACAAATTGTATTTGACTATTTTAAATACACCAAAAAAAAAAAAACAACATCTATTTCATATGTTCATAATTTATAGGTAAATATGTAATTTGCTTGGCGGTTGCCGTTCTGGATTTTCGTTCGCTGCTGCCAGTCGCTATCAATGCTTAAAGAATTTAAATAAAAAATGAAACCTTTTAGTGATTTAAAAGAATTAAAAGAATTTAAACCCTTAAAACGAAATTGATTTAAGTGAATAAATAACTCACTCAAAGCTAGTTTCAACTTACGGAAGCTTTAATTTTGTGGGCTTAATAAATTTAAAATTAATAAGAATCTGAGTTTATTTAATAAATTTCTAGTATTTTAGTAATAAACAGGAGTTTAAAAAGAAATTGACAAGTGAAAGGCCAGGGGCGAAATAATTGCTGTGCACTGCTTTTCAGTTTTTGCTTTTTTCCTGCACTTAGCACACTTTTTCCCTCTTCAGACCAGTGTGACCACACGTCGCTTGTAGGCAAAGCAAACGGAAATCCAAAACAGACGCCTTATGTATACGTTTGTAAACACTTTTCTTGTAGTATTTATCGTACTTTAGATTTGGCCTTTGCATCGCACACACTCCCTGCTTTTCCAGCTGAATCTCTTTTTACTTTTTCGCCTTGCCTTCTCCCCACCTGGCAGATTCGCACTTTCTCCGGCTGCAAGTGTATCTGTATCTGTTTTTGAGTGTGCGTGTTTATTTGTTTGTGCTCTCATTCCTTTTCCTTTTTTATTTTTTATTTTTCCTTTTTTATTTTTGTCGTTGAAAAATTGACATATTTCAGTGCTTGCAACTGGAGGCGAGACGACTTGTGTTGAGTTTGAGTTTTCTTTTGGGTTTCCGGTTGGATTTCCGGCATTTCTGCCGGAGACACAAGACTTTGGCAAGCGTTAGCTACCCCCAAACTTTTTGCCCGGCATGTGGATATGGGATTTTCGGGGGAGGAGACTCTCAGACTCTAAGGAGGAAATGGCCAGCGGCTCAGCTGTTTAAATTTACTCTGATTTTGAAGACCAATTACCTGGCTGCAGGGAGTGTACTTCTTACCTCTCTTCTCTCTCTCTTGTATTTTTTGTATCTTATTTATGGATTAACAGTTTGGTAACTGTTACGATTACGTTTACGGGTTTTTTGCGGTGTTGCAAGTGCGGATTTGCGGCTCTCGGGGGGTGTTTAGCCCAAGATCTTCTTGAAATAGCTAACCGTTTCCGGTTTGGTTAGCGAGCGTCGTCGATTTGGCTTGAATGGCGCCTCGGTTTCGTCCAGGAAGTTGTGTCGTTTGGTGGCCGCCTCCGCATCCAACTGGTCCACCTGGTCGTCCTCCTCCTCGGGGCTGCCCATGCCGTTGTTGTCCACCTTGAAGGAGCCCACGTTCAGCGGATATAGGGTGAATCTCACTGGCTTGGGCACGGGTGTTGTTTTTGCAGTGGCTCCGGCTGTTGCTGCTGGCGTGGCGGCTGGTGTTGCTGCTGTGGCATTCGATTTGATTTCATTACCTGCGGTTGGTCTTGCAGCAATGGCTGTTCCTGCTGGCGCTTCACTGGCAATTACTGTTGCTGCCGTTGATGTTGATGTTGCTGCGGTGTCTTCAGCTACTTTCACGCTTGTTGGCATCTCCACAGCTGCACCTGTTGTCGCTGTCACGGTTGATGTTGCCACTGTGTCTGCTGCTGCTGTTGGTGTTGCTGCTGCTGCTGTTGTTGCTGCTGCTGGTATTGCTGGTGTTGCTGTTGCTGCTGTTGCTGCTGTCAGCTCCTTCGATGACGTGACTGCTGATGGCTGCAATTCCGCCTTGGCTGAAGTTGTTGCTCTTGCTGCTGTTGCTGCTGCTGATGTTGTCACTGGGCTGGTTGTTGTTGCTGCCAGTGTTGTTGTGGTTGCATGCTCGCTGGCATGTTTCGCCGGTGGCACATAGTGCGACTTCACCAGCAGCATTGGCGGTATAAAGCGCGTATTGTCGGCGGACTCGTTGACGTGTGTTGCATGTTGCTGCTGCAGCGTGGAGCCTTCGTGCAATAACTGTTGCTGGTGGTGTTGCTGCTGCTGCGAGGGATGTATGGGGTGGGCCATGTTGTTGTTGCCGTTGCTGTTGTCGGCGGGCGTGGCATGGCTGGTTGTTGTATGTGAGGTTGTTGGTGTGGCAGCTGACGATGTTGTTGCTGCTGTTGTGGTTCTTGCCATCGATGAAGTGGCTGCTACTGTTGTTGCTGCTGCGGCTGCTGCCTTGGTTGTTCGTGGTGCCACCATTGTTGTTGGCTCTGGTTTCTTGGTTGTTGTAGTGGTTGTCTCTTCAGGCCGGGGTGTTGTTGTCGTTGTTGTTGTCGTGGTGGTGGTTGTTGTGGTGGTGCTTCTAATCGTGGTTGCTGGCTTTCTGGTTGTTGTAGTTGTTGATGTTGCTTGCGACGCCTCAGAACTTGTGGTGTCCACTGCTATTGGTGTGGTCGCCACTTCAGCTGAGGTTGTTGTTGTTCCAGCCGTTGTTGTTGGTGCTGCTGTTGTTGTAGTGGTTGTTGCAGTCGCTGTTGCCGGTGGCGCCAAGGTGCTGGTCTTCAGCGTTGTGCTTGTTGCCGTCGTCAAAGGGACTTCCGCCTCACGAACCGGCGGCATGGTGCGCAAATCCTGCGGCAGGATCTTCTTCCTGTGCGGCAAATGCTCGAATATCTCGTTGGAGACATCGCTGTTGCTGTCGTCCTCGTTGAGTGGCACCCCCATGCCCGGAGGCAGTTGCTCCGCGCTGAGCGCCGGCTGGTCGCCCATCATCATCTCCTCCTCGTGCTGGTGCACCAGCGACTTGCGCGACTTCTGTTGCTGCTGCTGCTGCTGGCTGTGCTGCTGCTGCTGCTGGTGGCTGCCCTGCAACTTCTTGGCAAAGTCCGGCGTGATCACCTTCTTGGCCGCCTTCTTCACCGGCTTGGGCACCAGGTCCGGGATGCGATAGAGTCCCGACAGAGACACCGCGCCCGGTGCATCCGCCTGCATCAGCTCGCCCAGGCCGGGAACGGACACGGCCGCGGGTGGCACTGGTGGCGCCACCTCGATGTTGATGGCCATGCCGGAGCGCCGGCCGTAGTTGGGCAGCAGGTCGATGTCGTTGTTCTCCTTGTTGTCGGTGCGAATGTTGTTGATGATCTGCAGCGACTTGAAGTGCGAGTTGGTGATGTCGTTGATGCGCTGCGCCTCCAGACGCTCCTTGGGGCAGATCAGCTGGCGGATGGCGGGCTCACGGTCCTGGAAGAGGTTGGAGGGGTAAGAAAAAAATATATATATTAAAAGAATATTTATAGATATTTTAAGCCAGTTATAAAATAGTCTTCATTCTCAGCACTTTTAATGAATTTTATAGTAATTATTTAACAACAAATATATTATTGTTTGAACCCATCCTATCATTGGTTTTAAAAGGAGCATACTAACAGCTACCTGAATACGCAGGTAAATCCTTTACAGCTTAATTTTAATTAAATTTAATTTACATTTTTTAACATTTCTAAAAATTAATATTACTAAATATATATATATATTTATAAATTTTTTCCCCCGCCCACTCACCTCCTTGCCCTTGCAGGTGTGTCGCAGCAGTCCCTCCTCCTGGCAGTTGCGGATGAGCTCGATGCTGGCCGTGTCCGCCATGTACTGCATGGTCAGGTTGGGCATGTCCTTCAGGATGCAAGCGTCTGCCCAGCTGGGCACTGCGGTTGGAGGTGGTGGTGGAGATCGGTTAGCCTTGGCTGGAAGCCTGCCCAGAGGGCGCGACTTACCTGGCATTTCGCAGAGGAAGGAGGCCGTCTCGGGTCCCCCGCAGCGGAGGGCGTGCCAGCGGTAGTCGCGGATGGGATCGATTACGGCGCAGAGGGGAGCATCCATCAGGGGCAGGGACTCGGCCCAGTATCCGGTGTCCGCCACCAAGGGTCGGGAGTTCCTAGCCAGCCCAAAGCAGAGATATCTTAAGTTGGAGAAGGGCTTTTCCTTTGTCTGTTCTTGGGTTTTTCTATTTCGTCTTTCTATCTATCTATCTATCTATCTATCTATCTATCTATCTATCTATCTGTCTATCTATCCATCTATCTATCCATCTATCTGTCTATCTATCCATCTATCTATCCATCTATCTATCCATCTATCTATCCATCTATCTATCCATCTATCTAACTGTTTATCTATATATATATTTATCCATATATTAATGTTTCTACCTATCTATCTATCTCTCTATAGATATTAGTGCATCATCTATCTATGTAGCCCAATATATATCTATATACTCGTATATATATCTATATATTATTCTATATATCTGTCTATCTATCTAAATTCGAATCTGTCTATCAGTATATATTAATTCTATATCTATCTACCCATCTAACTAACTAACTCACAAGCTATTTAATTATCTAACCATCTTTAAAGTCTATCTCAAAATCCCTCTTTTTTTTGTTTACAAGATTATCAAATAATGTGATGAAATACAGTTTTCATTCGAGTGTTGTATTATTATTTTAACTATTTAATTAAATCAGATATTTCGTACTATTTTCTTCGCTTATTAGTTGCTTTTAGAAATTTAATCAAAGGGATGAAAACAAATACCGAGAGCCTTAGTCAAAGCATTTTGTTTGTTCTTTCTTTTTGATTTTTTGTATAGTAATGGGTGAGCGTTATTACTTTGTTTAACTTTTTTATGAAAACCAATATCCTACACTTTCCAATGTTTCCCATTTAATTGGCCAAAAGTCACAGTTATGAAGCAAACAGCCTTTGCCCAACCATTTTGTTTGCCCTTCCATCTTGTATGCCCTCCTACACATTCGCATTCCTGTGTTTTGTTTATTTTGTTTAACTATTTGATGAAAACCGATATGCTGGACTAGCTGCCTCGTTATTTTGTTGAATTTTTCGAATTTAATTGGCCGAAAGTCGGAAAGTTATGAAAACCGATATGCGGCAGCGCTGGCATTATTATTTTATTTGCCTTCCCTTCTTGATTTCACTTAGTGTGTCATGTATGCTTTTTCCACTCGGGGACTTCCCCGACTCCTGGACTTCCTACTCCCTATTCCGATCTGCTCCTAAATGGAGGACCACTATACACATGTCGGCCCCAACAGGACAATTGTCACACAATCCCTTTCGGCCGCATCCCCGAGTCCCCGAATCCCTGTATCTCTGTATCTGTGTATCCTACGGATACCCTTTGTTGCTGGTGTTGATGCTGATGTGCCCGTTGCCATTGTTGTACTTACGACCACATAAAACGATCCGAGTTCTGCGGTCGCATGAGACCAATCCAAACGATGTCGTTCACATCCAATTCCCTCAGCAGGTCGCGCGTTGCATCGAATTGAAAACTGTTGTCGACTGTAAGGACGCAGGACGCAGGACATTTGGAGAAACAAAGCGAAAAAATCAACTGGGATGAGCTCAAATGAAAACGAGACGACAAATGGTTTTATTTGTTCTACACTGGGTATTTCTATTAAACTTGCCTCGACTCTTGTTTTTGTTTTTCTGTTTATTTGTTTCCTTTTTCTATTGAGTTTTTTTCGGGCTGTGGGAAAGCCATCAGCTCGATGTTACCCTTCGGTGACAACACAAATTGTTAACAAAACGCCGTTGAAAATTATTTTTGTTTCCATTTTTCCGGCTCTCATGTCTGTTTTCTGTTTTCGCTCCTGTTTGCGATTCTTATTTAGCTATTGTTTGTGTTGCCCGTTCTGGCACATGGCACACACGTCCTTCGATTTGCATATGTTGCCAAAAAATAGGAGGGGGTGAGTATGTGTGCCATGTCAACGAATCGACCCTTGACCCCAAACGATTTACC
Source organism: Drosophila biarmipes (assembly GCF_025231255.1). Lineage (NCBI taxonomy): Eukaryota > Metazoa > Arthropoda > Insecta > Diptera > Drosophilidae > Drosophila > Drosophila biarmipes. The sequence continues at coordinate 7,971,110 of NC_066611.1, read as the reverse complement.
TGCCAGCGGCATATTAATCAACAAATCCAGAAAGGTATGTCCTTTATTGGTAAATATTATTGATACTTTTTCGTTTTATAAAAAAAATATTAATTGGAATTTTTTTAGGTGATTTTTGGTATTAAAAATAAAATGAAAATTGCTCAAGACTCGCCTGATTGTAAGTATATTTTTAAACTCAGAAAAAGGTTCCAAAGATGTTTTATTAGAATCATATTATATATTGATGTTTTAAGTTTTGAAAACCAAACGGACAAGAATTATATGACAAAAAATATATATCTTAAGGAACTATTAAAAAAAAATTTATTTAAACTTCGAAAATGTATCCCTAGTTATTTTTAATCTTCCAAAAAAGCAGTGCTTCTCTCCTTATGTAGTAATATTAATGATATATTTTATTTTTCAAAAATAACTTAAAGAACTCTATGACCATGAATGCATTTCCTAGGAGAGTATTTAAAGATTTATATTTTTAAATATAAAAAAAGCCATAGCTATATATTTTAATTAGCGATTGATCCAAGAAAATCTGTTTTGATATATTTTGTTTAAAAAAAACTTTAAAAACTTTATGAACAAAAATAAATAATTCGTAGAAAATTGGTAAATGAATCATAATATAAAAGCCACAATTTTTTCTTTTTATTTTCTCTTTCTTCAAAAAAATCAATACCTTCTAGACAAAAATTCTTCTATTTTATATAACAAATTTATATTTAGAAAAAGAAATTGAAAATGAATTCTTTTAAATATAGAAATTTTAGCTTTATCTCTCTATATCTATCTATTTAAGCTGTTTTCCCAGGAACTCCAGTCCTGGCCAGCCGCACACTAGAAATACTTTATTATACAAATGAATAAATTTTCCCTGGCTGACTTTTATTTGGCTTTGCCCCCCAGTAAAGATCACAGGACCTGCATCCGTCGGAAGTTTTGTGCAAAAGCAGATATATTGGCAACTTTCTGGCACACCATTGAGTCGGTTGTTTTGGGTCATTTGAGCGACCGGGTGATTGTGATTTAGATGCACTGAACTGTTTGGCCATCTTTATCTGGCCAGCGTTGACCCCAATCTGGAGCCCCTTTCGGAGTCCCCCCCTGGTCAGGCCGCCACTGCAGCGACAGCATTTGTCAGGAGGATTTATTGTATTATGAGCTTGGTTGGCTGGTTGGTTTAGTTTCTCTGGCTGGCAGGGCGGCTTGGAGGTGGAAAGCCCCCCTCCGACTGAAAATGGAAGGCAAAAGGGGCGAGTGCAGGGGCCAGAGGTTGCGATTCTACGGCAAAGCTTTTGGGGTCCGGCCACATAAAAGACTCGACTGTGGCTGCGTCACTTTGCTGTCATTTCATTCATTTGCGAACCACAATGGCCACGTCCCTTTGGCATCTGTCTCTGGCACCCTTATGTCTTTTCGCCACCCCCTTCCCCTTCCCCACCCCCAACCTCAAGCCCAGTCCCTTTTGCCCTGCCAGATGCATTCGTTGCTAGGTGACACTCTCGTTGGCCGGACATTTGTAATAATGTGGCCTTCCCCAGACCGTTTCCCTTTTGCCACATTTTTTTTGCTTTGTACTCCCGGCTTATTTGCATTCCTCACTTTCAGTTCTTTCTGGCATTTAGCCCGGCTCTTCTTGCCTTTTACTCCGGCACTTGCCGTGGTTTTCCCGGGGGGATTTTCCCTACTTTTCTTACCTGTCACCAGATTGGCATGATGAAATTGGCACACGGCATCGGCCTCGAACCAGGATATGCGATCGCGGAAGAAGCGATAGAAGACGTTCAGGCCCTCCTGCGGCATTGTCCAGGTGTTGCTCACGTTCACCTGTGGAGGGGGAAAAAAGAGTTCATTTCGTTTTATTTGTATGCGAGCGGCGCACAGTGCGTATACGTTATGCATTAAGCATTAAGCATACGCCGCGTGGCCCGTAAAGCGTTTACATTTTTAATGCCCAGAGGCGTGGGGTGTGTGTGTGTGTGTGTGTGTGTGTGGAAAGGGGGGCTGTTGTCTGAGGAGGGGTCTACCTTCTCTACGACATTAAAAATACATGCAATACACGCGCTGCTGCTGCTGCTGCTGCTGGATGTAAAATCTGCTTTGAAGCCTGTCCCCATATATTTCATTAGGGCCAAACTGTGCCATACGAGGGCCCCCAAACAGCTGCCACCCACTCCGAATGCTCCTCCCCTGCTCCTCCAGAGATTCCTCCAAAAATGTTCTTTGTAACACGGCCGCGTGCTGGGACCCAGGAAGCAAACGCCAGGGGAACCAGGTTGGGTACTCCATCCGCATCTCCATTTCCATCCCCATCCCCATCTCCATCTCAGCAAGTGGAGTGGAGTGACAGGCCTCGCTTTTCTACATTAACTAATTAGGAGCAGAGGCCCGGGACGACGGTGCATAAATACCCGGCGCACTCTCGGCTACAAAAATATTATATGGCCATATATATGGTATACACATTTAGCATCCGCACAAAGACGAGCTGCGCCAAGCTGATGACAAAGTGCGGCCAAAAGAAGGTGGCATTACGGTGGGCTTAACGAAACACTCTTGTCAAACGGAAATTTAAATAGCTGATTTCCAGGCGAGTGTGCTGTATAATAAAGTGTGTTCTGGATGACTTTGCGGAGCGAAACAATTTTAATAGGCTTCAGAACGCTGTTTTAGTTAAGATATTTTTTTAAGACAGGTAGTTGATCTGGAAGTTGAAGTCTAAAGTCGAATTTTGTGTTTAGAATGAGTTCATAAAACAAAATATTTTAATAGGCTTACAAAAAAACTTAGGGAATATAAGGGACGTAGCTTAAGTTTTTAAAAATTATCGGTAATATTGGGGTAATAAAGTTAAAGGTTTTTAAGTATTTAAAATTTAGAAGTCTACTTCCAAAGCTGATTTTCAGGGGTGCTCTGTGTAATAAGGTATACTATATTTTGGAATGACTTTATGAATTTAAATATATTTAAAAGTATAATCCTAAACAATTTAAATTAGTTTATTATGGGTTTCGTTAGGAGCCTTGCTTACATTTTTAAAAATGATCTGCAAATAGTTTAAGCAAAAAACAACGTATTTTAAATCCAAGTGGTTTTTAATTATATTAAAAAATATGCTATTCCAATGAATTATGACAGGACTAATCTCATATACAAAATATTTAGAAATAAAGTTAAAGAAATAAAAGTTATAAGCACTTTCCCGCCCCAATTTCGAATCGATTCCTGCCAGGGCTGCAATCGCAGTAGCCCTGGCATTTTCCGAAATAAAACCAGGTTTGGTTGAAGTTTGCCCCCGGGCGCTGTCACCTCGCCGCCGGCGGCAGCCTGGGGATTAGCTTTCCCAATCCCCAGTTCGAGATCTGTGCCGCCGGTCCGGGTTCGAATCCCGGTAAGTAGTAAGAAGCACGGTACAGGAACAGACTTTACTGCTGAGCTGAGCTGAGCTGAGCGAACTCCAAAATATACACTGGATCATTACTTGAGCACAAGAAACCTTCAAACTGAGATCGTACACTAACTAGGTTTAAGCGTAAAGTGAAATCATACAAAAAGACACTTGAATAAAATGAAACACAAATAAACTTTTTTGTGCTTCAACTAAAAAAACAAATAAACTTTGTTCTTATTTTTAATTTTTATTTATTTATGTGAAATAAAAATATAAGCAAATCCATTTGTTATTTTTAATTGCTATTTGTATATTAACTTACTCAAAAATAAATAAAAGCGAACCTCATTTTATTATTTTGTATTACTTATGTATAAAACTTAATTTAATTTCTTTAATTTTAATTTTCATCTATAAGCTTTATATTTATTTGTTCGATTAAAAATAAAAGCTAACGTATTATAGTTTTATTTATAATATACATATTAACTAACTTGACCCAAAAATAAAAGATACCTCTCCTATTTTTTTATAACTTATAAAATTACTTAATTTAATTGCTTTTTTTATTTGCATTTTTAGCCATATATTTGTTTACTTTATTTAAAGGTAAAAGCAGCCCCCTTTGAACCGTGAAATGTTCGAACTTTGATGCATTAAAAGGGGATAAATCAACATTTGCATAATTAAAGCGCTTCCCATGGCCGCTTTTAGCCATAAAAATCCTGTTAATTGCGATTCCCTTTCAATTAAAGCTTTTTCTGGCCCCTGAATTTGGCCTCTACCTTTTTTCTGTTCATCAAATGCTCATCGTGAACGTATCAAAGTATGGCTCATTTTTTTGCGGAACTAATTAAATTTGTTTTGTGAATATTGCCTAGCAACTTTTCGGCGGGCGAATTCCTGTGGCAGAGCTTTTCGGCTAAAATATCCAGCGAAATTAAGAAGAGTCAAAAGGAATGCTGGTCATAAATTTGAAAATTTTATTTCCACTTTCGCCAGCCCGCCGAATTTTCACTGCTTTTCAGCCGAACTGGGGGTAAAAAAAAAAAAAATGGAAACGCACCGTATAGTATTTATGCGGGGGGTGTGCGGCGGGCATTTCATTAACTTAATTAACATTTAATTGAAAAATTCAAAAAAGCCAACTTCTTGGCCATTGTGATGCGGGCGGAATGCGAGGGGAGGCACTTTCATCTCCTCAGAGCGGAAATTCCATCGACAAAGAAATGAGATGATTAACGCCATAGAGGCCGGCGAAAGGAAAATGCTCATTGAGGGAAACTCGGCGAAGACTATGTACACAATTACCAGTATATATGTGTGCTCGGATAAGTCACTTATCAGTCGATTAACTTTGTTTTTATATCCGCCCGAGTGATTCATCTGCTTTTTATCGCCCGCTAACAAAATATCAATTGGATTCGCCCACAGCAATTGCATAAATACATTTATGGCCATGAATATACACACACTTTTATGACTGTTAAAGCCCTGATGGCCGATTATTACAGCTTTTCGAGTGCGGCTACAAATTATTTAATTTCAACTCGAAGTGGCAGCTAACAAACGCATCCGTCGGTGCGAGCATTTTTGATGGAATTATTAATTATGCCATGAAAGTTGCTGGCGCTGCAATTATTCAATTATAGCCAGCGGAAATGTTTTTGAAATTTTATATAATCGAATGTGCGCTTGGTTCGTTGGAGTTACTGATCAGCGAATGCGCTTTGTTGAAATGCGGCGGGAAATTGCAAAGTAAGCTGTATATATAAGGATATATCCACAAGACACTTTACAGAACCAAGAGAATATGCTAAAAATGGTATATCCCATTTTTAACAATCTAAAAAAAGGCTTGCTTTAAAATACAATGCCTTAAAAAGAGAAAAAATCCTTGGGATTTGAACCTCTTTACCTTAGATTTTGAGATGAGAACTCTAACCTCTGACCTACTCAAGGCCGTAGAAAAATCGAAAAAATGCCTTGACTGCCTCGTCTGTTATTTGAAGTTTTACGATTTCTGACGCTCAACTCTGGGGCAAAGCAGATGCCCCATTAGCAAGTGCAACAGAAGCATGAGTATCTGCGACACAAATGGTGCAGCAATAAGCTGCTGAGCTGCAGCAATGTTTGCAATAAGAGTTGCAATTTAGCAACAATAGCTATTGTTGCACGAGCAATAGGGGCATTAAGTGCGGCATAATCATCTTAAAGTATTACAGAATCAATGTCGTTAGCATTGGAAAATCGGGAGGCTGCCCCCATTAGGAAAACATGGGAAAACAGAGCTTGGGCAAATAAAATTACAACATCTGCTAGGTAGAAATATAGAATAATTGGGGTAAATAAGTGTTTTACTTTTTTGTATGGAAATATTTACGAAATATATTATAATGCTTTCTTGATAATGTGGTTGCAACTCAGAGAAATATCAGCCAGTAATAAAGTTGATTAATATGTTGAGATAGACAAGGTAAAAAGGTGGATATAGTATTCCACTAAATGTTATATAAAATATTTGTAAGAAGCCCAACCCTTAGGCGTATCTATGAGGAAAGTAGTTGTATTATTTTACATAATATATAATTTTATTTTGCCTAACAACTTTTAAAGAGAAGCCCAATTTTTTGTGCCACATTTAGAAATATTAGCCGGAAATAAAGCTTAATAATTTGTATAGAACCACCAAGTAAATAAGTAATTATGTATATTATTTTAGTGAATTTTGTACTATTTTATATTCCCTGAAAATTTAAAAAAAAAAATCCCAATTTCTGTGAAACATTTATAAATAGAGGGCAAAGTCAAAGTTAAATAATATTTATAGATGCAGCGAATAAAAAATTCCTTCGTATATATGTTTCTTAATTTTTTTATGCCTAGAAAAATAACTACTGAATTTAATACAGCTTTTTTGCCTAGGGAAATATCTACTAATTTTTATACCATTTTATTTCGCTTGAAAAGTTTTGAGAACAAGCTCATTTTTTGTGCCACACTTAAGAATATTTGGGAGAATTAAAGCTAATAAATATTTATGGATGGTCCCAGTATTTTATTCTACTGAATTTAATACATTTTTATTTTGCCCAGGAAAATATCTACTGAATTTTATTTCCCCAGAAAACTTTTGAGAACAAGCCCAATTTTTGTGCCACACTTAGGAACACCATCGGGAACTGAAGAGCTGAACAAGTGCAACTGAAGCTGCAGCAGATGTTCTGTTGCCGCCGTTTGTTGACTTTTAAATATATATTTTTTGTATCTTTTTTTATATATATTTTCCCCCTTTCTTTGCCATATTTTTGTGCCTTTCTTGTGCTTTTTGGCGACTCCGCTGCAAGTTTCTGTGCAAACAATCGCACGATTGCTACTTCTTTTGCGGCGCCTCCCGCTGATGTTGCTGTTGTTCGCGGCAATGTTGCTGCTGTTGGTGTTGCTGCTGCTGATGTTGCTGCTGTTGCTGCTGTTGCCGGCGATGTTGCTGCCGTTGTTTGCCCGCTGTTTTCCCTCTAGTTATGCTTTGTTTGTAATTATGATGAAGACATCCTGTGGACGCGCGGGCGGTGCGGGCACAAATTAAACAAAAGAATAAGTGAAATCACAAAGCGCTGCAAAAGACTTCTTTGTGCTTGTATAATTTTTGTATTTGCATTTTGCCAACTAGTTAGTACAATGCCCAACCCTTCTCGTTTTTTCCCCCTCCTGACAACGCAATTCGCCGTGTGGATTCCCCGCGAAAGCGCTCTGTTTGCACCCTTTAATCATGGGTTTTTATTTTACCTCCGCGCGGAAGAGGAAATTAAGCACTAAGTACTTGAAAGCGAACATTTAGCCAAACGATTGTAATGAGATCACAAAGTTTTAAAGCACCTAATGGGGGTAGAAAAATTACAATAAACGCCTTCTGATAGTAAAGATACGTTACAATAATAGTCTAATAAATAAAAATAATCATATCAAAGCAACCTAAAGAACTAGTTGCACTTTTAAGATAGTTTTTCTTAGCCTATTGTTACTTTAAATAAGTAAGATATATTATATGACATACTGAAAATATTCTGTCAATTAAATATATAATCATATTTTAAAGCTTTGTTTAAAAGAATTAAATAAAAATATCATCCTAAAGCGACCTAAGAATTTATTTATATTTTTAGATATTATTTTTTAATAAAATAAAAATCATCTGATATAAATACTTATATTCTGAGAAATAAATGTAGGCATTTTGAGCATTTAATAACTTTTAAGACCATATTTATATTTCTAGATATTTCTAAACAAATTTCTTATAAAATAAGATAAAAATCACCTGATAATAATGATATGCTAGTAAAATATTCCAAAAAGAAAGGTGATATATTTCCAGCTTTGTAAAAATAAAAAATCTATTTAACAGCATCTTGAATAACTTATTTCTCCTTAAGGATATTTCTTCTATTTTCTATTCTCTTGAAACTTTAATGCAGAAATAATTTGATATGAATTATATGTATATAATATATGTATGTAATATTCCAACAAATAAATAAAAGATGTTTTATTGCAGTGAATCGAGAGCCGTTCGGGATTGTATATTATTTGAGTTCATTTCAGTATTTGTAGTCACCACTTAAGCAACTTTCAATGTGAAAAATCAAACAATTTACATTTAACATGGAACATTCAACATAAAACATGAAACTAACAACTAAAGACATGTTAAATGTTGTAAAAAGAACTTTAAAATATGCAATTATTAGGTAATATTTAAATTTTACAATGGCCACGTCATAGAAAATGTTAATTACATATGAATTTCTTCTGTGGGTGCTTATAATTCCCAATTGGTTCTAGCTCGAAAATGCATGACCTGGCGGCTATGGTCACCCCAAAAATCAGTTGACCGGAAGTTCCGGCGAGTGTTTGTGTGTGTGTGGTAGTGCTCTTGGACAGATCACCGGACAAGGTGGAGGTGGCACTGGACTCCAGGATGCAGTGCATCCAGGTATGAACCTTATATAAGTGTTAATTAAATATTTATAGTCGCCTTACTTAGGCAACTTTCAATGTGCAACGTTTATAAATCTGTTGTCAACATATAACGTTGAACATGTAACATACAACATTCAACATGTAACATTCAACATGTAACATTCAACATTGAACATCCAACTTAAGACATGTTGAATGTTTATGTTGTATAAATAACCTAAACATGTAATTTTTATGTAATACTTATGAATTGTACAATTGGCCACGTCATTGATAATGCTAATAACAAACTGATCTCTTCTTCTTCTAGTTCCAGCTGAAAATGGATGCTGTGGTCACTCGAAAAACCAATTGACCGAAAGATTAAGCGAAGGATTGTGTGTGTGTTGGTGCCTTTGGACAAATCACTGAATCACAGGATATATATGGAGCCTTTGCAATGATTGCTGAATAAGTACATATATGGAGGTCTCATCATTCAAGACAGCAGAGCACCGAAAACTTATTCAGGTATGTACCTTAATGAATTAAATATTTTTAGTTACCTCTTAAGTTTAGTGTCTTAAGTAAAACGCCGCCAAGTTGCTACCATGTAAATTGGCTAATTTTGGCCATGTTTTTTGATATTTTTATTTATATATATTTCTGTAAACTAATGCAAACATATCAGCGTTCACAAATTATATAGAAATGAACCAGAATGTTCTTGGGTTCTCTTTCATTTATTTATTTATATTATCATGTTATACATCCTTATCCTGTATTTATGTATAATGTAATTTAATTTGGTAAAATAAATAAATGGTTTATCTTCTAATAATGTTGTTTTATCCTAGAATTATTATATTTGCAATGCAAGTTGTACACAAATATATATATTTAATCATCTCCCTGGCGCGCAAAAAAAAAAAAAACTAAACTGCTAGCACCCACAACCATCTTCTTTATATTTTAAACAGTATATAAGTTATATATAATACATTTAGATTAGGATGGACTATTATTAGTATGTTTTAATATTAAGTATTTGGTGAGATATATCATAAGTTGTTTTAAGAACTGAGGATCTGGAAAAGTAGGAACCAGGGTGTGTAATTTTCGGCTTGCCGAAATAAGCTTCCCCCTTGTGAAATATTAAGGAATGCCATTTCCAACATTAAAAGGTTGACTTTTTTGTTATGGCTTTAGATTTTATTACCAATTATTTTGAAATTAATCAACGAGATATGACATTCCTGATTTTGACGATTAGTTTTTAGCAGCCAAAAATTTACTGAGATTTTTGTAAAAAATATATGATTCAGATTTCGTCAAAAATACTAATTTTTTGGTGGTTTTTTGTTCGTAGCTTAGCCAACAAAAAAACAAGGTCAATGTGTTATAACACACCTTCATATGACATTTATTTTTTTTATAGAAGCATAAAAATGTCACTAAAATTTTTTTCAAAAATACCATTTTTCTTTCCCGAGGTTGTCTATCATTTATGCGTAAAATTAAAACATGCATTCCTAATTTATAAAAACCTTAACTAAAAACTTAGCAATAAATATTAAATTTATATGAGAAATCCTGGGATATATTATACCTTTTTTTTAGTTGTAGTTTTAGCTTTCTTGAAAGTAAAATAAAAATAGCCTGAGAAAAATCCTTAAGTTTCAAAATCAACTGAGCAGCATGTTACGTCTGCTACCGATCCCCATCACTTTAGGGAAAATTTATTCTTTAAGAAAATGTTCTTTTCTTTTAAGAGAATTAAAAGCTCTTCAAAAAAAAGCCCAGATTTTTTTAAAGTCCAGATTTTGTCTGCTTTTTTAGTGTTTTTTTTTTATCGTAGTTTTGCCAAATCAAGACCTACAGCCAAAAGACCGACAGTTTTAAGCAGCTTACATCCTCGGCTAACAATTTCAATTACTTTTAGAGAAATTTATTTTTTGACCCATTTTTTTATTTTTTTGCAAGGGGTCGTATCATGATTTTTTGAAATTCGGATTTTAGTCAAAAATTCTCTTTTTTTTTTAGTGATTTTTCAGTCGTAGTCTGGTAGTCGTAGTTTTGATCAGTTAACGTCCTCAGCTATCAAATTCAATCATTTTGGGGAATTTTATTTTTTGACCCATTTTTTCATTTTTTTTTAAGAGGTTGTATCGTGTTTTTTTAAATTTAGATTTTAGTCAAAAATCTCCTTTTTTCAGCGGTTTTTCACTAATAGTTTGGCCAAATCAAGTCGTACAGAAAAAATACTAATTTTTGGGTGGCTTTTTGATCGTAGGTTAGGCAAATCAAGTCGTACGGTGAAGACCTACTGTTTTGAGCAGCTGGGGAGCTCTACTAACGATCCCCATCACTTAAATAAATATTTCATTTTTTAACATTTTTTTCTTTTTTTGTAAGGGGGTGCATCAGGATGTTTTGGGATTCAGATTTTTTGGAAAAATGCTCCTTTTTTAGTGGTTTTAGTGGCCAAATCAAGGCGTAGAGCGAAAAGACCGACTGTTTTGAGCAGCTGGGGAGCTCTGCTAACTTAAATAAATATTAAATTTTTTAAAATTTTTTTCATTTTTTGTAACGGGGTGCATTATACATATTCAACATGTAACATTCAACATAAAATGTCCAACTCACAACTTAAAACATATTAAATGTTTGTTCTTGAAAAAGAACCTAAAATTTTGCAATTATTAAGTAATATTTACACGCAAAATTAATCAATTTATATACAACATGTAACATTCAACAGAAAACATACAACTAACAACTCAAGACTCGTTTAATGTTTGATGTTGTAAAAATAAACTTTTATTTACGCAATTATTTAGTAATATTTACATTTTACAATTAATTTCTTCTGTGGGAGCTTATAATTCCCAATTAGTTCTAGCTCGAAAATGCATGACCTGGCGGCTATGGTCACTCCAAAAACCAGTTGACCGTAAGTTCCGGCGAGTGTTTGTGTGTGTGTGGGTGCCTTTGGCCAGATCACTGGAAATATGGAGGAGGAAATGGACTCCAGGATGCAGTGCATCGAGGTCCCGTCCAGGTACGAACCTCATTTAGGTGTTAGTTAAATATCTATAGTCGTGTTAACGTATTTTTGCTTTTTAACAGCTAGCCACTAATAAACAAAAATCTGATATTTATTTAAATAAATGCCAATAAATGATACGAAGCACTTTAAGCTTAAGAAATGCAAACATGTATCTTCCACCTCCAGGCACCTTCCAGACCTTGTTTCCCTTTTCAGATATTTAACCTTCAGCCTGGCTGCCTTCCTCCTTCAGATTATTTCCTACACTTTGCTCGCTTACCATGCGCTCTTGGCCATCGGTTAAAACTGTATTATTTGCATACTTCCCCAGCCCGGGATCCAAAGCAAATTGTGAATGCATAATGCGAGCTGATTCATCCCCTTTTGATAACGTTAACATGCCCCGTGCTCCGTGCCCCGTGCCCCGTTCCGCCGGCTCACCTGCGCTGTCAGCCAGCTCAAAGGGAAATATTTTCATTTTCCTCGCCTTTATTGGCTTTTCACCAAGTACTCGAGCGATTTTAATGGAGCTCGGAGGGAGGGGCGGTACTTGGGCCCGGGGTGTCAACACAATCAGCGCCCGCGGCACCTTCAAGTGGCTCCAATCTTGGCCCGAGTCGTGCGTGAATCATAAGTATCTTGTCCCAGTACAAGCGACTATATCCATTTACATATATACGTATGTACTTATGTACCCAGCCAGCACATATATGCAGATGGTATGCTAATAGGGCCGCCGCAAAATGGGGCGCGTTTAAAAATCAAATGCGCCCCACCGGTTTTGCATTGGCAATCCTTTTGATATATTGGCATATTTTATGCCACCTGCCCTCCTTTTTTGTGCCACAAAAGCTGGCAAGTCAAGCGGCTTATTTATGAATTAGCAATGTGATTTTTGAGTTTTATTTTCCCCGCATTTTTACGCTCACCTGGCTGGCAAGCTTATGTTTCAGATGATTTACACCCCATAAGGTTGGCCATTATGCTAATGAAGCGTCTGGGGCGACGGAGTGGAACTACAAGGCATTATGTACTTTTATGGCAATAATTTCTGCCCACAGTGCGTATGAGCGATGGGGGCAAATTTAAATAATATCCTCAGAAATTCAAGACCGAAGTCGGGGGGAATTTGCTTGACGTCAAAGAATGCTTTTAATGTATTAGTTTACTTTCTTCGTTTGTTAAGAATTTCTTTAAATATGTTTTAGCAAGAAAAAAATATTTCTTTAAAATTTTAATAAATATAAAGATGTCATTTTTGTTAGGTAAGAATCAAAAAATCTTGCAGGCCTTTTTTAAATGATTAAAATTTATTTTAAAATGTTTTAATTATATTTTTATCAGAATCAATACGGTTTTCGATATATACGATTTAAATATTTTTCGTCCTTCTTTTACTAGTAAATTATTTTGTTATGTCAGTTAAAAAATATAGTTTCCATTAATTTAAAAATTATATGCAATTTATTTATTTTACATCTTTAATACCTTTACAAAATTCTTTACTTATTTTGATACCTGTTTGCCTTTTTTTTTAGATTGTTAAGCACCTATTTATTTTTTATTTTTAGTGTATAAAAAAAAGGCTAAAAATAATTGTAAAATTCTAATAAAAATTAAAGTACTGAATAAAGATGTAGTTTTAAATGATGTGTGTTTATTCAAAACCTTTACTAAAATGTTCTACTCATTTTTAGGTATTTATGATGAGGATTTTCTGAAACAAGTATATTATATACTATTGGAAATGAAAACAGCTGACAAGGCCATCCATTGGGTGCAGCTCGAGTTGAAGTAGCTTCTCCGTTAGCTGCTCAATTTGTCGATGCTGCGTTCAAGAGTGCTCGCTGTGCTTCAAGTGGCAATTGTGCACCACCACCCACCAGCCACCACCCACCACCTGCAACTTGCACCCACCGACAGGTGGTTTAGAAGGGGGGAGTGGGATATATAAATAACGATGACGCTGGGTGGAAGAAAAATATGCACAGAACAGAAATAAATGAAACGAGAGCGTGACCCGTCGCCCCGTATAAAATATATCGTGATGTCACATTGCCACTGCAATGTCCTTGGCAGGTCACCACCCCCCTGCGCCTGCCACGCCCCCTAAGACTGAAAGGCAGACAGTGGGACATGTAATTGTAGCAGACTGTGCCAAAAACAGCGGCAACAAAGCCGTTTTCCTTACCCACCGCCCGCTTTTGGCCAACAATGGACAAGGACGAAGAATAACACACCACCCACCGCCCACCGCCACCCACTTTTGCAAAGGAAAATGGGAAAACGAAGCTGCAGCTGTCAACTGTCGCGCTTGCTTACATGCACGGGAAATTTATTAAAATTGAAGACAACCTGCACTGCAAGTCAGTTTGCCAGTTTGTCAGTTTGTCCCCGTGCCAGCCAGTCAATCCATCAGTCAGTCAGTCAGTCAGTCAGTCAGTCAGTCAGTCTGCAGATGAGTGTCTGACACGGGGGCTCAGGGGGATTAAGTGGGGTCGGGCTATCCCGGGAAATTGCAATCTGGCCAGTCAATCAGCGAGGTGAGACAAATGGGGAAAATGGGGGAAATCGCTACAATGAGGACATCTCGATAAGAGGATGCAAGAATGTGTGCAGCAAGCGAATTCGTGTTAAAGTCGGATCCCAGGGCTTGGGAACCAAGACAACTAAAGTATTTTTAGATTGTGAATTTAAATCATTACCATCCAAAAGAACCTTCAGAACTTATATGTGTGCTAGAATATTTTATGATTACCATCAGAACCCCATTTTTCGTCCTAAATATTCGGTTTCTTGGATACTATAAAAGCACTAAACGTCAGACAGAGGAATGTTATACTTCGTTGAGCTCGTCGATTAATTTCCAATCTATTGGCATTCAAAACATAGGGTTTTTTCAACTTTCACATTTTTCGAAAAAATTTATGGTGCACCCCCTTACAAAAGTCTGAAACCCATTTTTCGCCCTTAATATTCAGTTTTTTGACTGTCAAAGCGGAAGTAAACGTCAGATCTCGGAATGTCATACCTCGTTGAGCTCGTTCCTTAATTTCCAATTTAATGACATTCAAACCTGGAAATTTTTAACTTTTGAGATTTTTTGGAAAAATTTATGATGCACCCCCTTACAAAAATCTGAAACCCATTTTTCGACCTAAATATTCGGTTTTTTTACTGTCAAAACGGAACTAAACGTCAGATCTCGGAGTGTCATACCTCGTTGAGATCGTCCTTTAATTTCCAATCTATTGACATTCAAACCTAAAAGATTTTAACTTTTGAAATTTTTTGGAAAAATTTATGGTGCACCCCCTTACAAAAATCTGAAACCCATTTTTCGCCCCAAATATTCGGTTTTTTTTGGATGTTATAAAGAAATTAAACGTCAGATCGTGGAGTGTCATACCTCGTTGAGCTCGTCCTTTATTTTCCAATTTAATGACATTCAAACCTGGAAATTTTTAACTTTTGAGATTTTTTGGAAAAATGTATGGTGCACCCCCTTACAAAAATCTGAAACCCATTTTTCGCCCTATTCCTGAATGTTTAAAATGGGAATTAAAAAAAAAAAATGTGAAAATCCTATGTTTGACTATATTCAGAATTCCTTTTAAAAAATCAAGGTTTTTGCTGCTGTATCTCAATAAAAAAAGCAAAGTATCTCAAAACTTTTCAGACAAGTTTTTGGCAGCGCCAAGAAGCTTTGAAGAGAATGTTTTTCCCCGTGAAAGAAGATGATTTTTGGGTTAATGGGGCGCCAAGGAGATAGCGAGAAGGACATGGACAACAACGTGTGTTGTGGGGTGCAGCCCCAAGGATAACATCGTAATTTGTTGTGCATCGCCTAATCCTTGCGCTACTTTCGAGCCAATGTGAATTATGCGCACTTAAGTCAACTCTTTGCCGCACCCCAGGACACCGAGACAGCCCGGCACATCCTGCCCACACGGACTCTGTGTGTGCCTGTGCGAGTTTTCCACCGCTTGTATTTTTGCAACCAGCTTAAAAGATTTTATCCGGCAAAAAAAGTGTAAGGAAGAAAAGTGACTGGATGTGCGGGGTTATGGTGCTGCAATTCTCATTGCCAAGACGTTCCGAATGGCAGCTGAAAAGAAATTAAATTTCTCTCGGCGAAAAAAGCCAGGGAAATGCGGCAGAATTCCTTGGAATTCGTTGACAGGTGCCCTAACTATTATTCCTATAAAAAATGCTTGAGAGAATAATAGGGTAAGACCCCAAATCAAATGGAACCAATTTTGGCTTAAGCTAAAACCCAGACAATAATTTAACTAACCACTTAATGTCTCGCAGTGCAGTTAAGTGGTGAAGGAAGTAAATCAAATTGGATACCATACAATTATTCAGTTAACCAAAGGAACGCTTAAAGCGAGGAGTTGGGTACTTGGCTAAAGAGCTATATTTTTATAAATCCCCAAAATACACGAGTGCTAATGCAGTTGCATTTTAATAATCACAAACTATTAATGGGTTAATTTAAACCCCAGAAATAAAAAAAAAACAAATAAGTTTTTATGTACTTACTGTAAAAAATTAATGAAATGAAATATTAGAATAAATACTCCTCTTTGTAAGATTTCTAGAAAATTCATAAGAAATTCCGCATCACCAGTGTAAAAACCTCACAAAATTTTTTAATATTCGATAATAATAGTATAATATAAAGTAGTTTAAATATACCATTAGTTTCATTTATTAAAAAAATAATAGTATTTGTTTTATTAAATATAAAAGCTACAAGTAGTTCCAATAATTGCTTTTACATTTTTTCCTCAATTTCAAACATTTTTTTGCAATGATAAATTTTTTTTTTGTTTTTTTTTCAGTGTGCCAACTTGACTGCAGCGAACTAAACTAAGCTGAAGGGAATCCGCTGGCGCAGCCCAGCTGAAGCAGTTAAAGTTTCTAATTGAAATTGAAACAGAGCGACGGACAACGTACAACGGACAACGGACAGCGGACAGCGGACAGCGGACAACGCTTAACGGACAAGAAAGCTGCTAGTTCCTGGGACCTGCTGAGTTGAGGAAAGGATGCTGAGCTAAAGATGATTGCCAGGAGGCAGGACTCCTCCCCTTCTTCTCCCCCCGCCGCCATGCAAATTGATTAGCGAAAATGAAATCCCAGGCAGACCAGGGGGGCGGGCAGAAATGCAAATGCGAATCGGAGGTAGTGCAGCAGGGAAGGACTTTCTGGGAAGCTTTACGCAGCATTATCCTTTTTCTTCGTCCCCCGTCCAAGTTCTCCACGTTTTCTAGGTTGTCATTGGGTACGCAGGGTACACAGAGCCCGGCTTTATGTACGCACTCCCTGGCTCCTCGACTGGCATCTGTTCAGTTTATAAAATGTGCAGCTTAAATTAAAGGCAGCATAAATAAATATCAAACATCAGCGCTGACTAAAATAAATTGTTTCATTATTAACACTCAGCTTATAAATGGTATTTTATTTAAAACGTTTTCTGTTTAATCTGCATAGTGTTATTTTTGCTCTTTGACTCATTGGTTTTCATTTCGATCTTTCAACTGAGAGACACAAATGCATTTTAGCCAATAAATGGCACCAAACCAGTTGCATTTTCTATGTACACAAGGAAAAACATGGCCAAAAAACCAGTGAGGAGTAATCTCTGGCTAAGTTACTGCTGTTGGCGACTACGGACCATCGATATCATAAAGTTTCCGATGGAAAGTTGATTGCGGGAGATTTACGTTTGCAAAAAGAGTGCTGATAATCCCACGAGCCCCCCTTCGACCGCCACCACCACCACCTTGGAGTTGGCAAATCGTTGCATAAACTTTTGCCAGCTCCAAGGAAACTAAGTCCTTCCGCACCGAATCCCAGAGCCCAAATCCCTGTTGCAGCACCCCCACACGGCTCCTCTCCCTTTTCTATGGAATCCAATATCATGGCCTAGATAAAACTTGGACAGCTTGCGGACTCGCTTCGATTTCTAATTAAAAGCGCAGAAACTTTTGGTCCGCAACATTTTGGCCAGATGATCGCAATCGAAATTGTCGCACATTATGCAGTGGCTGTGGATGGTACAGGGTGGATTGGCTATCAAGCAACCGCAACATGGACGAAATGAAAATGTGCAGCGGAGGACAAAAGCGAAGGCCGAAAGGCAAAAAGTCGCCTGGGAGAAGTTTCCCAACTTTTGTCACATTTAATTAACATGAATCAATGGCTCATCCCGTCGAGGGGATGGGTATTATTCTCAGGTTGATGCACAGGGGCGTAGACAGGATTTTGTGAAGGGGGGCTTTGCAATTTTATTAGAGAAGGGTATTTGCGAAACACTCTTTATTTTTTTAGGGAATTTTAAAATCGTCAGTTAATGTATTTCTATTAAAAACATTATAAAAAGAAATTTAGTAAAAAAAATTGCACCTCCAATGCTACCCATTTTTATATTGAACATCTACCTAGGAAACATAATAGTTCTAAATTTTAATTTTAAATTAGAAATTAGCTTATCTTTTGTTAAAATTCTGCCCCAATTTGTGTGCCCCCCCGATGCACGCCCCTGGCATAATCGCTGGCACCGAGTTCGATGCTCAGGCACGCAAGCCAAAATTTATTGGGCACCCCAGCTCGTCTGCAATAAACTTGAAATTTTCATGCCAACGACTCATTTAACTTGAGCACTGAATTAACAATTTATGTGAGTGTTTGTATGGGCCCTGCATGCATATATGCACGGCCACATCGGATGTGGGTGTGTGAGTTTTATGACTTAACCGACACAAATTACTTAATGCCCTTCGTTCTTTATTGTTCAATTATTAAGCAAGGCCTAAAGGTATAAAAAAGTTTAACTCTCACATTAGACGGAGCCATGTGTGCGGGTGTATTTTCCCCATTCTCCCCCTTTTTTTTTTTGGGCTTAATCAGGCCGCCCGGCAATGTGAAAGTGGGGAAAGTGGCCCGATTAATGGGCAGCATTTGTTATCAATGATGCCCAAGTGAACGATAATGTTTCAACAACAGGGATGCTGCCCATCTGGGCCGATGAAAGCAGGCATCCCCGCCGCCCGACAGCAGACTCATCATCATTATCGTCCTCATTATCGTCCTTGTCAATTGCGATTATGTTGATGTTAAGGCGAACACTGGGGATAATTAGGGGGATGTTCCCCTAGATGGGGCTCAGGGACTGGTGTCCTTAACCTAACACAAGCTAACATTTATTATAGTAGTTATATATATTATTATATTATATAAAACTGTACTACCTGATATTTAATTTTATACTATTTGTGAAATAAGTTTTATATATATATATATATACTTAATTTTGTATTTTTCTCGCAGAAATATTATTTGTTTGTTAAAGTATACTCCATTCCGATTTTTTTTATAATTAAAAAGATTATTTTAAGAGCAATGCTATAAGATATAGATTTGTCCATTTAGGCTTATATTTATGTTTTTAAATTAAATCTCAAATGTATTATGTTCATTTGACTGAATTATTGTTATAGGATAAAATAATACTATAAATTTATTGATTTATTTTTTTTCATCAACATATCTAATTTTTCAATAAAGAAAAACATATAAATTTAAGTTTATAAATATAAATATATTTTCTTTTTATACTCAATATGCACTTAAGTAGAGGAGCGAATAAAATATTAAAATATTAATCTTTCCCACCTCTCTGCTTATAACTTTCTTTTCCCCGATTTCCTCCAGTGCTCTTCACTATTCGGGGATAATGTCCGACACATTAATAAATGCTCGGGTCAAACTTTGGGCCAAGACCGAGTTCCCAGAAATTAATCCGCCTCATAACGGCGAGGCTGCGCCTGATGGGGCCGTACATACAGTATGTCCTGCATCCTTTGAAGGACTTTTTGCCTGCGTTTTAGTGATTAACACACACCCACTCACAGGGCGAACACTTTAATTTACTGTTAATTAATTCGTAATGTAACCTTTTTTCGCAGTTTTTCTGCCCTTCTTGCTTTTTATTTGATTCATTTTTTATATTTGCATGGCTTTGCAAGTGTGCACGTGTCACAAAAGCCCACCTGTCCCAGCTGCTCCTCCGCTCCGGTCCTGAGCTTTTTTCCGAGACGTGGCAGGACCTCAAAGCGCCAGCTTCTAATTTGCTGCTAAATGGAAGCGAAAACGCTTTGTTTGTGCATAACGAGGCGTGCAGTGGCCCAAACAAAAGGGGGCGCATGGAAGGCGGTCGACGGCGGCGGAGGGGGATCGCCTTTGTCCCTCGTCGGCGAGTATGAAGACTGCACTCTGCCCGCATCCAGCGAAGGACAAGTCACCCCCCTGGCCACCCAAGCCGCCCTCTAAACCGGGTCAAAGGGCGTGGGGCAGGGGGCTTAAGAGGGGGCTTTGGGCGTGGTGGCAATCGAGTTGATTACCACGCGAGTGCCGAACAAAAGACAATGGGCCGCAACGAAAAAAAGGGGGGTTTTGGCAAAAAATGCGGGGAGTTACTGAAGGTCCACGTGCCAATTGCTTCATTACTTGCACATTTTCAACTCAATAACATTCGTGCCCCCCTCCACTCGCACGAAAGCAAAAAAGTAAATCCCCTTTAACAATGGCGAAACGCCAGGCGAAGGTGCCATAAAAGTGGTGTAACCAAGCTACAGGAATTTCATAGCCATAAAAAGTAGAGATTGCGAAGGAGCTTTATTAACTTTTATACTTACACTTAACAAGATAAAAATAAGAACTGCCACAGTTTTCAAATCACTTAAAAAGGCGTCTAAAAGTATGCAATAATTTGTTGGACTCAGAAGATCTGTTTTCGTAATTAAGACACCTTTAAAGTGATTTCAAAATCTGGTTATTTGTAGTTGAACTTTGTAAATCTGTATACCTAATTTGACAGGATAAAAGTGTAAAATCAGTACAGTTTCTAAAACTATAAACCTTTAAATTATAAAGTTATCTAAAAGTATGCAAAATAAATAGTTTGACATTTTGGACACCGTTATAGGTGATTTCCAATTTCTTTCCTCATTCGTAAAATATTTTACTCAGTTTGACAAGATATAAATAAAGAAATACTACGGGTTTTGAAAACAGCCGAAAAGCATGCAATGAAATCACTTATTGACCTAATTATTTCAACTTACAATCTTGAAATTTGATGTTGCTTACTTTTAGGCGCCGTTATATGAGATTTTCATTGGTAACATAATACAAATGTTTCATATAACCAAGTCTACTGAAACGCTAATTAATATCCTTTGTGGCTCATGGCATACACCTCCCGCTTCGCAGAAACAATCATTGTTATGCGGAATGCCACGTATTCCACGCTTATCTCATTGGATGCCAAAGTGCAAATGTGTGTATTGTTTATCCTCGTTAACCTGTGTCCTGGTCACACACACACGCAAACACAACACACAGCCGTATCTGATATCTATGGGGGATCCATTGCGGCGGACAAACATTTGCGTAACCCCCGCGTTTCGCCGAGTTTCAGCGAGCTTCAGCGATCTCCCCCAACTTCCCCATCGCCGATGCCCACCCTTCTGACCTGGTCTAACAATTTCTTAATTACGTTTGTCAACATTCGAGGATTGCACAACCGACCACAGAGCAGCGCAAACATTGCCGCACCACCGATATCGATGCATTCCGACTGCCAATGTGCAATTCGCAATGCCATTTGCCATTTGGCATTTGGCATTCCGCATTGGTCTGTATTTCTAATCGGGTTAATCACTCGGCGGCCGAGAGACCCACAAAATGCCACGGACCAAGAAATAATTAATTTATATCAAGTCGATTGGCCTTCGGTCGGAAATGAAGTTGACCGGGCTTACTTATTTATTCAGGGGTAATAAATATAAGATCGGGATATCTCAGAGATAAGCGGAGCTGAACTTAAAATGTAGGTTCTTATGTATGATTTTCGGAACGCTAAATTAATAGGTTATAAGGTGACCCAAAAATATAAGGTAATCTTTTTATAAATTCGATTTTAAAGTGTTTCCATTTACTAGGCAGCATTATTATAAATAGATATTCTTAAAATATACCATATTAATTTTTAAAAATATATATCATAATATTACTCAATATTTTTTTCCAACGTTGAGATATGAAGAAAACTCCCCTCTTAAGTACTCTCTTAGCTAAAAAGGTGACCCAAAAACGTAACTCTATCTTTAAAATTCCGATTTTAAAATTTTAAATTATTGATTTGCTACAACTGTTGGTACTTTAAAATTTGTTTTTCATTTTGAAAATATTTTTCACTAACTACCAATGGTTTGGTACAGATGGTTTGGTGACCCAAACTACGCTCTTAAGATTTTCAGAGTCACTACCATTCTTCATAAATTGGCCCTGGCATGTATGCACTTACGCATTTAGAAAATCAAGTGAGAGATTCGCAGGAACACAGCTCGCAGATTGGCCTAAACGATGTGTCAACATATCTCAACTATCTGACGCATTTCCCCATTTTGCATTCCGTCGCAAAGTTTGTCCTCGCTTTGAAGCTCTGAGGCTGCCGGCAATCAGCTGATGAAGCTGAATGCAAACACTTTTCAACTTTTCAATAGTCGGGGGGTGAGTCGGGGCGAAGATAACGCAATTATTCCAAAGTTCCCATGCCAAAGAACCAGTGGAAAAGCCAACCCAAACACACGCACACTTTGAGTTTTATGTGGAAAACTCTGTCCCAGTACGTTGCTAATTTCATAAATTAAGCAAAATTAACACGTCATCGTAAGGCATTCTTTTTTTGGTTTTCATTTCACATATTCGGTGAATATTAAAATTCAACGAGGCCAGAGTGCTCATTCATATTTTCACTCGGGCTGTGTGGAAAAAAACGACAACGCACTGCCATGGCAATCAAGTTTAACCAGAAATTCCCACTTAAGCCTTCAGCTTCAGGAAAAATGGGGTTTTTTCGGCCTGGCAGCTGCCTCCCCCTCTGTTTTTCGTATTTCTCTGTTACTTTTACCTCTGTGCCTCGGTTGACCTGGTTGCCCATTGTCCTTGCTCGGGGGATATATATACGTGTATGTCAACTATTTGATGGTCCATCTGTTTATCCGACTGTCTATCTGTCATTCTGTTTGTCTATTTGTCTGTTTGTCCGTTGGGCGCCAACTTTGTTAATGTTCTGCTGGCTTGTCTACAGGGCTTAGTGGATCCATTTCATTTCTCCGGCTCTGGATTGTGAGCTTAAAGCAGCGTTAGTCAGCAAAAAGGCCAATTAAATGGGTCCAGTTTTGAAATTGCAAAAAAAACGCATTCATTCCAAAGCAATTACTTATGTATAGTGCTTGGCTCATACATATATGATACCACGTAAGTAGGAGAACAACAAATGTATGTCGGCACAAATAAGCAGTATCTAAAAATGGGAAAACTTTAGGCATTGAAATAAGCTAGTTACATTCGTTTAAGTTACAAAGTTTAAAGTTAGGTTAAGTTTAATTGCTAGTGTGACCAGCCTCCTGGAAAAGAAAATATATTTTAGTGTCATATTTATTTGTCTCTCTCCAAGTAGAATCAATGAGTCAAACAATAAACAACATAATTAATAAAAAAGACAACCTTTTATATAAAAATGTGCAATATTTTACATAATCTTTAATATACTACTGACTTTTTAAGGAATTTCTCTCCTTGCAACTCATGAAATTATGGCTTTCACTGCATTTTTGATTGACTTCAAGGCTGGCCAATTGGAGCTCCCAATCAGCGAGGCTCTCGGTGGAATGTTACCAAGGCTTTGGAATGGCTGAGTGTTCAAGGTTTGACATGCAAGGCTGTGCGGTCACTCAGTGGTTCATTTTTACCGCATTCCAATGCGATATCCGTTTCCGTTTCCGTTCTCACCATTTCCCCAGCCCATTTTTTATATTTTTCCGTTTTTTTCCAGCGGGTGCGAAGTAATTGGCTGCGAAAATGCTGCCATAAATCAAACCGATAATTATGTGGGCGACTGCGCAACTTTTTCGCACCAAGTCGAACCATCATCGAAAATAGCCGAGGAGCAAAATGGGAAAAAAGTGAAGCCAGGCTCATTTTGATTGCCGTTCATAAATTATGATTTGATGTGCGAAATAGTTGGGCGCCAAAAAGGCCGGACCTTCGGTGGGTGGTTGGTAGGTAAATGCAGCTCAAGGTCGTGGGGTTTTGTTCAATTTTTTTATTGTATTTTCCCCACCATTTTTTTTGCCATCTCTCTTTGGCGCTTCTTTTTGTGTCTGCTGGGCGGCCTTCGCTGGTCGTCCTTGAGTGGGTGGTGCCGGGGGTGGCATGCGATTCCAGCGCGGAGAAAGTGAAATCGGAACAGGAGATGGTGGTTTGGGGGATCTGAGGGGCTCACAGGAACTCCATGCCCCATTTTGTGGCCGTGGCATGATTAATTGCTCATTGTTGCGGCGGCCACATCGTAAATTGCTTTCACGTCTCGTGAATCTCGTGTCGGGCGCACGTGAATGCCATGAATAAGAGCGGAATGAAACGGAATGGAATCGGCCTAAAGCGTTGTCAAACGGCTAGGGATACACTGGGAAAAAAGTGAAAAAATCCAAAATCCATAGCTTCTTCAGCATAAACAAAAATTGTACCCAATTTATTATTTAATCAAGATGAAATCTTCTTGATTTAAGAGTCTTCTTTGATCTCAATACAGAATTGAGAACAATTTCCTCCCCGTTTTAGGATCGTTTCATCTCGAAACAACACAACTAGGGAGTCCTTTCCTTTGAATTTCAAGATCGCTTTATCTGAAGAAGATTTCATTCTTCTCTATTTCAAGAACTCTTAATCTCGAAAAGTAAGCTTGGAGGAGTTTCGTTTGAATTTCAAGAACGTTTGTTCTTGAATAAGTGAGAAGACCATTTTCCGAAATTAGTTTATTAAACCTTAGCTTTATTCCTTTCATTATTTCCAAATTTTTGGTGGCATCTTAACTACGTATTTAAAGATTTTATATTGAAGGCACTTATCTTTTTGAATTTTTTTTTAAGACAACTTCTAAAGTTTTTTTCCAGTGTGCTAAGCCCGAATTTTTCAGCTCATCTCATGTCATCCTGGCTAACGTTTAAGGCGTTCCGCATTGTTTATCTTCCTGCCCCGTAGCTTTTTCCCCCGCCCGACTAGTGTTACATTATTAATGCATCTGCATGAAGCTTCCTCAAGCCTTCGTATGTAAATTAGGGCCCAGGCCAGAGCTTTCCCCTTCCGCCTTCCCATTTTCTCCCGCATTTTCCGGTGCCAAGACGTGCTTCCCCCCCAAAAAAAAAACAGGAAAAAATAAAGGCCCAACAAGATGGGGAAACCAAAGCAAGAGCAATTCGTGTCTGTTACTCTTGAAGTGATAAATGATTGAGGGAATATTCGGATATATCGCAGGGCCAAGTGGGTGGCATTTAGCATGTGCAAAATGTATTGTTGGCCGTGCCAAATCATCGTTTTACAACTACTTTGATTTTGCTACTGCTCTTATTGCAGCAAAGTAACTCTTTTTTATGTTCGCATTATATCATATGATTTAATCTCTCGGCAGACTCGTTAAAAATTCCTCTTTGCCTTTGAGCAGATTAACGAGAATAATCGCAGAACGTGTTCATTTGCCAGCATCATTAGTTCTTGAAAATAAATGTGAAATGCAAAGTAAAGTGTTGCCATAGCCATTTCTTCTGGCACTTGCAACCTCCTTTAGCCTCCTCCCAAAAATATAAATAAACCCTAAAAAAGAGCCTAAATTGAGTCAAGAAATCGACTTTATAAAGTGGGGTTCTAATAGTTAACTTAAATAAAGTTGATAGATTGCCTAATAATCGTAATACCAGATCATTTGATTGATCCTATATCATGCCGATTTTATGTTGTTGAAAACTTGCTCTTAATGCGAGTACTATCAAAGTTAATCCCTCCAAGTTTGCTACAAATCGGATTATACCGTAGGACCGGGGTATTCGAGGCCAAAGTTTCTTTCTTATAGAGTTTGGCGCCGCTGTAACTGCGGTTGCCTTTGCTGTGGGTATTTTCACTCGCCGCGCTTTTTTTTCCAACCTAGCAATAGCAATCACGATAATAAGCATAAATAAAAAGGGCAACAAAAAAATTACACAGCCATAAAAAAGGGCAAATGGCATAAAAGCGTGGGGAGGGTCTCGAACTCCGACCACTCCATTACCATCCGTCTTTGCGGGCCCAGTGGAGAGGGCCGAATAACCAGGACCAGACCGAGCCCAACCCATCCCGAACCCAGGCCCAGGCACAGGCCCAGGCCCAAGCCCAGCAAACAAACAAACAAACGTCGAGAATGAGAACACAAACAAGTTTTGTAGTGGGTTGCAACCGCTGAACAACCTCGTAAAAACTTATTTAATTTGTGATTTATATGAATAAAATTGTGTAGTAAATTCCCTGAAATTATTCATTTCGCAGCGCTTACGGGCGGGTGGACAGTTCGAAACAGGACAACCCAACCAAAAGAAAAAGGAAAGGTGCACTGAAAAAAATTGGGGTTTTTCAGAATTAATTACTGCATTTTATTCAAAGGGCAAAGGCACTAAATTCTAAAACCCAACATAACGAATGCGAAGATAATATAAAATATATACATCTTACTATAAACTATAAACAATATTTAATTCAAGATTTTTAGTGTAAATGGTGCGATCGTCACTAGATCCTTACCTTCTGAAGATGTGTTTAGAGCTCCAAAAATTCAAGGCAAATGTAAAGCAATAAAAAAATATTGTAAACTATATAAATTGCTTATCAGAAATAATAATAATTATTATTTAATTTTAGATTTAGGGTGTTAATGGTTCGATCGCCACTAGATTTTTAAATCCTTAAAATGTGTTTTCTTTGACTAATAAAAATTGGAGCACGATTTTGAAACATTGCTTACTAAGTCTTAAAATTGTTTTATAAAATCAAGGCGAAATTTTAAGAAACAATTAAGTAACACTTGGGTACTTTTTATCATAAATTATAAAAAAAATCTGAACTGACTGAAGATGCGATCGTCACTAATTTATTTTGCGTTATGAGGGGAGTTTTTCTTCGATTTCTAAAAGCAGAGCATATTTCTTTTTCTTTGCTAAGTAAGTCTTGTATTTTTTTTTCTGCAAGGGACAAAATAATTTAATTAAATTTTTTTAATAAGTTTTGGGGTTACAGAAATTTTAGAAAATATTAAGAGGACACGTTCCATCTCCCATAAAATTGACTTTTAACTTGAAATCTATCAAGGGAATATTGACATTTAGAATTGATTTCATATTTACTTATAATATTTATATTTATATATTTTTTGTTTATTTTTTTATAAAAATATAACTTTTTTTATTTCCCTGTGCAATTGGCAAGCTAAGATGGGGTCGAAAGGATAAACTGAGTTGTGCCCAGGCCAAAACAAGAACGCTGCCAAAACCAACTGCCGAGGAGACGGCGACAACAGCAACATCAAGTGTGGCAGCGGCAGCAACATCAACGACAACAGCAACATACAAAATTAAAAGAAAAGTTTTTGCTGGCTAACCAAAGAGTTTCACATTTTTGATTTACTCTCGAGCAGCAGAATCGCAACTTTTGCGCATATAAATTTGGGCCAAGCGATGGTCAGGCCACTCGCCTCCGCCTCCTTGCCCCACCGAAAGAACTGCGCCTTCCCCCCGAAAAGCAGATCCTAAATTATTTTGGCCCCCACTCCGGGGAAACTTGTGAGTTTCGCTTTGTTCAAATGATTTTCGATTCCCAACTAACCGCAATTTAGTCTGGAAATATCCGAGCTGACCCCAATCGGAGCGGTGGACTGCGGGGCTGCGTCTCATGAATTAAGCAGTTCCAGATCTCCGGATGGCCGGTTCCCAAGCCGACATTGGGCATAGCTCCTGACATTTATAACCATCGATTGCCCTGCCATATTTTCGCAATTTATTAGCATTTATGAATTTATTTCGGGGGTGCTGGCCGGGTCTCACTCACACAGAAGTTTGTGGCATAATTTAATGTACATTAAGTTGCTGTACTGCCAAGTCCATGGCTGCGGGCATTTTGCTTGGCTGGTTTTTGGTTTTAGATTTAAATTTAAGTGCCAGGGCCTCCAAGTAGTTGAGGGGGGGAAGGCGAAAGTGCGTAGATTGTCGTTTAATTGAAGATGAATCGCTTGAATTTGGGGGAAAGTAATTGGGAACAGGAGTAGAAGTTTAAAGGTAATTAACCGAGCAATTTGCGAGTTTTCCATCCACCCTTATTACCTATGTTTTAATTGGAAATGCAAAGTTGATTGGCTGTGTACTTTTCCAAAGACAAATTTGGATTTATGAAAATATCACTTATGCCCAAACAGTAAACAAGGATCTTAGGAAAATCTGATGAAAATATTCAAGAACATTTGTTCTTAAAAACAAAATGGTGAGCAGAGAAAAGTTTTAGAGGGGTTTTTAAACAACTTTTTGATAAGTACACTCTATTGACTGTACTTATATTTTAGCTCGTTATGGTCAATTCGACTAAAAATCTTTGCAAACTAAAAATTTCAAGAACATTTTCATCTCAAATTTGAATGTCAGAACTAATTCTGTGTAGCAAGTTTTTATTTAAAGTGTCAAATTCATATATTCTTAATAACATTATTAACTTACTTTAAAAAGAAAAAGGATTTTGGAAATATCTCATCTTTTGGTATATTAAGTATGATAGTGTGTTTCTCAAATTAAGAACTTTTTTAGAGAGTACACTGTACTTACGGCTCTAGCATCGCAGCGCATTCCTAGGCCAATTACCAGGCAGAGTGCCACAAAGGACACCAGGCAGCGGGGTCGCAGCATTTTCGATCTCTCTTCGAATGTCCTTTGAGAAGGATAACCAACTTTCTGTATGTCTCGGTCTGTATTTTATTATTTTTTTGAGTGTTCTCAATATTTGGCGCTCACTATAAAAAAAATCGGAAACAATGAGGTTGACGGTTCTTCATTAACGCATCGGCACGGAGTTGGCGAAAGGATTGCTGTCTATTATTTGGTTGAGGTCCTTTAAGCCCATTCTGCCCCGCCCCCCTCGATCTCTCTGCCCCCTCTGCCCGTGGCCCGCCCACTTTTAATATTTTTGGTCTGTCCACGCAACAATAACAAGGAATGAAAAAACATTTTGCCGGCGCCGCGGCGACTTGTTTACTTTCACTACCACAAGGACTCTCGCACGCACACACACGCAGGCTCACACACACACACAAGCTCGCAGGATATGCCAGAGAGAGAGGCAGAGGGCAGGAGAGATAGAAAGGACCTCTCCCTGTGGGAGCCCCAGAATCACAACGAACCGAACGCGCGCGCGGCACGAATTGTTCTGGCGCCTCGACGGCGAAACAGGTCCTTTTTAACGTCCTGCCGCGGCGAAGGCGGTGGCGAAAGCTCTGCGGCGAATTCGGCTCCCTGCCGAGCGAATCCGAGACGGGGCGAAGCGAATGAAGTTTATAAAACGTACGTGACTGTGGCTCGCTTCCAGCATGAAGTGTGTGCTAAGCTTTGCTCCTAGTACAAGCCACCCAGGCCCCTCCCCCTTTCTCCTTTCTCCTTTCTCCCCCCTCTTTTTTCCTCCACTTCCGCACTCCCGGCCCCCGCCCCAGCCCCTTTCGCCCGTGCATTTGGCACAAAATGCTCAAGGACACTTGCCTAAAACTCGCACCAGAGCCAAAACCAACTTGTACACCTGGAGAAAGTCTGGGGGATTCTAATAAAATTAATTCAATAGCTTTCAAAACGTTCTTTTTTTAATTAAGCGGAATATTTTTAAATTGGATTTTGGCACTAGACCCAAAACTAAGTTGTACACCTGGATAAAGTTTGAGGGATTCTAATAAAATCTTTCAGAACTTTATATTTTTGAAATCAAATAATGGTAAGTTTTAAGCTCAGATCTAAAGTCAACACTTAAGTTCTTTACTACTTTCTGTCGTAGACCGAAAAATACAATTTTTGGACTTAATTTTTTTTCATTTATGTTTAATTTTTAGAAAATGTTTAGAAAAATATATCTATCTATGAAAGTATAGCATAACATATAAAAACTGTTTCTTGTTTTGCTTTGCTGCGAAATATCAGGAATGGGACAACACCACCCTTTTTTAACGTGTTTGTTGAATTAAAATAAAAAAAACCGTTATTCATTTATTTTTATTTTTTATTATTTTTTAGGTTTTTAGGATTGTATTGATTTTTTCTAAAATTCAAGAAGGGTTTAAAAAAATAAAAAACCCCAAGTTTTTGATAAAAAAAAAATGAGAAATGAAAAAGTTTTCAGGTTTAAATTGAAGTGTACTAACATTTAACAGTAAATATGAAATATTACTAAATTAAATAAAGTAATACCCACAGTAAAGTAAAACAATTATAAACACTAATTTCTCTTTGTAATATTTTTATAATAATTAATAAATATATAACATCTTCTATCACAAGGCAGACTTAACAAATTGCACACCTTACACACCTGTTTCTCTCGGTGTACGGCCTCCTCCGCCCATGTCACCATCTAAAAATGACGACGGGGGGCAGGACAAGGACTCTCCAGCTTAATGCTTTCATTGTGCAGCATTTCTTTATTTTTAGTTGATTTGTTTGGACATTTTCGGTTAGTTGTCCGCCTGCGTCTAACCTTGCCACCTACGCCAGCCCACCCAGCACTCACCGCCCACTGAGCACCGCCCACCTGCACTCCAATTAGAATTGGTTGTGTTTTCCGAGGTGGACAATGGCTGCCACTTGAACTTCGCGCGCTCGATTTCACTCCCATAAGTTTCAGAGGCATAATCCCTGGCCAAGCCCGTTTCCGTGCCGCCGCCACTTGCTCGCCCACATCCTCGTGCTCGCCCAGCTCCGTGTGATGTCCCTGTCGATGTCGCTTGTGTAGCTTCCGTAGTTTACGGATTACACTCGTCCGGCCACACCCCGCCGGCTTAGTACCCCTTTTGGGGGGCGGGCGTATCCATATCCATATGGCCGCATCCCTCATCGATGGCCATGCAAATCGGGGAAGGGCAGCCCGCACTCGAAGTGGCTTCCTCCTGCTGCTCCTCCATGGACACTACACATTTATTTGCTTAGCCCGGAGTCCTGTGTCCTTGCTGCTCCTCTCCTGCGGCTATTGTGGTGCCGCCGCCACCGTAGATGTTGTGTTGTATTCGGATCCAAGGTTCTTAAGCCGCCCTAATACCTTTCCTAATGGCTCCGATGCTCTCCATTAGCGCCACTGGACGCCACTTAATGCCACACGTAGTCCGAATGGAAATGCGAACCGCTCGACGGGATTAGAGTGGGGCAGTCCCAAGGAGTAGGAGTAGGATGGGGAGGAGGAGGAGGAGGAGTGCCCTCCCCGCGGGCACGGGCTGAATGGTTAATCAATGCAAAACATCGCATTCCACAGACATCATCAGCACAATGGACCCGTTAAGCATTACACAATGCCGACCATTATGCGTGGGCGCAGGGAAATAGTGCGACTCGCAAATATGGGTCTATTCTCAGGTACTGGGAACAAATATATACTATATAGTTAATTTATTATTGTTCCTACTCTTTGCCATTTATTAAAAAAATGTTAGAAAAAAGATACACTATTTTCTTGATTTATTTTTATTCCTACTCCTGGCTTTTTATTAAAAAAATATTACAAAAAACATACACTATTTTCATAATTTATTATTGTTCGTAATCTTAGCTTTTTTTTGGGAAAAAAATATTCAAAAAAATATTTACTATTTTGTTGATATATTATTGTTCCCACTCTTAGTTTTTATTGAAATAATATAAATAATATTTAACCTATTGATAGTAAAACACAATTTTCTTACAATTACTAGCACTGCTTATCCTTTGTAATATATACTAAGTGTAAGGTGTATTTGTTTTTAAAATACAAAATATTTAATATTAATTAAATATAAATACATTTCATTCCCCTCAAAGTAATCCTTAAATCCACGTTTTTCCCAAACCTCGAAACCTCTTAAAAATCTTTAGAACATTTAGTTTTATATCTAAACTACTGTTAGTGTTTCTAGTAATTTACAAATATAAATTATTACTTAATTTTGATTTATGTATGTAAAATAGCTACAAATCATTTCAGGCTTTGTTTTACTTGATCATTAGAGTAAGTAAATTAGGCTTCCGAATAATATTTTATTTATTAAAATAAATTGTCTAATAATAACCCACATTTAGGTGTAAATTAAGTTTTCATTTTTTTTATGTTGCTTATTTGTACTCCAATAAATTAATAAATCTTACAAATAATGTTTATTTTTAGTTCTTAATTTTATTACGTTCTGTAACGTAAGTGTAGATATTTAAAAAGTGTAAAATATTTAAAAATAAAAAGGAATATTTCTCAATAATTATTGTAGTTCTAAATTTCAAAAATGATTTTTTTGGATTGAAGAAAATATAAACCATTGCCCTTGCTCCAGTGTGCGCTTTACGATCCACAAAACCCGGACCTATCTCAACAGTAGAGCGATCCACTCGCCCGAGCTTGGGATCCACATCCGAAATGCCATCCACACACCCTCACCATCTGATTGCAAAAGCACCCGATCTCGCCCAGCTGACGATCAGTTGGTCGCAGAGTCTCCACGTGTTTGGAATGCTGATCGTTGAGATCCGTAAACATTAGGTATCTACAAGATCTACAGATAGTGAGGATGGAAACCCCCGAGCCCAGTGACATTGAGGTGCGCCAGGTGACCGCCGCGGAGGCGGGCGACATGATGGCCTTCCTGCTGGTCCACTACTACCGCGAGGAGCCCCTCACGGCGGGCACCAGTCCGCCGGAGCCGGAGGCGGCGGACCGGGAGTTCCTGCTGTCCAACGTGCCCCTCGGCACCTGCTTCATGGCGCTCCGCGATGGCCGGATAGTGGGCGCCGTGGTGGCGGGACCCAAGGATGCCCACGAGCCGGAGCACATGGCCGAGGAGGCCAGGAAGCATGCCGGCGGCAAGTGGGGCCGTATTCTGCACCTGCTCAGCGCCGTGGAGTCCGCCTCCGATGTCTGCCGGCGCTTCAATGTGCCCAGCAGCCTGCATGTCCACGCCCTGGGCGTGGATCCCGAGCAGCGGGGTCGCCGCCTGGGCGCCCGCCTCATGACCGCCGTCGCCCAGCGGGCCGGGGAGCTGGGCCACCGCCTCGTCTCCGTCGACTGCACCAGCGTCTTCTCCGCCCGCCTCGTCCAGCAGCTGGGCTACCAGCTGGTCAACACCCTGCGCTACGAGGACCACCTGGACGCCAGTGGCCAGCAGGTCATCCGGCCACCGCCGCCGCACGAAAGTGTCCAGACCTTCGTGCTGCAGCTCTAGGAAAAAGTAACCTCCGTTGCCAGGCAACCTTATCACCTTATCATCGTTTCGCCGTTGAATCATAACACACCCCAAAACCCCAAAACGGTTATCAATTCCTTATCGCCCTTAAAACAGCCCTTAAAATGTGACAATCCTTGTAGCTTTTGTGTAGCGATACTAAGAATTTTTATTGGTTTTTATTTGTCTTTTAAATTCTTTCACCATTAGTCTTAAGCTAACTTATTTCACTGCCCACAGAATTTAACAAATAACCTTGAAGTGAACAAGGGTTTTTTAAATAAAAACTGTGTATGCCAGAAGTACATTTAAATTTTTATTATGTTTAAGAAAGGAATAATTAATAGTTTTAAATTTGGTATTCCAAATACAAAAAAAAATCCATGTATGTTTTCTTAAGAATTTCGTAGTTAGTAATCAATTCCAACGTTTTATAATATTGTTTGTCAGAGGCCTTTTTGATTTGTACTTATAGAGTAATTTATTAATGTATTCCTTTTCAATTGGTTATTTTCAGTGCTGTTTACAATGATTAGTTGCCACAGCGTTTAAACATATAAACATTTTCTTTAATTCAAATAATACAAAATACAGGAATTTTCAATCAGAGTTCTATTAATATTAATGAAATATTTAAAAAATAAACATATTTATTTATGCCTTTTAAATTAGGTATTTTTCAAGTCATTTACAATAGTTATTTCCTATAGCATTTAAGTATTTTGTAGTGATTAAAAGTGTTCTAAATTAAATTTTTATGGAAAACAATAATTGTTTACCAAAAATCTATTCATTTTTTAAAATTTTATTTTAGCTTTTTTACTTTTTTATTATTTTCTTACAATTAGGTATTTGTAAAGTAATTTTTAATAATTATTTCTCAAAGCATTTAAACGTTATTACATACAGTTATGGTTTATCACAGGTTTTTTCTTACTTAAGTAATATTTTTTTAACAATGTAATACGATTTTTCTTTAATTTAAACGTTTTTTAATATTTAAACTGTTTATTAAAACGAAATTTTTTTAAATTTTAATTATATACTTAATTGTTAACCAAAAATCTATTCATATTTTATAATTTATTTTTACCTTTTTTTATTTTTTTTATTCCCTTACAATTAGGTATTTGTGAAGTAATTTTTAATAATTATTTTTCAAAGCATTTAAACGTTATTAAATACAGTTATTGTTTGTCAGAGGTTGTTTCTTACTTAAGTAATTTTTTTGAACAATTTAAACGTTGTGTAATATTTAAACTGTTTATCAAAACGTAAAAATACCTTTGAAATTTTAATAATATACTAGTTGTTCCTATAATTTACTTTTTCAGTAAATAAATTAATAGTACACTTTATAACAGCTGTTAAATTTTCTGCAGTGTAAGTATTAATCCACATATTGCCTGCGCCCCAGTGTCTTGAGACTAATTAGTGATGTTAACTGAAAATTCAATTGTTGTTATGCACCACTTGTGCGGTCCTCGGGATGGAGTTGGGTGGGTAAGCATGCGGATGGTTGCCATGACAACTTTTGGGCTCCGAGCACCTCTCCACATGCCAGGTGCCGAGCGGCGGCTCCTCAGCTCTGGATTACGGCGAATAAATGCCTAATTAATAATCACTAATGAGGAGCCGCAATCCCGAAGTACCTGGGCAAATTAAGCTGCAAAGTTGCTCGATTGCTTTGTGATTTAATTGCAAAAGTAATTTGACATGCTTGCGTGTGGCAGAACCTAATATAAATATAATTATGGTTTAAGAAATGGAATTTTAAATATCCTTAGAGATTAAATGAAAGCCTTCTCGTTTATAAACGAAATCCGTTTCATAAAAATAAACCATTTAAAATGAATGAAAATTCAGTTAATCATTTCTAATATACCTGAAAATAAGTGTAAGAAGTCCGGCAAGGGTTTCGTTTTCATCCGAGGCTCTGGACAAATTGCCAGTCGGTGCTCTGGGATATTATGTAATAAGTGTCGGTCCTTGGCGCGTGACTGGCTGGCCAAATAGTTGGTCGATCCGTGCGATTTCGTATGGGGCACGTGCGGGACCAAATCTCTATCTGCAACTGTAGCCAGGTCCTACACAGGGAATACATTTTATGGAAGATTTAAACAATATATTAGTTAATTAGGCCGACGAAATAGTGCTCTAACTATAATGAAATACATGTAACTTACCAGTTTATGGTAGATTTACTATAAAATAGTTACCAAAACAACAGCTCTTGACCTTTTCTTACAGTAATTTAACTATTTCTATTGATTAATTCTATGCACAAATTGTTTTACCATTTTAAGGTAGTTTTACTGTGTTAGATTGTAAACAAAGCGACATTAAAATAAATGACGCTGCTTTTAATATTGGTTTACCCCTTTTTCAAGTAATTTAACTATACTACGTATTGGTTAAGTTTACTATTGCATGGAAATTTTACTATTATATAGTAACCACATTAGTTTTAGACCTGTAAAAAAAGAAGTAAATTAACAATTCTTATTGTTTAATTTTTGGAAGTTTTACTATTAAGGAGTACAGTTCACTAATTTTACCAGAGTTTGAACTTTCTTACACTAACTATCCGTATCAACCATTTTTTTTACCATAAAGTATAACAAAATCACTGCTTTTAATAGATTTAGCGTTTTTTTTTACTATTTCTTATAACAAAATCAATGTTTTTAATATTTTACAACTTACTTATGGTAGTTTTACTAATACTTAGTTGTTAACCTTTTTTATTTACCATTATTTATGCTGAAATCTATGCTTTTACTTTTACTTATAACAAAATCACTGCTTTCACTAGTTGCTAACCCTTTGTTACAGTCAAGTAATCAACCTAATTGGTCAATTCAAGCCATAACATTTTTTCAGTGTATTTAAGAACAATGCCTCACCCCTGCGACCGCTTTGCCGACCAGTTGCAACCGCAGTAGGCCCTTTTGGGTGGTTTTTGGAGGGTGGTTCTTTGGTGGGTGGCTGGTGGGTTGGATGGCTGGTGGCTGGTGGGTTAGCGGCTAGGTAACCGACAATTATTCATTGCGCATACGACGCGTTGGACGCGCTAATTAGACACTGCAGCCGCTGCAGCTGTCGATAATGAAGCCGCTTCTGCTCGCAGCTCGCAGCTCGCCGCCGCGCAGCAGCTGCATGTATGATTACGCCGCTGCCACGCCCACTGGCCGAGGGGCACGTCCGCCCCGGCCGCCCCCGAGAAAGGAGGGGGCGTGGCCGGGCCAGGCTGTTTAAGCTGTGAAGCACGTCCCTTTTGAGCCGGGGCCATCTGACGTGGCATGCATTTTGCTTAACTCCACTCGACGGCCCGCCCGCCTTAACCCCTCGCTGGCCCGCCCCTTAGCCCACCGGCGGCGATGCTAAATGGCCGCGTGCAAACTTTGCTGCCGGCCAAGAGCTGACTGGCCAAGGAGCCAGTAACAAGTAGCAAAAGTGCGGCAGCACAAGTTTCTCCTTTCTCCCCCTCAGCAAGGAAAAAGCGCAAAAAAGGCGCAACAAAAAGTGCAGAGAAAGGCGAAGAAAAAGGACATGGAGAAGTTTCGCTGGCAAAGAATCAGCAGCCTGATTGCGGCATCGGATCAAAGGAGCGGGCTCCGTAATGGGATTCTGGATGACATCAGCCCGAAACTGGAGCATCGCATCGACAACTTTTCAGGCCCAAATAATGGTGCTTGAATAACAAAAACAAACTTCGGGAAATCGCTTCACAAATTGAAGATATTTTGGTTAAAAGAAGTAATAAATATCTTTAAAAATTCTTACTGTCTTCTAGTTTAATAAAATAAGTGAATCTAAAATAACTTACTCTTAATAGTAATATTTGAATTTGCGGCACTTGAATAATTATTAATCTTGAAAATAATAAAAAAGTGAGGGGTGTTTATAAATAATTTAATTAATTAATAATAATTAATAATATTAATAATAGCAGAAATTAAAAGACAATAAACATTTTTTTTTAAATATAAAAATTTGAATATAAAAATAGAAACTATAAAATTAATCAAATTAAAACTATTCGCATATAAAAAATATATATTATTTTTTTTAAGATTTGTGGAATTCTTCTGTAAAATTAATATAAACTAAATATTTAAAAAAAGGTTCATCCAAAAATTTTAAATATTTTAATGATTATAAATATGATAATGATTGAAAAATAATTTATATTCATAATAATAATAAATAAAAATGATTAAAATTGAAAAATATGGTTCTGTAAAATTAATATTAAGAAAATATTTTAGTAAAAGAAAAAAATATATCAGTTTCAGTCCCATTGAGATATTTTGATAATAATGAATATATTTACATTTTAAATAGGCAAAATCTAGTGTTTTATCATAGTGCTCTTTGTCTGCTTCATAAAAAGGCCCAAGGTAGATTTCATTTACGTATTCTTAGTGTTTTAAATTTGTATTTTACTCTGTATTTTATTCAAGTATTCTTGTTTTTATATTGGACATACAAGTGTAGCAAAGACATACATATATGTACATACAACATATTTACATACATGCTCATCTGCATGGGTGTTGCATAAATAAGAAATGCTCACGCATCCTCTGGGCTGATTGTTGCTCGTGTTGATGTTGCTGCTGCTGATGTTGCCGTTGCTGCTGCTGCTGCTGCTGTTGTCGCCGAGCTCGTTTTTATTGCCCGGCTGTCAATATCCGTGTCCGCATCCGTTGGCACATTTCCCATTTCCCAGCGCAGGACATTCGTCTGCGCCTGGGCCTCCGATTCGCAGGCTCTTTGCACACTGACCTTTGGCTCCCGCGTGGCCCATCAGCCAGGTCCTGCTCCTCCGGCTCCTCCTGCCCAGCCTGCTGCCCCCGTGCCGCATGATCCGGCCTTAAGGATGCGTGCTTGTGTGTGGCCATAAACAACAGGATATGAAACGACTGGCCTCGACTGGCCCGGGGGACAGGGATCGGGATCTGTGGTGACCCCCAACACCGATATCCTTGCTGGTGCTCCTGCCCCCACTGCCCTTGGCTACGCACCATTTAAATTAAATTGCACTTGACGCATTTTCCGGCAGGCGGGAGCAGCAGGAGCAGCAGGAACAGGAGGCCACAAAGACACGAACCTCTGACATGGAACTCCTGCCGGAACACCACCCCCCCCCCCCCCCCCCCCCCCCCCCCCCCCACCTTCTATTGTGATTCAATTAGTGCGCCTAGGTCGCCCGCCAGACGGTCCTCCGGAACAGGGCTTCCTGGCCATCGGGAAGCCAAGTGCCCGTAAATAAATAATAAATGTAATCCCAAGCTCGGACCCTCGTCGCAGGTGCTATGAAGGACTATGAGGGATGGCAGTAGCAAAAAAGGATTGCGCCGGCCGAGGTCATTCAACCAGCAGAGATCACAGGTCAGGATGGACGGAAGGACAGATAGATGGATGGATGAATGGGTGGATTGATGGATAGCAGATTGAATGGAAACCCTTCGGTTGGACAAGCTAATGGGTGACTAGATGGCGGGGCAAGCCTGGAAAGGGAGGTTGGGTAATCATAAGAAAAGAGTAAGGTTCCAAGGAACATACATATATGTGTCTTAGTTAAAAAAAAACATGAAAGAAAACTTTATAAGGCTTTAAAGAATTAAATTTATGAAAATATCGATAGTGTTGCACATCGATATATCTGACTACACTGATGTTATCGATACTATTGAAAATTGTTTAGCTACAGAAAAAATATACAACTTATAAAAGAAACCAACGAAAACTTTATTATTTTGATAATCTTCGTTCTTACAGAAAAAAACAATGCACATTTTACTGCACTTAAAGTGAAACGAAGCTTAAGGGCTACCATCGATAATACAGTTGGGCTATCGATTTTTGTATCCACCCTCGTAGTCATAAATTTTGCAAAAAGGAACACAAAGTAACATAGTTTTAAATCTAACAAAACAGTATCAAC
This sequence comes from Drosophila biarmipes, assembly GCF_025231255.1. Lineage (NCBI taxonomy): Eukaryota > Metazoa > Arthropoda > Insecta > Diptera > Drosophilidae > Drosophila > Drosophila biarmipes. The sequence goes on along the minus strand of NC_066611.1, from coordinate 7,932,409 downwards.
CTTTGTTGAAGAATAAATAAGCCCTCAGAAAATAATTGCGTTAAACATGCCGGTCATCGTCTAACTCAATTTGGGTCCAGCCAATTCCATGATAAAATAGTTCCATCAAGTAAACGAGATTATCCTCGAATACTCTGCAAGCGGGATTCTCTCGGAGATTCAGGACCACATGGAATCCGCAATAACCGGGCTTTGCGCCGGGAAAAGAAAGTGAGTTGGGGCTAGGGTAGGAGGCTGGGAGTGCACACAGAAATCTAATTTAAAATCTGCACACATGTGGAGCTTGGGGCAGAAAGTGGGCGTCGGGTGTTAGGCGAAAGGGGCGTTTTTCTGGGAGGGGAGGGGAGTCAAAGGTTCAGCGACAGACAACAGATGGGCGTTGTGGAGCACCTGGGCTTGGTTGGCAAAAGCCAACGGTAGCCGAGGCAAACAGTCGACAAAACAAAATCAAAGTCACCTTTGGATGTGTGGAGTGGACTTGCGATTTAATCTTATAATGATGCTGGTCTCCAACAGAGTTCCCAAGTCCCGAGACCGGAGTCTGGAGTCCCGTACCCCCTATCCCGTATACCCATCTCGAATTCCTGGCCTTATTTACACGTCCTCGCAGTTCATCGCCTGATGGGATGCTAGTGAAGTTAGAGCCCGTTTCGCAGGCAGACAAACACCTGGCCTCCGAACCCCTTCACTGCATTCTCCGCCAGAAGGACTCCCCGGATATTTGCCAGGTCGGGGGGAGACCCACGCCCAACCATTAGGCATGGCAAGGGATTCAAACAATTTTCGAGCTGAATGCTGGGCCACGCACCATGGAAGTTCTTGCGGCAGGACCAGCTCCATTTCGAGTCCAGCTGCACTCAGAAAAACAAGGCTTCCATTTCACGAAAAAGAAAAACATTTAAACATAAAAGAAACATTTAACAAGATTTATTGGGCTTACTTTTATATTTCCATTTACAATAAATACCAAAGCAAACTGTTTGGTTGTTTCAAGTGTTCTAGTAGGCATTCCCTTTACAACCTATTTTATTTTATTTTATATTTTACATATATTTTATTCTAATATGTTTTTGGAGCGGAAAATGGAAAAAGCATGGTGTGGAAGTGTACAATGAAAAATCACTAAGTTTTGCGAGTGACAAGGTGTTACACCGAATGATTCTAATATGTAATACAGTAATAAAGCCGAACATTAAAATTTGGTTTCAAACAAAATGTGCTCATTTTATTTTACAATAAATACCAAAACAGACTTCACTAATTTTTCCTGTGTTCTAGAAGGCATTCCCTTAACAACCCAATTTTTTAATAGTTATTATTCCAATATAGGTATTACAGGAAAAAAAAACTTTAAATTTTAATGTATATCCGCTAAATTCAACAACATGAACTCCTTTCAATTTACAATATATACCAAAAGAAACTGCACATATTTTTCATGTGTTCCAGAAGGCATTCCCTTTAGAACCTATTTTACTTGCATTTCTTATTCGAATATATGTAGTACAGAAGGAAAAACTTTAAATTTAAAAGTTTTTCGATTTAATTAGTCGTCATGTTTGTATTTCTTCTATTCAGAAATGTGCTCCATTTATCTTACACTAAATACCTAAGCAAATTGTACCATTTTTTCCAGTGTGCTAGTAGGCATTCCTTGTTTCCCCCTAGGAAAAATGGTTGATGTTCCGGGCATCAGACCCGCAGGACCAACAACATGACGAAAGAATTCCAGGGGAATCCCTGCGTTTGGCAAATGCATTTACATTTATGTGCAGTCAAGTGGCTTGTTAACGGTTAATTTGTTAGAATTTAAATGAAAATGCTTAAAGGTCTACGGTGATTTTTTCTGGGATGCTCCGGGTGGGTTCGACTCCTCCGCCTCCTTGCCGGGCGCCTCCTTGGGATCAGCCCCCTGGACGCCACTGGTGCCCGGCCTTTGATCCTGCTCCAGCGTCGACTGCGAGGTGAATGGGGATACTCCGAAGGACACTCGCTCATCGGTGACCAGAAGACTCAGCACCGATGTGGAGGTCACCATGGTGGTATTGGGTTTTATGCCGTACTTGCCCATCCTCTCACCCTTCTCGCTGGCAATCGTGTCTGTTCGCAGGTACTCCGCCCCCTTCCTGGTGATGACACAGAGATCGATGTTCGATCCGGAGCCCAGATCGTTGAACACGCCCGCCGAGATGGCCTCGCGGACCAGCTGCTTTCCCTGCTCCCGATCCAGGTCGGGTCTCCAGCCGTGTTCCAGCACGGACATCGCGGCCAGAGTGCCCGAACCCATGGCCGCATAGGGGATCTTGTCGTTGGACCCGCACGGATAGATGCAGTAGATCTGGGGACCGGTCCTGTCCACCCCGCCCATCACCAGGGCGGCCCCGATGTGCCCCTGGTAGCGGAACAGGGTCCGGCGGAGCAGCATGCTGGCGCAGACCACCGGCACCTGCCTCCCGGTGTTCAGCTGGTGGAGATCCAGCTCCGCGGAGGTCGTCAGGGTCATCATCTCCGTGTCGGCAGCAGTGCCAGCTCCACAGCAGCTGCAATGAAGTAGGATTAATACTTCACACTTAAATAAATTCAAGATTCAAATATATACCTCGCTGAGCTCGTTGTTTAACTTCCAATCTATTGGCATTCAAAACACAGAGTTTCTTTAACTTTCACATTTTTCGATAAAATTTATGATGCACCCCCTTACAAATATCTGAATCCCATTTTTCGCCATAAAAATTCAGTTTTAGAAAAATCTGAATCCAAACCTGACTAACTTTTGGGCCTTAACAGATTGTAGTATGCTACTGATACTTACTATATGTGATTCTGGAGATGGTGGATCTTAGAGCAGTTCTTGTCGGAGACAATGGGTCCTTCGGTGGCGCGAGTGTCGGCGCCCAGGATGACGCCGTCCTTATAGATGATGCCCACAATGGAGGTGCCCGTGCGGATCGCCTTCGGTGGCTCATATCCCTGGGCCAGTAGATCAGCATTTCTGGGCATGGGGACTTTGTTTAATTGTTTGGTTATTAACGTAATCGGGGGCTCACCGCCTGCAATTGACAAAGTTGAAGCCGCAGCGCATTTGAGGATTATCCACGGACCTCTTTTGAGCCGCTTTTGGAGCGGAAAATGGAAAAAGCATGGTGTGGAAGTGTACAATGAAAAATCACTAAGTTTTGCGAGTGACAAGGTGTTACACCGAATAATATGAGGAGTAACAAGCAGACAGAAATATCTAGGAAAACCTTGAAACCTTGTTGTATTTTGTTTTTATATTTTTTACTTTTCTTATAAATAATAAATAAAGGCTAACACTTAAAAGCAGTTGTTAAATAAATTCTTAAATTAAAGAGAATTTATATTAATATGAATAAAATTTGAAAAAGTTGTTTAGTTTAATAACCATTTCTTATTATAACTGAGAGAAATTGTGATTTTTTTATTTTTTGAAACGTATTTTAGTAATGATAATAAGGGGTAAAAATATTCATATGTATATTCAATATTTGTATTAAATTATTTTTTCAATATTTTTCACTACAAATTTATATTTCTTTGGAAAAAATTGTCAATTTATGGTTTTACAATTTTTAAAATAAAACGAGCCTAAAATGACTTTAAAATGCAGATAATACTGTAGTCAAGTGGAAAACTGTCTGCAAAAAAATGAAAACCCAGGGCAAGGTGTGTGGTGTGTCGCCATTTTCCGAGTGCATTTCAAATGCCAACAATTTGACAGAGCTTAATTGGTTGGCCAGCCCACGAATTTGCATGTGTGTGCGAGTGTGGGTGTGCCTTGTGGGTGTGTGCGTGCGTGTGTGGTCGAAAGTTTGTCCTTTCGACATGATGGGCGTGTGTGCGTTGGTTACTGCAACTGTTTGTTCTTTTGCACGCTCACAGATACTCCTCGTGCGTGTGTGTGCGAGCATCTGTGCGAGGTCCTGCCTGCGGTGCCCGCACTTGTGTGGGTGCTCCATAATCCACAATTCAAGGACATGGATACTTAAGCCCCGGGAAGGGGCTGCCGTCCCCGTTGCCCGGCCTGTCTCAGCTCCCTGACACCGGCACATGTCGCACAAATCAATTAGCATTAATTAGAATGCAATTATATTTTAATCAACATTTGCAGACTGGCAGACTGCAGATTGCTACTACACTTGCTTTCAGTGGGCAGGGTGAGCCCCTCCCACGCTGAACAATGAATACATTTCGAAAACTATCTCAGATTTTGTACAATTTAATCTCAGCTTGCAACTTTATACAAATCGAACTGTTGCGTAGATTTATACAGCTTATAATGTTGCTAGGTGATATTATCATTTCAGCGAAGGTAAGCGAGATCTTATAGTCGTAGTCATGCCATGAGCCCCAATGAATTCCATTCTCTGAAACATCATGACCATCTTTATTGTACCCTGCATTCAGTGCTCTAAAATATACTTTTTAAGGAGTTAGTATTTTATAATAGTACAATTTTAAATATCAACACTTTCCAGTGCACTTGAATATTTTTAAAACATTTCTGGATAAAATGATACAAATATTGTTTATAGTTATTGAGTTTTTATGATGTTAGAGTTATTTATAAACCTCAAACTGACTAAGAGCATTTTCTGACGTGGTATTAAAAGGTATGTGCTTTTGTTAAATCCTAAGAAAAATAACAATAAATGCAACTGGCTTAAAAATTATTTACTATATCATATCATTTTTAAGCCAGAAACCAAACGTTTGAATGTTTCAAAACACCACAGAGGGGTTCTCCCAATGCACTTTGTAGCCACGAAAACTTTTGCTTAGCAATTTAGGTCCAGAAAACTTTTGCAGCAAATGCAAATGCAGCTGGAAGAATTTTTCTATCTTTTTTTTTGAATATTCGGATCCGGGATTTTCATTTTCGCCATTCGGACGGCGGACAGCAGTTGGCTTTTCAATTAGGCGGCTCCACAAACACCTGGCGAGGAGAATTCAGCGACAATCCACAGCCGAATGCAGGCCTAAAAATGGGAAACTAATCAAAAGTTGGCAATCAATTTTGATTTCTGTTTTGTTAACAGCAATTGGATAAGTTTGGCGCCCTCTTTCACCCCAAAAGATACCAAAAAAAAGTAAACCCACACAATCGAACAGGTTGTTTCACCCGCCATCGGAATCCCCTTTTTTTTCTGGGGTTTCCCTTTTCATTTTTTGTGGCTGTAACTTTTTGCCAGCATAATTTCGTGGGCTCGACAAAGGGTGCGTCCTTAGCTGATTGCGAGATTAAAATTTAATAGGATTATAAAGTCATTTGGGGCTTGTCGTTGGATGTTTATTCGGGGTTTGTCTCTGGCACTTTCGTCATAAATAATGGCATAAATAATTGAGATTATCGCCGATGTCGTCTGGCTATTGATTGATTATCACCAAAGGCCTTACCTCAGGACCTCTGAACCCCCAGAGGAGCTCTCAGTTCTATAATATGGTAGCCTCGGTTGATTTCCGGCACTCTTAATAAGAAAGATAAAGGAAAAATGTTTTCCAAAAGGCTAAAATAAATTTTTTTTAAGATTAATAAAACAGTTTTACCACTGGTTTCGATGAAACTTTCAATTTAGGTTTTCTGCCTAACACGTTGGCAGAGAGCTCACCCAGAGCACACAGGACCACCAGGATCACCGACCCCCTTGCAATTTCAAAAACGACGCCATGATGAGTCCTTTGATGTTGGATGGCTCGTCCATTTCCCATTTGCCGGCCGTCGAGGAAAAGCTATTCCCAGTCGGATGGCCACTGCATCCTTGTGGACCAGTGCATTCGCCATTAACACACAGCCATCCATATCCATGGCGCACACCCGCCCCACAGCCGACGAGTCCGCTGCCAAAGGACAAACGGCCTTTTGAGCCATTGTCGCCCGACGGGGCGCTGGATTCAGTTGGCACATTTATGCGGCAGTTGGGCGTCAAAGCGCGACCAGGATAATGGACACATCGAGCTGGAGGTGAAGTCCCCAGGCACGGAAAAACACAGGGCCACAAAAAAGAATAGGGGGATTTATTGAGAAAAATACAAAAAATGCCAATTCAAATGCTCTTCGTCCAATGAAAAAATAAAATCAAAGTACCAGAGCATTTGAAACCAGTCTCGGACCAAAAAATATTTTTTGTAATCTATAAAAGTATGTATTTATAGGACTGATAATGCATGTACTTTACAAAAACATATATGAAAACTTGTAAGAGAATTCTCCAGGTAATTATAAAATGAAACTGCTTGCAATATAAATAACTAACATAACAATTATCTTTATTTTTTGAGTATTTTTTTTTAAAAACCTACTCCAGATTCCAAATACTTGGAAACAATTGCAGCAAATGGTCTGGAAGCGGCGGCAAAAAATAAAATCAAGGAAACGAAGAGCTGTAGCGAAGCTGCAACCGCATAATTCAATTAGTTGTAGTCGTGCTTATTCCGCCCGGCTCCCCTTTGCCCCGCAGCCCGTGGAATGTGCAACATGTGTGGCACCAGCCGTCTGTTGCAGCAATTAAACGGGAATTTCATTTCGGCGACGGCAAGTTGCCGCAGCAACAGCGGCAGCAGCAACACCCACGGCAGCAGCAGCACAGCAGCACAGCAGCAACATAAGCTGCCGAGGCCATGTGCCACATGAAAGTCGAAAAGAAAATGGAAAATCCTGGGATTAAACGACTGGAGTTTACCCACCATTTGTCTTTTAATTATTATCCAATTTATCATCTATTTTACTTCAAATTAAATTTTTCATAAATTAGGTAATTTAGTTTAACCTAAATTTAACATAATTATTCTACTTGTACCCCTTTAATCTAAAAATGTATCTAAGAACTTCAGTGTAAGACAAATATTGCTGCATACACATAAATTATAAATTTATTTTAATTTAAATAGTATACATTTTATTCTTGAAATATATATATCATTAAATAAAAAAACCAAGTGCCTTTCTTGGTATTTAGTTTAACTTAAAAAAAATAAATGAAAAAATAAACATACCCTTTTTAATAAAAAATGAAAACTTTTCTTACATATAAACAAATGATTCATTTAATTTAATTATATAAATATTAAAATTATTTTCTTAAAATATAAAATTAATTTAATAAAAACCAAATTGGCTTTCTTGATTTTGACTAAGTAAACCCTCCAATTTGATTTAAATTGAATTTTTATACATTTTATAACTCTTAAGTTTTAGGTTGCTTTTGACTGAACAAAAAAAAGAGTCACAAATTTTTAAGGTTTTTTATTTTTAAAATGTTTTTCCTAATTCCATTAAAAATATATAACAACATTGAAAATGGTTATATTTGTTGTTCCTCCTATTTTTGAATAGTATAACCTTCAGGCATTTGTGCTACATAATTTTTGTTGAGGGCATTTTAAGAGACGCAACTAACACATTTTTTCGCCATCTTAACCTTTTGTTCGATTACAACCGCCTGCTGTTTGGGCCCATTAGAAATGTAGTTAACCCATTAAGGCCCAGCGTACCCCAAATGCTTCGCCTGGCCCAAGCAACTTGGCAACTTGTTTACCCAGCAGGCAGTCCCAAAGCTCGGAACCCATATACAGTATGTGCTCGGTAAATGCATAACGGGAAAGAACAATAAGCAAATCGTTAAGATTCGCCAACTTTCCGCACTACAATTGCAGTCAGTTGGCCAACCCAACACTGGCAAACCCAGTGCTGAAAAATACCCTGCAATTTTAATTATAATTTTTACCAATGCAGTTGCCATTTCTGAAAATATATTATTAAGTATTGTTTTTAGTTTATGCATAAATATTCAGCCCATTGATGTAGCAAATTCGTAGGAATTTTAATAGTGCAGTTGGCCAACCCAACACTGTCCAATCCAGTGCTGGAAAATACCCTGCAGTTTTAAGTACTTACCAATACAGTTTTCAATCTTGATAATATATTTTTATATATTAAATAAATTCAAATTAATTTTGATATTTGTAGGAATTTTAATAGTGCAATTGGCCAACCCAACACTGTCCAATCCAGTGCTGGAAAATACCCTGCAGTTTTAAGTACTTAACAATACAGTTTTCAATCTTGATAATATATTTTTATATATTAAATAAATTCAAATTAATTTTGATATAGCTATTTTTAATTTACCCATTTAATTATCTAGAAAATTCGTAGGACTCTTAATAGGGCTACCTCTACTGCTTTCTCTGCACTTTCTTTTTGCCTGCGAAAGTTTGCCCACCTTGAGGTGCACACACCTACACTCATGAATGTAGGTGCGAACTGCACGTCGTTTGCATCTGTGCGCGTGTGTTGTTAGCACAATTACACCCACTTCCCCAGCAGCCCGTGCCAATAAATAGTAGCCCACATATGGGGGGCTATGACTTAATAAATACTCCCCAGTGTGCGCAGTGTGGCTGGCAATTTAATAACAAAGGCAAACGGCATCCGAATAAAAAGTAAAGCGGAGCCCGGGGTACTGTGCCCCATGTACATAAGTATACATCTCTCGTACTCGCCCAAGGAGTGCCTTTGATTTACTCCACGGGGGCAGCAAGCGGCGGCCGGAGTCCCGTCTCCGGCGGATGGGGAGCACTCGGGATTCCAATTGAGATTTCGAATTGCTAACTAATATTTTAAATAATTAATAAGGCTACCATGGCAAATCAGTCCACACTTTAATAGCAGAACCATAATTTTATTAACTATTTGAAACATTTGTTTTAGATTTGGATGAATAAAATGCAAAGCTTTGGGTTTTTCTAAGTATGTATCTCTCCAAGATGATTTAGGTTCACAAGTAAAAAAAAAGTTGAATATTATGCATATTTATTTCTAAACCTTTTAACTATTTTTTTGATTCTTAATATTCAAGTGCATGTATAGACATTATCAGTCCATTTTAAACTAAATTACAGTGGACTGAAATTAACTATTTTTTTTATTAAGTTTATATAAGGTTTAAAAGTTATAAATGTAAATAAAATGTAGAAATACATAGGAAAAGATGTTCAAAAAAATGACGTTATAAAACAAAGCATACTTTTAGGTGTAAAAAAATGAATTTGTGCATGAAAGCCTACAACTAAGTCAACAAATTGGCTCTAAACAGGCGTAGTTCAGTGGTAGGAGCCGTAGACGGGGGCCACGGGGGCCGGGCTCTTGACCACGGCCTTGACCAGGGGCTCCCGGTTGACCACGGCATTGAACCCGTTGACGGGATCGGCGGTGTACTGGACGGTGCGCTTGAAGCCATCGGAATCGACCAGGGAGTACTCCCCGCGGACCACGTCCCCGTCGCGCTCCTCCACCTGGCTCTTGGAGTCGCCGGACAGCGCGTCCTGCACATCGTAGGCGTACTTGTACTGCGGATGCGGATCGTACTCCTCGTCGGCCTTGGCCAGCACCGGCTGGGCCACGGTCTTCAGGACGGCAGCGGGAGCGGGCGCCGCGTAGGTGGCCACCGGGGCGGCATGGTACACCTGGGCGGCGGGCAGGACACCGGCACTGGCGGCGGCGATCAGTGCGAAGAGGGCCACAAACTGCAGGGATTGGGAAAAAGTAGATGTAGCTTGCTATCAAAATAAGGATCATATTAAAAAAAGCATATCAAATATCTTGGAAAATACTATGTATACCATGTAAAATACCCATAAATCAAATATTCTTATAGTAAATATTCAAAATAGTTATAATAATATTTTCTGTTAATGATCTTTTTAAGACAAGGCAAATGTTAAAAATATTACAAATATATTTTACATATTTTATGGAAATTCCAAGATCTTTGATTTAAGATTTATCATTTAATAACTTATATTTCTGAAAAATGTCATTATGGTATTAATTTTATTATAACATCTAGCATACCTTAGAAATATTATAATTCAAGTCAGTTTGTTATGGTTTCTTCTACACTTTCAGAAATGCAGTGTGCCTAATAATTTTTATAAATATGTATTTTTGTTAGTCCGAGAGAACCCACCTTAAAAGCCATTTTAGGAGCTTGCTTTGAGGACTGAAAATGGTGCGATGTTTGAAAGTTGAACACTGGTTGCTGTTTGATAAGAAATACTGCAGTGCAAACGCCTTTATACCCCAAAAAGTTTACCAAGTAGCGCTGTACTTACCGATCATTACTCAAAGCCCCACAAAGCCCAAAAACCGAAAGCCCAGCCCAAACAAAGTACCGCCCAAGGCCGACTTAGCGCACCCTTTGTGGGGCAAATCAAGCCATAGGGCACAAGATAAATTAAAAAAATATATATAACAACAGCATATGTGCCAGTTGAAATGACATTCATTCACAGAAAAAAGAGCTATCGCTGGGTAAAGTGCGTGGATATTTTGCATACCGGTCTGGCCAATGACATAAATCGAAATAGCCATGCCGAAATAAGCAGCCGGGCAATTTAATATTTTAATCATTACTCTGTGATTTCGGGCAGCCACTCAGCCCGGCTTGTCATCTTCAGGCGGGGTACCGAAAATGACGACTCATGGCTGGGAACTTGAGTGATGGCTGGCAGTGAAACTGAAACTGGCGCTCAGGCCATTAAATAATTAAATTCTAATATGGCAGCGGTCAGAAATAAAGGCCAGCAACTGGAAAATGTCTCTTAAGATGAGGAAACTGGTTTTTATTTAAATAAACACTTTAATGAGTCCTAAAAAACATGTCTTTAGATGTAATATTCTTTTTTTTTACCATATAAAAATCAATTATATATTTGTTATTTAATTATAAAACTTTTAATGAGAGTGGACCATAAATTCAAATGGATATTATCTCTTAAGATGTAAAATTCCTTTTTAATACCATATAAAAATCTATTTAAAATAAGTTTTAAAATTATTAAACTCTTAAATGAGAGCGGACAATAAATAGAACTGGGAAATATTTCTAAAGATGTTTTCGTTTTTGTATTCGTTTTTTATTACCAAATAAAAATGTATTTCAATTTGGTTATTAAATTATTAAACTGTTAAATGAGAGTAGACAATAAAAGATACTGGAAATAATTTCGAAAGATATAACATTCCTTATTTAATAGCATATAAAATATATTTCAAATTGTTTAATAAATTATAAAACTCTTGAATGAAAGTGGATAATAAATACAACTGGTAATTACCTCTTATTTATTGGCATTAAAATTATATTTAATATTGATGATAAATTATTAAACTTCTAAATGGGAGTGGACAGTTACAAAAATATATATTAACATGAAAAATGTATTTTAGGACATAATATTTCTTTTTTTTAGAACCACATTTAAAATTGTTTATTGAAAGATTCAATTTTAAATGTGGGTGGACAATAAATACAAATGGATATTATCGCGTTAGATGTAAAATTCCTTTTTTAATACCATATAAAAATACATTAATTATTAGTAATTAAAAATTTAAGCTGTTAAATTGCAGTGGCAATAATAAAAAAAAAACGTATAAACATGAACAAAGTGGACACCACATAAATATATGAAAAATATCCCTGAAGAGATTTTATATCTTTTTTATTACCATACAAAATCTATTGGTTGTTAGTCATTGTTAGACAATAAATAAATATATACACATGGAAAATATATCTTAAGATCTATTACCTGTGCTTTTACCATGTATAAAATTGATTAATAAATTATAAAACTCTTCAATGGGAATGCACAAAAAATATATATTCACATAAACATAAAAAATATCTCTTAAAACTTATTTTTTCACCATATAAATTTCTTATTGATATGGGTTATTAATTTTAAATTTTTCTAAGCTTTCCTTATGCACCACCTAAAAGTTTTTAAGTTTAGGTACACCTGAAACACATATTGATTTTTAGGCATGGGTTGCATGTAAAAATAAACTGAGCTCTGAGAATTTATTGAAATATGCAGACAAACATACGCCCACTCTGAGTTTAATTACGAATATGAGTTGTGGATTCTGATGGCGACGGAGATGGCAGACGGAGATGTTAAATGGAGATGGGGATGGGGTGGCAGATCCTTGGCCAGCAGGAGGTCCTTGCTAATGGTGCAAATGGTGCGCAGCCTTGGCTAAATATCCGTTCCATCAAATTCAATTAAAGTTGACATGGGTTCACAGCTGCTCCGGCCACTGCAGTTGGTTTTGGGCTTTGGGTTTTGGGTTTTGGGTTTTGGGTCCTGGCGGCCGGACTCTGTCAGGTTAGCTAAGGTCCAGCTGTCCAGCTGTCCCCCACTTGCTCTGCATCCGATTCCCGAATCAATTCCCGGCGACAAACACACACGGCCGGCGGAATCAAAGGAAAATACTTAGGGCGGCAAGGAAAAAGTGGCCAACGCCCAAGAAAAGCGGTGCCGAAATGCGGGGAAAAGGTTCGTCCTGCCACAAGGCTTTTCACTTTTTCCCCTCTTTTCTTTTTTTTTTTGGGTTTTTCTTTTTGGCAATTGCGGCACTGTGTTGCTTAAATTAAAACACAGCCAGAGAGAGAGCGAGGAGCCCCTGTTCTTCCGGCAAAAAATGGGGAGGCAAATTTGCAACTGCCTTTGGATGAAAGTCCGGGGCAATTGTGAGATCGGGCCAGGGACATGCACTCGGGTCATGGCCCCAGGAAAGCCGCCCGACCCCGTGCCCATCCCGGAAAATCCCCTCCAGAAAATGCCCTTCTGTTGCTGCTCGCTGAGTGTAAATTTGCTCGTTAAATTTGTTGGCACTCTCGACTAATTTGCACTTGTAACGCAATGGTCTGAGTTTTAGTGGAGGCCTTCAGGGGTGGCGGTTTTTGAAGGGGTTTCTCGGTTGCAGGGGCTCGCAGAGCTGAGGCAGGGGGGAGGGGGCAGGATACTTTGCATCGGGCTAATTGAAAAGACGATGGCCGGCAGCCAAAGCCCCCCGACCCACTGGGAGTTCGCAGCTAAATAGCCCCAAGTAGCTGCAGATCGGCCATGTATATACGCAGAAAAATAAATCAAGTATTTAGCACTCACGAACTGCAATTAAACACTCGAAAGTTGCGAGGGAGGCCAAGTGGCTGCCATGGAATTAAAGGTGCCTGCTCGCACTTCTTGGCAATGTGTTTCTCCTTCCCCTAATAGGGAAGGTTATGAAAAATTATTAATAGTGCTTAAAGCTAGTTCATTTACATTTAAGAGCCTTGAGGTTTGGGTCTTAAGTATTTAGGATTTTCCTTAAAAATTCATCTAACTGACCAAAGTTGGTCGAAAAAATCAACCCCTATAGGAAAAATAACCACAAATGTTTGTAGCTCTACATAAAATTTTATAAGAGTATTTTCTTACTAAGATTGACTTTATAGATACTGTAAAAATTGTAACTCTCCATATAATTCCCAACTGGTACTGTCCGTTGAAATCTTTCAATTTTTCTTGATTTGACCAAAAAATTATTCTTATAATTCTCAACTGGTACTAAACCATAAGTTTTGAAGCCTTTTAACCTACAGAATAAGTAGTACTGTAAAAATTGTAACTATAATATTTCTTTGACTAATGTACTTATAATTCCCAACTGGTACTAGTCCACTTCTTAATCGAAACCTTAAAGTTTTGGTTGATTTTATCAATACAACTTGTACTATATCTTTTACTGACTGTGAAGAAAAACAAACATTTCTATAATTCCCAACTGGTACTAGACATAAAAAATTTTAACCCTCGGGACTGGTTAATTGTGCCAATAAAACCTTTGCTATAATTTGTATTTAATACGTAGTAAGAAAAACATTCTCCAGTGGATTCTACATTTTTTAGGGATTAGGCTAGGCAATGCGCCCGTTTCTCTCGGTGTAGAACCAAAGGCACATTTTGTATGCAGGTCAGAGGCACAAACAGGAATCGCCAGACATGCGTGTGGAAATGTTAATCAAAGCAAATCATTTGGCAGGACAACTTCATAAGTTTGGCCCCGTCGCTTGGTCCTTAACCCACCACCGCCCCCGGCATTTTTTGGAGGGCCTGTGGGCTGGCTTTCGAACTGGAATTGGTTGGAAATATGAATAATTGGCCCGCATTAGTGGGCATTGTTGTTTCCCCAATTGGAGGGGGGGTGTCCTGGGGTGGGTTAAATCACTGGGCAGATTAATCGTGCGGCATTCATGGCCATAACCTGGGGATTGATGGCCGCGCATATTGCGTCGATAAATGCAGTTTGAGTGGGGTGGCGGTGGGGTTAACACCGCCAGTCCACGAGGATTACAAGCTCCGAAATAGTGGGGCCTCGGCGACTGGGGCTCATTATTATGCAGCTCATGAGCTCATCGTTAGTGGCAAAGTTATATGAGCATACATCAGCCAAGCCGCACAACTTTGCAACACCCGCAGGAAGTCCTAAGCTCGAGGAGATGGTGGATACGCCGGGCGGTGGGGCTTGGGTGGCTGGCTCTTGGGGGCCTCGCAGGCGGGGGCGTGGCACTGTCAAGCGGCGTCTGGCAAAGCGGAAAGTGTTAAGCACAATCAAGTAAATGCTGCCAACTTCTGACATCGCCGAGATCCCCCTCAACCTAAATCCAAAATGTGGGTGGAGGAGGGGGCAAGAATCCTGCCCCAACCACCCACTCTGTGTCCGTTTCGAAGCTTTCCTGAATTCGCCGCAGGACTTGTTGGGGCGAAAAGTGGGGACACGACTACCTCAATCGCTTTGGCAGTTGTTTTTTTAAATAGTTTCATTATTATCCCATTTTTATATGTTCTCTCTGTGCGGACAAAAAAGTTGAAAATTAATTATCGAACTATTGATATTAGCTCATGCTTTTCCTCTGCTGAAATAAAGTTGGATATTAATTATCAAACAGTGTACTTTTTTTATTTGTTCATTAAAAATTGTTCGCTAAAAACTAATCCCAAACAAAACTTTTTAGAATACATTTATTATCTGTATCTAATATTACCTAAATACTTTTTTATGACCTTATAAAATAATGTTTATCTTTTAATTATATAAAAAATGCGTTATATTTATTTCTTTTATTACAAGAAAAGCTCAAAATTAATTATAGAGCTACAGATATTTATTTATGTTTTCCCTCAGTTAAAAATATTTGAAAATAAAAATTCAAATAATAATATATTTTTTTGGTAAAAAAAAATATTAACCTAAATCAAAATTTAAATTATAGAAGAATAATCTATGTATTTATTATAACATAAGTATTTTCTTATGATCATGAGAATTAAAAATGAGAAATCTATACATTTTAAATATCTAAAAAATATTTTTTTAAATATTTATAACTATTTTCCTAATTGCATATATTTTTTCCTCGGTTGAAAGAAATTCTTAATTTGCTATAGAAAAATAAAATAACAATAAATTAAAAATAATATAAATGGATTTTCCAATAAAAATAGGTATATATATTGGGTAAGTAGGAAATAAAATATTAAAAAAATAATTCCCAGTGGATGGGCAATTTTTCTGTCATTTTTGGCCACGTGAAGCCCCAACTTCCTGCGATTAGCTTTAATGCACTGAAAGTGGACAACTGATGAACTCTGGGGGCGAAAGTGGGGTGCTACTGGACCATTTGATGATGTGGCATTCTGGCACTCTGGCACTCCGGCACGCGGCACATCATAATGGCCAAATCAATTATCAATTGCGAGCCGATTCCATGTGAGTTATGGCGAATCGAAGGGAACTAATGGCGCCGAAATGAACTGGAAACGGAAATGGATTGGACTGGACTGGGGGCCATCGCACTGGCACTGGCACTGGCAATATGGCAAGGACATTGCTTGATTTATGGCCAAGCATATTTCCAAGTCGGCGAAAGCGAATGCAACTTTAGCCCGGTTATTCAGTTGAATTTTTAGGCTTCCACTGGCGCCCCCCACCTGCCACTTCCATGGCCAAGCCCGTGCCCTTTGGGCCAGAAAGGGGGCGCAACATCAGTTGGCCGGGTCGTTCGGTCAGCAGAATGCATCCCCCGAGTGCAGTTGGCAAATTGCACGGGAAGCGTCGCTGGGAACGAGTTGCCAGCCGGCGACTGGCGACTGGCACTGGTAACAGGCAGCTGGCAAACAGGGGTTAAGGCGGTTTCAGCTCCTCTGTGGCCACTCAATTTCGGTGCTGCCCCGCAGCGTAAACAGTCAGAAAATATTTTAGCTTTGAATTCAACACAACATAAGTATCACCAAAAAATTGGTGCAATTTTTTCTATAAAGTATTAGTTAAGAAATGGGCCTAAAATGAGCTTTAAGTGTTGAATAAAATTACAAGTACAATTTTTGAGAATAAGAAACAGAATTTATCAATTTTAAAAATTTTAAAAAATTATAAAAAAAGAATTATTTCGTTTTCTTTTAAAATAAAAATTTTTTCATGATTTTACTTAAATACGTATATTTTTAAACTAACCAGAACTTTTTCAAATTTTGTGAAACATTTAAAAAATACTTCTTTTTAAATAATAATATTTTTAAAATCTTTACTTCTACTTTAATATTTTACGTGGAAAAATAATAATCCTTTAGGAAAATTAAAATATGTTGTGTTTTATTATAAGTTTGTCAAATTTTTTTAAGCCCATGAAAGGGTTTCTGGTAAGTATTCAAAATTAAAGGTTTTAAGTGGTTTATAGTTTAAGAGCAGAATGGCTAAAATCGTTTTGGACAAACTGTATAATAAATAAAAAAATTTAACTAATATTATAAATTGATATTTTATTATACTGTTATTATATAAATATTAAAAGAATACTTTAAAAATGTTTTTTTCGTAAAATTAATTTTAGAAAAATATATATTCTGTCAAATTCTTAATTTTAAAGTTTATGTATTTTGTAAAGTTTGATATTTTAAAATATTTTTTGTAAAACGTAAACTAGTCATTTTAAACATTTTTAAAAAAGAACATTTTGTAAAATGGGTACTGCGTAAAATTTTAAAACACAATTTCTCCCTTTTTTGCTTTCCAGGAACAATAAAAGGGTTTTTTTAATGTATCTTTCTTCAATTTATCTCGTTTTTCGCGCAGTGCATAATGCCGTGCAATTAGCAACAAATTGAGGGGGTTGTACTGGGATAAAAGTGCAAACTGCGGAGGTTGGGACCTGCATCTGGGTCTAGACTTTGAATTGGGCTGGGTTTAGTTTGGGGATTGGCATCGGGACTGGGCTTGGGATTGGGATTGGGTGGCATGACGTGCAGGAATCAGCTGCATTAGCAAATTCATGCAACGTACCTAATTGAAACGGCGCCAGCTGCAATTATTTTCAATTCTAATTCGAGTTCCTCTGCGGCCAAGCAAGCCACATGGGTTCGCATGGGGATTTGCGATTTGGGATCGGGGGCATGCGGATGGAAATGAGTATGCGAATGGCCAGGATCCGCCCAGGATCCGCAGATCCCGGCTACCATATTTAATTTGCTCTCGTGAATGTCGGCTTGCACTGAATGCCAATTGAAATCGAAATCGAATGGGTTGGATACTCGGGGCACGACGTTTTGGCCTAATAGACGGTTATTGCCACGCCCTCACTGCCACACAGCCTCCTGAGTCCCCTTATGGGCCACACCAGTGATGAGTGAATGAAAGAATGGATAGATAGGAATAACATTTTAAAAATACATAGTATAACATGAACGTTTGTATAATGTATGTGTTCAGCCAGTAAACAATAATGTAGTTAGCCACTAAAAAGTTTTTACAACACTTCATATATAAAATTAACTAAAAAACTTACCCTAGTTTTAAAATGTTTGTTAATATTTATTTTTTTAATTTTGTATATAACCGTATAATAAACATTAAGTTATAATTATTAATATTAACATTATTAATTAATTGGCGTAGTAAAAGGTTATAATTAACTTTAGTCAACCACTGAAAAGAGTATTTACACTTCACCTAGTTTCATAATATTTATTTTTATTGATTTATATTTATTTATAAATTTGTATATTTTTATTAATTTATATTTATTTATAAATGTTTATATTTTTATTGATTTAATTATTTATAGTTATTTATATTTAATTATAATTATTTATATTTATTTATAATTATTTGTAATGTAAACAAAGAAATTTTATTTATTTTATAATAGTTTTTCATTATTATTATTATCATTCATTATTATTATGTTACAATTATTATCATAAACATTAGTAAAATGTATGCTTGACCAATAAGCAATCTGTATAGCATAGTAAAGCATACTAAATGGTTATTATTTACTTTAGTTAACCACTGAAAAGTGTTTTTAAACTTCACCTGGATTTAAAATATTTAAATAAATTAAAATTTAAATTTATTATATTTATTAATATTTATTTATTTATATTTATTGTCATTTACATTTATTTATATTAATTAATAATATATTTATTAGTATAAGAATTAGTGAAATTTATATGTTAACCAAAAAAATATATGACTAAAAGTTATTTTGCAATAATTTGTATCATTTCTTTTAAAGTGGCTCATCACTGCTTGAACTGCAGTTTCAGGGACTGTAAAATTGGCAACAATTTCGCCGCCCCCCGCTGCAATTTTCGCGTTTAATTAGCTGCGACTGCAGTTGCAACTGCAACGCGGCCACGCCCCCGCACCGCCCATCCCGACATCAGCCCATTACCTCCATTGGGGTCTGTCCTGTCCCATTTTATTCGATCCTGGCCATACGCCAAGCCCGTGTCGATGCAATTTGTGCCGCCATGTCGCAGTCCATCAACACCTTTTTATTGGCCACTGCAACTGGATCCCGAATTCCGCTTCCTGAATCCCAGGACGCCCGGAATTAAACCCTTAACGGTCTTAACTCCTCCGCATAAATTGCAATCGACAGCTGAACTAGTTAAATACGTTCTGGCATTTCCCTTTTTTTGGCTCCCGATGAAAGGAGTCACTAAATGGTAGGGATATTCACTGAAGGATTGGCATCCATCTCATTTCTGGGCCTTAAAAGAAGGAAGCATAAAGCTTGATATTTAGTATTTATAAAACAAGAGTCTATAAAAACCCTAAAATATTTTTACAAATGTAAACATGCTACCTTTCGTCCACCCACTTATCTTACTCTTTATATATGCTATTGTTTATATTTTCCAAATAAATTTTAGCCATATTTTGGATTGACATGCACTGCCGTATATCTCTTAATACTTGCACTGACCTTTCTCTACTTTTTTCTAGGCCCGTAAAGAGTCGAGGGTGTCTCCTACCAGTTAGTGCATTGGCATGACTTTTGTTGGCCAAGTTCACCTGGTTTCCGTAACGTGTTTAGACAATTCCATTTGGGGCTCCCTGCTGCAGTATCCATTCTATTTTCCCGCCCACCGCCCACTCGCCAGGTCACGTAGTGGGCGTGGCCGGTTTGTTTGCTGTTTGTGCATTTCAAATTGAATTTTCATCACTGCCCCTGCGCCAGGGCGGCGGCAAGGGGAGGAAAAGCGGTGGAACAGCGCTGGAAGGGCGTGAAATTGGCGAGGGGAATCCCCGAATGCAGCATGATATGGCAATTATAAAGAATGCGGAATGCAGAATGCACCCAGCATGCAAAAGCATTTTTCGCGCTCTATTTTGCCCACTGATTGCTTCGAGTTGCCAGGACACATGAGTTTCCCGGACTACTGCTGCAAAGTTTTTGGCCAAATGTGCCTTTAAGCTGCTCCTTTTTCACTCAAAAAAGTGTCAAAGTCGAGGCCAAGTGGGAAATGCCCGCCAGCCGTGTGGGGCTACTGCAGGAAAAAGTGCCTTTCATAAATACAAGTTCTCCGAAACGAATATTTGGCCAGGGCTTTCAAGGTGTTAGGGAAATCTCCGGAGGTTTCCCAGCCTTACAAATATTTATTTTATGCCACTCGGAACATATGAGCTAAATATTTTAAAGAGTTGTAAGAGCCTTACAAAAAAATCAAAATATCAAGAAATATGCACAAAGAGATTAAAGTAAGCAGTAATACTTAATCTTCTTTGAAATGGAGCAAACAATTTGTGTGCTTTGCTTTATTTTGAGTACATTCGAAGAATAATTATTATGAAAACAATTACTAGCAATAATTATATATACATTTAAATTTAAAAAATGAAAAATAGAACTGTTTAACTTTTAAATCATCTTAAAAAAACCTAAAACGTTTAAAAAAGATTACATTTGTAACACTAATAATTTTTTATTACATGTATTTAGGAAATATTAATTTTTAAAAGCTGCCAATAAATTGGGAAAGTTTATATTTAAATTAAAGTAGCAAAGAATATTTGTAATTACTTAAAAAAAATTGTTTTAGGGTGAGCATTTTATTTACATATTATTACTCATACGTACTGTTGTCTTTGATCATTTTTTATTTTAATCTTAAACTTAAATTGTATTATTTTAATATTCCTTTATTTTTCCAGCTATTACAATGAAATCTACTTTAGCAATTAAAGAAACATCTTTTTTACCTAAATTCTTCTGGGCGCACATGTCGTATGAGTAATTTGTAAGGGAACTGAAACTCATGCTCTACTCTTAAATTTTAAAATAAAATTAATTGAGTTTCCAATATAATTTTTTGCTCAGCCAAATATTAAAGGGGTAAAAAAATGGCCTTAAATTTTTAAACACTTTTTTTAAGCACTTACCCTCCGAAAACACCTTCGGATTGCTGTGTATTTATGGCAATAAGTTAAACATTCGAAGAGCAGCTCTTCTTTAAGGCAAAAGTGCAACTTGCAGCTTTTTGGGGGGGAGAAAAGACAGCATGTGGCCCACTGACAATGACAGCTGTTGGCGGGGGCGGTGGTGGTTTTCCGGGTGGAGGGGCTGTGGGTGGCTGTGGGTGGCTGGTTGGTTCGGTTTCCCATTGAAGAGACGAGTGCCGAAGGTCGTGCCGCCCGCCCCGCGCACTTGGCTATGACATTTCACTTGCTGCCTCGCATTTTCACTAAATTGACTTTGCCTGCTATCGTTTAGGGTGCACCGCCGCCCCCTGGAAAAGCCACCCCCGCCCCCATTTCGCACCCACTCACATTCATCCACGCCCCGAACATTGCCAGAGTGCTGAGTCTGAGTGCAGCAATTTTTTATGCTCCGTTGGGCAACGACAGCCGAGAGTCCCAGAATCCCAGAAACCCTGGCATCCCGGCACCCCGGCATCCTGGCATCCTGGCAGCTCATCCCCCCGAAGGATCCATTTCGATGCCACTTTCGAGGGGGTGTGGGTCGGTGGGTGGGTGGTGTGTCCCCTGCCCAGCAGAGCGATTGCAATCTATAAATATCTAAAATCCCATAAAACTCAGCTCCACCCAGCAAATGTCATCATTGGTATTGTGGCCATCGAGCAGGTGAGGTGACGGCTGCCTGCGCCTATCCCAATCAAATCCCATCTCCGAACCCAAATCGGAGCCCGAATTGAGATAGGAATCGAAGGCCTCCATGCGGTCTGGGCTGCCGGGGATCTGGGATACGGAATCCAAAAACCAGAAGATGGCCTGCAATTGGGATTCGGATTGGGACAATATTTGAGGATGATTGCATGCTTGTGCAAGCGGCTTTCATGTACGTGAACGGCAAATTTATTTGCACAACTGCGATTGATGCTGCAACCTTCAACCATCAGTTATTTTGCACTCAAAAAAATGTGTTTAAAAGTGAAAGTGGGCTGGAACATCATTAAAGCCTTTAGTTTGCAACACAAGCTCTTTAAGAAGTCTGAAAATTATTAGTAAATTAATTTGGCTGAAAATAAACCTAACTTTGTTCTTTTTAAATCATTTAATTAATATTTATAAATATATTCAGTGTATTAAAAATATGAAAGTAGTTCTGTAAAGACCCATATATTTATTTTATTTTTTAACCCATTTATCTATCTCCTGTATCCAAAATACAGTTTTCTTAAATCTCTTTATCATTCAAAATATATATTTATAACAAATTATTTTACAATTGAAATGAATATTAATTACTGAGGATTAGCGGTTACTTCTTTGTTTATATAGAAACCATTTAGAAGTTTAAATGAAAATTCGAAAATATTTTGGAGAATAGTATATATTTAATAAAACGTTTTGGAATATACAAGTTTTTTAAGTAGAAGCCAATTTAATACACAAATTTATATTGGGGACTTTAATATTATATATATTTTGGTATAAATATTTATTCATATAGCAAGTTTTTAGGAAACAATTCAAAACTCAAATGGAAATTCGAAAAAATCCAAAAGGTATCGAGAGATTTCCGAAAACGGGTTTTTCTAAATGCACAAGTGTGTTATTTTAACAATTAATGTTTGATTTAAAGTTATACATATTTTATAGTTTTTTTTTTAATTAAAAATGTATTTTTCATTTTCTTAAAGACGCCAATTTATAATTAAAAATGTGGATTTTAGAGTAATTATATATTCATATGGTTGGTTTTCTTTGAGGAAACAATTAGGAACTAAAATAAATTTCGAAAATTTCAAAATGCATTTGCCAGACTTAGGAAAACGATTTTTCTGCATGCACCGCCTGTCATTTGGAAAATCCGGGGCTCCGTCACTCGCAGTTTGGCATTTGGCAAATGCTTGGTGCTCGGTGCTCGCAGCCCGATGCTCGTCTCCTGATCCGCACCATAAAAGTCTGTTGCATAAACCAATTTCGCATTTGCTCCGCCACCAAATGCAGATGCCCCCGGGGCCCGGGGGGCGGCAAAGAGTGGGCGGTGGGTGGCTGGCGGGTGGAAAATTCTGTCAACGCAACTTCTTCGACTGGCAGCAGAATCGCTGGCTGATAACGTAAACCGCTTTGATTTTTATTTAACTGCACATTTCCCTCCACCCACTTTCTCTTTCGCTCCGCGCCCACCCCTTCGATTGACATTTAATGGCAACTTGTGGCGGATTTTCGATTGCAATTTCTGCGGTTTTCCAATTTTCCCCAATTTCACAATTTTCCATTTGCCTTCGCTTATTGCATTTATTTATTTTGTGCGCGCGCCCTCCTTTTTTTTGCCCAGCTTGTTGCCAGCACTTGCTTTGCTTTTTAGCCTTTCTGTCGGGCGAGTGAAATTGATAATTTATAAAATTGCTGGCAAATGGCAAAAAAAGGGGGAAAAATCTTTTAAAAAAGGGGCAAAGGCGGAGAAGGACGCCGTTTGGCCGGCGTTTTAGTGGCGTGTCTTGCAGCACATTTGCCGCGTTCGCCTCATGAAATATTTCTCAAGTTTCGGCCGTTACCTTGACTTGATAGAAAGCATCCTGCGGCAGCCCGGCGGCCACTTTACGGCGGGCCTCCTGCATCCTTGGTCCTCGGCCACCTCCCCAGTCGTGCATTAAATTATGCAAAACACACACACACTCGCGCGCCTCACTCTCCCCGCCAAGGACCCTTCCTTTTGTGTCTTCCGTTTCATTTTTGTTCTCCTCGAACGCTTTAAAGGAAATATATTTCGCACTTGGCTGTTGCTTTTACTTAGCCAAGTGAAGCGTGAGAGCGCACACACATGTGTAACCACAGCCGAGGGCAAAATAATGGTACCAACATAATTAACCATAGGGAGATGACTAATAAAGAATTTGTAAGCTCAGTGAACTGAATGGAACATTTTTAATAGAAATGTATAATTTATTCATCATATTTTCATTTTAAATAAATGTACAAAAACTCACAAAAAATAGTTAGCTTGCTGGTAAAATTATTTTTCTATCAATATTAAAATGAAAATAATTTATATTGAGCTTTAAGGAAACAATGCTCAAGGTGCAATGAAGTGATTTAAAAATTTTAAATAAGTAGGTATAATTAAAAAACTATTTATAAACTATTTAAATATATCTTTTAAAATTTACATATAATGGTAAGCTTGCTAGGAAATTTTTTCTGTCATTAATTTTATCAATAAAATTAATAAATTACTGAAAGGAAAGTACTTATAATGCACTAAATTAAAAATAAAAAAGAACTTATTTGAAATCGAAATATAAAAATCCATTAAAATTAAAAGGGTAAAATTCCTTTTCAACCGAAAACCAATTTTAAATTTAAAAAAAACATTGTAAGCACAACTAATTATATGGCCTAATTTAAACTTTTATAAATTTTCTTACCAATACCCCTTTTTAAATGTAATAAAATGTATATGGTTTTTATTTGCTTAAACACGACAATATTTTTTTGTGCATAATATATCAGCGGTTAAAAATTCTTTTCCTAGCCACACCATTTTAAGCTTAAAAAATAAATACTGCCCAACTATTTGCACAATTTACAAAATACCCTGACCAATTAGGGGCGCTTTTCAGCTGGCATTTGAAAGCCTAAAAATACACACACCCCATGTGTATTATTCTGGGCACAGCTGTAGGCCTGCACCCCATGGCCCTGGCCCACTCCAGTTAGCACCCCAAGCCCAGAACTCTTCGCCCCACGTATTTATTTGGCGCTTCGCTGCTTTTATTTTATTGAAATTTATGATTTCTGACACAGAATTTATGTTGTTTTGCATGCGGGCGGGTGTGTGGGTGGGTTTCGCCGGGCAGGGGGCATAAAATAAACCTCAAATACTCGTAAAATGCCCAGCACCCAGCCACCAGAGTCGCCAGCTTTTCAGGGGGCCACGAACTTCTTGTTTTTCGGCAGCCTTCCGCTTCTCCTAGCCCTCCGGTATATACGTATTTACGGCCCTATGTGTTTACGAATGCATATCCGGGCATTTTGATAGCTCCTCTCTGGCCGCCCGGCCAATGCCAGTGAATTATTTAATTCGTATAAATATTGAAAACTCAATTTTTTATGATGTTTTCCCCGTCGCTTTATTGCTCTTTTGTGGCGCTCTGCCCCGGCCCCATGGCCACGGGACTCCCCCAGTGCCGCCACCGCCGTATTTGCCAGAGACATTGCGTATTGATATTTCACACTTCCGTGGCCGAAAAAAACGTATAAGTTGGATTTGCATTGAATTTAAATCCTTCATGGAAATCGCCATGAATAAACTTTGCGAGAGCTGGCCAACCGCTGGGCTCTGTGAATAATGGGTATGTTTTGGCTTAGCCCACCAGCGGATGTGTTTTTTTAGGCATTTTTGGGACCCACAAAAAGGCTTCTTTTCAGCCCAGTGATTAAGTTTTCCAAAGTTCCCTCTATGGGAATTTTCAGCGAGATTCTTTACATCGAAAATATATGCCTTGTTATTTTTTTCTGATTCATATTTCATAGCAAATTAAAGGGGAATTCCATTGAATCTATAAAAATCAAAGTCCCGAACAGGGGTATATAGTAGTTTTCACAGCAAATTGAAAGGGATTTCTTTGGAATTCATAAAAACCAAAAATTCCAAATAGTGGTACATATGAAATGAATGGGTTCTATTGGGGCAGACTTTTGAAAGCAGATTGAAAAAAATAAATAAATTGGTATAATCTTCTGACACCCTGTAAAAACTAAAGTAATTTTGTTTTTAATTTGTTATAAATATTTATAAAGAGTTTCTATAAAAAAAATATAATTTGTGAAATGGAATTTGAGATGAAAGGTTTATATTGAGGTTAAAAAAGACTAAAAGTGCTATAAGAAAAAAATAAATGTTTATATGGTATTCTGTCAGTCCTTTAAAACTAAAACCATGTTTATTTAAATTTATTTTATATATTTATTAGGACTTTTTACAAAAAAATATAGAGTATAGAGTGAAAAGGTGAAATGTAAGGGTTCTATTGAGATGAAAAAAGTCTTAAAATAACTATAACAAATAAATTTATGTTTGTCAGTTTTTTAAAACTAAAAACCTATTTTAATAAAATGCATTTTATATAATTATAAAGAGTTTCTATAAAAAATATAGTTTATAAAAAGGAAATGTGAAGTAAAAGGGTTTTATTGAGATGAAAAAGGACTTAAATAGCTATAAAAAATAAATGTATGTTAAAAAGATATTCTGACACTCTTTTAAAAAAAACTTAAACTTATTCAAATGTATTATATATAATTATAAAGAGTTTCAATAAAAAATATAGTTTATAAAATGGAAATATGAAATGAAAGGGTTCTATAGAGGTAAAAAAAGACTTATAATAAATATATGTTCTGAAGAAATAAACATATGTTTGTATGATCCTCTGTCAGTTTTTTAAAACTAAAACTATATTTTAATAAAATGAATTTTATATAGATTTAAAAAGATTTTCTATAAAATGGTAATGGTAATATTCTCCCATAACCATACCAATAAAAAGCAGAAATCCCTTTACTGCCCAGGCCTGACTAAGGATTTTGTAGGGCTCACCACTTGAGATATCCAAAACAGGACCCTTTGCTCCATGAAATCCTGCACTTGCTCTGGCCTTTTTGAAATTAACAGCTCAACCGCTGGCGAATCTCCTGCTCGGTCGGAAACCAATGTTTCAAGTACCAGACACTTGATTTTATCTCTGTGCGCACTCTTCACATTTTGAATATCCCCCAATAAAATTCGTACATCTCCGGGCAGGAGTAAGTAAAGCAACTGGGAGCCGGCTCAGACACGGCAAGCCAAGGATATGTTTCCACACAAATACGGATACGAGTGAGCACTCCAGCAGACACACACTACACACTGCACACAGCACACTCCGCACACTCCACACAATCCACACACACACGCCCCAAAATAATCCCCAAAAGATGAAAATTGTGTAAAATTTGTGTGTTGGTTTCACTGATTAAGGATGGCTTACTGGCTGGTTGCCGGCCCCCCGAAAACTGCTGCCTTTGCTCCTGGAACTGCTTCTCGCAGCACTGCTGTTGGGCCCCATCAGGGGAAATCTCTTGAAAGCCAAAAAGATGAATAGACCAGACCAACATCTAATATGTGCGAAATTTATCAGCCTCGATACACAGGCATACACAAACACACTCGAACGGAGTGGGGCAGAAAGGATATTCAGGAGCAATGCTGCAAGGACGAAGGCAAACGGCATGGAAAATCGCAATAATAATTTTGCCTTTCAGCTTCGGTTTCGGTTTCTGTGGCATTCAAAAAGGAGGTGGCTGTGTCCTGAAAGCCTCCTGTGTGCGCGTGTGTGTGGCTGCCTCAAGGATGCCCAGCCATGTGAGTGGACAGTTGCGGTCTCTCGGATGCGAATGCTCCAATTATCCTGCGGGTTGGGGGCGGAGGTGATGACCCACCTCAAGCGCTGGCCGGGAATCGAAACTCACGGAATGCAATGCAGCTTGCAGATGCTCGGCTACTCGAGCATCGCAACATATATTTTCGTTATGCCCTTGCTGGCTATAACAGTGGGGTTTTCTTTTTTCTTTTCTTGGTTACAGTAACAGTTGGATTAAATTGTACAATGCTCCGACAGAGCATCCCATCCCATCCTTCTGCTCGTCGCTCGCTTTCGGGTCCTTTTGCATTTTCCAGGGGGTAGTAACGCCGTTTCGCCTTGATCCATATCCATTTGCCGTTCCAATTTCGGGTGGGGAGAGCCTTTTCCTTTGCACTGCCTAGCAGCCCATGGCCTGCAGGTAGCCCTGAATCTGCTCGCTTAAAGCATGTCTGGGGAGGGAGTTGATTAGTGTTGATTCTGTTAAGTGAATACCAGGTAGTGCTTACCCCAGTCCCTTGCCACTGGCCGTGGACTTCTTGTAGAGAGCGGCCAGCAGGAGGACCTGTCCGGTCATCAGCAGTTCTCGTTTGCCGTAGCTCAACCAGCCCTTGGTCTTGACCTGGGTGGTCAGAAGAACACGCTCCTCCAAGGGCTCACGAATCTCCCGTCGGGAAAGCTCGCGATCGATTCGTTGGAAATTTTCAAGTCCCTCACGCCTCGCCATTCCTCGCTCTTCTCTTCGCAGGTTAACACGTTCTTCTCGGCGGAGAGTTTCTCTTTGATTTTCGTTTCCTTCCCTGCGAAGATCCTCCCTTTGCTGAGTTACTACCACTCGGCGTCCCTCTTCTCGTTCATCTGTTCTTTCAACTTCTCGCTCTTCTCTTCGCAGATTAGCGCGCTCCGCTCGACGAGTGGCTTCTTCCTTTCGCTGCTCTCGTCCCTCACGCTGCTCTCGCTCTTCTCGTCGATCCACTCGTCGGGAGGTCTCGCGGTCTTCTCTCCTCAGATTATCCCGCTCTGCTCGTTGTTCCATTCTTCCATCGCGGGCTTCACGATCTTCTCGTCGGGCTGAGATGCGCTCGTCCTTTGGAAGAACTTCCCTATCTTCTCTCCGCTCTTCGCTGCGCCTTTCCGATCGCCTATCTCCTTCAAGTTCAACCCTTCGTTCTACATCACGAATATTCTGTCGCTCATTGCGTTCCATTCGACGGGAGAATTCACGGTCTTCTCGGCGAAGGTCTTCTCGTTGCTGTTCCCTGAGAGTTTCCTCTCGCTCCTCACGCCTAGCAGAGTCTCGTTCATTGCGACGGAGGTCATCGCTTCGCCGAGAATTGTCTCGCTTATCCCTGACTTCATTCACTCGTTGCACTTCGAATCGCACTCGATTTACCCGCTGTTCGCGTCTGGAGTGGTCTGGTTGGTCTCGGCGTTCTTCCACTCGCTCACGAATTTCGCCGTCTGTTTGTCGCCGATTCTCTCGCTCATTGCGCAGCTCAGATTCTCGTTCCATGCGTCTGGAGAGCTCTCTCTCAACGTTAGATCTGTCGTCACTACGACTCTCGCGTTCTTCATGCCTGGACATCTCGCGCTCTACACGGAGTTCTTCGCGCCTCTCGTTGGCTGCTTCTCGCCGAGATTCATCCTGTCGCCTGCTCAATTCCCGCTCCTCACGTTGTTCAACCAGTTCCAAACGGTCTTCACGTTGTTGATTGCGTGACTCACGAGACTCTCGGTGGTCTACTCGTTCTTCACGTCGCTCTACTCGAGCATCATGTCGGTCTACTCGATTCTCACGGGTATCAAGTCGCTCTGCTCGTTCATTACGATTATCACGTCGCTCTACCTGATTCTCACGAGCATCTTGACGCCCTAAACGGCTCTCACGAGCATCTCGTCGCTCTACCTTATACTCTCGGGTATCAAGTCGCTCCATTCGTTCCTCACGAGCTTCACGTCGCTGAACTGCATTTTCAAGAGTATCTCGACGTTCTTTTCGTTCCTCACGGGTATCAAGTCGCTCTACTCGTTCCTCAGGAGCATCTCGGCGATCTACTCGTTCCTCACGAGAATTTCGGCGATCTACTCGTTCCTCGCGAGCATCTCGGCGATCTACTCGTTCCTCACGATCATCTCGGCGATCTAATTGTTCCCCGCGAGCATCTCGGCGATCTACTCGTTCATCGCGAGCATCTCGGCGATCTACTCGTTCCTCGCGAGCATCTCGGCGATCTACTCGTTCATCGCGAGCATCTCGGCGATCTACTTGTTCCTCACGAGCATCTCGGCGATCTACTCGATCCTCACGAGCATTTCGGCGATCTACTTGTTCATCGTGAGCGTCTCGGCGATCTACTTGTTCCTCACGAGCATTTCGGCGATCTACTCGTTCCTCACGAGCATCTCGGCGATCTACTTGTTCCTCGTGAGTATCTCGGCGATCTACTCGTTCCCTGCGATCTACTCGTTCCTCACGAGCTTCACGTCGCTCCACTCGCTCCTCCCGAGCTTCACGGGGTTCAAAGCGTACCGAAGAGTCCACCCTGACCCTCGTTTCCTCGCGCCTCTCGTGTCCACGATCATCGCGGGCCACCGACTCGACGGGCACTCCTCTCTGCGCCTCGTCCGCGGCCTGTCTGTAGACCATGTGCTCATCGTAGTTATCCAGGCGGCGATGGGTGTCCTTGCAGATGGCACTGCCCGAGGTGTCGCCGCAGGAGAGCCTGCTGCTGGCCAACGCCAAGGTCAGACAGCCAAGTTGGAGGAGCAGGAGCACAACGCTGAGCCGGAACCTCATCATCTCGGTTGGTGCTGGGTCGTCAGGTACCGAAGAAGAAGATCGAAGATTCAGTTCGCTGCTGTTTCGCCAGCAGTCTGCACAACTGGAATGACTTCTCCAGAGGATTGTGGCCGCTTTTATAGCACAATCCGGCCTAGAACCTAATGGCCCAACCGCCCACGTTGGCACTTCCTGCTCCGCAATTTGCCGTGCTGATTGATTGAATTTCGCTTATCGCACATGTGCACCACTGCACCACCAAGTGGCGCAGACGCCACCGCTGTCCAATCGAGTGTTCCAATTTTCCATGAATGAAAATGGTGACGTCACACAGGGGGTGTGTACTCGTATATAGACAATAAATACAAGTAGGGAATCGATTTGCGGAGCTCGTTAACCACTTGTGACGTCAATATATGCGCACATAAGAGGATATTAAACTCCTTTACTTTATTTTCCCGAAGCGAGTGCACAACTGCGATAAGCGCAATTCAATCAAAATCAAATTAGAGTGCAGCGAGCAAAGGAGCCGGCCCAATAATTGGGGCTACTCCTGTGGCGCCTTAGATGGCCATCAGGGCGTGAAATTGCGCATCGACTTGGCAACTGTGTCCCGAATCAGGCAGGGAATCCGCTCTTGGTATAAAAGCGGGCCTAAGCAGCTCGCAGAGCTGTCAGTTGCCCAGATAATCGAGAGAGGAGCGGTCCCCCAGAACTGCCGGTTGGCCTCGGAACCGGCGGTTCCATTGAGGACTGGAGCCAGGAAGTCCCCGTCTCATCATTGGATCACCATGCAGAGTCCCAGCAACTGGAGTTTGCGCACCAGGCCGCCCTAAGAATATCGCTTAACTAAGTATCAACTGTGTAGTAACTAACAAAATAACAGTCTCCTTATATCGCTATATCGCTATATCGTTATATACTATATCTGCATCGTATTCGCATTAACCAATATGATATTGTATCCGTAGTCCAATAACCTAAACGTAATCACTGTTAACTTAGCCAGTTAAATGTTGCTGTTGTTTGGGATCGTATTGTCATGGAGCTGAAAGATTTGAGCAGCTTCTTCTCTTACTCGTCTAACCACAAAGCAAAAACTACTCGTATATATGTATGCAACTTCTACACTAATCCCACATGGAAAGCTAGAAACTATACTAAAGCCATATGCTGAAGTGCACGATACAAGAAGCACATATGATTACAAAGTTCGTTTATGGGGATTGCCCGAACCATCGGTAGTTATCCATCCACTTGTATGCCTAACCGAATACCAAATAAACTGTACTCGTACTCTAACCAAACGTTGAAGGAAACGCAAATTTGATTTATTATTGGGGGGTTCTAAAAGGAAATCTTAAGGGGTTTTTGGTTGAAAAACATTTTCCTTTAAATTTTAAGACGCTAAATAGGTAAAGCCAGTGATTTCCTTTAGTTTCATTGGGTTAACAGAGGGCGTATATCATTTTAGAGGCTTTTGGAGAACCTCCATTATAAAATAAAGTCCTCTGATGGTTTAAGCCATTAGCAACCCAAAAACTTTTTATTCCTTTAAAAAAAATATTAAACTTCTGGATTCACCCCTCAGAGTATCATCCATTGTAAGATGAAGTTCTCTGTAAACCATCAGCTCCATTAGCTCTCCAAAAACTCTTCATTTCTATAAAAAAAATATTTAAACTAAACCTTTCAGGACATTAAATAGGTAATACTATATTTTCTTTGGGTCTTTAGTAGTCACATATTATTTTTACAGGCTTTTAGAGAACTTCTGGTTTCACTTCTCAGAGTATCATCCAATATTAGATGAAGTTTTCTGATGCTTCAAACCAGTAGCTCTCCAAAAACTCTTTATTTTCATAAACACAAATATTAAAACTAAACATTTCAAGACAGTAAATAGGTAATACCAGTGATTTCCTTCAGTTTCTTTCCGTTCATCAGAAGCCCTATATCATTAAAAGAACCTTTGGAGAACTTCTGGTTTTACCCCACAGATTATCATCTATTATAAGATAAAGTTCTCTAGTGGGTTAAACAAGAAGTTCCCCAAAAACCCTATGCTTATCCTACACCATATCGCAGTGGGTGATGAGCAATGGCCGGCTGATTTTGCCATTCTTGGTTCCATGTGCCTCCATGGCCTCGATGACCTTGTCGCCGCGTATCACCCGTCCGAAGCCCACGCGCTGCCCCTTGGCCACCGGCAGAGGCTTGAAGCTGATGCTAAAATTGATGGCCCCGCCGGGGAATCCATGCACACAGTACTCCTTGGCGCAGGACAACACACAGCCATAGCGTCCGTGATTCACCACGCGCGTATCGAACTCCATGGGCTCTCGCAGGGAGGGCATGTGGCGCGACTGGTTCTTACAGCTGCTCAGGAGATAGCCCTCCAGCCAGAGGTGCGGGAAGATGCGGCGCACGGCGAACTCGTGGGACCTCTGGGCCAGGCAGGTGCGGACGAACTGCAGCACCACCAGCGGCGCCGCCTCCGTGTACAGCTGCACCACCACCTGGCCCAAGGGACGGCCATCCATCAGCCCGAAATGGAGGACAATCCTGGGCCGCAGCAGCCTCATCAGCTCGTAGTTGTCGCTGGGCAGGTGGAGGTCCCAGCCGTCGTACTTGGTGAACACCTCACTATCGGCCAGCACCGAACGGTTGGTCATCACACTGGGGCAGCCAGCGGTGCTCGTCAGAGATGGCCTCTTGGGCCATTTCCGCTGGGCCGCGGCACGTTTGCGTCCCTGGATCCTCATGAGCCGGCGCCCCAAGAGCCGGTTCTGATGCTCCACCAGGTCCAGCCTATGCAGCATCAGTGGCAGAGCCGATCGGGAGGCGAGCGGTGGGGCGTCCATGGAGTCAATGGTGCCGCCGGTGCGCTTGATCCTCGACAGATTCAGCAGCAGGCGCACATTCTCGTTGGTCCGCTCCAGAAAGCTGCGGGCATCCTGCTGCAGCACATTGAAGCCGCCCTGGGTCTTGGTGTTCAGCAGCGGCGGGCGCTGGTCCACCAGGCTGGTGGCCCACTTCAGGCGTTGCAGGTACAGCCTGTAGCGACACGGAGCCACTCGTCGTTGGTGCAGCTCCGAGAAGCTGGAGGCTCGCGAGGTGAAGGAACCGCCGTAGGTAAACCGATGCGAGTCGAACATGTCCGGCAAAAAGCGAGCTCAGGCTAGGGATTCTACTTTTTGGGCTATTTCTATACATATATCATCTAGAATACGGGCTGTGTATTGGAATACTGTGAATTTTTATTTGGTTTTTGTCTTAGTTGTCCGCCTGCTTGAGTTATAATATTTATGGGAGATCTATTACATTCGGTTCGGTTCTTAGCAGGGACCGTAGTTGCCTAGAAAACTCACCCGGTAATCAGTATGATCAAGTTTTATTTTACATATCCAATAGGAATATAGCAAAACTTGTCAATAATGATTATTGGGTAAGCTTTGCTTTGCTTAAAAATACAATTTACTGGTAGGTACTAACCACTCTATAAGAAATCATAAGAAAATCTTCATCTTCTAAGCATAATTTCTTATAGAGCTGTTAGTGTATGTTTAAATATATTTATTTTCTGTATAGGTGGTCGAAAAGATAGCATACTGATGTAGATCTCATTTATATAGGTAGGTTATAGGCTATTTGGAGGATTTTCTTTAAGGAAACAACATAAATACCCTTTATTTACGGTCCCTGGTTCTTAGCTTTTTTAACTTTTTCAAAGTTCTCTATCTTAAACGCACAATAATTGGTTTAGGTAAAAAAAATCGAATGTTACATGGGTAAAATTAATTGTGCTCCTACAGCACTCCTTGTCTAAATCAAATATATAATATTCAAGTTGAGATCGCTTCGAATTTCCGCACTTCGATATTCTATATACATAAAATACTTATGCCTAGTACAACTTTCGTTTCCCCCAGCCATCTCTTTCATTTCCAAGACCCAGCTGCCTCGCTCTCTTTCACACCTCTATTCCCGTCTCTCTCTAAGTTGTGTGAACATTTTTCTTTTTTTTTACTTTTGAACCATTCAATTTCTACATCGAAACACTGATATTTAAAATACTTTCTGCTCTAAGAACTACAATAACTTTAACCCTTTAAATATCCCTTCTGGTGAAGCCAAGGCCCTGGCTGCCAGACTGGATTGCGGCTGTTGGGGGGAAAGATCTTAAGCCTATGTATACGTTTTTGGCTAACTGATCACCGGTCGATACACTTATTGTTTCCGTTTTGAACACATTTGAATTTGGTTTCGAGAAAAGCGCAGGAGCGTCAGTTAGAGTTTCA
Organism: Drosophila biarmipes; assembly: GCF_025231255.1. Taxonomy (NCBI): domain Eukaryota; kingdom Metazoa; phylum Arthropoda; class Insecta; order Diptera; family Drosophilidae; genus Drosophila; species Drosophila biarmipes. The sequence goes on along the minus strand of NC_066611.1, from coordinate 7,898,323 downwards.
TTCGCTTGGAGCCGCAATCCAACCCGGCAGCCAAGGCTCCTTGGACACCCGATCCTGGCTAAAATTGCTTCATTATCGTTTATCATTGGATGTTTTACTGCTTAGACGGACTCTAGTCGAATTGGCTGGCATTGAACATGGCAATGTGTCTTAAATAGTATCCTAAAACCAACGAACTGTTCTACTTGTTGTTGTTCTCCTGCATCAGATCCTCGAGAGCGCCATTGAGCCGTCCCTTGCTGAGGGCCTCGACGAGCATGTGAAGTCGTTCCTCCCGCTCCGAGTGCCTACGCTCCAAAAGGGACACCTTGAAATGAGATGCAAACAAGAGAAATTAGCTTACAGGAATTTAAGTGATGATTACACTGTGCACAATCCAACCTCTACGATAACTTTTCTTGATTTTCTTGCACTTGAAATGAGTTCTTGATTTTGGGTGGTCTATTAAAGTGGTTTCTGTACCTTGGCCTTCAGCGCATAGTAGTCGACGGGCACCTTGCGCCGCTTCTGGGTGGTCAGGGCCTCCTCGCGCTCATTGAGGCGCTGCTGCAGGATTCGCACAGTCTCGTTGCAGGAGGCCAGCTCCCGTTCGTGGGCACTCTGCAGCGTCTTCAGCTGAAAGATGGCACATAAAAATCAAACTCCAGTCTGGTCACTTTCATTCAGCGTCAGCAGAAACACTCACATCCTGCAGCCGCTTGTCGTGGAGCGTTTTATAGTCGGCCTCTAGCAGGCGGTACTTGTTTTGGGCCTCCTTCAGAGCCTGACTTTCGGTGGCCGCCGGAATGTGGTCACTGTGGTGATGGTGATCGTAGCGCCGCTGCAGGGATCCGCCGCTGGCCTGCGCCCTGAGATCCAGCTTGCTGCCTGCAAGAGGCACCAACAAAATAATATAACTAATGGGTTTGCTAGATTATGTAAGCCATAGTTCGCGGGTTCATTGAGCCTGGCTTATGAGAAATTTTCACAAAGAGCGCTCATTGCATAATCCCAAATGTTATGAAGAGTGATTTACATTTCTTACACGCGCGTACGAAATTAAAACATTCGCCGATGATGCTATTTATGCGGTTACCGCCGTCCGCCTTCGGCATTTACAATTATTAACAAAACAAATTTGACGGAGCGACGGCTCATTAATTAGCCACAAAAAACCGCACAGCACATCCAAAATTCACAGAGGTACGACAAAAACAAATCGCAGGCGCAGAAAAAGAGATAATAAAAACCTCGCTGAGCTTTTTTGGCCAACGACACAAGCGGCTAACAAGTCATGGCATTATAAAACGTCCATTTGGAGGGGGCCTGGGGGGAGGGTTTATGGGGGAAAAGAAAGAAGAGGTGGGGCCGCAGAGAAGACCTGATCCGATCCAAGTCGATCACCAGCAGCGTCCAGCCAGTCCAGCGACCCGCCGCCAAAACAAACCCGCGTCTTTGACTTTGACTTTCGCTTTCGAATTTTCTTTTTCGATGGCCCAGCCGCACAGCACTGGCAGCAGCAGCGGCAATAGCAGCAGCAGCAAGAAATTCAAATCCGAATCGACAAAAGGTAAATAAACAGGTGACATAACCAAGTGCCCGAGATGGGGTCTCCGCCCCGCCCGCCTCCTGGCCATCCGGCGGCGCGTCTCCACATGTGCCTCCTCCGTCGGTGTCCCCAACTGCCACTCTGTGGATTCAGTTTCATTTCGACCGCTTGGCTTAACCCTAGCACTTTTGTTTAGGAAATAATTAGATATTATTTAAGTGCATTTTCGATTATTATAGTTAATTAATTTAAATAAATAATGATAAATTGAATTTTATGATTAATAACACATTAACTATATAAATAATTGAGATTTTAAATCCAAACTTATCTCTGTTTTAGCATATTTGGACTAGATATTTTTAGGCCTTAAGTTAAATGCAATATTTTTCAATAAAATATTAGTATTAAAAAAAAAACTTTATTAAAATGTTCTAAACATTTTTTATACGGTTTGCGATTTATGAAATACATATAACAAAAATCAATAGAAACATTGAAATAAAAACATAGAAATTCCATATTCGAACGTTTTTAGAACATACAAAAATATTTAAAAACAATATTTTTCTTATTTAATGTATTATGGGTAAAAAAAACTGCCTAGATTTACAAATTTCAAAATAAACCTTTTTAAATCATATAAAAAAATTTGTAATTAATAAATCTTTTAAAATAAAATGGTTTGCGTGAGTAAAACTAATTTTTTGATTTATAAAATATTAAACTCCCTCTAAAGTTTAGAGTCTAAACATATGTGTAAGTTACCTAAAATAATTATTTTTTAATATTATATACAATTTCCTAAACTAAGATGAGAAATATATAACCTTCACTTGAGCCTCAAAATTAAGAAAAAATAAAATGTTGCCTAAGACATTGGCAGAACTCTTCCAGCGGACCCCATTCAACTCAGAGGGTTAAGACGTCTTGGCCCGGCCGAAACGTGTTTGTCTTGGCCATTGGCCGGTGGCCGCTTAGCCGCTTAGTTGCGCTGCAATTGCCGTTTGAAACCAGTGCAAAAAGTGGTCAAAAGGCCGACAGCGTCGACAGCCGTACAATGATTTATTCCAGCAATTTATTTGCCGTCTCTAGAAGCGGAGTGGGCAGCGGGGTCTCCAGCTGGCGGAGATGGGGGGCAGGCGGAGGCGGGCATGGGAGGAGGAGGAGGAGGAGGAGGCGGTGTGGGGAACTACCAAGTGTACGTGCTGACCGGGCAGAGAAAGTCCATAAATTACCAGCCATCCATCGGCGACCGAGTGACACAAACACAACCGAAATTAGAGAGGGGCCACGAGATGGGCTTTTGGATTTGCTTGTGGATTTGGATTTGGATGTGGATGTGGCCTTTGGATTTGGGGGCTCTAGATGCTCACCTGCCTGGCTGGCGGAGCCACTGCCCTCCCTGTCCCGCTGCAGCTTCCGTATGGTCTTCTTGCACTCATCCAACTCCCGCGTGAGTCGCTGCATGGCCTTGTTCTTGATGGCCAAGTCGACGCGCATGCTCCTCACGGAGCTGAGCAGCTGGGCCTCCTCCTTGGAGCCCATGCCGCCGTGGCTGAGCAGCGAGAGCGTGGAGTCCGACTGCGAGATGGGCAGCTTGGAGGGACCGGCGGTGACCAGGGGCGAACGCCGCTGACCACCACTCTGCTTGGAGTTCGGACGCGACGTGTTTGGCGTGGAGTTGGCCGTGCTGCTGGTGCTGCTGCTGGCGGATGGGGCATGGGGATGGCCATGTAGGTGGACATGCGGCTGGTGGAGGTGCTGTTGCTGGCAAATCAGCGCTGGCGAGGGGCAGCCAATGGTGTTGGTGCTATGATCCCGTGTGCCATTCGCCGCCTGCGTTTGGGTGCCCATCGTGGTGGAGCTGACGGTGGCTGCTCCGCCCGGATTCACGCCACTGCCCACCGGTTCATCCTGCTCCAGGGGCTCCGTTTGGGTGCAATTGTTGTAGTATCTGTCCGCGCGCTTTTGCATATAGCGATCTAGGGTGCGCACCTGCGACTCGATCTGCTCGTTCAGCTTGGTATTGATCTCCTGGAGGCTGAGGAGTTGGAATATACAAGGCAATTAGCGTATGCCTTGGGAAGGAGGAGAATGTATCGAACCCACCTCAGCACCTGCGTCTCCAAGTCGGCAATGTGCGTCTCGTACTTGGCCTGCACCGAGTTGAAGCGCGCCTGCACATTGGCCAGGATCTGCTGCGCCTTGCGATCCTGCTCCTTGGCATCCGACTCCAGCTGGGCGATGCGCTGCTCCAGCAGCTTGCGGCTGTTCACGTTCTCCTGGTCGTTCAGCGGACACATACCAGGACTCTTGGAAGCCACTAAGGCAAATCATGAACAAAAAGCACTTAATTACTTAAAAGAATTTTAAAAATACGTTTTATATTTAATTTACCACAATTAAAAATATTAAAATTGTTATGAAGCTTTAAAAACAAAGATCTTGTTCATTTTTCTTTAAATATATATCTTAGACGATCGGAAATAAAATTATATCGGTAATAGTAAACCTGTAACCCTCTTGTAACTCTAGAGAATTTTAAAAAATATACTAATAAACGGTATCCAACATATTTTTTTATTCTCTAAATAGTTAGGCACTTTTTAAAGCATTTAAAAAACTTACTATTAAATGGTATCTGACACATTTTTATTCTATATATAATTTGGCACATTTTAAAGCATTAAGAACTATTATCAGCTTTAAAATACAAAGATCATGTTTATTCAATTTAAATTAAATCTTAAAAGAATTCAAAATAATATTATCTTAATAAAGCATAAGCTTTCCTCTCATTTACGAGATTGTAAATAAAAATATTATCAAAAATATATTTACTAAAAATTATCATATTTAATATTACTACAAGGTTTTAAATACAAAGATTCGACCGTGGTAATAAAAAATAATGGTAAACCTATAAGCTTTCCTGTTTCATTTAGATTTTTAATAAATATATTATTAAATGGTATTTAATTAATGTTTTTTATCCAGTTTTAATTATCTCAACAATAGTAAAAATGGATATGTTTAATAAATATATTATATAGTGCCAAATCTATATATATAGTACCTATATCTTGTTCTTTATATCATATACCATATTTTAAATTAATTTTTCAATTAAATATACTATCCCTAGGTGATCTCATTAACAGTAGCTTGTTTTCTTGTAACTATCAAATGCACTTTATATTTTCTAATCATTTCCAACCACACAGAGTTAGCCCGCAACTCACCTATTAGAGCGGACACCGAGTCCGGGTGCTTGCGCATGAGTATCCGCTCCATCTCGCGGCACTGGCGCTGCAGGTCCTGGATGACGCGGGCGTCCTTCTCCTTGCCCTCGCCCGTGCGCCGCCGCTCCTGGTGCGCCTCCTCGAGCTCCTCGCGCAGGTTGCGCTGCAGCTGGAGCGCCTCCCCACGATCCCGGCGCGCCGCCTGCAGCTCCGCCCGCAGCACGTTGGCACACTCGTTGAGATGCTGCACGTCCAGCTTGAGCATCTCGGACTCCTCCTGCAGCCGGCCGTTGTGCTCCCGGAGGGCACGCTGCGTCTGCGACAGCGAGTCGCTCTGCAGGCGCACGGAGGCCAGGCGCTCCTCGGTGTCCTTGAGCCGCTCCTGCAGCTGTTCGATCTCCAGCTTGAGCGCATGCTCCCGCGACACACTGCAGGCGATCTGCTCGATGGGCGAGCTCAGCGTGCTGACCAGGTGCTTGGGCGAGCTGCCCACCGCCTTCTCGCAGTAGCTGGCCATGGGCCTGATGGGCTGGCTGAAGGAGTGAATCCTGGACTGCCTGCCAGGTGGACTCCTCGCCAGTTGGCCAGTTGGATGAGCTGGCGCATCAGCCTCCGCCTCCGTGATCTCCTCCATCTGCAGAGAAAATATAAAATTAATTCAAGCATTAGCTGTGATTTTTTTATTGGTATAATTACGCTTAAGGTAGTGTAGAATAAATATTTATTGCAAATAAAAGTGGCTACTGGCGAAAGTAGAAATTACTTGTGTTTTTTGTACCCCCTAAACTATTAGTTAGAAAAGCATTTCAAAAAGTTCCCTCCGCACACATACAGAAGGCACGTTTTTCCCTGGCAAATTTAGAGGCCCAACTTAACATCTCATTTACAGACTCCGTGAAAGATGAAGCGGTTCGATGAGTCGGGGCCACGGGGACATGTGAAAGTGCTGGGTGGCTTGAGGCTCCTCCGGGGTGTGGCAGCTCAGCGGTAATGAGCCACAAAAAAGGCGTGAAGGTGCACGCTGCGGGAATAATAATAATACTTAATATTTGTCGTCGCTCGGCGCTGGTTTCTTTCTCCGCCGCCATCATCCCCGGCAGAGGGATGGGTGAGCAGAGTAGGCCAGTGGGAAAACAAAGCCAGTTAGGAGTGCACACCGCAGTGACAACTTCATGTCCCGCTGCACGGTGGGATTTGGTGGTAGTTTTTTGGACAGAAAAGGGGTTTTAGTTCAGAAATAAATAGATCGCCTATAGCTCTTCTTAACTTTATCAAATATACAGCAAATTTACTTGTTATTTATTACTTTAAAAAGGTAAACTAACTAATATTATAAGAGGCATACATGCAAAACAAAAGACTTAAGCGACGAACTTAGAGTTACAGTTTCAAGCCAAAGTCTTTTACAACACAGTTTTTCAATAATTTATTTTCGATTTTACATTAATTTTTAATAAATTTTGTATATAACACACTATACAAAATTGATTGCCATAAATAAACTATTTATAAAATATTACAGAATAAAAAACATATTTTAAATGAAACTTATCATAAGTAATACAATATTTTATACAATATTATTTGTTTAAAAATATATGAACAGTTCATGAACATTAGAAAATTTTGGTAATTTAATTAGCAGCCCAAACAAAATATTTAGGCAGAACTATTTTATAAGTAGTAATACTATTAGTAGTACTATATTTTAAAGCTCAACAATTTTACAACACAATTTTTTTTAGAATTCTTTTTTTATACTACTAATATTTTTTTAATTATTACAATTTAATAACATTACATTTGTTGTCCTTAGTTTATTGCAATGAATGCTTAATATTAAATGTTGTAGAAAAGTGAAAATATCTTTGTAAACATAATATAATTTAGAAAAATATATGAACATTGTTCACTGCTGAAACGAAAGACTCAGGCAACGAACTGGGCGCTGCCAAACTGGGCCCACTGTGCGCAGCCGCGACCCTCGTCAAACGCTATCGACTGTCAAGTGGCACCGTGGGCATTATGGTTAGCCGCAGCCGTAAGGAGATAATTGGGATGATGTGGGCGTCCAGCAGCAGCGGCAACAATAACAACCATGCACTCGACACTCGAAAAAAGCAGCGAAATATTGGAGAAGAAAGAAAGTTCGTGGCACTGCCTCCGCCCCCTGCCCCGCCCACCATCGCCCATTGTCCCACTGTGCACGTGTGCGTGTGTGTGTTGTGTGTGCATCGATTTTAAGTTGCTTTTTCGGCATTTACCAGCCGGCAACTGACATTGCGGCCCACTCTCGCTTTCATCGACTGCGCCGCCGAGTTGGCAGTAGAATCTACCTGGAAAGCATCGTCGTACACCTTCCACCGCTTACACCATTCACTCCATTCATACTTTTGTGCACTTTATGGGGCTGCCACTTTCCACTTTGAAATCGACTTGAAATGTGTGAACCTCTTTCTGTTGGTAATTGGAATTGGTTCTACTTCGTTAGCAGCTTTAAGTGGTTCAATAAATATTGGTCTACTTAAATAGCAGAAAATATCATAAATTGATTAAATTAATTTTAAATATATTTTTTGTTATTTTTCAGTTACATAAATAATAAAAGATAATCATTTTATTTGTATTGAAATAAGGAATAAAAAATAAAACGAAAGACTTAGACAACGAACTTATATTACCATGTTTTACTTTGTTTTTTTTTACTTTTTATTAATATAATTTCTTTAGTTTAGATAATGTATTTTGATGTATTTTTTTAATTAATAATAAAAAAACAAAAATAATGCTTTACAACTTATATCAATTTTTTTATAATTCTACACAAAATAAAAGAAACGAAAGACTTAGGCAACGAACTTGAAATACCATTTTAAATAAAATATTTATTTATAATTATTTCTTATTTTTGGTAAAATAATTGTCCCAAGTGTTTTTTCTTAAAAAAATATAAAATATAGTATAGTATATATATATATCAATATATGCTCGGTAATATAGTATGCCAAGCTTAATTTTTTAAATAAAAATAATAATTTATAAATATAAAAAAATAGAAAACCTTTAAAGTACAATACAATTTTTAATTTATATATAATAAAAGCTTGATTTTCTGTGTAAATAATTAATCTAAGCCCTTGAATGGTAATGAAAATCGTTTTATATCGCAAATAACAAATAAATTTATTGTTTTTGCTTTGACTGAAATATTCAGAAATAAAAAAAAAGATAGATAATTTACCTAAGCCTTAGCAGTTAATAAAGATCTCATTGCCAATTAATTAGCACTAACTCGCTAAGCAGACGTTAAAATATTTTGCTATCCATTGGGTCCATTTGCAGGGGGGTGCCAGCGAGCGGGGTGAATGTGGAGTGGCACTTGCCAGTCGCCAGATGTCGGTCGATGCGATCGAGAAACCACAAGGGGACAACTATTAAGGACAATTTCACTACTTGACCCAGGCGGTGGCGATTTCGAGATACGTGTGTGTGCTGCTTTGCAATTACTTGAACTCTCGCTCTTCCTCAATTGTCATTTGATAAACTCGACTTATAAAGTGAAAGGAGCGGCGCAGCGGCAATGGGACCGCCACCAATAAACCGCCGGCAATTGTTTGCCCGCCGACGAGGTGCGGTTGATTAGAGAGCAGAGCAGAGCGTGGGTACTGGCAGTGCCCAAGCGACAAGAGCCACACACAAAATACAAAGCACAAAAACAGAGCCACAGGCCGCAGAGCAACTGATTCAGAAACCATGTCAATGGGCAAATTGGAAACTTTTAAAGCGCGCCAACGCCGCACAACGCACGGCAAATGAAATAAGATACAGAAAGATATACAGCCACGATCTGGCTGTGATTTCGTGTGCCGAATCCGAGGAGTCACGGGTGCGTCCTGCTGGACTCGTTCGATGAATGCACATGGCCATTAACCCGTCCAACGCCGATTGCAGTGACAATAAGCAGTGCAGTTAGCACGAGACCGCCAATTGACATCGATCATTGATTGGGGCCCCCGGCTGATTCAGCGATTCGCATCGATCTGGAAATGGATCTTCAGAATGGCCTGCTGTGCATATAGAAAGTCGAGCAGGCGGTAATTGTGACAGCTGATGGCACTTACGGAGCGCTACATTTAGTATTTATCAATATTTAAATGAGGAAAAGTTATTTATGGCATCGGACACTCGACCAGGCTTGATTGTTGAGGGGAAGTGTGAGGCGAGCTGGCTTTTAAGTCATATTAACTATAGATATCTTAGATATTTTAATGGAATTAATGCTTAGCTGGGATTTGGTTTATAGATCTTGCTTGCCATCTAACTATCTGTAACATAATACTAGACTTTGGTTCACATTTTCTTAAAAATAAAAATTCCTTTAGTTATATTATTTTATAATTGCCTATAATAACTATAGATATCTTAGATATTTTAATGGATTAAATGCTTAGATGGGATTTGGTTTATAGATCTTGCTTGCCATCTAACTATCTGTAACATAATACTAGACTTTGGTTCACATTTTCTTAAAAATAAAAATTCCTTTAATTATATTATTTTATTATTGCCTATAATAACTATAGATATTTTAATGGATTAAATGCTTAGCTGGGATTTGGTTTATAGATCTTGCTTGCCATCTAACTATCTGTAACATAATACTAGACTTTGGTTCACATTTTCTTAAAAATAAAAATACCTTTATTTACATTATTTTATTATTGTCTATCTGAAACCCTTGTTTATATATCCTATTTACTATCTTTAATATTTCCAAATATCTTTAGTTGACATTCTCTTAAAATATAAATTCCTTTAACTACACTATTTTATTAATTCTTGTATTGGGAATTACTTTTCAATCTACCTTATTATCTGTTATACTAATAAATCACTTAAGCTTACATTTTGTTAAAATAAAAATTCCTTTTAATATTTTATTTTATTATATATCTAAAAATACAACACAGTACCAACAATTTCGGCTATTTGCTCAAGCTAAAAGTAGATCACATAGTTAACTTCTCAAGAACTTCGGGGTATATTTTGAGTTTTGGTATTTGTGTGATTTGGTACATCTGTGATTTGGTTTATAGATCTCTTAAATTATATTTTTAATTTTAAAATATTATACAACTTATTCTTATTGCTTAAGTAATAACATGATCGTATGTTGGTTTCTCAGGCATTTCTGATTTTTTATAGAGCTGAATATATTTTGTTATCAATAACCTCATGTCTATAATTTGGTTTGTAAATCTTTTAAATCATACTTTCAATATTACAATTTTTTTCAACGGGTAGGTGATATTGTGTTTTAGTTTTGCCATTTCATATAACATATATATATTCAATTATATATTTTTAATTAAATATATAATATCAACTATTTTCCCAAGTTATAAATAGATCACTTGTTTAGTTTCTCAGGCAGTTCGGGGTTTCTAGAGTTCTGATTTTATAGCACTGAATATCTATTATCAATATTATAAACCTTTTAAATTAAATTTTTAATCATAAAGTGTTCTTTAACTGGTAGTTGATATTATGACTTAAATTTAGTCATATTTCTTATATAAATATATTTTATATTACAATATAAAAATACAATCTGCAGTACTAAAGATATCGCTATCTGCCCAAGTTATAAATAGATCACTTGGTTAGTTTCTCGGGAATTTCGAACTATATCTTGCTTTTTGATCTGTTATAGCATTGAATACATTTGCTTATCACAGTCTCTTGTTATGCTTGGCATCGATCCCGAAAGAAAGCGAGAGCGGGTGACCCGTCGATATGGAAATGTGGGATCGGAGGCGCAGATGGAAGATGTGGATGGTTATGGTTATGCCGATGACACTTGCCCAGCGGGAGGGGATTAACATAAGCGGCGGCGGCGGCGGTCTCTCACAAGGAAGAGAGCCGAGCCAGCACGGGCCCCTGGGATTGGACACTTGGCAGACATTAACATACATAACAAGTTCCACACGGCGATGGCCAGTGTAAGCGGGCAGCGACGCCGACTGCAGCGGAGCCGCTCTGCCGGCGGCGTGGAGAGAAATATCGAAAATGAAATGGCAATACTTTCCCAGCGTTGGTATAAAAGCGCCACTCCACCAATGGGACATGTCTCATTACGGTTCACAGTCAGATCCCGCCAAGATGTACAACGCGAGATCGCGTGGCAACGCTGCCAACGAGGGGATTGCCCCCAAAAGAATGCTCACCATCGGCGCCCTGCTCCTCATCCTGGGCGTTGGCCAGGTGGCCGCCATGTCGCTGGATCGCCTGGCTCTCGAGAGGAACGAGCTGCCCGCCGAGCAAGCGCATCAGCAGCAGCAGCAGCAGCGGCAGCAGGATGTCCTCGTGGACGACATGAAACTGACCTCCATTCCCTCCGCCGACTCCTCGGACATGTACATGCTGGTGCCCGAGACGGTGGCCAGCCAGCTGGAAGACACCGAGCATGTGAATCGCAACTCGATTGAAGCCAATCCCGAAGTGGATCCCTCCAGTTCCGCCGCCTCCGACATGCTGATGCTGGAGAGCGACTCCAGTCCAGCCATGCAGTTGGTCGAGCTGCCCAGCGACATTACGGTGGCCGAATCCCAGCCAGAAACGGAGCACGATCTGGACAGCGAGCATCAGCAGCCCGAGTCCATCGAGGAGCATGTGATCTTGATGAAGCCGCTCAGCCAGGAGGCTCAGCTGGAGCAAACGATGGACTTTGCCACTGAGGCGGCACCAGTTCCCCTCCAGGATGATCAGGCAGAGGATGAGGAGTCTCCAGCTGCCACTGCCACCGAAACTGTGCTCGAGGAGTCGGAGAAGGAAGCCGAGCCACATATGGACGATCAGGTGCCCGAGGAATCGGAAACTCAGCCGGAACAGGTGCAGCCAGAGGAGTCCCAGCCGGAACAGAAGTTGGAGCATGAGGCTCAGGCAGAGATTGAAGCTCAGCCAGAGGTTGAGGGCCAATCAGATATGGAAGCCCAGCCTGAAGGTGATTCCCAGCCAGAGGTTGAGTCCCAGCCAGAGATTGAGTCCCAGCCAGAAGCCGAATCCCAGCCAGAAGCCGAATCCCAGCCAGAAGCTGAGTCCCAGCCAGAAGCTGAGTCCCAGCCAGAGGTTGAAACCCAGCCAGAAGCTGAGTCCCAACCAGAGGTGGAAGCCCAGCCTGAGGCAGAATCCCAGCCAGAAAAGAACCTCGAAGCCGAAGCCGAAGTGGAGAAAGCCAGCGACAACGAGGTGGACACCACGGAGGCATCTCTGATGGAAACCCTGGTGGAGGGCCTTGAAGATGGTCTGACCGCCGCCATGGACAACCTGGTGCCCGAGGAACTGGCCGAGGCCACTGAGAATAAGGAGCCGGAACAGGAAACCGAGGAGGAGCAGTCACCAGTCACCGAAGCCATCGAGGAGCAGGCAGTCCCGGAAGTTGAGCAGGAAAAGGAGAAGGAACCCGAGCAGCTCACCCTGGCCGATGAGCCGGAGGAAGAGTCAGTCCCAGCCGCGAATGCCGAACCAGCGGAGGTTGCTCCAGAGCAGCAGGTGCAAGAGGAGATTGCTCCCGCTGAAATTCCCGAGGAAGCCAAGCCTGAGGAGGATGTTCCCAAGGAGGATGAGGCTAAGCCTGTAGAGGAATCCAGGCCAGAGGAGGAGGTCAAGGCGGAAGAGGAATCCAAGCCAGAGGAGGAGGCCCAGAATGATGCAGAGATTCAGCCTGTGATAAGTGAAATGAAACCTGAGGAAATCGCAGCTGAAGTTCCTGCTGAGATTCCTGCTGAAACCCCCGCCGAAGTTCCCGCGGAAACTTTTGCTGAAATCCCAGCTGAAACTGCGGATGAAACTCCTGCTGAAGTCCCAGCTGGAATCCCAGAAGAAACCCCTGCTGAAATCCCAGCTGAAACTGCTGATGAAACCCCTGCCGGAACCCCTTCTGGAACCCCTTCTGAAATTCCTGCTGAAACTCCCGCTGAAACCCCCGCTGAAACTCCCGCTGAGATCCCCGCTGAAACTCCCGCTGAGATCCCCGCTGAAACTCCAGCTAAAATCCCTGCTGAAGTCCCAGCTGTAACCCCGGCTAAGACCCAAGACGAGATCCAATCCGACTCTACCCAAACCGAGCCTGAGGCGGAGAAGGAAACCAAGCCCGCCGAATCCTCCCTGCTGACCACCATCATTCCCACGGTGGTGGCCCAGCCCCAGGTGCCATCGCAGCCCCTCCAGGTGCAGGACAGTGTGCTCAACTACGTCAACGCCTCGTTCCTGCAGCAGCAGCCATCGGAGACGGATCTGCCCAAGACGGAGGAGGAGTCCCCTGTCAATGCCCATCTGAGACGCTACGATGGCGCCCAAGTGTGGCGCATTGTGGTCCAGACCGACAAGGACAAGCGCATGGCCGATGAACTGCAGTCCAAATACGGTGGGTGCACATTCTTAATGCTTTAAAATCTGTAACTAATCACATTTTGTGTTAATTTTCAGATGGTCAACTGTGGAAGGAGGTCAAGCAGGAGGTGGACTATCTGCTGAAACCCCAGGTTTTGGCCGCCGCCGAGCGCCACATTCGCGCTGCCAATCTTTCCCGCATTGTTCTGATCGACAACCTGCAGCACGTCATCGAAAAGGAGAATCCGCCAGCGGAGAAGATCGCCGAGCTCCAGAACAGAAAGGGTAAGTGAAAGAGAGAGGAGTTCGGAATGTGTTGGGAATCAGTTTGGAATCAGTTTAGAATGTATTTTGAATGCGTTGGGAATGTGTTGGGAATGTGTTGGGAATGTGTTAGGAATGTGTTAGGAATGTGATGGGAATCAGTTTGGAATGTGATGGGAATCAGTTTGGAACCAGTTTAGAATATATTAGAAATGTGTTAGGAATGAGTTGGGAATGTGTTGGGAATCAGTTTGGAATCAGTTTGGAATCAGTTTAGAATGTACTAAAAATGTGTTAGGAATGTGATGGGAATCAGTTTAGAATGTATTAGAAATGTGTTAGGAATGTGTTAGGAATGTGTTTGAAATGTGTTATGAATGAGTTAAGAATGGTTTAGGAATAATTTCAAAATAAGTATGGTTATTTGAACAAGAGAGAAATCATGAAAATGTTATCATTTAACCTGTTCTGGAGATACGCAAAATAACAGCTCTATAATAGAAAAGAAAAGTGAGTGCGGAAGGAGTTTGGAATTAGTAAAGAAAGAATGAGAAATGAGTTGGGATTGATTTGGAAAACATTACGTATTGAATACTTTTGCAGACTATTACAATAACATATTGTTTAAAAGAAGTATAGAATTCAAAGACCTTATGATCTCAAAAAGAAAATTTCAAGGAAAACAGAACACCCTTTCCTTGCTTTGTATCCATTACTCGTAGAACAGAGGCATATTTCCCCATTTTTTATTATTTATTTATTGAGTGCTAGGAGTATGGGACTCTGAGTGACAGGTGGTGCAACCAAGCGGTGGCCCGATGCCACCCCTTTTGCGCCAGCGAGGTGTCGCCGCAAACGAGCATTTAATGCACTCGGCGAGGGGCGTGTGAAAAGTCATCAAGCGCAAAGTGGCTTTGCCATAGGAACGTGCCACGTGCCACGAAGGCCCCCCGACTCCCAACTCCAAATGGGGAGGGGGGGAAAAAAAAAGCTCAAAAAACGCACCCGTAGAAAAGGGACAGGTCCTTGCAAGACGCTATTGTTTAATCGATAGCCGGCGAAAAACGGGGAGCGCCAGACGACGCCAAGACCAAGATGCCCCAGGGTTCAAGTTGAGGGTCAGGTGCCCTGCCTTCCTCCAAGTTGAATGAACCCGCACTCACATGCCTTTTCTACTTTACACCCATCACAGGACACCGGCTCACCTGGCAGGCCTACCACCGCCTGGAGGACATCCACGGCTTCATCGACTACATGGCCAAGACCTATCCGGATATTTGCTCCACGGAAGTCATTGGCTACTCGGTGGAGAAGCGACCCCTGAAGATTCTCAAGTGAGTGTGCTGGCAAATCACACTTGTATTCCTTAATATTGAAATGTTTTTCGTCTCCCATTAGGATTTCCAATGGCAATGCCCGTAATCCCGGCGTCTGGATCGATGGTGGCATGCATGCCCGCGAGTGGATCAGCCCGGCGACGGTCACCTACATCGCCAACCAGCTGGTCGAGGGCTGGGAGGACCTGCCCGAGCACATGCGCAGCATCAACTGGTACATCCATCCGGTGGCCAATCCCGATGGCTACGAGTACTCCCACACCACCGATCGCCTGTGGCGCAAGAACATGCGGGCCCATGGCCGCCAGTGTCCCGGAGTGGATCTCAACCGTAACTTTGGCTACAAGTGGGGCGGCAAGGGCACCTCGGCCAGTCCCTGCTCGCAGACCTACCGCGGCAGCAAGGCCTTCTCCGAGCCCGAGACCTTCTACATCTCCAAGTTCATCAGCGGATTCCCCAGGGAGACCTTCCAGGCGTACCTCTCGTTCCACAGCTACGGCCAGTACATCCTCTACCCATGGGGCTACGACTACCAGCTAACCCAGGATCGGGCCGATCTTGATCGCGTGGCCCGACAGGCGGGAACGGTGAGTTTTTCGAATATATATTATAATATTCTTATTAATATTGTTCAGAATTTTCAATCAATACTTTTTTTTTTAATTTGAAAATTTAAGATTTTAAGGGTCTTTCAAGGAGGTTCATATCATTTCTGATTATATTTTTTAAGTTACTTGAAGTTTTTAAAGGCTCTAGCTTATAAAATCAATAAGTTTAGAAATTTCCAAACATTTTGTTTGAAACCTGATGCAAACTAAGAATAAGGTACCTATGATACTGACTTAAATTAAAATTTACTTAATAAATTTATACTCAAAAGTCATGGAAAACAGGGAAAACAGCTTAAAAACATTTTTAAAATATATATATTTTCAAAAAGGTTTAGTTTATGAAATATTTTGTAAATAAATCCAGTCAGTTAGTCAAAAAAAGTAGGTGTATAAGTACCAAAAAGCTATAAGTAAGTGTGATAAGGCTATATATTTATCTTTCTTAAAAAGTTGGGAACTGCTCCTAAAGTTTATAGGTTTCCTGCTCGAAAATGGTTGATTTATCAAAAAAAAATATTCAAAATGTAGCTCAAAAAATCGAATAATAATTTGTATTATTTTTTCAGAGCATCACCAAGTCGACGGGAGTGAAGTACACGGTGGGATCCTCCGCCACAACCCTGTACCCCGCCGCCGGAGGCTCCGACGATTGGGCCAAGGGCATTGCGGGCATCAAGTACGCCTACACCATCGAGATGGGCGACACTGGACGCTACGGCTTCGTCCTGCCCGCCCGGTTCATCCAGTACAATGGCAAGGATGGCGTGACCTTCGCCGACACGGTGGCCCGGGCCATTGCCCAGGGACGCGGCAAATCGGTGGCCAGGAACGGCAGTGGCAGCCGGAGGCGTCGCCACTAGTCCAGTCCACTTAGCTCAATGCGATTTTTTGTAAATCATCCTAATGATTTTTTTTTTTGCTATTTATATGAATACTATTTATTTATTTATTTATTCTACTTGTAACTAGACGAATTGAACACACACAAAAGAACACACAAAAACAAAACAAAAAACTCATCTAAATAGACTGAAAAATGTTTATTAAAAAAGTAAAAGATTAAAAATTAAAACAAAAAATGTTTTTAATGAGGGGGGCGACAGAAAAATAAAGTAGGGGTTGTGATCGCTTCAAAGAGAAAAATTCTTTATCAAAAGAAAAATGGTAAGAGAAGTCTCAAAAAAAAATATATATATAAGAAAAAAAAATATTGTCCAAAAATATTAAAAATGGTGGAAAAAGCTCTTATAAAGTCTTTATACTTTAAAATCATATTAAATTTATATATATTATATATAAAAATAAATTTTTTTTTTAAAGTTTGCTTTAAAAATATTAAAAATGGTGGCAAAAGCTCTCATAAAGTATTTCTTTTATAACATCATATTAAATTTGAATACTTTATAGTAGTTCTGAAAAATTATAAAAAAAAACAAATTAAAACTTAATACACAGAGATTCAGGAAAAGAGAAAAAAAACATTAAAAGTTAGTGGTTTAAGATAAAAAGGTTCTCAAAGATAGAATACTCATTCAAGCTTTATAAACACTTCCCAGAGAATCAGTAGCTGCCCTCTTCTAGCCCATATAACAGTATAACAGTGGAAAAAATCTTATATAAGGTTTATACTCTAAAATCATATTAAATTTATATATATTATAAATACAAATATTTTTTTTTTTTAATTATTGCTTTAAAAGTATTAAAAATGGTGGTAAAAGCTCTCATAAAGTGTTTCTTTTATAACATCATATTAAATTTGAATACTTTATAGTAGTTCTGAAAAATTATAAAAAAAACAAATTAAAACTTAATACACAGAGATTCAGGAAAAGAGAAAAAAAACATTAAAAGTTAGTGGTTTAAGATAAAAAGGTTCTCAAAGATAGAATACTCATTCAAGCTTTATAAACACTTCCCAGAGAATCAGTAGCTGCCCTCTTCTAGCCCATATAACAGTATAACAGTCTGGGTGGTAGCACACCTCACCCAAAGTAAAAGTCCAAAATGAAAAGCATCAAAATCGCCGGCATTCCGTCAATATGCAAATCCGTTGGCCTTAATTGGGGAATCGGGCGAATAATGGGGGGAAATGGAGGGAGGCGGCTGCAGAGAAGAATGGAGACCGGAGAACGCAGAATGGAGAATTGAGAACGCGAGAATCCGTTAGCCGGAGGCTGCGGCTCGCCGATCGATTTGCGAACGCATTATATCCGCACCAACTGTCCACTAGATCGCACCACAATCCACAAACTGAACCCAAAAAGATACAATCTTAACTAAAATCCCTGAAAATGCACCTCCCTTCTTGGAAGTGGGCGTGGCTGCCAGTCGTGCTGCTAATTGCTGGGAAAACGGCGCAGGTGGGCGGCAGAAATCACCTGGATTTGGCACGCACCGATTACCGGCTAACGAGGTTGCCCTTCTTTGGCGGCGGCGTGGCCCACCTGCTGCGGTATCTCAACCCTCTGTCGCCGAACAGCTCACCGGAAAGGGGCAGAATCTCGGAGCTACGCAGCGACTTGGATCCCAACTACGTGAGCTACCGGGGTGCGCAGCTCTGGAAGCTCAACTTCAATGCCACCCGGGACTCGTCCATGGAGGAGCGGGAGCCCGGGGAGGAGGAGGAGGAGCAGCAGCAGGTGGAGCCCGAGGAGCGACAGGTGCTGGCCTCACCGGGTGCCCAGTTCAACGAGGTGGTCGCTTTGTTCGGTGAGTCAAAATCTATGCCCTGGAGGGGCTTTCAAGAGGTCCGTCAAGCCGCACAAAAGAAGAGAAATTGTCAAGCTTAGCAGAATACTCGCGGTCAAGCAAATAGTGTCTAAAGATCTGTGATGTGTGTTTATAAAAACTCGGAAGTTATTATATAATCTTTAATTAAAAAAAAAATCAAATATAAAAACCTAGCCAACTTTCAATTAAAACAATGTTAAGTTAAAACAAGGAAAAAAAATTGCCACTTTTCCTATGATATACCCAATGACCAAGTTTAATCTGTTCTTATACATTGGCATATTAACAAAATTTATATTTATGCTGACAGTACTTTATACCATATAAAAAGTATTGGTAAAAATAAAATGTATAATGATAATTGAAAATCATTAATTTCCTTTGAAAAGAAATTACAAGTTAAGAAAAACAATATTTTTTTAAGTTCTTCATGTACGTTAATATTTTAAATGGTGATTTTTTTAAACTTATAATTTCTAATCGTAGTTTAAAAATTAATACTCTTGAAAGTCACAGTATTTAAATTAAACTATTATTTGAAATCATAAATTTCCTCTTTTTACATAAATGTGAAGTGTTATTATAATTAGGTTATTTCTAGTTTTGAAAATTTTTTTCATCTATTCAAAATCAAAAAAAAATATTCGGCTTTTTTACCTTCATAAAAGTAATTTTTATCACGAAACAAGTACTGACACTATGAAGATTTGAAAACCACAATATTCCCGCTTTAACTGCTATTGGGCTGACCCCGACTGTATTAACGAGCGGTGGTTTTAGGGCGTCATCCGGCCAGGTCAGGGCAGGTCAGGTCAACGCGGCCAACTGAGCACGCATTCGCACGCATAAATTTGTGCTTTTGGCATAAATCAGAGACCCGCTAGTCCAGAACCCAGCGCCGAGAGCCCAGATATGTAGATATACATGGGCCGAGTGGCGTTTCAGTTCGAAGATGCTGCCGCGGGAAGCGCTCACGTTTGTGGCCCTCATCGCCTCGGTTCTGGGCCAGAAGCTGCTGCTCTGGCGCAGTGTCTCCGTGCCGGAGATCTCCGGCATCTCGGGCCTGCCCCTCGCCCTGCTGACCCTCAACGGCAGCGAGCTGTACGAGTCCACGTTCGAGGGTCTGCAGTGGCTGTCGCCCGTGGATCTGCGCCGTTTCGACGTCCTCTCGCCGGGATCCTCGTTCCAGATCAACAGGCGCTACCGGAATGGCAGCCAGGTGCAGCGGTACTACGGCTTTCAGCTGTGGAAGATCCACGAAACCCGCCTGGAACTGCCCGAACTGAGGGCCTTCTGGCGGCACTTTGGTATAAGCACACCGAAAACAGTCGAAATATCAACAGAATTAGTCATAGCTTGAGTATTTGCGAGCCCAGTTTATAAGAAACACTATCAGATTAGGGGTTCGAACTTAAAAACTATATAAATTTTGCCATATGCAAAACCTGCTTTCACATACACCAGATTTTTTTTAATATTCATATGACCTAATTCAGTTTTTAAGTCACTTTTTGGGAAATTTGCAACCTTACATAACTTAAGAGATTATCATTTGTAGGGATGATGAGGAATAAAGATATAGGCCCCACATAGGAATAAGAAAGGTTTTGAGAAATGGGATATAATATAAAATATGTTGAAGACCCTTTAGTAGATCCTAACTCCCCTGATATATTGATATTCATATACATATTCTATAACTCATTTCAGGAAGCGAGGTGTGGAACATCAACCAGGACGGCATCGACATCCTCATCGAGCAACGCAATGTGGCCGATGCCAAGAAGTTCATGGATAAGGTGGGCTTCAGCTACAACATCATGATCGACGACATCGAAGCGGCCATTGATGAGACCTACGTGGAAGTGCCGGCTGTGGAGCATCCCCTGGACTCTGTGCGTAATAATTCTCTGCCCTGGATGGAAAGACCGGGATCTCTGATGACCTGGCGGCGCTATCATGATCACGCGGATATCCAGCAGTTCTTGCAGAACCTCTTAGAAACCTATTCGGAAAATGTGGAGCTAATTCAAATAGGGGTAACGCGCAATAAGCGCCCTCTGGAGGTCATCAGGTGAGTCAAAATATGAAAAATTAGTTAAAAGTGTCTGAAAGTATGCTGTAAAAAATATTTGATTTCCGTAGAATTTTTAAATTTTATGATACATAATTTTAGATGCCTTTATAAATGTTTTCAAATCTCCAGAGTTTTAGGTAAACTAAACTTTATATCTTTTCTTTTAGGGTCTCCAATGGCAATCCGGACAACTGGGCTGTATTCGTGGATGCGGGACTACAGGCACGGGATTGGCTGAGTCCCGCCGCCCTGACCTACGCCATCTCCAAGCTGACCCATCTCTGGGCCAGGCCAAGGGCTCAGGGTCAGGGTCAGAGGCAAAGCAGGGCAGACAAGGCCATGCGCCGCATCGACTGGTACTTCCTGCCACTGGCCAATCCCGATGGCTACCAGTACTCGCGCCACACGGATCGCCTGTGGACCAAAAACCGGGGCTACGACACTGAAAGCGGTTGCTACGGCGTAAATCTGGACCGGAACTTCCAGTACGGCTGGGGCGGCATCGGATCGACGAGTAACCCCTGCAAGAATCTCTATCGCGGAGCCGAGAGCTTCTCCGAACCGGAGAGCCGAGCTCTGCGAAGCTTCCTCTCCGGCATGCGGGAGTACTTGGGCGCCTATGTGTCCCTCAGCGGCTATGGCCAGACCATCACCTATCCCTGGGGCGATGCGGACTATGTGACGGAGAACCAGAGGGATCTCAAGCAGACGGCAAGGAGTGCGGTTCTTGCCCTGAGGCGATTGAACCACGCGGAATACTCCTATGGCACCAGTTATAACCAGAAGTTGGCACGACCGGGAAACTCCGCCGATTGGGTGCAGGATCGCATCGAGCCCCAGTTGGTGTTCAACATGTTCCTCAAGGATCAGGGCCGCTACGGCTACCTGCTGCCGCCGCACTACATTGTGGAGTCTGGCGAAGAGGTCTTCGAATTTCTGCGCACCATCGCCCAGCAATTGGAGTAGCTCCTCAAGCTAACTCCATAATATGTATGCAACGGAAAATTGTAAATGGGATTGGCTATCCCCAGGAAAAACCTTGTATTTATTAGCCCCTTAATTTAAATTTACTTTGTGATTAAAGTTATTTATTTGGAAAAAATTAAATATCTAATAAATTATTTGTCGCACAAGTAATATTTTGGGTGGATTGTTTTGAGCAGCTGGCGACCTCTACTAATGATCCCCAAAAATTTAAAAATGTTAATGTTAATTAACATTAATTAATTAAAAATGTTAATTTTTCAGTGGTTTTTTATCGTAGTTTAGCCAAATAAAGGCGTACAGCGAAAAAACCGACTGTTTTGAGCAGCTGGCGACCTCTGTTAACGATCCTTATCAAAATAAGGCACATTTAAATTTTGAAAATTTTTTTCAATTTTTGAAGGGGGTCCGTCAGGATTTTTTTTGATCTCGGTTTTGGCGAAAAATGCTCCTTTTTCAGTGGTTTTTTGATCGTAGTTTGGCCAAATCAAGGCGTACAGAGAAAAAACCGACTGTTTTAAACAGCTGAAATATTTTATTTTTTGACCAATTTGCCTTGCTTTTAAAGGGAGTGCATACTTTTGGGCTACAGAGGGCTGCAAAGCTCCCGCGTAGAACAGTTTCGTAAGTTGGCCTGAACCCGAATTCTGCGGAGAGCGTGGGCCACTCTTCTGCACTCTCTTCGGGCCCTTCTTCGGAGGGTGGTGGGGGTTAGGAAAAAGAGAGTTGTTGACTGTCTTTGGGGCCACGTGTTTGATTCGCTGCCAATTTCGATTAATGATTTCGCAATCGCGCAGATCGCAAGTGGCACTCTCCATTAGCGATCTTATGTAAACCTGGCCAAAGGCGAATGTGGCCAACAAGAATGCTCGGCTGGCCAAATAGAAAGCTGAGAGAAAGAGGGGCGCCCGTGGAGAGCTAAAGAGAGCACGAGAGCGAGCGCCAACTTTCACTTTCAATCGCGTTTCAAAAACCAGTAAGCTCGAACCACAGCGCTTATGAGGCTTTGTTTTGCAGCTCTTGCCGCTTTATTTATTTATTATTTTTTTATGTTATGCCTTGTTGTTGCATATTTGATTGGATTTATTTTGTGCATGCATATAGAAATTAAGCGAAAGGCCCGCGGCCATCGCCGCCTGCCGCCAAAGTCAAAGTCAAAGCTTCCAGCTACCGAAGAAAGTGATTTGAGCGATAACAAAAATAAACAAAATAGTTATTAAAAAATATGTATAGATAAAGTAAACAAAAAACCTTACCCATAGAAACCGCTGAGAAAGAGAACGATTTTAGAACTACTAGTAAAAAACACCTATCAATTATTCATCTTTATTATTTAGTATTAAAAATATTATTTTGCAAAAAAAATTTATAGAAAATATTTTAATAGAAATGTAAATAAAAATATTAATCAAAAATGATCGTTTTATAGCACTTTTATAGTAATTTTACATTTTAATGATATTATGTTTTATTATATACTTTTATAATATCAAAGATTTTTCAAAAAGTTTAAAAAATATTATTTCGAATAAAAATACAAACAAACTATTTTAAAAAAACTAAATAAAAATATTATTCAAAAATGATAGTTTTATAGCCAATTTTAAAATAATTTAACATTCTATTAAATAAATTATACTTTCGAATTTATACATATATCTCTAAAGAACTTTTTAAAACCCTTTTCATCTTTACACTAAAATCACCAAATTTTTCCGGTGTAACCAGCATTAACTGATCAATGAACCAGCAGCAAACAAAAAAAAAGGTGCCCTGAAAAAATCTACCATTGTGGGGCCGAACTCTCGAAAAAGGGTTAAAAGTGAAAATCTGGGTACCCCAAAAAATACAAAAAGACAGTGAAACACCGGAAAAAAGTCAGAAACAAATAAAAAATAAATAATGCCTGGCGGCAAAACCAGAGTGGGCGGCGGGGGGCGGGACAGGCGATCAAAGGCGAAAGAAAGTAAAACTCGCCAAGTGGGTCAAAATCGCCCCGTCACACAATCACACACGATCCATTAAGCAAACACACACATGCGGTGATTTTGGGTTTGTGATACAATTGGAAACACAATTTACCATCGCACTTGTGTTCAGAAATCAGCTGCTGTGGCAAACAAATGGAAATATATATGCACATTCCTGCATATGGATATTTTAAACTTGCCAAAGCGTTGTAAACGTTTTGATTGGCATTTCCGTTACACTTGATTCATGTTTCATAACAGGCAATTATTATTGATGGTTGTGATGATTAAAGATGAGATAAGCCCCAATGTCGGGATTGACAGCTTGGCACCTTTGCTACTTTTTATGCGCTGGGAATTTCCACCGATAACCATTTGCAATAGGTCAAAACTTGAAAAACACTCAAAAAAAATAGGTGTGAAATGTATTTAAAGACATTTAATTAGTTTTCTTCTAATTTATAATTTTTTTTAATTTTTAAAATCTTTAATAATTATATAAAACACTTCCATTATCAGTTCAGTTAGATAGTCATTAATAACGATCGGATAAAAAACAAGTGACTTAACTTGTATTTATTTAAAACTTAAAACCATCTTTAAAACATGTATTCAGATGTGAGTGACTCACAAAGACAAATTATGGTGGTGTAGAAAATGTGAATTTATCATCTTTGGAAATCCCTCCTTGCAAGAAAAGAATTCTGTGTTTTAACCCATGACTCATGGTCATGGCTTAGACCACTTGGGCGTAATAAAGAAAACAAAGTAGCAAGTGGGCAGCCCAGTTCCTAATAAAAAAGGTGGGACAGTGGGTTTCGCATATTAACTGATTACACAAATGAACTTCGCAGAACTAAAATAAATCAAAATAAGGTACTACACTTCCTTCGCTGGAAATTCCGTATAGAAAAAATTAAATCCAAGGTTAAATCCGTGACTGATGATGTTTTATTAACAACACAATGTAGATACATTGACAAAACCGTGCTTGTTAGATTTTAAAACCAGTTACGGATTAAGTAAATATTGTTTTACAATGTGCCAAGTGTTTTGTTTACGGAATGTACATTCCTTATCGCTATTCATTACAGATAAGAAAAAAAAGAAAGAAGTTTCAGGCTGAACTCCTGACTTATTAGACTTCGCTTTAATTATATATCAGCAAGTGGTCAGCCCCTATTGGTGTTAACTAACCCATAGTTATCTTTCGTGATAAAAACTACTTGTGTTTTGCTTGCGGATATCAAATTTCTTATCGTCGGAAAAACCTGATGAGAGAAAAAGAATTCCGTGACTGAACCCGTGACTCATCATGCTTTGATCACTTTGTTTGTTTAGGAAGATGTATCAGCAAGTGGACAGCTCCCCCCATGGAAAACCGTTAAATGCATTTGAGTGCAACTCGATGTGTGAGAGTGGGTGCAAGCGAGACGGCTGGCTGCGTGGGCGTGGGTCTTGCATTCTGCCCCTCTCTCTCTCACTCTCCTCCCTTTTGCCCTGGCCCCCGCTCGCGTGAATGGGATGCAGGCAGCCGGAAAGAGACAGCGCCAGTGCGTGGCGCATTCGGGGGGAGCAGCTCCTCCTGTCCCTCTTTCTCTCTCTCTCGCCAGCCACTCTTCCTCTTCTCGCGCCGCCGACACCTCTGCGGCTGCGCTGCCGCCTCGCCGCCGGCGTCGCTGCCGTTTCCATTTCCAATTTCCATTTACGCGACGATCGCTTTAAAGATCGGTCGTCGGTCAGCGCGAAAATTTCCAACACTCTTGGGCTCCCCTTTTTGTTGTTTTTGTTTTGTAATTCTCGGTTTCGTTGATTGTTTTTTTCGTTTTTTTTTTAAATTTTTTATTTAATTTTTTTTTTGAATAACGGCTCCCTTGCGCCGACAGAGCGGCAATATAAAATTGAAGCGCATACAAGCAGCATTTAGTCGAAGTTGGAAGCTCAGGCCGCGATACACTCTCTCCCACACACACCCACAATCTGCCAATTGCACTCTCTCCCGAAGAGCCGGCAACTGGAAGAAGAAGAACTGGAAGAGCACTGCAGCATCCCGAACAACAAAAAACGGTAAGTGGAAGAGACAACAAAATCAAAAAAAAAAAAAGTGAAAAGCTCAATATTAAGCTAAACTACATAATTTGACAAAAAACTTCAAAAGATTGACAAGAACTCAAGAGAAGACTGAAGAAGAACGGGGAGAAGAATTCGGAAGAAAGTGGAGAGATTATCAAAGAAAGCGCGAAGGTTGCTAAAGAAAAGGGAGTTGAGAAGAAACACTGCAGGCATCGCAGAAGAAAGAGGGATGGTTTTATTAAAATAAGGAAGAATTGGAAAATATCCAGGGTGGAGACTGGAAGTAAAGGTATGGGAAGACTGGAAGGAAGACTGAGGGGATGAGTGTGCATAAATAAGGGAGAATTCCTTATAATGAGGGCAACGATTGGAGGAGAATGACAGTCGAGATTCTCCAAAACAAAATACTGAATGAAGAAGGGAGATAATTGATAATGCCTTTTAATAATGCATAATTTGTGGGAGCTATCAGAAGAATCGTAGTGTAAGAAAAGGGAACACCATTTAAAGTAAATAGTGATAAGATTTTAATATTTCTGAAAAAAGGGGTAAGGAAGCTACACCATTTTCACATATTTAGGAACGGTTTGGAGATAAATTTAAATTAAAATAAATTCACTTAAAAAGAAAGTAGTGAAGTAGAAGGAGGAAGATTTGCAATCGAGAGAGAGACTTAAATGTAAAAATGTAGAACACATTTTCAACCCTATCAGAAGAATGAGGCTTGCATTTAAAATATATTATATAAAGGAATACACCATACAAATAAAAGTATTAAAAGCTGTTACAGCGAATGAGGAAGTGCAAAAGCACCGGCTTCGTTTTTCAACAGGTTTTAATTTTTATTTTTGGGCCCCTAAACGGAACAAGTTTACATTTTTTACGTCTTTCGTACACATTTGATCAAGAGATTATGTGGAAAGTGCTAAATTAAGATAACTTAACACCCCAAGTTTAAAAATAAATGACATCTTTTTAAACCTTTCAAGAGTATCTTTGCCCTTGAGGGCTATGTTTTTTTCAATAAAAAAAATAACAATAAAAAATAAAAAGGCAAAATATTATAATACAAGGAAGAAAGTGTTGAATTTTAAAAATATATAGAAAGCCATTTAAAGAAGTTTGTAGTACAATAGTTAGTTTGTGCGAACTTGAGATCTTAACTATCTTAATTTTGGATTTAATCTGAAGCCGCTGAGGGTCAAGATGAAAATGTTAGTCCCACAGTTTTCGGAAACAGATCTACAATGTATTCTTCAATTGTTTACATTTCGGAACGAAGTGCAGGTATAAACGACTCAGATAATGGAAGGAGAACCGGGGGCACGAAGGTCGAGGTGAACAGCAGCGGATTGAAACCCAATCCGAAACTGTGTTTGTACTCCACATTCGACTCCCCAGATCCGAGATCCGAGATCTGAGAACCAGTTCTCGGAGTTCGGAGACCACGAGACTCGGGGAACCGGAGACGACCCTCTCCAGCGTTCAAGTGCCACTTTCTGCCTGGCAATAAAAAGAAAATAAACACGAAAATACGAATACGCATCCATAAAAAAAACCGAAATGAAAACAAAACCTAAAAAACGGGCCAGGGAAATTAGCACAGAAGCGTTAAAAACGGCGTTTCGAAATCGGTAAGAAGAGCAGGAAAAGTTTCTTGGCCCAAAATCTAGATCTTAGGGTCCAGCAACTAAGTCGCAGTACCTCATCCCATCTATCACTGTGCATACAAAGCAGACAGAACATTCAGAAACACGAAACTCAGACTGAGTCAATAAAATCCACAATGGGCTTCACGCCCCCCGGAACTCGGAGATTTCAGGGAACTCACGGATCGAACGACCCAAACGATCGATCGATCGCCACTGGAATCCGTAAAACAATGCAAATTGGCTGAGTTGTTCGATTGTGTACTGAAAATCAAAACTGATTGTCTCGGATGCAAGTTTAATACACCCAAAAAAATTATCATTTACAATGTCAAGGCAATAACTCAAAAACAAATTTTCCAATTTTTAAAATTTTAAAAAAAATTTGAACATCATAACGAATGTATATGTTTTTAACCTCTAACTTAAGGTTTTAAAGCGATATCCCAAAAATATATATTTTTAATTTTTAAAAGTTTTGATCATCATTAGGGAAATATTCGATATTCCAAAAATATTTTTTTGTAATACTTTTTTTGTTAAACATTTTTTTATAGTTTATAATTCTTGAACTTTTGAAAATTATTGATCATCAGAGATATCCCAGAAACATATTTTTTCAATTCCTGAAATTTGGAAAAGTATTGCTCATAATCATGTTTAGAACATCCAACTTAACTTATCAAAACGATATCCCAAAAATATATTTCTTCAATTCCGGAAATTTTCAATACTATTGTTCATCATTACGAAAATATACCGTTTTTAACCTCAAAATTAAGTTAAAGCATATCGCTTTATGCCAAAAATATTTTTTTCAATTTTTAAACCTTTTACAATTATGGATCATCATATGGAACATTTAATGTTTAGAAAATCCAACTTAGCTTATCAAAGCTATATCCCAAGAATATATATTTTTTTTAATTCGTTGAATTTTGAAAAGCTCAAAACTAAGTTATCAAAGCGATATCCCAAACATCTTTTTTTTCAATTCCTAAAATTTTTAAAATTATTGATCATCATAACAAAATTAAGTTATCAAAGTGATATCCCAAAAACCTTTTTTTTCAAATATTGAAATTTAGAAAAGTAATGATAATGATATATAAAAGAATATATACTATTTTAAACCTCCAAATTAAGCTATTTCCCCTTCTAGGGTTCTCTTACTATAATGACAGCTGAGATTCTAAAACTAAAGCGTGTTTTATTGAAAAATTCGCAAAACCATTAGCTTTATCTAGTACTTTTAACTACTTATTGGCAATGACAGGTACAGAAAAACAGGGTTACGAGCAAGTCGCACATCTAGATAGCCCTAACCATCAACAATGAAACGGAAACATTTGTTGTATTTTTTGTTAGCTATTTTTTTGTTTTTTTTTTTTGTGCTGGGTAATTAGAGGAACTTTTTCTGTAACAATTATTTGCCCTGACACCAGTTGGAGTTTGCTTTTAGTTTCGTTTTGCATTCAGTTCTGGCTAGCTGAACGGCTGGCTCGGATGTTCGATTGGTTCCATTTCAATCGCTGCCAAACAAGGTTATATTTCAAAAGCATTAAAAAAACATATAATAGAATTTAAGTTTCATACTAGACTTTAGCAGGGTTTTCCATGTGCAAATTGGCTCGTTAAATGTTTGGATGGCAAACGGAAAAACCATATACTCAAGGCTTGTTTTCTGTACTGATGACTCTAAAAAGGCAAGCACTTCGCTTGTAAATAGCGTGATTTTATGGCAAACTAAACAAGCGTGTACTATTTTAACCTTTAGAGCCTAACAATGGTCATTACCACCGGTCGGTGGCAGCGGTAGTTCAGTAGAAAACGATCTGAAAATCGTGACAATCATTGTTGGAGGCTTTCGATTTGTTTATTTGGCCAAGGCCAGTTCTTCCTCCGACACCGATCGCAGCCCCATTAATGGAGTTGCTTTCGGTGATAACATCTCTCTATTAGCAAATTATTGATTGCTGATTGCTGATAAGCGAATTGCTTTTCCAGGTCAACCTGCTGATAGAGACAGCGAGCCAGAAAGATGACGGAAGCCACTCGACTGCTGTTGCTGCTTCTCCTGGCGGCTCTGGCAGCCAGTTCAGCCGGCGAGCTGGCGACGATGCCCGCCAATCTCACCCAGCTGGATGCCAACGAGATTCCCCAGCGGTTCGACGAGGCGCAGCTGTGGCGCATCCACAACATCTCGGAGGCGCTGCAGCACCGGCTGCCCGTGGGCCAGATGCTGGAGCAGAAGTTCGGCGGCAACATCTGGAAGGAGAACTCCAAGTTCCTGGACATCTCCATTGCCCGGGATCAGCTGAAGGCGGCGCGCAGCTTCCTCTCGGCCCACCGCCTGGCTCCGCAGATCCTGTCGGATAATATTCAGTCCATGATCGACGAGGAGCTGCTCGAGGGCGTGCAGAGCTCTGCCTTTGCCCAGGGCAGAAGAACAAGTGAGTGGGAGTTGCCTCTAAAGGGTTTTTAATGTACTAATTAAATATATATTTTTTAAAACCCACAGAGAAGGCCGCCAGGAGCAGCATGCACTGGAAGGACTACCACGACCTGGAGACCATCTACAGCTTCATGCGGGAGATCCGCACCAAGTTCCCCAACATCGTGCGTTTGTACACTATTGGCCAGACGGCCGAGGGACGGGATCTGAAGGTGCTCAGGTAAGCTAAACTACGTTTCTGGCATTTTTTAATTAGTATTTACGGCTAGGAATTTAAAAATCCAGCTGGTTAGTTATACTTTTCAAGGCAATACCTATTAAATATATCTCTAAATGCAAGGCCTTTCCATTTCATAATAATTAGCTGCTTTTTGAATATTACGAAAAAAAAATATTTGTTTTGTTCAAGAAACTAATTAAAAATAGTAAAAACAATTATCATAAAATATATACAGTGCCTTGACTACTTTTAAAATTTATTAAAAGTGGCATACGCCTACTTTAGGCTTTAATTGAATGGAATATAACCTTTTAAGTAATTAAAATTCTGAAAAAACTATGATCGTAAATTAAACTAACTTAAAACCTTATTTTAGCTACATTGGGATTTAATTAAATGAAATAAAATCTTAAAAATTAACTAATAATATTTGCAAAATACATTTTTAAAGTTCAATAACTTAAAAATGGCCTAATAATATTTTATATATAAACTTATAAACCTAAAGAACCAAAGGCCCATAGGTATGCCATCATATAGTAAGTCTCAAAAGGGTTGTAAAAATGTAGAGCCCACTTTTAGGCACTTGGGAAAATCAAAAATTAACCTTAGGAAAAAAATACCTAGGGGTTTTATAGTTATATCCCTTATCCACTCAGAAAACCCATTAAAATTCCCTCAAACAATCCAACTAAAACATAGTTTTCACCCCCCAGAATCTCTGAGAATCCCCGCGAGAACAAGAAGATCTGGATCGACGGCGGCATCCACGCCCGCGAGTGGATCAGCCCCGCCACGGTGACCTTCATCCTGTACCAACTGATGTCCAACTGGGAGAACCAGCCGGCGCACATCCGCGGCCTGACCTGGTACATCATGCCGGTGATGAATCCCGATGGCTACGAGTACAGCCGCACCACCAACCGCCTGTGGCGCAAGAATCGATCTCCCTCACGGCGCGCCCAGTGCAGCGGCGTCGATCTCAACCGGAACTTCGATATTGGCTGGAACGGCTACGGCTCCTCCACGAATCCCTGCAGTGACACCTACCGCGGCTCCTCGCCAGCTTCGGAGCGGGAGACGCGAGCAGTGGCCGAGTTCCTGGCCAAGAGGAAGTACAATCTGGAGTCGTACCTGACCTACCACAGCTACGGACAGATGATTGTCTATCCGTGGGCATACAAGGCCGTTAAGGTGAAGGATTCCAGTGTGCTGCAGCGAGTGGCCAGCTTGGCGGCGGAGCGGATTGTCCAGAAGACGGGCACGGCCTACAGGGCGGCGGTCACCCACGAGGTGCTGGGCATCGCGGGCGGTGGCTCCGACGACTGGAGTCGTGCCGCCCTGGGCGTCAAGTATGTGTACACCATTGAGCTGCGGGATCGCGGAGCCTACGGATTCGTGCTGCCGCCGCGCTTCATCAAGGACACGGCGCTGGAGGGCTGGACGGTGGCGGAGACGGTGGCCCAGGCCATTGGACCCAGTGCGTCCGGTTGAAAAGCGGCTAATCTCACCCGCCTCCCGGTGTAATTTGTAATCTCTGTCGCCTTCTCTTACGCCCCCCGCCCACCTGGTGTGCCTGTGAACTGTGTGTGCCTGTGTGTCTGAAGGATTATTTATGTTTGTCTGTGTGCCTGCTTTTGGTGACTGAGAACGAGCGTGTGTGCTTGGGCGGGCTGCTGTATCCTTGGAATCCTGTACGGCTTGAAATAAACCAACCTGCGCTATTTATTACTACAGATCACTGGCGTGTCTTATTTTGGCGGGTAGTTTAGAAGACAATCGTGGAGCTAACATGTTTCCCAACTCTGGTCAGAGGAATCCACTGACTCTTCGTGAAAATCTCGGTTCAGAGAACTTGTTTGATCTTCCCCATAAGTAATTCCCATCAGAAGATTTAAATCAGAGTATAATATATGTTCTTTTAAGAAGAATCCATTTGTGATCAATACTTTTTATTATAATACTTATTTCATTTTTATTTATTAAAGTTTTAAGTTCAGTTTTAGAGGGTAATCTTTGAATAAGAGTGGAGTGTGCATGTTCCCTTAAATCCTAGCAGGAAAACCCATAGTTTCTTCATCGAAATCTTTATTCAGAGAACTTATTTGACTTAGAGATCTTCCCAATAAATAATTCCAGTCAGTAGATTGAAATCAGAGTAGAACATAAGGATTTTAACAAGAAAAATCCTCTTACGGTCATAGCCCTTAATTTTAAAACTTAAACTCTAAGTGAAAGTTTAATAAATTGACCAATTATTGAATATTTAACTAATACTAACTTATAGGAACATCACACAAACCATAAACCACTGATTTCCCCCAAAAGGGTTTAGAAAAACCACTTAATCGAATAGAAACCAATAAGAATGTCTGCTAAAATAGAACTAGAAAAGCTAGGACTCACCGTATCCTCATCGTCATCGGTGTTATCCTGCAGCTGGAGCTGCAGCTGCGCCATGGCCGCCGTGTGCAGCTCCATGTCCATGTCCTTGGGCGTGGACTCCTCGGAGATGACCGACTCCGAGGGCAGGTTGTCCACAAAGGCGGCGAAGCCACAACCATTGCTGCCCTCCAGCGGCGTCTGCACTGACGTGGGCGAGGCCGACGACTTGGAACCGGATCTGGGCCGGACTTTGCCATTGATGGCGGCTGTTTTTGGCGGCAGCGGAGCTAGGGGCAAATGCTCGATGCGATGGGTGTAGCGTGTGTTCAGCCGGATGCTGCTGTGCGGCGAGGATTGCGGGGACGAGGAGGAGCCATCGCCGCCGGGAGCGGGAGCGGCTGTGGCTGCCTCCGCCGTGACTTGGGATTTGGGCGATGCAGCGCACGCAGAACTCTCCATTTCCGGGGCCAGTCCGCCCAGACGCAGCTGCTGTTGGATGAGGCGCTCGGCCTCCTGCAGCAGCTCGTCCACGGAGCGCATGTCCGTGCTGTCGGACAGGCGGCTCACCTCCTGGAAAATGGACTCCGGATCCGGATCGGCCAGCATGCCGCCGCCGCCGCAGTCCTGCTCCTTGGCCAGGAACTCCAAGATCGAGCCGCCGTTCGCGTAGTCCAGCCCCTCCGCCTCCGCCGCCGCCACGCCCTGTTTGCGCGGGCTGAGCACCTGCGACATGGCGCTCCAATCGGGCCAGAGGATGTCTACACTGTGGCACCTTGCCTCTATCCTATTCTCCTGCTGGTGCCTCCGCTGCGCCTGTCTGTTTGTTTGTTTGTTTGCTCCGCCAATGCAAGCCAATTGAAAGCGAACCGAAAACAGTGGGGTTTTTGGGGTCTATGTGGGCTTCCCGGGCTCTCCCGCGGTGGCCAGAGCACGGATCTGGGGGTCGCGGATCTCACGGGTGCGGACACGAGGCTCAGCGGACGCGGCGCATCGTCAGTTTGGCCGTGGCAACAACATTTAAGCCAACTTTTTGCACCACTTTTTGTTTAGAGATGGCCCAGCAGCGATGGGCAGGTGGCTCGATAGGTTCGCCGTTTCTTGAGCAGGTATTCGATTGTTCTAGAAGGGGAAACCCAGTTTTTGTAAGTTTTTTTTTGGGATTTCACTTGGGTGTGCACCAAATAAATTAAAAATGTATTTAGAGAGACGTGTTAATGGCTAAAATTATAGTCTGACCGTATTAAATTAAATTTCTTTTACAATCGATACAACAGTATGAATTAATATGAGTGTTTTCTAAATCACTCACTCTTTGATAAGCCAGATTCTGTTAGAAAATTGTTGAATACATAGCCAAATATAGGTTTTTTTTACAGAGGATTTAGCATAGGAAAAATGTAGTCATACAAATATGGGAAATAGGGAATATAAAGCTAGCTTAACGTTTAAAACTGTGAGGTAACATATGAAAAAAATGCTAGCCTGGGCGCCTGAGTTATTGATTTAAACTGAAAGGTACGATATGATATGTATGATATGAAATATGAAAATTAAATATTTTATATTTATTATTATGGATAATTAATTATTGGTATTTTGACAGCTTTTGGTGTATATTTCTTTTCGAAAAATTTCGTTAGGTGTATTTCAAAATGTTCACTTATTTAAGTATCCTATTAGAATTGTAGAGCTTTCTTCGTGTTTAAATATCAAAAACTCGATAGAATTTTGGTTTACTCCTACACTTTTATATGCACCAAACCATGTTTTTAAATATTTTAATTTGTTTTTTTTCTTTTGCCTTACTAAAATAAGTTATAAATATTATAAATTTAAACTTAGTCCCCGTAAAACAGCCACCGATTAACATCGAAACCAGCACATCGATAGCGTTTCGCCCAGCCCCGAATGCATTCGATAACCAGCGCAATCGCCAGTCGGCTATCGCCAGTTGCCCAGCTCTAATTTACAAATAAAACCATAGCTATAACTATAAATTCCTGGTTGTGTTGTTGTTCTTTTTCGTTCCGCTGCACACGCTAGAATAAATATCCGAAAGGTAAATACGATCAGCTGAAGAGCAGGTGCCGATGCGGGTGCTGTAAGTCCAGCCGAGGCCGCGAGGCAGGGCGGACGAATCGTTGCGCGTGGCCAGGAAAAATCTGGGCCACCTGAAGGCGATCGAAAGGCGATAACAAGATAAAAAACGTACGGCCGTGGTACAGTGAAGCCCCGAGAGCCAGGAAATGCTAGTTAACACTGGCAAAACATGACGCATTGCTTGCACTCGTGTGCGTATGTGTGCGGGCTTCGCGGTGTGTGCGTGAGCGTGTGCCCCGTGTGTGTGTGTGTGTGTGTGGGCAGTAAAATACGCGTTAATTAAGCAATTTTACGGCAGGCTAACAGAAAATAGTTCTTCTAATTCGGCAATGCGTAATGTGCTCGAAATAAACAAAAACAAAATGAAGCGTTTATTTCACCAGCAGCGCTCACCCACACACACGCACACAGGCGCTGCCGCCTATCGATATCGGTGGTGACCGATAACGCCGTTCAACATATGCAATTACCACCGTTTTCCTGTTTTCCCCATAAAAAAGCGAAAGAAAAGGCATTGTGTAACGTTTTTTCCCCGGAAAAGCGACAAAAAAAATACATGGAAATATGCAGCGAGTGTGGGTTTTTAGAGCCCACACCAGCGTCGATTTTTTGTATTTTTTGTCTTGCCTTCTGTAAGTCCATTTGCATGCAATTTGAATCGGCGAGATCGGAGCGCTTCGAGGTTTTTCGAATCTGCATATTCTCTATACACAAAAAATAAAACCCGGAGAACCAAAAAGTGCAGCTTTTTAATCTCAGCTACACTGTAGAAAATAGTGGACACATTTTATGGACTAACCATAGTATAAACGGTTCGAAGGCGTGTATCCTTATCAGGAATTTTGAGATTTCCTTATCATATCTAGCTGACCGAACCAGAGAAAATAATCTATGAATATTACTGTGATAAAATCTATGAATACGAAGAGTGGGCAATTAGCTGGAACATATTACAAATCTATAAATTAAAAAGAGAAATTTTTTTATTTTTATTTAACATATTTTTAGGCACCTCCTAAGTACCCAATTTTTGTTGTATGAAAAATTCCTTATTTTGTACAAAATGCGGGCCCAAAACACTGATGTCATGGGTTAAAATAGAAACTAGAGTAAAACGGAAGCGGTGGCATAGGGCGGGGGAATCCCCCAACAAGTCGATCAGTAATTAAAAAGCTCTATTGCCTTACAACTGCTTAACTGACCTTTACATTTATAGCCCCATTTAGTATACTTTGGCAAAAGATAATAATTAAATGCAATTTATGGCCACGGAGCGGCTACTTTTGAGCTTCTCAGTGAACACAAAAATCGTTAAACCATAAAGTGTTAACAAAAAAGGTTTCACATTAATATGATATATGCAAATACAACGTGTTGGTTAAATATTTGAATTATTAATAGGTTATTTAGTACTCAATCAGGTCTAATATAACTGTCGAACTACATTTAAAATTTATTAGGCGGTGATTTCTTAAAAAAATAAAATAATATATATTATAAAATTTAAAAATATGTATTATACAATTAAAAAATAGGTGTAAACTGTATGAACACTTTAGATTATTTCTAAATCATTAATGTATTTTAATTGATTTTCTATTATCAACCAATTCCAAAACTTAAATACCTACTTTGTTTATTTAAAATAATTAAAAAGCTATTAAACTATGATTAAATTAAAACAAATTGCAAACATTTAGCTCACTAGTTAAATAACAATTAAATGAAAATTAAAAATAAATATTATAGTATCATAATTATGGTGGAAATTGTGATTATTAACGAAAAATCGGTGCATAAAGTACTTCCAAATCATTAGTATTACTTAATTCACATTCATTTATGAACCTTTTTTAGAATTTTAATAAACACTAAGTTCTTTTTTAAGATCACCTATTAAAAACCCCTATTAATTGTACCCCACTGATCCTCTCTCCCTTGCAGTTAGTTAAAGACCAGCCGATTCCAGAATGCTTTCGCTACAGAACCAACGGCAACCGAAGACCACCCCCCTGGTGGACGACTACGAGATCTCGGACACGGTGCTGGGTCTCGGGATCAATGGCAAGGTGGTGCAGTGCACCCACCGCCGCACCAAACAGAACTACGCCCTCAAGGTGCTGCTGGACAACGAGAAGGCGCGCCGCGAGGTGGATCTCCACTGGCGGGTCAGCGGCTGCCGGCACATTGTGAACATCATCGATGTGTACGAGAACACCTACAGCGGCCGGAAGTGCCTCCTGGTGGTCATGGAGTGCATGGAGGGCGGTGAGCTCTTCCAGAGGATTCAGGACAAGGCCGATGGCGCCTTCACGGAGCGCGAGGCGGCCCAAATAATGCACGAGATCTGCGCGGCGATAGACTATCTGCACAGTCGCGACATCGCCCATCGCGACCTCAAGCCGGAGAACTTGCTGTACACCACCTCACAGCCGAACGCGATCCTCAAGCTGACGGACTTTGGCTTCGCCAAGGAGACATTCACCAACGACACGCTGCAGACGCCCTGCTACACTCCCTATTACGTGGGTGAGTGCCTCTGGCAGGAATTTCACAGCAATTAGTGGCTTGACAGCATGTCAGGCACAGCATTAGTCACGAAAAGTGGCTTTTAAATTGTTAAAAGCCGCTGTTCACCTATTCGGAACTGTGCTATATCATTTTTGGTGCCGGAAATTGCATGGCATTGAGTTGATTTATATTTCTACAGAGCAAAGCTGATAGTGAAAAATTTAAATAGGCATCTAACTAGATGTTTCTTTTATGCACCCCCGTTTTATAATATACTGAGCGGACTTTCTCTGCGGTTTCTTTAATTTTATGCAGCCTTGTGCTCAATCTTATTGCGAAAGAACTGCGATTGACTTACTTTGAAAGAGATAAAAAAACAGATTAATGATACATATTCTTTAAATTTCTGTAAACTTAATAAAATAAACCATATAATGGTATTAAAAATGGCGTCTTTAGTACCTAAAGTCACAAATTAAAGTAGATTAAGCCTCCTGAATGCTCATATTTTAATAATACCCTTCTTTTTGCAGCTCCTGAGGTCCTGGGCCCGGAGAAGTACGACAAGAGCTGTGACATCTGGTCGCTGGGCGTGGTGATGTACATCATTATGTGCGGCTTCCCGCCGTTCTACAGCAACCACGGTCTGGCCATCTCGCCCGGCATGAAGAAACGCATCCGCACCGGTCAGTACGACTTTCCCGACCCGGAGTGGACGAACGTGAGCCCCGCGGCCAAGGACCTGATCAAGGGCATGCTGAACGTGGATCCCAGCAAGCGGTTGCGCATCCAGGACGTCATCCGCAACAAGTGGATCGCCCAGTTCAACGCGGTGCCACAGACGCCCCTGTGCACGGGTCGCATGCTCAAGGAGGGCACGGAAACCTGGCCGGAGGTGCAGGAGGAGATGACGCGCTCGCTGGCAACCATGCGCGTGGATTACGATCAGGTGGGTCGCGCTCCTAGCTGGAATTGTTAGGGTTTCTTGCTTTATTTCGTTATATAAAATATAATTAGTGTGTACGCTGTGCGGTTCATTTGTTTACACAAGGGGAAAATGGATTTCAATTTGTATATGCTTAGGCAATTAGCAAGTATATACTTTTCTTTGCTCTCTTTTGTTTTAATCGTGATTTGGAAAGTCACTAATTGCAAGAACCAACAGGGAACTCGCAGTTTAATGTGCCTAGAACACCTTGATTAAAAAGAAAACCTTGATTGAAACTTCATCACTCAATACTTTTTCAATATTGTTTTTAAAATATTTTAAATGATAGCTTTAGTTTGCAGAATTTGCTACGTGTTAGGGATATGTTTGCTTAGTATTATTAAAGACAAACATTTCAAATATTAAATGATAAATGGTGATAGGATTTAGAAAATTTTAATGTAACATTTTAAGTTGAATTTTCGGCTGTGTTTTACGAAAATAAACAAATTTTCGGTTGATATTTTTGGGTTTTTAAATTTTAGTCCAAAATATTTTTATAATTTTCAAAGGCTATATATCATAAATTATTGGTCCGATCGAGTTGAAATTTTGATTGAGCAATCTAGACAATTTAAACTAAAAAAAAATTGATTTCATGTAACCCCATGATAGTCTATATCTTATTCCTCCAGTATTGCCTTATTAATCCGTATCATCTCGCATTTTTCAGATGCAAATCAAGGCGCTGGACAAGTCGAACAATCCGCTGCTCACGAAGCGCAGGAAAAAGATCGAGGAGATCGAGGAGCAACTGACACGGCCAATCGCGGAGTGAGGCGGGCATAGTGAGGCGGGACGTAGGATGGGTGGACCATCGACTTAACACTTAAGCGGAAGAGTTGTACAATGCTTTACGGAAACGATAACTACTACTGCAACTATACTACGACGACAGCAACAACTGCTATTAACTACTACTACGATAACAACGGCAACCTTTACAAAAAAAAAAACTTCAAAAACCTACTCCATGTTATGTTACGTTACGTTTTCTTATACTTTTTGTCCATTATCTATGTATAATCCATTTCCAGTCAAGGGTTCTTAGGGTATTTTGTAGTCTGAAGAGTGCTCTTTTTTTTGATGGAGAAGAAACTAAAAGCGCATAGATGTCGAACTTAGGAAAAGCCAAGAGCAAGCCTAGCTAGCCAGCCGAATTTTCAATATGCCTCGGTATCGCGTGAAAATGTTCTTATTTTTCGAAATGTGTAATTTGTAATCGATTTTTTTTTACGTGTACGTGACTTTGATTATAATTATATATAACCGTGTGTATATGTATGTATGGTATATGTGAGGAGAAGAAAAAACAAGAAAATTATACAGCCAGTTGACGTTAGCATCAAACTGCGCGAAATTCAGCGTTGGTTACAACTTTTATTTGCTGACTCTGCAAGCGATATACCATTTTACCGTATAGCGTATTTGTAGTCTATAAACAAACAAATCCCCCAAAATAAATAAAAAACAAATCAAGCTTATTTTACTATGATTAAAAAGGAAGTGTTTTTACTTAAGGGAAAAGCCAATGATAGTTTGGTAGTGCATGTTTTAGAAAGAGATGCAAGATATCATCTTGAAGTTTTGGGATATACATAGATTAATAGATTGTTTTAAAATGGATATAAATAGATTTATATTTTAGACTGGCCATTTTTAAAAGCCTAATGTTGGTATAAGTTCATCAAAGGTATTTTCAGAGGGAAGGGTATTGAACTTCGAAAAAAATAGTTTTAAGAATATATAACTTATCCCCTAGTATTCCAATTTGAAAGAGCCATGCCTCTAAAGTTCTGGTACAAAATTCTCTGCAGTTTCTAATCTAAATGTACCTGTTTTTTTCATCGAGTAAGAACGAAATCCAAAGTGATACATTACAATGTAATTTCAAAAGTTCACCCATTATAAGTCGATTTTAAAGTGAAGTACATCCAAAATTATTTTCCTAAATAGTTCGAATAATTGAAATGAAAACTCTGTTACGTTTAGCTTTTGCAGTGTCATTTATTTTCCATTTCCATGTTCAACAGTGCTCCCACATGCGCCTGGTGGCATTTGTGTTCTGGATCTATATCATCAACGATGCTTTTCTTGTGGGTGCGGAATAACCTGGGGCTGGTGTAAATGGGGAGTGGGTGAGGAGGAGTGGTGGTTGCAAATAACAATTTGCCAACAGAGTACCCGACTAAAGGCTACGACTAAGACAATAGTTAACATTCACGTACATCCATCGCCTGCTATAACTACAGATTGTTATTTTTATTTTTTTGTTGCTCGTCAGTGTCTCAAAAGGTTCGTGTTGTGGTTTCTCACTGATTTACTTTAACGTTTTCGCTTTTTTTTGTGTTTTGTATTTTGCGTTCACCCTGACGTACTTTCGGTTGCGTGTTATATCAATTTACAAAATATGTGACAGAAAATTCGCTTAGAAAAATACATTTGGTTGCTTTGCTTCCTGTCCTCGATTTTAGTTATTCTTAGTTATTCTGCTTGGTAGTGTGTACTCTTGTATGCTGTAGTTTGTGTGCTCCGATGCTGTTTTTTTGTTTTGTTTTTTGCTAGCCCTAATTTTAGTCTAATGGCAGATATCGAGATTCACCGTGGTTCCGGGGCTCCTCCCGCTAATAGTTGAACTTTGTATTCCTGCATTCGTTTCCAATTCTCCTGGCTGTCCCTCGTCCTTCGTCCCTCTGTGATTATAACTTTATCTCTCTGCGATCCTCTTTAGCTATAGTTTTGTAAACTGAAGGTACATTTTTTCAACAATCTCCCGATCAATCCGTTCTGATCCTTGGATCCTAGGATCCTTCTTCATCCTCACTCCTTCCTCCTTCTCCGTCTAGAGGAAGCTATCGCAGCTGTTCTCCGCCTCGCTGTTGGAGCAATCCATGGCGGGCATGGAGGCGCCGCGTCGATAGGGTCGCGGCCTCTGCTGCTGCTGCTGCTGCTGGTGCAGATGGTAAAGGTACCCATGGCCACTTCCTGGCTCGCAGCTCGTGCTGGAGCTGCTGCCGCTGTGGGAGCTCTGGCTGCTGGCACTCATGTGGCTGCCGCGGCGCCTGGAGGTCGACGGCGTGTCCGGCGGCGCAATGGCATTGAGGCGCGGGAAGTACTTGTAAAGCTCCAGCAGATTGGACAGCTTGACGTGCGGCTTGTACTCCACATCCTCCAGCGATTGCGAGGCCGAGCTGCTATTGCTTAGTGGCGTCCAGAAGGTGAGACCCAGCTGGGCCAGGTGACCACCCTGAGAGCAAAATGGAAGTTCAGTTTGTCGGGTTCGGTTAAAGAAACCTTGTTGAACCCACCATAATATCCGTCTCCAGCTTGTCGCCAATCATGGCGCACTCCTCCGCCTTGACATTGAGGAAATAGCAGGCGGCATTGAAGATCTCCGGATGCGGCTTCTCCCACGGCAGGTCCGACGAGACCAGCACGCAGTCGAAGTAGCCGCGTACATGCAGCTTGGACACTTTCTCCCACTGGGCGTTCGAGGGTCCATTGGTGATGAGGGCCAGAGCATAGCCCGCCTGGCGCATCCGCAGCAATAGCTGGACATAGTCCGCCGGCACGGCCAGGTAACGGTAGCGCAGCTTCAGCCACTGCGGATAGATCTGCTCGGCCAGGTGCTTGTGGCGTGCTGGCAGGGACTCGCGCCACAGGTGGGTGCGCCACGAGTCCAGCGACGTCTGCGAGTTGTCCGGGCAGCGGCGGAAGGCCTTCAGGAAGTTCTGGGTGGCCTGAGCGGCGTCATCTTTGCTGAACTGGTACTGATTCTCCAAAACGTCAGCGAGCTGGAATGACAAGGAAAATATTGGTGAGATAAATATGGATTTCTTTTCAAGTTTGAGTTAAAAATAAACATATAGTATATGCAGGTATGCTTATATTATCAAAGGTGACAGACGTTGGGTAAGCAATAAGTCTTTTATTATATCTCTTAAGTTAAAAATCCCCATTTTCTTATATATATTGTAAAGTTAAAAATACAATTTTTCCTTTTTAAATTTTGTAAAATTAAAACAAAAAAATTGAGCTAAAAATGTTATTTTTGTATGTTTTTAATGGGAAATTTAAACGAATGTGAAAATTAAAAACAAAAAAAAAATATTCGAATATCTCTCAAGTTAAAAATCGTTTTTTTCTTTTGTAATTAATGTTTAATTTAAAACCAAATCCAAAGTTATTATATCTCTTGAGTTAAAAATCGCCTTTTCTTATGTAATTGATGTGAAAATAAACAAAAATAATGTTATAATACCTCTTAAGTTAAAAATTGTCGTTTTCTTATGTAATTAATGTGAAATAAAAAAATATCAAAGAACTATACGCTTTATAGATATGATAATGTCGCAAAACCCTACCCTTAAAGATAATATACTATAAATACCGTCTATGATAAGAGATAAGCTAGGAATTTAGACTTTCTAGAAAGCCTAACAATATTTTCTATGAACTTTGGTTCAAGTTAATTAGATCATTTGAAAAACAAAAATTGTAACACCAAGAAAATGGTGAGGTTCATAAGAAAATTATATAACGTTAAAGACTGCTCGACCTTTTTATAATAACTGGGGGACAGAAATAGGGGTATTTCCAATTCCCCTTCCCAGGTTTGTATTTTCTTACATTTATTTAACAACATAAAAACTTAAGAACTCATATATTTATAATGAAATATGTAATCTAAATAGATGAAAGGCAATACTACAGTTCAGCTTCGCATTTAATAAATAGAACTACGTAGGTTCCAGCTATTACGTCCATAAATATCATAACAGAACTCGGTTCCAATCAGCCGATCCAATCGAAGCCAATTGATTAATCGAACGTAATGCCGTAATGATTATAGCATCGCCGCCCATCAGTTCCTTGATCATCAAACTGCAATCGCCGCCGAACACATGTCTCATCCATACTATATGCCCCATGAATGAGCCTACACTTAGGGGCGCAAAGATAGCTCGGAAATTTCCACTGGCTATCTTCTTTCCCCCAACAGTTAGGGGAAATACGCTTCAATTGAATTCCGCTTTTTTCATCAGAATCAGGAAAAACAAGAAAGGAAGTGACCTTTGGCAAGCCGAAGTTGGCATACCCTTGTGAAATAAATTGTGAAAATTTTTAAGGACTGTTGCTAGCTTCAGTGATATTAAAAAAAAATTATTTCATTATTTCTCTGACCGCTTCTTTGACAGCTATATGTTAGAGTAGTCCGATTTTTATTAAATTAAATTCGAAATTCTTAAAAATATAAAAAATGTTATTCCCAATATTATAAGATAATATGGCCAAAAACGACGAAGCTATAATTTGTTTCATATTATTTTCCCACCAATTTTCCGATCGTTCCTATGACAGCTATATGATATAGTCGTCCGATTTTGATACAATTTAATTCGAAATTTATAACTAATTAAAAATGCTATTTCCTAGCTTAGAAGGTTGTATTTTAAAATAACACCGAAGATATAATTCTTTTAAAATTTTTTCCCCGATCGTTCATATGGGAGCTATAAGATATAGTTGTCCGATCCGGCTGGTTCCGACTTATATACTACCTGCAATAGAAAGAAGACGTTTGGAAAAGTTTCAGCCCGATAGCCTTCAAACTGAGAGACTAGTTTGCGTGGAAACTGACGGACAGGCGGACGGACGGACGGACAGACGGACAAGGCTAGATCGACTCGTCTAGTGATGCTGATCAAGAATATATATACTTTATGGGGTCGTCGTCTCCTCGTAACGTCTCCTGCACTGCGTTGCAAACTTCTGACTGAAATCATTACACCCTCTGCAAGGTTATAAAAATCATAAAAAAAGAGCAAGTTAAGCTTGATCAGCAAAAGTTGAAAGCCTTAGCAACCACTTGAGATGTTTAACGAATTTCGGAAACATAAATATCCGCCAATGGGTGCGGTTCCCCCAGACAGTAATTGAAAGCAACTGGGTAAACAAACTGCCTAATAGCCATGACTTTGTTTAGGGTCTCTGAGGAAAGCATTTATGACCGTAAGTATGATAAAGTTATCTACCTGAATTAACGCAGCCCAGGAGATTGTTATATTATCAGGAAATGTACGTGACATACTGAACATTTTAACGAATAACTTTCTTTTTTAAGGCCAACTTCGTTTATGGTAAATATATGGTGAATATTTATGGACAGTTGTAGCAATATTTTCTTGATTTCGAGAGCTAAAAGAGCGATTTTTGCTCACCAGAGTTTGACCCAGTTTCTCAAGAAGTTAGCTTTCAAACCTTATATCGATGCTAAAGATTATCTAGATTTTAAGAATAAATATAGAATAAAATAGAGTATTATAAAATACTTAAGCATTTCTGATTTATTTTTGTTGGCATTATAAAATCCAATCCACTATTCTTACAATCAAGTTAAGAAGTAAGAAAAAACCATCTATCAACAGGTATATTTATAGAACCATTTAAATATACAAATTGCAAAGCTTTTCGGTTTTGTATTGTATGTTATCATAGCAAAGATGTCAATAACCTCTTAAAGTTCAAATACCCATTGTTATATTTGAGGTTTCATCAGTTAATCTTCGACTTGTTTGGGTGTTATTCTTAGGCAATGTATTCCTATGATTGTATTTAGGTTGAAACTCATAAAATGCATGTAATAGGCACCTATAAAATTACCCAAAAATAAAGTTTCGAAATTTTAAATGCAACTCGTATGCATTCTTTTATTTTTGTCCAAGCTGATAACCTTGTAGAGTTCATACACCTGTGGTTTTATTTGGGTTTTCATTATTTTCTTTCATAATAGGTATATTTTATGATACTTTGGAGTGCCTGTTAGCTCCAAATTTTCGACTGATTCCTTGTCTTGTTTTTGTTTTTATCATGCTAATGACCTTATAGAGGGCATGCACCTGTGGGTATGTATACTTAGGTATATGGGTTATCATCATTGATAAGATCCTTTAGAGGTCTTTTTATCATTCCTTGAACTAAAGTTCCTTAATTGCAACAGATTCTT
The DNA here is from genome assembly GCF_025231255.1 of Drosophila biarmipes. NCBI lineage: Eukaryota > Metazoa > Arthropoda > Insecta > Diptera > Drosophilidae > Drosophila > Drosophila biarmipes. The sequence continues at coordinate 7,853,796 of NC_066611.1, read as the reverse complement.
TTCGGTTAATATAATGTCAATAACCTCCTACAGTGCATATAACATAATTTTCTAATATTTCATAATATTTCCATGATAAAATCCTTTTAAGTCTTTTTTTTACTTTACTTTACTTTTTTTTTGTTTTTATCTCTAGCTCTAGTTATATCTAAGTTATCACCTTTTTGTATCATAATAAGATTATTATTTCATTTATATTTATTATTATCATTCTAATAACCCTACATAGTGAAAGTAGTCGGGGTTATATCTAAGTTATCATCCTTTTCTATCATAATACTATAGTGCATAGATCTGTGGTTATACTTAAGTTATCATCATTTTCTATCATATTATATCCATGATGATCCTTTAGAGTGTCTATTATCATTCCCTAAACCAAAATTCCTCAGTTTCTTCGGTTTATTTTCGGTTTTATCATGCTAATGGGCTTATAGAGTGCATAGACCTAGGGATATATCTAGCTATCATCGTTTCCTATCATATTATATCCATGATACGATCCTTTAGAGTGCCTATTATCATTTCTCGAGCCAAAATTCCCCAGCTTCTTCGGTTCTAGAGTGCATAGATCTGTGATTATACTTAAGTTATCATCGTTTCCTATCATATTATATCCATGATACGATCCTTTAGAGTGCCTATTATCATTTCTCGAGCCAAAATTCCCCAGCTTCTTCGGTTCTAGAGTGCATAGATCTGTGATTATACTTAAGTTATCATCCTTTCCTATCATATAATATCCATGATACGATCCTTTAGAGTGCCTATTACCATTCCTCGAGCCAAAATCCCCAGTTTCCTCGGTTAATGCTAATTATTTCGGCTTTCATCAGGCCGCCAGCCTTCTAGAGTGCATACACCCGCGTTATATTTAAGTTAAGGCCTTGTGGAGTGCACTTGGTGCTTGGGGTGGGGTGGGGCGGCGAAATGGGGAACTGGGGAAATGGGGCGGCGGGGAAAGGCAAATAAACAAACGAATTTCGGGCGCGTGCTATCAGCTGAGCGTCCGGGTGCGCGACTACGTAACAGCGGGCGGGCTGCAGTGGAAAATTTTCTAGCTCCGCTGAGCTGCGCACTTTCACCCCCGGAAAAGCGTAGTTCAAGTCGTGGCGGCCGGGGGGAGGGGGCTGCTGGGGGCTTAAGTGGGGTCAACTTGGGGCTGGGCTCCAGCACTCACCTTCCTGATCGCCTTGGAGTCGCCGGTCCGCGTGGGAATCAGCGTGTTGTCCAGGTCGAAGTAAAAGGCCCGGATCTTGGCACATGTCGCATCGAAGTGTGAATGTGTGGCTATCGCTGGCTTGCCGCAGGGGAATTTGCTAGCCGCCATGGGAGGCGCGGCGCGGGGGGCGGCGGATTCGCGGGGGGCGGAGGGGAGGGCGCGTCCGCCAGCGGACCTGCGAGGTTCGAAATTTGGCGCCAAACGGTGCGAGCTGCAGCGCTGCAGCGGTTTCCTCGCTTTTCCTCGCTTCGATTTCCCAGGCGGAGCCACAAAGTTTCCGCTTCTCGCGGCGGAGTTAAAACGGCAACTGAATCGCAGCGAGAAAAAGCGACGACGACGACGACGACGACGACGACGACGACGACGACGACGGCGGCGACGGCGACAGCGAAACGGAACGGGAGCGGTCGCGGTCGCCGTAAGGTCGAACGGGGGGCGGCGGGGGGCGGAACAGGTGGGTGCGGCTGTGTGTGTGCGGCGCGTGTTGGCGGGAGGGGGAGAGGGAGAGCGGAGCGACGACTGAGAAGCGAAAGAAAGTGTGAGCGCGCAGGGGCCACAGTGCGGCCGAAAAGTATGCGACCCAAAGAAGTTTGACTGCACACAGTTTTATTGTTACTTACAAAATTAATAAAACATAAGCCTTAATCTGTGAGAAAGGCAATACAAAACGATAAAAAAAAATCATATTTGAAACCACTAACTATGTGAGCAAATTAACAAATAAAAATGATTACTTAGAACTTATGTTGTATAAAAAAATTAATAAAATATAAGGTTTTATCTGTGAGAAAGGCAATAAAAAACTATAAAAATATCACAATACAACACAATACAAAACTAGAGAATAAAAAATGATATTTTAAAAAATTAGTTACGTTAAAAAAAATTAATGAATAAAAAAAATTCTTTAAGTAAGTAATAAGTTTGTAAGTTCATGATTGTGCTATAAAGCAAAAGAAATCACGGTACTAAGCAATCCGAACAAAATAATGAAATTCATATCATAATACAATTAAAAATCTATTGTTTGAATTAAGTCTATACAATTGTATATACTTAAGATCATTACCAGTTATCTTTTATTAAAAAACAAAAAACAACAGCTGCTTGACCCCAGACGAGCCATAGCCTTAGTCGCTAACACTCTATTCATAGAAGCTCATAATTTTAAAATATAAGTTAGGTTTATATAAATATACTAAAAATAAATCCATTTTTAAAGCAACAGGGTCACATTTACTTTTCGGCGGCACTGTGCGAAGTGTGCCAAGTGCTATTTACGCGGGAGAGCGAAAGAGAGCTGGCGCCCTCGCGCAGAGTTGTCTCTATGCGCCGTTACTGGGCCGTGAGTGGGAGGGAGAGCACGCTAGAGGCGGCGGGGAGGGTCCCGTTGCTTTGGTGCTCTCCACTCCGAATTCAAAATAATCGACCCACGCTTATTTCCTGCTTGTTTTGCATTTTATTTATAAATTTCATAAATATAAACAAACGAAGGCGAGAGCAAGAGTTCTTTGTTTACCAAAAATAAAAAATGATTAATAAGTGCCAGCGATTCGCAGCACTGGTCTTCCGATTAATCGATAGCCGCAGCTATCGGGTGGCAACGCTGCACTTTTTATTCAACCAGGTGGCAAGTGATTAGCCCACGGATTTCTTGAAATTTTCTATTTTTTTGTGTTTTTTCGACGGTTTTGTATACTTTTTAAGATGAGCACTGCGGAGCCAACGGTGGATTTGTTTGCGCCAGGTGGGCGAACTAGAATAACAGCCGAGAAGTGCATTAAATAGCTGTTTTCCTGCAGAAACCATTTTGAAAGCGGACGAGGAGGTGGCCGAGGCTTCGGTGGCCAGCAGGAGCGCCCTGTCCGCCGCCGAGGAGGACCTGGAGGCCCTGGAGGCCAAGAAGAAGCCCGACACGCCAGAGGACGAGCTGATCTCCTTGGAGACACTGCGTGCCTCCCCCGTCCAGTGGCCGGAGCGATGTGAGTGTGAAAACGTGTGCACCTCGCCAGTTGGCGCCATTTTTAACGCTTATTTTGGTTTGTTTCGGGTGCTCCACAGTTCCCGGGATGGACGAGTTCCTCACCATGAGCGACACGCCCATCTATACGCGCAACTCGGACTACGCCAACAACCTGACCAGCGAGGACATGGCCAAGATCAACCGTGAGTAGTCCATGTAAACCCCATCATATGGGGCAGGTTCACCTGGTACAGTGTTCTATTATTTGGGTTCTTTAAACATTTATAACTAAGAATATGATATATGTCTGTAATAGTCTATGATTTACTATGTTTTCTGTAGAATACGACTTCATAGTTTTGTATTTTTAATTAGGAATTCAATTTTATATATTATATATATCATATTTTTGATAAAAATATATAGTTATGCAGTTCTATCTATATGGTATAAGTTGTTTTATATAGGGACTTCTTTAAATAACCCAATATAAGAGGTCTTTCCTTGTTTTAGATAAAAGGTTCCCAGTTTCAAGGTTGTTTTCTCTGCGTTTTTTGCTTATATAGGTCACTGTTATGGTATAATAGACGAGTTAGCTTATAAGTTGGATTATAAAAATGAGAAAACTTCACTTTTGGTTAGCTTGTTTGAATACAAAAAATACATGTTATAGATGTTATAAGTAAGGAAAGATCAATATGTTAAAAACAATAATACCCAAGTCAGCTTATAAGTCCGATTATAAGAATGAGAAACCTTTGATTTTGGTTACCTTAGCTCATCCCATACAAAATATATAGTAAATGTTATGAATAACTAAGCTAACAAGCTGTTCTTGGTATAAAATTGAAGAAAACTCTATTAATCACCCTTCCCTTCCCTTTTAGAACTATCCCTACTGAGTCCCGAAGAGCTAATCGACAAAATAAAGTCCATGCATGATGAGATCTATCAACTAGGGCTGCGCGAGGCCAAGGAGATGACCCGCGGCAAGCTGCTGGGCATCTTCGACCGAGATCGCCTGCCCAAGCGGCAGCCATGAGCCAGGATCGATGGATCCCAGTGAATGGGACTCCCGAAGATCTCGCCGATGCCTAATTAAGAACCTAGCCGTAGTTTAAATTGTACATAGTGCTATTTTTGTAGTAAGTAATGCATGTTGAGAGTGTATCGTAATTTTACAAAGATAAAAACCCGATTGAACAGTAACTAACGTTTATTTCCATTAAAGCATTTTGGGTCCTACGTCGACAGTACAGCGATTGTATTACAGATACATTTGAGGAGTCCGCGGAGGGAGATGAAGTGGAGGACTGGAAAAGGAGGACCAGGAGTGGTGGAGAAGGCACAGTAGTTTCCTATGCAGGGATTTCGAACGCAACAAATAACTCTGTCTATGTGGGTTAGGATGGAGCGGTTATGGTTCGTCTTTAAGTTTTATTTTTGAAACTATCTTAGCCATTTATGCCTGATATTTGTTAATAATTTAAATGCTATCATAAAAGGTTGAGCCTAAATACCTTGGTTTACCATCGATTTTCAAGAAGAATAACATATTTAGTGTTTAGATATCTTAAAACAGATTGATTTTCCGCTTGACCTACAAATTTTAAGGCAATTTAAAGTTATAAAATGCATAAAAATAAGCCTCTACTAAATACTTACACCAAAAAATGATCTGATAACCATTAAACCTTAAACTAAACTGCTAACAAATAAAAGGCAAATATCAGGCATGTAGGAGCCAGGATAGTTCCCAGTAGAACCACCTGTTATCTCCCTCGCTCCATCCAAATGTGGTTACGTGTGCCTGGTGCTGGGGCTGTGCTCATATCCTGTTTCCCGTGACATATATCCCGTGTTAACTGCGTTTACTAAAGCTACTCCTGCCACTGCATGCCGAAGCGCTGCTCGAAGGTGATCCTATTGAAGACACCCGCGTCGGCCAGCTGCAAGGGATCGGTGTAGTAGGCAAACCGCCTGATGTCCAGCATGGCCAGGTCGAACATCTGCTTCCAGCTGGTCAAATCCGTGACGCTCATGTGGATGGGCAGCTGCGGATCCGGTATGTCGATGGCCGCCTGCAGTCGGTCGAAGGCCTCGGCAATGGGGCCCACCGACAGATTCACCCAGTACTCCGCCGGAAAGCGCTTGTTCTCGCAGAACGGCGCTCCCTTGCGCATGATGAAGACCAGCATGAGGATCTCGTAGCGCTCGGAGCTCTCGTAGAAGCGCTTGGTCCGTGTCTTCTCCACGAAATCGATGAGCAGGATCAGCGGAGTGTAGTTCTGGAGGTGCATCAAGAGCTCCCGATCGGTCCAAAGGTAGCGGCCGCCCTTCACGGTCAGCAGGCTCATGTTGCTGGCGAGCTGCTGGTGCTGCTGGTGCTGGTGGAGTTGCTGCTGCTGTTGATGGTGCTGCTGCGGCTGCTGCTGGTGGTGTGGCTGTTGCTGCTGCTGGTGGAGTTGCTGCTGCTGATGGTGCGCCTGTTGCTGCTGCTGCTGATGGTGCGGCTGTTGCTGCTGCTGCTGCTGATGTTGCTGCTGCTGGTGTTGCTGCTGCTGCTGCTGGTGAATGCCGCCTGCGGTTGGGGCTGGAGTTCCGGTGCTCGTTGCCACCTGGCTGGGCATGGCGACCACAATGCCCGTCTGTCTCTGGCAGCCAATCTCCTCCACCATGTGCGCTGCAATGACGACAGAATGCAATTAAGGCGAGTGCCTAAAACCAGGCCAAGGTCGCTGCGTGGGCGCCGACGCCAACCCCCAGCCACAGCCACCCACCTCTGTTACTTGTTGCGAATAACAAACGGCAGCAGAGCTCAGGGCTCAGGGCTCTCTGCCGTGGATGCCAAAGGCAATCAACTTACTGCGTGCCCCAATCAAAGCGCCGGAAATTATGCGAGGCGGTTGGCTGGATCAGCGGGTCGTCTGGATCACGGGGATATGGATGGTGGGCCCCTGCCCCCCAGAAGCTATGGCTGGCTCCTCCTGGCTGCTCTGCGTGCGTGCCGTGCGCCCTGGACGATGGTTGCCACGCGAGTGCCTCCCCAAGTCCGAAGTCGGAGCCACTCGGACCGCATTCTCGCTGCACTCGGCCTGGTTTCTGGGACTCGGCTGCGCCAGCCGACGGGGATGTGGCTCGGCCCGTTTGGCAATGAACTTATTGGACGCCTGCTGCGCTGGCTGCAACTCGCAGATTTGTTACCAAGCGGACTGCCAACTCAGAGATGTACGCGTCCCCGCAGAGTTGTTAAAAAAGATTTAGAGGTATGACCTCCATGTATATTATAATATATATATAATAACATTTATATTGCCCTTTACTTTGGGGAACATTAAAATAACATAACATAAAGTATACGATTAAATTAAATATTATAATGTTCTTATGACATGTTTAAATGATCTAGTTGACTGTATTTATTTTTAAAATTAAGGCAACCTAAGGGATGTGTCTTAATAGTATTTTATGTATATATAGTAAAATAGATATCTCTTGGCTGCCATGTCTTAAAAATAAATCCAGTCTGTCCAACTTTTAGAAAGCATATGTCATTTGGTCATTATATAGCAAATAATCATTGAGCTTTTATTGTTTAAGATATTTTCTGTTGAAACTCTTGTAAAAACATATATATTTTTAAAACACCCTCTAATAAAACCTTTGATTTTATTAAAAGCTCTTAAGTTTATAACCAAAAACATTTTAAATTGAATCCTGATCATTTTTTAAGAGATTCTAAATTTTCATTAGGCTTAAGCCTTTGCCAAAAATCAATCTTGAAACGAAATAAACAAATAACATAAATTTAAACATACTCTAAGAGCCTTTAAACATTATTCACAAATATTATTTCCCAAGAGTAATTCCAACTTCATTAATATTAATATTATTATATATGATTTTGCATTCACAACAAACATTTTTATACAAAAAATACAAAGTTATTTATTTTCCTTAGGTATTGTAAAAATATGATCGTCCCCCTTAGTTACTATACAAAAAATACAGCCAATATCAAAAATACTAGAGATAGGCACATCCTCGGGATGTGTGAATTTCGAAAACGTTTTACAGAATCACCACAAGTAGGCTAGAGCTGGGCCAGCCTCTGATCGAACTCGTTCTTGTGCTCATTCTTCAGGTATTTCCGCATTCCCACGAGCATGTAGCGCATCTTGGGCGCGGCCAGGACCTCCAGGAGTATCGCCATCAGCGCCTGGAAGCTCTCGTCGCTGCCGTTCTTGTACTCCAGCAGGGCTTTGCCGAAGCGCCGGAATTCATCCTGGTTGACCAGGCTGCGGAGCTGAAGGGTTGGTATGTATAAGATTAGAAGTGGATGGGAAATCCCCAAAGTATAACCCACCTCCCGCAGAAAGTCCGCCCTGGACTCGGGCGCCACTTTCGCTTGGGAACTGGCCGGCTCCACCTTGATGTTCTCCACCAGCTTGTACCGCTTTTTGGCCACCTGACTGGAGGTTTCCTGCGGCGTTGGGGAACTGCGCTCCCGCTTATGGATCTTCACCAGGTCGGCGGAGCCACTCTTGCTGTCCATGCAGCAGTTGAAGTCGATGCTCTGCAAAGGGGAACCAGTTCTTAGTTATCAACGGAAGATTGGAGGAGGTCCCTTGCTTACCGAGACATTCGAGTCCAGGCGGCTCATGAAGTCCATGGCATTGGGCGCCGCTCCACCCAGTTTTCGTCCAGCGGCACTGGCGTAATCGGCGGGCGTCCACGTCTTTATGGAATTGGCCATCTCCACCTTGCTATAAGGGTAAGAGTAATTATTAATATTGATAATTATTGATGAGGCTAAAGGGTAATTAACCCTTTGTATATGTATACGTAAGTATAACCTCTTGAAATCCTATTTTAAACTGTTTTAATATATGATTATTAAACATATACATGCTTCAGATTTTAATTTGATGGTATAAAAATGAGTTTTTTAAACACCTTTCCTTAATATTAACGATTTTTGGAATCCTATCCACATATATAAATTGATAAAGTTATCTAGAACTCAAATTTACTAGAACTACTATAGTACATTTGCTTATATACCACATAACATCATGTTCTTAAAATACAATTTGCTGTTACATATTAAAGATTTTAAAATATTTTCATAAAATATTCTAGTCTTCTTTTTTTATAAAAATGTTAAAGCACGGCTTAAAATCGGATTAAAATAATATTATTTGATTTAAAATCCTACGTCTAACGATCACATTTTTTAAGTAGACCCTTTCCTTCTTTTTAAAGCATTTTGGAATCAGTTCATGTTTTTCAATTCTATAAAACAGTATAAATAGACCTATTAAACGATATTTTCAACTTGATAAGTGTCCATTTACAATACCATTATATAATATATATTATGTATAATATAATTTATATATACAACACAAAGCCTACATACATGGCTGTTTCCTGGGCTGCTTTGAAGGTGGCATTGGAGCCCGGCTCCCGTTTAATCTTGGGAATAGCGGCTAGTGGCTCATCCTCGCTCTTGCAAACCTTTTCCAACGGCGGCTCCGCTTCCCGCTCATCCGGCTGTTTCATCTGAGGATTATACGACACTTCACTAGCACCTTTAAACACAATAAATCCCCCCTGCAGACTCACATTGGCCTCGGCGTTCTTGAAGAACTGTCGCAGCTCGCGGACGATGGGGCCAAAGGGCGAGCACTGCGGCCGCTCGCCCAGGTGGCCCCGTATCCACTTGGACAGCTGCTGCACCTGGGAGGCGTCCTTGAACCGCGAGTCGCACAGCAGAATGGCGCCATAGTCGTTGCGATGCCGGATCACACGACCGATGGCCTGGTTGACCGCCCTCGTGGCGTCCAGATTGTACCACTCCTGGCCACTGAGCAGCTGGTTCTCCCGCGTCCTGTTCGCCTCCAGGTAGCGACGCTTCAGTATCACCTTGGGATCCTTGAGCGGGGGAAAGGGCAGGCCCGTGATGATCACCGCCCGACCATTGCGATCGGCGAAATCCAGACCCTCGGAGACTTTGCCCCGGCACACGGCCATGAAAACGGCGCCCTTGGAGTCCCTTATCGCCTGGTAGAACTCCTCCATGGTGCTGGTAAACTGATCCTTGCTGCGCGGCTCCAGGAAGATGGGCTTCTTGCTCGAGATGTCCGCCCACAGGCCACTCGCCTGCCAGGCGTCCACGCACTTGTTCAGCATGGGATACGAGGGGAAGAAGACCAGGAGGCCGTCGGGCACGATGCGCGACACATTTAGGATGGTCTGGCCCAGGGAGCTGATGTACTTGGGATTATCACTGCCGGGAAAGAGGGATTTAGGTTGAAGAAATATGAAGCGATGACGATATACCCACCGATTCGCATAGTTGGAAATGAGTTGCTGGCGGTCGGGCCCGGTGCCTATGATCTTGACGTACACCTGCGACTGGTCAACGATGTGCGGATTCTCCAGATGCTGGGCCACCGGAATGGCCAGCTCGGCGATCAGCGGCTTGAGTGGGGCCAGGGTGCCGCTGGTGAGGATTACGCTGCGCACCTGGGTGTTGAGCAGCTGTTCCATGCCGAAGCCGGGATTGAAGCACCAGAAGTTGATGATTTTGGCCACCTTGCTGGAGCTACCGGCCGCCGCAATCGAACCCTTGCCCAGCCAGCCGCCCTGCTGCTTGGCGCCCTGCTGCTTTCCATGGCCCTGCTTGGCCTCCTCCACCTGGACGTGCACCTTGAAGCTGGCGTACACCTTGCTCATCACGTCCGCCTTGTTGGCGAACACAATGGTCAGCAGGTCGCTGAGCAGGGTGAAGGTGCCGCCCTTGCGGATGCTCATCTGCTGGGAGGCCACCAGGAGGTACTGCACCAGCTTGTCCAGCAGCGAGACTATGGTGGCCACATTGCCGTACGTGAACTGCAAAGGGGGAACTGTGTTAGATTGCTTATCAGCGTGTTGCCTAAGCTTGTGAAATGGCTTTCTTTCGACCCTCTTACATTCGCCTTGCCCAGCAGGTCGTACATCATGGAGGCGGGAAAGGTGGTTCCCTCGACGGGGTTATCCACCACCACAGCATCGATGGCCTTCTCCAGGTCCAGCAGCATCTCCTTGAACAGCGTGAGGTCGTCCAGGGTGAAGTCCTTGGGCTCATCGCCGCCCATGTCCTGCGTTTCGCCGCTGGCAAAGACCTTCATCACATGCGTGACATCCTCGATGGCCATGGCCACGTCGGAGGACTTGATCTGCACCGAGGCCGACTCCTCGCAGATCTTCTCGATGTTGTGCGCCTCGTCGAGGATGACAATCGTGTTGCCCAGCTCGATTTTGTTGGCCTTGCGCGCCTTCGGATCGAGCAGGTAGTTGTAGGGCATGAAGGTGATGTCCGCCTGGCCAACCAGTTCGCGGGAAGCGAAGTACGGGCAGATCTTGAGGCGCTGGCCCACCTTCACCAGGTCCTCGATGTCCATGATGGTGGGTCCCCGCAGATCGGGGTGATCCTTGCGCGACTCCACGCGCATCTGAAACGAACAGGTCTTGGAGTGCACCCGCAGCTTGCACATGTTCGTCTTGTTGGAGTTGCCCTGCTCCCGCATGACCTCCGGATGGATGCACAGCTGGTCGCGGGAGCCCAGCACCACAGATCGCATGTTGGAGTAGGCCGTGCGCTTAAGCTCCCGCATCGCCTGCGTCAGCTGGGAGTGGGTGCGCGACGCATAGATGACCTTGGGCACGCCCCAGTTGTTCGCACGACCCACGGTCTTGGCCAGCTCGGAGAGATCCCCGCCAGAAACGCCTCCGCCGCCGCCTCCCAGGCCATTTGGGTCTGCCCTCTCCATCTTGACCATCTGCTGCTGCTGCTCCGACTGGCGGGTGCGGATCCAGGCCAAGGAGGAGCACAGGAGGCTCAGGGTTTTGCCCGTGCCCGTGGGCGATTCCAGGACTCCATTGGTGCCGTCACGCAGGCACTGGATCACCTTCTCCATGTACGCCCGCTGCACGGGGTACGGCTCGAACGGGAAGTGCACCGGGATGCCGGCTATCAGGCTCTCCGGCATTGTTTATGGCAATTGGTATTTATTTAGGTGTTTCGCGCCAAAGCGGAGAGACCATGTGTTCGATAACGATAGCCGCAAGTTCTGTGCCCGTTATCGGTATCGAGGGAATACAGTGGGCTCTGCGTACAATAACTGGTGGCTAGGTACTTAAATATTTTCTCGAATTTTAAATAAAAACTTTATTTCATCTTCGAGGCTATAAAATTTAGTGCTTAAGTTAAACATCATATGATATTTTTATTTTAAATTTTGTTTTTAAATTCACAATACTAACCTATTAAAACTGTTTATTGCAGATTTGAACAGAATATGCACAAAATGAACGTACAAATATTTTCTTTTACTGTTGATTTTTCTGAAAATAATTAAGAATTCCCATCACCATGATATTTAATTTACATTTTTTTTTATAAAATTCATAATACCCATCTATGACAATTTTTTTTGAAGATTTGAACAGAATATAATCAAAATCGGCGTATAAATATGCTTTTTACTTATATTTTCCCGAAAATAATTAAGAATTCCTATTACTATGAATTTTAACTTTTCACGATATTTATAATATTTTTCTTTGCTAAATTAAATATAGTAAAAAAAATGTTCATCGATGGACAGCGATTTCATAAGCCTACATTTTTTAACAATAATTTTCCTGGATGAACGCAGATTTATCTTATGATGAGTATTATGATACATTTTTCACTTTATTTATAATTTTTTTATGATACTATAAATATTTTTAAAAATTAAAATTTCCGTCTATGGACAGCGATTTCTTGAGCATAAACCTTTATATGGATGAGCATAAAATAGCTAATATTTTTGTAAAATAATTTCCCGGGATTTCCTTGGGTCTTATGATGGGCAATATGATATCTCTACCTAAGTCTAATTCAGTTCAAAATTTTAGTTAATTTTTGAAAAGTTTTGTGAAAAGTATGCTGTGACTTCAACGTTTCCCCCACTTGCCTGGGCTGTGAACCTCTCAGGCTCATTCTAACAACAGCATTCGTACAGACAAGTACAACAGCATTTTTTTGAGTTTTAAAGTGAAAAATTTCCAAGAAAATTTCTCTAATTTTTATTTCGAAAATATTATTTTGAAATATATATAATCAAATATTTTTAAGGTTCCAAATTTCTGATACACCCTGCACAATGGATGCTTTCAATCCAAACGACACGAACGAGATTTCTTCGCCAGATCAGAGCTCTCCCTCTGGATCAATGCAGTCGGGCAGAGATTCTTCAAGGGGCAAGTCGCCACCTTCCTGCTCCAAGGACCTCATCCAACTGAAATCAGACGTTGACTTACCCGGGAGAGATTCTCCTGCCCCCGACTTGAAAGACATTCGAAGATTGTCACGAGTGACTTTGACGGAGAATGCCCCTTCCTCGGGGTTACCTGACTCGAGCAGAGACTTTTCGATTGGCTATGCCGCTTCCTGCTCTAGGAACATCGGCCTCAGTTCCATCGAATCCCACCCACTGGCGGAGGAGCTGCCATCTTGCTCTAGAAAGTCGGGAACTGACCTTTCTTCATCCGGCTCGAAGGACCTCGTCCAAAAACGTGTCGCCCAAGTGGTGCCGGTGGCCAGGAAGTACGAGGAGATTGTGGGTCCCGAGGCGGACGCGAGCGTGGCCTGCACCCTGGCATTCATCCGGAAGCACTCACGTGGGACCGACGACGTGTCCTCCATCCAATTCAGCCAGTTCATCGCCAAGGAGCCAACTCCCTGCAGCGTGGTGGTCCTCGGGGGAGAGCAAGAGCAAGAGTCACAGAACGGCGTTCTCGAGCAATTCCAGGCCACAGTGTGCTCACCCAGCGTTCCTCCTGTCGTCACTCACACCAATATGAACGTGGTGTCCTTCGTGTTGCCCATGGTGGTGAAGTTGCCCCTAGGACGGTACTTAAAACTTATCCAGAACCAAAATGAGGGCCTTAAGACGGACAAATGGTGTGTGGCGAAGCAAACCGTGCTGGATCCCGAGAGTGCGGACTACGATTTGAACGTCGTCTTCCGGGATGTGGAGAACAGGGCTACTGTGACATATGTCGATGAGGAAAGCGAGGTGTTCCTGAGGAAGGAAGGCCAAGTCAAATTTATGTTCTGGAGGCTTCGAATAAATTTCTCGCCTTCGCTCTAGCGCCCGAAGCTTCGACATCCAGGGGAAAGAATTGTTTTTCAGTTTCTCGATCACTTTTCGATAACTTACAAGACCCTGATGCGGCTTAGAGTTCTTGATTAAAAAATAAAACAACTAAGTTAATGAATTTTATTTTTATACATTTTTGGGTTTGCAGTTCCGTAGTCGTCGGATTTTTTAAAAATTTATTTTTGAATTCTTAAATATTAAAAAAATTATATTCCTAAGACCAAAAAAACAATGAAGACATATCTAAAAAAAAATTTTAAAATTGGATTATTAAATATTTAGTAAACATAGATTTTTCAATAATACGAGTATAGACAAATTTACACATTTCGATCCTTTAAAATGTAAACCAAATTTTTTTTTTTTTTCTAAAAACATGTTAACTTCTAATTAATGTAATACATTTATAATTTATTGTTAAAATATATTTTTAAGTACTAAATACAATTACTCAAAATTAGAAGGCAATTAAAAATTATATATTTTTGAATATTGCTGATCCAGCTTAATAAAAAATTTAAGGTTTTACGAATAAGCAACTTTTTATTAGTATTTTATGCGTATGCATTTGTCTTAAGAATTCACTTTACCATAGATGACCAGGAAAAACCGAATCTAACGACATTTGTCTTGGCTTACCTACATATGTTTTATATAAATGCAAAATATTGTATTTTACCTTCGTCGAATGGTTCAATCTTTTAAGAAATTATTACATCTTCAACTTCATCTTACTAACAACAGAAGAGAAATTTTAGATTTTTGCAAGCTGTCTAAAATAAAGTGTATAAAAGTGTGCACTGTGAACATTATAAATTATTTATGCTTATGCGCAATTTATAAGGCATTTGACTTTGATTAAAATTATGAATAAAATTAACAGTAAAGGAGTTAATATTTTAAGTTATTATTTAACAAGTATAGGCGACTTTTAAATCGAAACCGATAACAGCAGCGAACACTTCGATAACCAATGCAGGTGTGCTAGCCGAGACACCCCCCAACATTCGAGATAACATTGCTGTTAATGCAGAGAGGCTGCATTCTAACATTTTCTGTTAATTGGAGAGGCCTGCGCCGGTGTGACCATACGCCAACAGCGACAAAATGTAGAGCTTGGAACGGAAAAATACCTGGTCTGACTTTTCCTCGTTTTCAATTTCAGGGGCTTCGAACTCCGCAGCGCAGTAATCAAAAAGCGCTGTTCGTGGGTTTTTTCGTTCGCTCCGCCGCCTTCAAACGCTTGCCAGGGAGGACAATATACACTGTTTTTTTTGCTGCGCCCGGCTGATAATTGTTGCTGTGCCCCACCGCCAATTTGTCGCCCTTTGCCGTTGACGCCCCACGAAAAAAATCGGCGATTGCAAAATAATTGCAATTAAAAGAGGAAAAAAGAGGCGAAGGCAGGGAAGACCAACAAGTGCGCCACACACACAGTTCGCTGCGCCAATTGAAAGTGAATTGCAAGTGAAAATAGACGCAAAGTGGAGCAATTTCAGCAAATTGTTGCATTCTGCACACGAAAATAACGAAACAGCTGTGCGCCTTTTTTTGTTGTTTGTTTTTGTTCTCGCCGCCGCCGCCGCCGCCGCCGCCGCTGCGTGGGAGAGCCGAAGGAGCGAGGGAGAGAGCTAGATCTGCATCTGCCGAGAGCGAGGGAGAGGGAGCGACATCATGACCGACCTCAACGAACTGATGGGATCCCCTTTCGTGCGTGTGAAGGTGAGCAAGCAGTGCGCGCTGCGGGAGGCCGACCCGCGCTGCCGATGCACTCCAGCATCCACCAAGCAGGGGATGCAGCACAGCTGCGGCCGCGAAAATAGCAAATGACATATACTTGGGCGGAAAATTGAGCGCACAAGAAAGATAAATAGAAAATGAAGCAGGCAGAATAGATAAAAAAAAGAAGAGAAATCTGGTCTAAAAAATAGCTTTGGATTAGTAGATAAAGTGTATAAAACGAGACACAGCTGAGGGCGGAAAAATAGCAGTGGGCGGATTTTAAAAATATTTATGGAGAAATTAAAAGCAAACGAAATATATAAAAAAAGGTGGACAAGCCACAAAAAATATTTTAAAAAAGTAGACAAAATAAATAAAATATAATACAGCTGCGGTTAAAAAATAGGCACATAAAATAGATTAAAAAGGAGTATATAAAAATAAAAGAGAAAAGATACAAGCAAAAAAATATTAGTGAAAAAAAAATCATTTCTGAAAAAAAAATAAGCCTTTGAAAAATATTTTAAACAAATAAAATATATAAAAAAGAAGAAAATAAGGTCATAAAAACAGCTTGAAATAAGATTATAAAGTATATACAATTATAATGATACAAATAGCGTAGAGCGGAGATAGGAAGTACTTTTAGGGAAATGGATAAAAAATTAAGAAAACGCTGTAGATAAGTATATAAAAATTATTAAAAAATTATATAAAACTGCTGTGGCTGTGCGTGGATAAAAATTACTTAAAAAAAAATAAGGCATCCGAAATAGATAAAAAGGGGACAAATCCGGTCGAAAAAATATCTGTGGTTTAGAATATAAAGTAGATAAAACATGACACAGCTGCGGCCAAAGAATTAGCAGTGGGCGGGTATTTAAAAATATTAATATTTATTAATAATAATAGGTAAAATCGAACACAAAATACGCAGATAATTAAGTTTAACAATCCCAAGAAGTAGATGAAAAATGGTACAGCTCAGGCCGAAAAATTTCAGTAGGCGGATGTAAAAAATAAACACGAAAAATAGATAAGTAAGTGTAGAGCAGCAGCCCCAACAATGACGGCGGCAAATAAATGCCATATCTTTGGGACAAATCCGGTGGAAACAATAGCAGTGGGCGTTGAAAAATACACATTTTAAGATGCAAAAATATGCAAGCGAAATAAGTAAATAAAAGTAGCTATAGCTGCGGTCAAAAATGAGCAAGTAAAAGTGCTATACCCTAGATGAAAACAAAAATATCCATCAGAAAATTTAAACTGTCTAGTAAAAATCTTTATTTGCACTGCAAAATTATGCCACAGTATAGATGACATATGGGTGTTTGCACAGCTTGGTTGGAACAACAGCACTGGGCGTAAAAAGATGTCACAGTAAACAAAAAAATAATGAAATTTGTAGGGGCAAGGGAACAAATTTTTTAAAAGTTTTCAGTTAAAATTCTAACTTATATAAAGTAAATATAGACAAAAACTGCATACTTTTTCGAATTATTTACCATTTTGAGAATTTTTTTTATATTAATTTAAAACTTGTCCGTACGTTCAGTTCTATGGATTAAAATACTAAGCAATGCTTTAGATATTTTCTAAATATAATTAATATTTAATTTTAAATGGTGTATTTAAAAAATGTAATTCTAGTTACAAAAGCTTGATTTGCAACTTAAACCTTTTTGAACATAAATGTTTTGAAGTTTAAAAAAGATTTAAAAATAAAATTTTAATTATTTTTCCCATGATATACTTTTATTTAAAAAATATATATTGCCTAAAGTTCAAAAGCTGAAATATTCTAGAAAGTATTAAAAGACCACTGAGTAATTATAAAACATAAAAATTAGATAATACAAAAACACAAAATATGCTATGGTACTCGAACTCAAAAAAAAGTTATATAAAAATAGGTAGAGTAACAAAATTAAAGGTTGCTTTGTGGTTATTTAAATGAATAATGTTGTTTTTTAAATAAAAAAAGTTACCAAACAAAATAGTACATAGAATCCTGCTCATAGGGCTTGAAATGAAAGTAACTCGCTGCTATTGCGCTGGCCGCAGCTGTGCGCAACTCTCACTTGTTGGGCCTCCTTGGGTTAATGGCCAGTCGCGGGGGGCGGCGATTAGCGCCCCGAGTTAACCGCAAGTGACAGCCGATACGACGAGGCCTGCGATTGCAACTCCGCCGCCGGATTCGTGGGGCTTCACTTGGCACTAAACCGCTTATGGTTATGCCCACCATATGTGCTAACCAGATGGGCACCCATAACCATGTTGCCCCATGCCTCCGCCGCCCAATTTCCCATTTTCCATTTTTCATTTTCCCCCCTTTTCCAGCTGGTGGCCTTCGTGCACTTCTTCTTCATCTCGAACGCCATGCTGGGCACCTGGGGCCACGGGGCGTACGAGTTCTACAACTTCCTCTTCCTGATCGCCATGTTCTGGACGATGCACAGCAAGGACTCCATCGAGGCGGTCCAGACGGTGAGTCTTGTTATCATCGTATCGTATCGCATCATATATGTACCTGTGGTATGCCTTCTGATCCACTCAATTGGGTCTGCCCTTCAATTAATTCCATTTATGGCTTGCTATACCCTAGATGGGGGTATCATAGCTTTCATTTATCGTAGATCTGTTATATGCATTTATTTTTTATTACTGTTTATATATTAATTTTTAATGATTTGTTTCCAAAGTCGTTTTCAAAATAAGCAAATTGATTACCATGTTACATGCATACTACACTAAAATCATTAAAAGTTTTTTTTTGTTACCAAAATATTTGCCATTTAAATATTCAGTTAAAATAAACGTTGTGGTAAATAATCACTTAAATAAATTATAAAAATGGTGAACAATTTACAGTAACCAATATATATATATTTCATATATTAAATTCAAATTTAAATATTGAGTTAAAATATTTTTATGGCAGTTTTAATAAATTTAAAAAAAATTTACTTTAAGAAAAATAATCTAAAAAAGTTTAAAACCTTGCAGAAACAAATTCATTTCAATTAAAAATAATAATACATTTAAATATTAAATTAAAATGTAAATAATCAGCGGAAATCATTTTTAAAGTAAATTTATAAAAAAATAACAAGGAAAAATAAGAATGCATTTAAATATTAAATTGATATGCAAATAATCAGTCAAAATCATTTAATTATTATATTTTTTTACAAATTTACTTAAAAAAAATAATAAGGAAAAGGTTAAAGACCTTGCAGCAGTAAATTTATTTCTGGATATTATAACTTTTGACTATGATAATATAATTAATATATTTTATTTAAAAACATTTTTTAATAATGGCTAAAATAATTTTAAACAAAATTAGGTCCTTAATGCAATTTTAACCTTTTATTTTCAATATTTGTTTATTTGTTAAAAAATTTTTTAAAAATACTCTTGCAGGAAAAAATGTTTAGCGCTAAAAAAAGCTTAACCATTAAATATTTGTTTATATGTTTTGATATTTTTTTAAGGGAATTTTAACCACTGAACGTTTTTTCCACGTGTTCAGACTATCTTGCCGTATTTGATAAGATAGAACAAGAAAGATTGGTCATAGAATTATAACTTAGTTATACTAGTATAGTATATTACAGTCAGAACTTGAATATTTTTATTAAGTTAAATGATAATCGCAAGAGGGCTGTACTGCGATTGCACTGGCATTTAAGACTTGATAGGAGCTTTTCATTCACTGCCTTTTGTGACTCATGGAAGTGCTGCCGATGGGCCTGCCTTGAAGATAAGGGCTCTTGTAGTTAGCACTGTGAGCGCGTCTGTACTCATCCAATTAATTCAATATTCAATATATTCAATTCAAAATTCACTGCCCCTTGGCTTTGGCGCTGATCAAATGCTTTGATCAAATGCCAGGCGACTGGCACTGATATCACCTCGAAATTTGCTAAATCGCCCAAACCGGTTGCTCGAAAAGCGCCCATCGGCAATTAGCATACACAGGCAAAGTGAAAATAACAAATGTTCTCACTAAAATAGTTCTGACGAAGTAGCAGGTGCCCGAGAAAACAGCGAGAATTAAACAATCAAATGCAGTGATTGACTGATGATGATGCAGTCACTGCACTTAATGCGATTAATCATGGCAAAATAGCATACAAACGGTGTTATGTAGTCCACAAAAATAGGGAAATTCAGTTTAAATTTATTTTTGTTTTTTTTTACTTCCCTTAAAATTATTAAACTATAATTTTTAATACATTTATAGATTAATATATTTATAGAAAAATATTTTTAATGTATATAATTATTATATATTATATCATAAAAGTAAGAATAGAAAATAACACAAAAAGGAATATTTAAAAAGCAGGGCAGTAAAGCTAAGATTAAGTTGGTTGAAAAGTCGTTTCAGATAAATGCCTATAGATAAGATTACGCATTTGGGTTATCCAAGTGGCAAAGTCTTTGTTGTTGCACCAAGTGATTTGCAACTGGGATTTTGGGGCAAATATAAATATAAAATTCTTACTCACTGGCATAAAAGCCAAGTAATTCTAAAAGGGAAAACTCTCGTTCTGCTTTGGCTAATACCAAGCGCTGCGGCACGTTTATGGCCAATCAATTTGCTCGCTGATGGGCTAACTTGGCCATAACTGGTTTCCCCGCGGCCCGATCGCCAATCTCTAAGGTTCTGCTCCACCCCCGACTGGCTTTGGCCCGTCAGGTGGCATGGCCAAAATAATAAAAACAAAAATCGGAACCAAAGCCGAATCTGAACGCGTGGAGGTATGCTAATGAAAGTGGATTTTAGGCGAAGGTTCACTGAAAAAAAACAGTACAAAAATGTAGAAATTCTCATCAAAAAATAATATATATAACATAAAATAATATGGTATATTTTTATAGAAATAATGTTGTAAAATATGGTATGATAACATATTTTTTTAGAAATGAAGATCAAAAGATCAAATAAAATATATTTATAATATTTTCAACATACCAAAGTGGTATTTTATTTACATTTTTGGATATTTTTTTCATTTTTGGTAGGCATTTAAAAGAACATAAAATAAAATGATATAGAGATGATTATAGAGATAATATAATATAATATGATTTGATAAAGATATTATAGAAATAAAGATCAAAATACAATACCAAAATATATACCAAATATATACCAAAAAAGTATGCCATTTAAATTTTTAGATACCTTTTCATTTTTTATTTTTGGAAGGCTTTTTAAAAATAGCCTAATATAATATTATATGATATATTAATTTATAGAAATAATAACTATAAATATGAAAACATAAAAAAAACTTTACTTTTCTTTTTGGTATTTTATATTGTATAAGAAAGAAGGCCCTTTAAATAACTGATATAGTTATACTTTTTCTTTCTCCGCCTGGGAATTAATGAATATAAATATTTTCACATAAAAGTTCTGGTTTTCGGGGCATTGCGTGTGAAGTTTGCGGGTATTCGTGTATTTATAGATGGGTTAGCTGTAAGTAAAGAGGCGAATAGCTCAACTTTGACCTTAGGCCGACAGAAAAGTGACCACCTCCGCCGAATCGCCGGCACTTTAGAGCCCCCAAGCCTGCCGCCAGTTACTGGCTTTGTTTTTTCACCGTCTTGAAGGACCCTCGGCACGCGATTGCCATTTCGGGTCACAGGCCCCGGGGAGGACTCTATAGATCGGGCACTACGATTCCCCTTCAACGAGGCTCTGGGAAGCTATGTGTGTGGGATTCCCCGGCGTCGGCCCTTGTTTTGTTTGCTTCCCCGAAAGCCATTAGCAACGCCTCTTAATCAAGCGAGTTGAACGCAACTCGATGTCAATCCTTCGCAAGCCACAAGGTATTCCACTTGCGTTCTCCCGCGGCCTCTGGGCGAAACTGTAAAGGAAAAATCAATGAACATCATTTATTTAATTTCAAATATGTAAATTGTTGTTGGCAACAACTTGGAGTTCCCCGAAGAGTCGTGCGGGGACATTCCCGAGCTAAGTGGGTGAAGGATTTCGACGGAGGTCCTGCGGGCTGGGAATTGGAATTTTAACATATGTCGTCCACTTGGGTTCGCCAAGCTATTATCATCAGAAAGGGGGACGCATGTTCATATGTTGGGTTCATAAGACAGGGATTTTGGTAACCAATGGATATTATTTCATATTTTTCCAGTTTACATTAAATGAATTTTACATTTTTAAACTATAGTATAAACATTTGGCAACCTAGTTATTATTTCAGATTTTTTTTTAAATCAAATATGCTTGTTTAAGCTTATTATATTAATAAATAATCAGTTTGTAATTTTTATATTGAATATAAATATGTGGCGAGCAATTATATTTTTTTTTAATTATATTATTAAAGTATCCATATATAGAATTTTGGTACAATAATAAAATGTACATATTTGGAAAGCAATGGCTATAATTTCAGAGTCTTTAAAAATAAATACTCTTGGTATCTGCATATGTTATTATTATATTATTAAGTACAAATGTATAGTTTATTTAAAGCAATTTTTAGGAAAAATAAAAAATTCAGTGGGTTTTACAGCCCTGCACTTGTTAAAGAAAATATCATTTTCTATAGGTTAAAGTGTCCATTGATTTTTTTTTTCATTTTATTTCTAATTTAATTTTCTTTGAATTTTAGATAGCATTTAAATAATTATAGTATTCATCTATTTGGATATTCAATTGCCCTAATTCTGTTTCATTATTTAATATTGATTTGTTTTAAAATTGTAATTTATTAGTTTTAAATGGGTTTATTAAGGGATTTCAACCTACATTGGATTAATAAGCCTAAAAGTTTGCTACAAAAAAGTTGTACGTTTTCCAAAGATGAAAAGCTGGTGTATATTGAATTTGTATAAAAAACTCACTTTAAAAATATACATACGAATCTAAAACCCTCTTCGGGGGTATATATATAAAAGCTTAAATCCTTTATCCTTAGACCCAGCATTACATAATAATAGACCTTTATATATCAAAATTAAATACCAATTCACTTTAAAATTGTATATCAATTTAAAACCTATTTCAGTTAATAAAAAGCTTAAACCCTTTATCCCTACTCCCACCCTGTTATAATTATTAATTTGTTTTTATTAAAATAAAATATAAAATCACTCTGAAAATTGTTTTAGGATCTTAAAACCTATTCGGGTTTATAGAACAGCTTGTACCATTAATCCCCAATCCCAGCATTCCCCAAACTCACGTTGAACCATCTCGTATCTCTTTGCAGGCGCTCGTCATCAACGCTTCTAGCATTTTCTTTGACATAGTCAGCATTGCTCTTCATTATGGCATCATGAGTAAGTCATCTCCCCCGCCCTACAGGCACACCCTATGGATCTGCGATCCCGCCAAGACACCAAACTGATATCAGCCCTCTTCTCCGACCCTTTCAGATGGCTGGGCCGTGGCGTTCAGCATCATCAACCTGATCCTGCGGCCGGTGAGCGTGGCCCTGCTCTACCGCGAGTTCAACACGAGGGGCGGCACCCTGCAGACGGGCTCGGTCTTCCCCACCAGCCAGCAGAGGAGCTACCAGGACATCGACCGGCCCACCCAGCCCACACCCACCAACTCGCAGCCCGGCCCCAACGTGGCCAGCATCTTCTAGGCCCTCCAGGCGCCCTTCCAAAGTACCTAGACCCATCACATCGTCGCGGGATCGCCTTGGATCCCAGCTCCCCGATGGAACAGCAAAGACAACCCCGTGCATAGAAAGACTCCACTAGTCAGTGTCGCTGCCTGCTGAAAACTAAAACTCCCCACGAACGCGAATCAAAATTTTATATATATACTAAAATCTGTGGGTGGTTGTTCGTCGAACTTTGTTTTGTTAGTGCAATACTGTGAGAGAGACAACGATTAAGGTTAAGCTTTGTAGTTAAAGATGGATTCGGAATCGGAATTAAAAAATATATACATACATTTTTTTTTACGTTGGCAACGAATAAAGACGGCTAATCAAATAAATTATACACATATATATATATTTATATTCGTATTTGTATTTGTATTTGTATAACAAAGATTGCAATTCTACATTATACTTATCCTAGATAACGTTAACGCTAATTGTAAACTGTAAAACCCAACAGAATATTCGGAAAATAAAAAGCGGGCGTCATCATTTGTAAAACAATAAATAGGGCGACTCCCTCTCTCTCCCCACCTCCTGTACAGTACCCCCCGTGGTCTCTGGCTCCCCCGCCTAGAATCCCTCCTTGGCCGCCCGGAACTTGTACTGGTTGCTCCGCCCGTCCAGGCAGGGCACCTGCACCAGGTTGAAGTAGATGGAGCCCATCAGCTGCGAGGCCGAGGTGTTGGTCATCTTCAGGCAGGAGAACAGCATGTCGTCGCAGATGCAGTGGGATCTGTAGGGGGAGCAGTGGAATTATTGGATATATCTTGGGATTACGAACATTTGGGTTCTAAAAATAATGTTCTTAAAAATTATCCAATAAGCTATAAGGGTTTAAAGTTATAGCCCTATTAAAAACCCATTCTTATTTGAAAGAGCAAATGAAGTAGGTAATTAAAAAAAATATAGAGTATAGCTATAAGAATCCTATCATATAAATATTATAAACCTTTTAATACTGTTCTAAAAAAGTTTTTATATCATAATTCTTAACGTTATCGGTTGGCATATAGCTTATAACATCCAGAAATGTTTTAGTGATCCCACAAACCGAACCACTTCATTTATAATGATGATCTTTAACTATTTTGGAAAATAAAAGAAATATATAAAACTTTTAATTTTCATTTTAAAAGTTTCCAGTTAAAATATAGTTTATAATATAAAGTTATATTTTTTATGATCCAAAAACCGAACCACTCCATTTATTATGATGTTCCTAAACCTAATCATTTATATATTATAAACGTTTTATATGTGTTCCAAAAAGTTTATATATCATATTTAAAAAACGTTTTCAATTGGAATATATTAATCTAATCTCATAAAGTTGATATATCATACTTATAAACGTTTTCAGTTGCAATATAGTTTATAGTAAGAGTAATATTTTTGGGGATCCCAAAAACCGAACCACCCCATTTCTTAAGTAGTTCCCCCAACTACTGTCTTTACTTACTTTGTGTACAGCGAATCGTTCATCAGTTCGTATTTGTTCTGATAGGCTCGGATCTTAATAGGACACAGATCATGCTGGCGACAGCATCTATCCATGGCCATTTCGCTGCCAAGATCGCTGTATGTCTCTGCGATATCGCCAGTGCCACACCATTTTGTGCCTGTTCAAAGGAGTTATTAAATACCATTGTATCATCGTATAGTTGACCTAATATACCTGGAATAATCCCACTCAGTAGGGAGAAGGGACTGCGCGGAAAGATATTGGTGGCCAGCTTGAGGGCTGTACCATCATTGGCTCCACCCGTGGAGGATGAGTCGCTTCCTCCGCCGCCACTGCTCCGCTCGCCGCCCTCCAATTTGGCCTTGTGCCGAGAGGCGTAGCTCAGCTTATCCACTTGCTCGCACTGGTCCATCAGCTTCAGCATTTCGTCGAATTTGATTTCCAGCGGGCGGTTATAGTGAGAAAGACCCTCCAACAGCATCTTGCCCTCTTTATCGTTGCTGTGGAAAAGGGAGAATTAGCATTTGTTAGTCAGCCTTTCTACGCGCTTCTCATACTTATAAGCTAATCACACGCCTCTATGCATTCAATAGTTGCTTTTTTTGTGTTTTTTTTTTTTAAATTTGTTGTTTGTAATTATTTAATATTTATACGACTATCACATTTGTGATACCATAGCCGGACATTTCGATTTCCATAAACGTGCTATATCGTGTGCCTAATCAAATATTCAGGGTGTACCCTGTGGACTTTCTGTCTAATCAGCTGTCCACGTAAGTCACTCAAAATAATACTTCCGGAAAACCTTGATTTCTTCCAAACAAAGAAGTGGACATTATTTGCAAATGAAACCTAATAGCTTTATGTTTGTACAAACAAATGCTAATAAAACTATTTGTTTTTTAATCTTAGTCAACTTCTTTCACATAACCACAATCCTAGATATTATTTTTATAGTTTGCTCATTTTTGTATCTGTTTTAAAAATTGGAATATACTTACTAGATTTCGATCAGCTCACAGCCGAGTAGCAGCTTCTGGGGTCCCAGCTCCGTTACGGCTATGGTCAGATCGTGATAGTATATCATAATGAGGGAGTCGTTGCTCACCCGCTTCCCGCTGCGAAAAAAGAGAGTACACAGGAAAGAAATATGTCAAATTTATACAAATTTTTATTCTATACAATTTTTAAAAAAATACTATTTTTTTAATTGTGATTAAAATTTAAGCTAATGTAATAAGAAGACGCAAAGTTCAAAATACATTTGATCAGCATATTTTCATTTAAAACCAAGCTCTGTTTTTTCAATGTGCATTGTGTGAGGAGGGCTTTGAGTGAGAGCTCAAACTCCATGCGGCGGTTATGGGCACATGGCCAGGCGTCCGACCGTGCGGATACGTGACGTCCATGGCAATGGACTCGTCGGGCGAGTGAAACCCTCTAGACGATCGTTGCTTGACTGCTAATCACAGCCCGGATGGAATGGATCACCACTCACTTGCATGTCTTCATCTGGCGCGCGCTGCGCTTTTCTACGGTCTATTTCTAATTAGTGAGCCTTTCTATGCGCTTCTCAAAATTATTAGCTAAGCAGGGGTCAGAAAAGGGAAATTTTCTGAAATAAATGTATTTTTTTTTATATCATAAGCTCTCTTGGCCGATTGTTTATGTAGTAGTGATATTTTATGGGCTCTAAATCTATGTCTAGTTAGTTGGCTTTTCTATGCGCTTCTTAAAATCATTAGGTAAGCGGGGGTAGAAAAAGAAGAATTTTCTAAAAATAAAATAAATAAATCGATATATATTTAGAGGGCCTTTCTATGCGCTTCTCAAAGTTATTAGCTAAGTGGGTGTCGATTTATAAAAATTTCCTTTAGTTAAACTAGCCTTTGCCGAATTGTTTCTTTGTTTAGTAGCTATATTTTAAAAGTGCCCAATTCAAGAGTCACCACTCACCTGTAAGTCTTCATCTGGCGCACGCTGCGCTGCTCGATGATCTGCTGGGTGAAGGACTGGAACGAGGGGAACCCCTGCAGGCCCTGCGGCAAACTGAAGGACAACGTGGGCTTGGCCACCGCCTCCGAGGTCAAATAGCCCAGGAGGCCGCAGAAGAGGAGTGAGGCCACGAGCTGGAGGCGCCGTCGCAGCCAGAGGTTATAGGGCATCTTGGCGTGGTGGTGGTGGTGGTGTGCTTCAATCTGGAGGAGCTGCCACTAAGGCATCGCCGGCTGGACTGAGCCGCTTCCCAATGACACCGACAACGTGTCCAACCAACTGTTCCCAGTGCGAAAGAGAGGGATTCCACTGTAGTTATTCTTTAATTAATCAGCTGGAGAAGTTCGCGCTGCTCTGCGAGCACTGCTATTTACCAAAGGATAGGGTTTAAGGGTCGAGGGATTGGCAGTCTGGGGCTGCGTGTCGAAAGTCGAAGGCGTCGCCAAACGTTTCTAAATAATTCAAGCGCTCATACGCCTTACAAAGAAGTCACTCGACCAATCGTTATGTCTTTACCTTATTTGTTGACCAGAAAAATAGTATTTACCTGTTTAAGTTATGACTTATTAAATTGAAATGAACGTTTGTACACCAAAAGAAAGAATGATTGTTTCAAAAGCAATGTGTCAAAGATATGTTTTTTATAGTTTACAAGTGAAATATGCATTACAAACTCGTTGCTAGCAGTAGGTGAAAGTAAAATAGTTGCTGAATTACAATTGTGGTGAATTTCAATAATGACGCCCTCCTATGCGCTTCTCATAATTATTAGCTCGTGGGCGACAAGAAATCAAAATTTTTAAGTTGTAAAGAGAAAGAAGGTTAGTTTTTTTGTGGTCGCTCTTTAAGGTGTTTATATTAAATAAAAAAATATTAAAAGTGAAATTAATCAGTCGAATAATATTTTGTAAATTTCTTTTTATGGTTTCAGAGCCTTTTTGAAGGTTTTTTTCTGGTGTGGAATTGATGAGACCTGTAGGCCCACTCGCCGGTTGGCTAACTTCCCAGCATTGCGACTCAGGTGACCCCGTTCCCAGCCCCGGGAAAAAGCATGACGATCGAGCTATCAACCCCAAACAATGGCAAGTGACGACACGCGCTCCTCTACTCTTTAATACTACCCGGCATGTATGGTACGTATAGTATATATATCATTTATTGCATCAGGCCGAGCCCTAGCCAAGAATCGGCTAGCCACGCCCTGCCATTAGCTGGCAAACCAACGGGGCGTATACGTGCAACACACATTACGTATACGCAGCGTTGATGGCCAGACAATGGTCTATCATTGTGGCAATACGGTTGGCTGGGCGGATTGACAAATATGTTGCCAATTACTCGTCGGTGGGCAGGCAGACAGGTGGGCACGGGAATACAGATTGCAACAAATCGATCTCCCAGACGAGGCTGACTTGCATATTTAGTGTGTTGTATTAATTTAGATTGGGTACTGTGTATATATAGAGAGTCCGAAAACAATGGGTGAATTCAATTTGCCATTGTTGATCAGTTGATAAATCAGGGCTTTAATATTCCTTGTTCACTCAATGTCAAAGTTGGATTTTTTACGATCATTATGGATATATTAACTGGTATTTGTTTGGTTTATAAGGAAAATGAATGCTTAGGGATATTCATTTTAACTGAGAGCAAACCTTTAAAAACAAATTAAAAGTGTTTAAAAAAACGTAGCAATTTTAAAATTGTTTTTCTTTTTATTTATTAAAATTTTTAGAATTTTTTGATAATTTGTTTAAGACTCTGAGAAGTTTTGTGGTATTGAGTTTCCAAGTGTTGATAAATCAGAGTAATGTATAAAATATACCTTAATTAATCAATGTCAAAGTTGTTATTTTCATGACCTCTATTATAATATTAACAGATATTATTTTTGTTTATAAAAGGAATAAATGATAAGGGATATTAATTTAAAATAGGACCAAATAGGAACCCTTAAAAATAATAATACCCATCTAGCACAGAGCCAGGAGTCAATTTTAATATTTTTTATAGGCAATAAGTTCAACAATGTACCCGTTGTATAAAATCAACTTACTTACAAGTTTACCCACATTGATTTTATATTTTTCCCTAACCTTTAAAGGGATTTAAAAAAGCTGAGCCCTGGATTGCTGATAGGTAATCTGCGGGGAAAGCTTTTGCAATCTAGGCGCCAACTGACATCATGGCCTGTGGTGGAAGGTCACGGGCCAGTTGTCCCTTGACCTTAGCGTGGTCTGGCGTCTTAGCCACTCGAAAGTAAAAAGACGTTGAAGCACCAGAAAAAACCCTGTAAGCCCCCCTTTGAAACCCCCATGACTCGAGGAATGGCCTGAACACACGCACCGCGAACCTGCTAATAAAGCTGCCAAAATGTCCCCTATAACACCTTTTTTCCCTGTTCCATTCATTTATTGTGATTACTATTATTGTTTTTCTGTTTTTTTTTTTACCTGTCATCGGTATAAACATATTTTTCGTTTTGAAACCACGAAAGTTTACGCAAGTTTTTTTGGGCGAGAGCGGAAAGAAAGGGGGGTTGAGAGGTGGCCCTGTAGGTAAGCAAAGTGAAAGTGATTCCGTGGGGAACGGCTGGGCCGCCGATTTCGTGCGATTTCAATGGCCACTATGCATACAGCCAATAAATGAGATGACGGAGCTGGCCAAAATGAGTGGCGTGTGTGGCAATGGACCTTGCGTGAAACTACGACTCCACCCACTCCACTCCACTCCACTGCCCCCTGCCACGCCCCGCCCCAAGAAAACAGGGCTTAAATGCACCGAAAAAAATAGCAAGAGAAAATTTAACACAAATTGGGCCAAAGAATTTTAGCTTCATTCAAATATTAATTTAAGTTTTAAATACTAGTTAAATAGTTGCTTAAAAATTGTTCATAGCGGACTTTAAAATGCATTTTTTTTTAATTCTAATAAATTCATTTTGTAAGCAAAAATATAAATTAAAATAAAAATTATTTATAAACAGTAGTTTTGATCAAATAATGTTAATACTTAATGCTATATGTACAAAATATATTAAATTACAATTTCCTATATAACTTGTATGTATAAACAAATAGTATTGATTTTTCAATATATTTTGTAAGCCACAGTAAAATATATATTACAATATATTACAATTTCCTACATACATAAGTGAACAGTATTGATTTTTAAATTAGTTTTTCAAGCACAAGTAACATTTTTTACGAATAAAATTGATTAAACAATTATCATATTCAACTTGTATTTATAAAATATATTTCTCAAAATTGTTTAAACTTTATATTATACCTCTTTAAACATTTATATAAATATAAAAATAAGACTCCCAAAATTTTTTTTTTTTATTTTATGTAAAATATATTTTTGAAAGTCCTATTATTTCTTAAAACAATAGTTAAGTAGGAAGTTGTTATATACTTTTTTATATAGGTGTTGTATAAATTATTAACAAATTCTGATCAAAACTTTACATTTACAATTGAAATGATTTAAGTTAAAGTGATTCCATTTATTTTTCTGGGTGCACTGATGCGAAATATCACCAAGATATGTATGTCAAGTGGAGCAGTTGACGACTGATCACCGGTTGGTTCAATGCTAAACGAAAATGCAAATAGCCAGGCCAAAAAACAGGGTCGAAACGAATCTGCAGCGGAAAACCAGAGTCCAGTCAGAGTCCAAAATGGTAAAAACAAAATAGTTGTGAAGCTTCGAGTTCCGGAATTGCTTGTATGACAATGGGTTTTATTTTATTCGTAATGAAAAGTAAAATAAAAATTGTGACATTTGTGAATTATTTTTTTTTTTAATTTTTCACCATTTGTAGATTTTTTCCAACTGAGCTAAGAATTTTTTTCTAAATCAGGTTTAGCCTCAATTTGTTTCTAACTTCAATTAAGAGCTGACTTAGACCCGAGCTTAGGTCAGAATTTAAATGCTTTTTAAGCAATTAAAAATTGTAGAACAATTTGTTTATGAGCTTAAAGAATTTTAAAAGCTGCAAAAAATAAAAAAAGCATTACAAAACAAGAGCAAAAGCAATTTGGAAGAAGAGAAGAAAAACAATTGGGGTAATTATGAAAATATGATAAAGGTAATAATTAAAAAAATACTTGTTATTTTATAAAAATCAGGAAGTAAGTCATATAAAGCCCTTGCAGACTACAAATATTTCCTGAAGTGCTAATTAAAATATTTTTTTGATTTTTGCCCAACTTGAGTTCTAGTTTCCTACCAGTTTTTAAGTCATCCCAAAACAGTTTATGAATCATAATACCTAGAAGCAGATTTTTTATTGGCACTCACTTCCTATGATTGTGATTTTCTGTCGAAAAATAACTGCTTGAACCCAATAAAAAGTGTCAAATCATGGGGAAGTTGAGGGCCCATTTCTCGCACGGAAACGAAAAGAAATCAAATCGAAGCCGAGTGATAAAAGCGATGAAATTGCCCTCGAAATTTCTAACAGTTTTCATCGCTGATAGCGACTAATGGGACCCGAGATGCTGACAACGATAATGGCAATGGAGACGATCGTCATAACGAAAGCGCTGGGTTTCGGTTTAATTTTCTCTGTATTTCATCTGCTTTTCTCCACCTTTTGGATCCGCGGGTTCACCTGAGATCACCTCCAATGCGCTGGCCCCTGCATTTTAAGTGCCCCCCGACGGCGACTTCCGGCGGAGGAGTCCCAAACGAAACTTGGCCAACTTGAACTTGATGGCTGTATGGCCACTATGGCATTTGCCACTTTTTTCGGCGAGAGTTTTGTGGTCGAGTTCAAAAGTGCAAAAGAGAGCTAAAAGCGCGGCATCAGCGCTCGGGGGCCTTGGTATAGGTCAGTGAAGCGTACTGTGGCCCAAGCCCGGGGTTTCTTTTGTTTTTAAACACCCTGCAAGGGGGTATACTAACTAACCAAGTTTTAGAATTGATTTTTTATCATTCTATAAGCTGCAGAGTCCGACAAGATCAGATACTTATTTTAAATCTGTCGTCGAAGACTAGGATTTCGAATACAAAAATGTAAGTAATGTATTATCTTTGTTTTTGGTTCTATAAATATGTATTTAAATTTTAAAAAATATACCTAAAAAAAATTAAAATATAAATAATATATAAAAAGTACATTTAAATAAAATAGCCCTACATAAGAAAAGACTGATTTATTTAACATATATATTTTTGATCACTTTGTAAGCTCAAGCAACTAACCATCTAGATCATAATTTATTAATTTGATTTATACCTTTATTTTTTGCTTATTAATTTTAATTTTTGCCTATACATTTTAATTTTTTTAAAGCGTTAAATAAAATAAATAGGAAACCATTTTTGAAAAAAAAATTAAAATAAAAATCTATGCCTGTGGTTGATATTTACTTTTTTTACAATAAATTGTAAATAAATTAATTAAATTGTTGCTCGTTTTTATTAACATTAAATAAAACAAGTATTCAACAAGTTCTAGGATTTTGCATTTCATTATAAGTAATTTTCAAAAAAAAAAGAAATAAACACCTTTTTCTTTTCTCGCTAGAGACAATGATTATCAATGATAAAAAACAAAACAAATTAAATCATATCAGATGCGAAGAGGTTACTAAAATGGTAAGGAAATTATATACCTTGTTTACTGACTTTTATTTAGAGTAAAATAATTAAATGCCTAGGGTGTTCAAAGTATGGGCTTGCCAAGCCAGCTCTAAATGCTAGACTTTTTCTTTGCTTTTTTGTATTTTTCCCGCGGCCGAGGGAGTGCAGTAAAAGTGGCCGTGGCTGCAGATGAGCCACAGTACGGCGAAGAAATAAAAACAAAGACAAACGACCAGCGCACCAGCGGCCAAATACAGAAAATAAAAAGAAGCAACAGGTTTCCAGTGCTCGGGTCTGCGGATCTGCCTTAACTTTCACATTGGGCACCTAATTGTGGGCCTTAATCTCGGTTAATTTGCTCCAGTTTTGATCGCCGCTTGTGGCGCACAGAAAGCCAGCTGCGAATGAGAAGTGTGCACATGGCTGGATGGGCCGTGGGGCTGTGGGGTGTTGTGGCCGGGATGCCAAAGCTCCAGGGATTATGCAACTGGGAGGGGGAGCCGGCGGAGAACCCACTGCCAGGTCGCACTTCACAGCTGCCCGCTAATCCGTCCCGCGATCGTCATTATGGCCATTCTCGCAGAGCCATTACAGCCATCCCCACTGCCATTCCTCGAGCACCAGACCCCCAAACCCAGTCCACTGCGTGCACGGCCAGAAATCACCACCAAGTCTATATCATAAACCAGGCACAGACGTAATCAAGTTTATGATCCGTATCATGGTCAAAGCCAAAGGGCCTCGGAGCCCTGCATTTATGCTGATTGCCTATCACTTGTTTTTTAATATCGTTTGCAGAGGTTTTGACCTTTGGAAACCATTAAACAATTAATTAAGGTGTTAAAAAAAGGTAAAGGGTAGCTTTCAAGTACATTGACATTCAAATAAAACATGTATCTTTCTTTAATAATAATAATCAATATTTAAAAAATTCAAAATAATTGATTTTTGTAAACGAAGAAGAGTATGGCTCAGAATATAAAGTTATTTTTCAGTAAAATCCATTAAAAATTTAAAAAACATGATCATTGCAGATTTAAAAAATATTATCTAAGTGCTTATTTAGCTTATTAAGTTTTCCTAATATTTAAATAAATCACTTTTTAAAACTTTTATAAAACCAAAAATAAAACCTGAAATAAAATCTGCGCTTCAGTATTACAAAATGAAAAAACGGGAAAAGTGACTAAAGTCTTGTATACATTTACACTTTTTAGTAAAGTTATAAATGCATTTTTTAAAACACCATAAAAATTATTAATAAATTAGACAGCAGTAAGTAAACACTAAACGATGAATAGATTTTTGTGTAAGTTTCGCTTCAGAAAACATCTCAAAGGTATGGAACCTATTGCATAACCTAATTGTATAACCTAACCCATTACTCGAGTCTTTCTTTATTTTATTATTATTTCCCAGTGTAAAACTCTTCAACTTCTCGATCAAGTTCGGCCATAAAAGGCAGCAGCGACAACAGCTCTGAGAATTTGCCACAGATCCGAGGATCTGCAATGAGTGCGCACTTTTGAACTTGCGCGCCATTTTTATGGACAACACTAAACACAAATGCAACATCAGCAGCAATAACAACATCAGAAAAAAGGATCAAATTTTGAGAAAAATTTTAAAAATTAAAAAGAATAGTTAAGAAAACCATATTATTTAATGCTACATTTTGTTTGTCAACACTTGATACAAAAATAAAATAATAAAAAATGATTATAATTTTTTTACAAAATTAAAAAGAGTTAGGAAAACATTTTAGAAACATTTTAAAAAATATTTAGAAACAGAAAACTAAATTAATGATACGCATTGAAATTTTTAAAAGACTTTACCAACTTGAAACACTAGAAAACTTAGGTAAACAAGAGCTTAATTATTTAAAGGTGGATTGGAACCATCTATAGAAATCATTATTTGGAATCTTAAACTGTTTCGCTCAGAAGGCCACAACTTTGGACACAGACAGCACCACACACCAGGCAAATTGTGCACTCAGAACCGTTTTCAGTTTTTAATTTTCGGTTTCTTGTACTGGTCAGTTTCACTTTTCCACACTCACACTCACAGTAAAAAAACCAAAAAACAGCCAACAGAAGGCCTATTTTTCTCCGCCGATTCCGATGGGGCGCATGCGCAGCCGCAGTGGCAATAAGGCGATGGGTAGTTGGTAAGTGGCTTCAACAACCGGCACAGCAATGGCAATGCAAACCGCTCGCTGCCGCGCAAAGTCAGCAACTAACCGATCGATCGGGCCCAAAAGCAAAGCCAAAGCCAGAAGCCAGGAGAGCCGAGAAACTACAGACAACAAAAAACCACACAAAAAGCAGCCAAAAGGCAGAAAAGGCAGAAAAACGACAACTTTGAGCGTCGGCGGCAACGAGGCAGCCGCGAAAATGTGTCAAAAGCAAAAGCTGAGTCGCGGCTACGAAAATCACAACAGCGCACGGAAGGCAGGTGAGCGGGAAAACACCTGTTGATACCCTGGAAAAAGGAAATGCCATAAAAAAAGTTTAAAAAAAGTAAAAACATAACAAAATATACCAAAGCTATAATTTGAAATAATTAAGTCAAGACAAATATTTCCGACAGATCAATAATAAATAAACAAAAATATATTACAACTATATTCAATAGATTAATAAACAAATTAATAAATTTAAAAAAAAAATTATTTGACATATTACACAGAGTAAAGACAAAATAAGTAAAAATAATACAAATATTTTCAATTGATAAATTTCCAAAATAATAAAATAAATACATATTCTACATACTCCGCTTTTTTTTTTTGAATAAGAACAAGACATTCTTAGCCCCCTTTCGTATATAAAAATATTTTATTAATTTTTATTTTAAGTAACTACATAATAAATATTGAAAAATACAAATATTATTTTAAATTGATGGGAAAAAAGATTTATTTTTGAAGTTACTTAAAATGTATGTTATGATATATCCCAACATAACACCTGTATTTAAAATGGTAACTGATTCTTATTGGCAGTCGGGTCAAAAATAAGCTTGGTAAGGTTTAACAAAAAAAATGTTTTCCACATTTTTTTTTTATTTGAATAAGGGATTATATTTAGTACAAAAAATTATTATTAAAAACTATGCTAACTTAGTGTTGCTGTGAGTCAAAAATAACCTTAATAGATTTAACAAAAATAAAAAAAACATAATAATTATAAAAAACATAAAAGTTATTTTATAATTATTAATAATGGAGTTTTGGACTTTTGGGCGCTTTTTAAATTTTAAATTGTAAAGAATTTTACCATATTTTAATTTATATCCAACCAATTCTGACTATTTGAATTTTATCTTACAGTCAATATATCAGAGTTATGTTTTGTCTTACAGATTTAATTAAACAAGTATCCCAGACGCAGGAGTTGTAAAAAGATGAAAAATTTGTGTCTTACTTGTCTGTATGTAGGAGGTTCATGTCGTAAAAACGTTAAAAAATCCGTTGAAAATTTATTATGGAATTCAAGTCAAATCTGGCATCCCAAGGAATCGAACCAAGCCCTTATGGCAGAAGTTGATAGGAAAAGAAATTTATTGTGTATTTTTAAAGCTACTTAAAATGTACGTTATATCCCAACACCTGTATTTAAAATGGTAACTGAGTCTTATTGGCAGTCGGGTCAAAAAAAAGTTTAAGATTTAACAAAAAAATTGTTTTCCGAATTTTTTTTAATTGAATAAGAGATGGTATTTACTTAAAATAAAATTTGGAATTAAAAAGTATGCTAACTGAGTGTTACTGGCAGTCAAAAATAAGCTTAAAATATTTAACAAAAATAAAAATAATTAAAAAAAAAAATATTTTTAAAAATTCCTTAGTAGTAAAAAATGTTTTCTTTTGAATTTTAATAATTAAATAAAATGTTTCCCTTTAAATTTAAATAAAAGATTGTAATTAATAGGTAATAAAGTCCTAGCAGTCTGCAACTTTTGGCAGCTTCGATCGCCGATGAGTGGAGTGGGCGGCCTGAAGAGCCAACTTGTTGCTGCTGTGGTGTTGCAGTTGCTGCTGTCGTGTTGCTGCTGTGCTGTTGCTGCTGCTGCTGTGCTGTTGCTGCTGCTGCTGCTGCTGGTGTGCTGCTGCTGCTGCTGACCCATTTTAGAGTGCCTTCGCGGCGGACTCGTTGCATTGCCAAATAGCCATCATCGGCAAGGCGGAGTTTTCCCATCGCAGCGTCGTCTGGTCGACGTTTCGGCCTCCAAGTCCAAGCGGTCCATCAATTGTGGTCGCTGGTGAAGTGAAAACAATGGCAAACAACTTTTACAATGTCAGCCGCGGCGGAGTCGAAGAAAAGTGACAGTGGAGCAGCAATTAAAACTGCGCTTTACGAGCCTAGCCGAAGGCGACACACAAAAAGGTAAACACTGCCCCTGTTAAAGGTGCTGATGTTCAGAGGCAGTACAGTGAACACAGGCCTAAGTGGATTTAAAACACTTTTATGGGTGAAAGGTAAAATGGGTTTTTAAAGTGGAGCCAAAAAGTCTCTAAAAAACGCTCTGGCTTGTTGTTATTTTTAATTAAAAAATATTTGCTGTTGCATAAATCTTGTAATCATTTTTAATTTTAATGGCCAATTTGTGGACATTTGAACATACATACATTTTCTGGCAAGCAATATAATATTAAGAAATACTTTAGATCAGTTAATATGAACTTAAGAGATAATTTGTTAATTGGAATAAAAAGAATTACTATTGTAAATGCATTGCCAAATTATTTTATTAACGATAGATAAAAGGTAGTTAAGCATGTATGTAATATAGGATATTTTATAAATATTCTGTATTTTAAAATATTTAGTAATTTATAAATATTCTTATTTGGGTAACACGTTGATATTTGCATTTCTTTCATTTTGGTCTCTACGTTTTATATTTTGAATACTAACTCACGATACTTAGGATCTTTCTGGAAATGGAGAATCTGTAGAATTATATCGTTTATTCTTCATTTCCTTAAAAAAGGATAAAGACAATAAGGACATTTATACGGAAAATTATTTTTCCTTCTGTACTTGGCCCAGTAAATTATCAGCATTCACTTGGAAGTTGTCTTTAGAAATACATACGACAATATTCTATCCCAAATAAAAGTTCTTCGTTAAAAGCCGTATTATTTCTTGTTCCGAAGTGTTTGAATAGACTATCCTTAACTAGTAATACGTTGACAGGTTCCACCGAAAAAAAGAGAATCCTTTTATAATGTTATATTTCGCCCGATTAAGTCCTTTTGAAAATCCATCCGTGCTCTATCCAAAAGAATTTGTTGCATCCTTTAAGGATTTAGGGGAATTCCCCGTTTTTGTATCTCATCAACTAACATAATGTTCTCACGACTCCATTATAAAATCTCCACCTGAAATTATATAATCTATAGATTATATCCATGATAAATTACGTTCAAGCTCTTACTTATTAGTTTAATAACAGGTAAATAAAGTCTCATTAAATTCAATTTAATTGTATTTTTGTATTGGAGGTGGGAAAAGGGTATTTGTATGTAACGAACTGCATATTTTTCGGGGCAGTGCCGCTAGCTCAGTCCCTCACCGGGCAGAGTACCCCTAATGCCACAGCTTGCAACATAAAATATCGACCACTCTTCCACCACACATCACTAAGCTATCGGTCATCACTAAGAACAGAAACGTAAATAGAGGTAAAAATATACAATTATTGACGGTAAAATG
Organism: Drosophila biarmipes; assembly: GCF_025231255.1. NCBI lineage: Eukaryota > Metazoa > Arthropoda > Insecta > Diptera > Drosophilidae > Drosophila > Drosophila biarmipes. The sequence continues at coordinate 7,816,248 of NC_066611.1, read as the reverse complement.
TGTTCTCCTAAATTGGGTCATTAGACACATGAGTTTCATTTAAGGCAATCTCAGAGCGAACCTGGATTAATTCAAATGGCCAGATCGCCCGCCAAAATCATCCCGCTGGGGCAACAATCGCACTATCGATCTAACCTATCGATAGGGTCCCTCCCATTATCGACTCCAATCGCTTACGAACTAGGGCTGTCGAATTTTCAAAAAATGTAATAATAATATTTATAAATATCAATGTAAAATATCGATATATCGATGATATTTTATATTTTTTCAAAATATTAAAATTTGAATGGCAGAGGACATTACAGACCGCTCATTTAAAACTCACAGCAAACAAACAAGATATAAAAAAATTCAAGAGACCGAAAAATTGTGTCTCAACAATTTCACGCAGTATATGAATACTAAAATGAAAGCTCAAGTTCTTTATATATTTTGAATTTGGCTAGGAAAACAGCCGCTAAAAAGAGAATTCAATTTAATTTTTTTTTTTAGAAAAACCCAAAACTAAAATTTTTGATTCGTAGAAGGAGAATAGAAAGGTCGAAAGTATAACTTACAAATAATATCGATATTTCGGCTACAGAAATATCGCTGTGATAGTATTTTAATAATTATCATCGATATATCGATATTTTTATATATTGTACGTGCACCCACCACTAGCGGCCGCATCTGTCTTGTTTACTTTTTCACTTTGCGCGCAGCGGAAAACTATTCGCCGCTTCGAATTTTTTTATAATTTTTTTTGCCGCAGATTGGTGTAAATAAAGGAACGCGCGCGGACTTTTCAGTGTGTGAAAATGTGTCGAAAATGAAAGAGGCGAAGGAGGCGCAAAGAGAGCTGCTGAAGAAGTGCGTGCCGAAGAGAAGAGAGAGCGGCAAAAAGTGCCAAAAATAACAGAAAAAACAGGCTGAGGAGAAAGGCGAACCAAAGGAGAACGCCGGAGGAAGAGAGAGAGGTGAAAGCAACGGCAACAAGTGGGCGAAGATGTGCAAATGACAAATTGGTCGCAACTCCTGTTTCCCTCGCTCTCTCGCACGCACTCCCACTCGCACGCGCACTCCCTCCCTCGCACAAGCGCACGCACATCCTCGCCATTCGCCGTCTCCCTCGCTCGTGCTGGGAACAGTCGGCGGTCAAGTTCAAGTGAGAACGGAAGCGGAAACGGAAGGGGAACAGCAACGGGAGCGGGAACGGGCAGAATGGGAATCGGAATCATGCGGAGACCCGTTACGAGCTTGAACCGGAACCACTACTTCGTCATCGGCCTGGTCCTGGGTCTGCTGCTCAGCTTCTACATTCCGCAGGACATCTGGGAGCTGGTGCAGCAGGAGGAGTGCCCCCAGGAGGCCGCCGAGAACCTGCTGATCGAGCGCTTCGGCCAGGAGTTCGAGCCCCACCTGAACCTCATCAACAAGCCGCTGGCGGCCAAAAAGCCGGTAAGTCAACTGTTCCCACTGCGTAAAAGCATTCCAAAGCATGGAGAAAGGAAGTGATACTCCATGATCTTTATGAGGATCACAAAATATTCTTTGGGAATTTGATGTTTGTGGGTTGAAATGAGTAAATATTTTAGAATATATTTTTAAGAATGTTAAATATAAGTAACATCCCTAGAATTTATTTTTTTAGGCAATTTAAACGAGTTTTTTCTTATTATTATTATTATTATTTTTGGCATGAAAAGGACCTGTAAATTATATAATGACATTTTTTTTATGGCTTAAAATGTAAGATAAATATTAAAAAATGTGAGATATGTAATTCCAACTGTTCCCACTGCTAAAACGCATACCAATGCATGGAAAAAAGAAGTGATACTCCATGATTTATGAGGATCCCGAAATATTGTTGGTTGAAATAGTAAATATTTTGGAATATATTTTTAAGACCATCGCTACGAAAGTTAAATATAATAACATCTCTAGAATTTATTTTTTTAGGCATTTTATAAAAGTTTTTTATACAATTTTTATTCTTTGGCATGAAAAGAACCTGTAAATTATATAATGACATTTTTGTATGGCTTTAGAAATAAGATAAATATTTTAAAATGTCAGATATGCAATTCCTAACATTTCTTATGCCTATTCCTTATAGTAGTCATTTTATTTAAAAGTGTCAAATATTTATTGAATTGCAGATGCGGAAATTTATGCTACACCCAGCTTCATATACGGTAAAAAGTGCTGTATAATAGCTACTATCATTTCCGCATGAGAACAAAAATAATAATATAAATAATATCCCTAATCAATCTCACAATTATAGTATTTTACAATAATATAAAATATTTTAAAAATGCCATTTAAGGCTTATAAAGTGCAGACGACTTTATAAAGCCAGGTTGTGATGCTTATATGAATATTCTAAAGGTAATGCTTATTAACTAGGCTCATCTTCCCAACGGATTTATTTATTTACCTAGTACTTGAGCTGGTCCAATGAAAGGCCTGATCAGAATCTCAAATCGCAACCCGTTTCGCCTGGCGGCGCCTCCGCCGCTCGCTGCGAAATGGTAGCCAAAAAAATGCAAATGTTTAGTCGTCGAAGGCATCGGCCACATGTCTCACATATCAGGCACCGGCCATCGGACAGTGCTGATAAGGTTTTATAGACCTTCCTGCTTATCGCCGGAACGCCGCACTCGCCTACCCTGAATTTCTTCGCTCGGGATCGACTAAAGCGAAAGCCAAAGGCCTTGGCAATAGTATAAATGAACTGCCAAATGTGGTAACTCCCAACTAGAATATCTTATCAATGGTATCCATAAGGATCATAGCAAGAGAAATATCAAGAATAGTTAGGATGTGCTTGTGAACAGTGAATACCCATTGAAGAAAGTCCAAAAAGGGGGTTCTGATACATATCATATATTCATATTTATATCATATATATAGGAAAACTCACAGAACAGAAGTCGTAAAAATCTTCTCAAGCCCTTGACAACACGTGTGCCCCATGACGATTCCTCTAGTTTCCCGAGAAACCCCCCAATCAACCAGTTATTCTTCGCGAGCGGCCACTGTAATTAACACCGCGCATTTGTTTCACATATTGTTTAAAGTATTTCCCGGGAGCAATGACCCATTCCACAGCGCCTGCCCGGCCTACGTGGACCCAGTGCCCAATTTTGCCTCGATTTTCAGCCACTTATCGGTGAACTCGTCGCACTCGAAACTCAATTTCTCGCTCTTGGACCTATTTTATTTATTTTTTCCGCCTCGCGCAAAGCTCGACCTCTGGCGTGACTTGTGGAAAGTTCTCAAATGGCCCCGGGCTCGCTTTTCCCCCCTATTTCCCTCGACCAGGTCCCATTTCACAGTTTTCAATGCACTGCGCGCGTAAGTTCCAGACGATTGGCTGCCCATAAATTAAATTTAAATAAATAAACGCATTGGAAATGATGGGCCGCAGCAAAAGTAAAGAAATGTTAACTGATACACCGTTCGTATGTGGTGAAAATGCTCCCCAACTTGCTGCGGCGATCGAAAGCACAATTTATTGAATCAAACTATGTGCGCGAAAAACCACGTGATGTTTTCTAAATGTCGAGCGGGGAATGCACTTTTTTAAAGAAATACTTCCAGTAGTTCAAAAAAGTTAAGATCATTTTCTCCTATATAAAAATGATCTTAACCCTATATATAAAATATTTATTTTAATATAATAAACAATACGCTTTTTGCTAAGGAAATATTTTATGAGGCTTCAAAAAAGTTAAGATCATTTTCTCCTATATATACTAAGAGATTTAATACTATTACAGGCAGTTCCATGGCTAAAAAAAATGTATTTTAATATAATAAACAGCCTTAAACATTATTTTTCTATGTTTAATCATTAAATCTTGAAAATCTCCTTATTTGATTTATTAAAGATTACATTTTCATCTGATTAACAGGCAATTTAAGTCAGTACAATTATTAAAATTTAACATTTATATATATGAAAATTAAATTCTAAATAATTAAAACGCCTCTAGACTTTCATAACAATCTTTATACCCCTTGGAAGAGCACCATCCTGACAACAATTCAAATCGATTGAATATTTTCCTATGGCGTACGCTTTTTTCGACCTCATGTTCAGCAAATTATGTTGACTTTTTTATTGTGATTTCATATGCTGACGTTTGCTTTTTGTTTAACACGTCGGATAATATATGTATATAACTTTTTGCGACGCCGCAGCTTAATAAAATGTTAATAATTTGTTGCACGTTTTTATGACATCGCAAACTGGATCGTTTCCATTATTTCGGCGGTGATGTAAAAGTGTCGCCGAAGCTGTCATACACGTCCAAATTTGAACTTTGATGGGGGTACCAGAGGGGAATACGTAATAAACTGGGTTTTTGAGTGAAATTTCTTTTATATTTCAAGAAAACCATTCATACAAAAATATTAGAAATAAAATGTTGGTCTCGGTGTTTTCAAACTCTCTTTGTTTTCTAATTTGGACAACTTTATTAGGTGAAAATATATTTCACAGTGAGTTTGTAAACCCGTTTAATAATCATCCTAATATAATATTGTATTATAAATATTAGAGAATAATTTTTCTTAGCTTGAATTGTCTTTTATCGTAACGTAAATATTTCAAAGCCCTGCTTATGTAATCAAACTAAAGCCAAAAATAATGATTAATAACCTCAGGTAACAATGCAGACGTTACTGAAATTCTATATTATTTAAGAACCCCGTCTAGAAATGGCGTGTGTCCAGTTTAACGATGATTTGCATAACTCTGTGTATTTATTTCGGTTCGGTTTTTTTTGTGTCGGTGAAAATGCTCACTTATATCTTTATTATTGCCTTTTTATGAGGCGCACATGGCTCAGAGTCACCATTTCTGTTGGTCTTTTAATGTGCGTAATGAGTGGATGTTTGTAGCAGAGCTGGTCGGGTCAGTTGGATGGTCAAAGAAAAGGTTTTGAAACCCTATATCCAATACCCTAAGTTTCTAAAAATCTCTGAAAATATACCTCTTCTGACTAGAAATTGTCAAAACCAGACTTAAAGATGTATTATCTAAAGAAGAGTAAGTTAGGATCAGTATAAAATTGTTGTTTCAAATGGTGATGATATGAAACTACAGTATAAGTTGTATTTCGACCTAAATATTCGAAAACAACCTATATCCTCAGTTCCCAACAGGTCAATACCCTGTGAAAGGGTACAACGAGATTGTACAAAACTCGGACAAAAGTCGTCTTCCATTCACTTAATAAAAGACAATAACTGCGTTTGCTTAGTGGGTCCGTGTTCGTGTGTACTTGTTGAAGTTAAAGCAAACATTTCTGGACACAGATATATATTTAGGCGTATATACGAACGTACTTATAAATGGTATATATGCGAACGAGGCGAGCGCGGTTGTGTGCACACACCATTGCTAAGTGGAAGTTAAGTGAAATCAGAGCCGGCAGCACTTTGAACTCCAGCCCACAGTTTGGTTGGCGGACCACCACCTTTGGCTTCCCGATGATCGATGTTTGGAGGTGTGGAGATCGGGGGATCCGGGGATCTGTAGATCTGTAGATCAATGAACGGACTTGAATGGAGCGTTTTCCCATCTCTCGACACCTGTCCAAACCGACCCAGTTGGCATTTCGGACAAACTGTTTGTGTTTTGGCTTTCAATTTAAATTGTTTGAGTTTCTAGATTTTTGGGTAAAAAAACAAAATCAAAAAAAAATTGGAAAAAACGGAAGGGGAAGAGACATGGCATTGTGCTTCCGCAACATCAGGCGCCACATGTGCATGCTGATGCGTCAGAACTTCGCCAAAAGTTGCGAGAAGAAGCTGAACGACCAGATCAACATGGAGTTGAAGGCCTGCCACCAGTACTTGGCCATGGTGAGTGGTCCTGGAGCAGGGATCTTTGGTATATAAGGCGGCAGAAAAGTTGATTTTTAAATACCATTCAGGGATATCTCATAGATACCAAAAGGAAGTTCTGTAAGAGTCAGTGTGGGAACATTAGTTTTACAAATAGTTTTGATGCATATTTAAATATTTAAAAAAAGAAGTATGTGAGGAAAATTAAATAAAAAGAAAAATACCAAAATAAAACTAAAAACTATCTATAATTTGTCAAATAGCTTTGATTAACTTTACATTTAAAGTATTTAAATTAGGATCAATAGTATTATTCGATAGTATTTTTTTACATAATATTTTCATTAATTGATACAAAATACTAGATAATACCGAAGAGATCATCTCATCCTTAGTATTTTGCGCTAGGTAGGATAAAATACTGCAGGGCCATGATGTGGTATTTAAATACTATATGATATGCCCTCAGGCCTACCATTTCGATCGTTCGGACATCAGTTCCCCGGGATTGCACGGGTTCTTCCTGAAATCGAGCGCCGAGGAGCGGGAGCACGCGGAGAAGATCATGCAGTACATGAACAAGCGCGGGGGTCTGATTATTTTGAGCAGTGTACCGGAGCCGCTGCCCTGCTTCGCCAGCAGTCTGGAGGCCCTGAAGCACGCCCTGAGAATGGAGCTGGAGGTCAACCAGCACCTGCTGGACCTGCACACGCTGGCGGGCCAGGAATCGGATCCGAATCTCTGCGACTTCATCGAGGCGAACTTCCTGCAGGAGCAGGTCGACGGCCAGAAGGTGCTGGCGGACTACATCTGCCAGCTGGAGAGGTCCCAGAGCGATCTGGGCGACTATCTGTTCGACAAGTACATGGGAGCCGGCCTGCACAAGAGCCGGTGAAGGGCCCTCGAGGAGGACCGCCCACCAGCCGAATCCGTTCATTGAATTTCCCCATGTGCACTGAATAAAGATTCGTTGCCCCTGCGAAAGATCGCCTCCTGGCCGATCAATGGGTTGGCTTTTCACGGGCCCACTTATCAGCGGGCTTGCGAGGCACTATGTCTATAAATACAACCGCTTATCGGGCCTGGAGGTTGCGCAAGACTCTAATTGAAATCGAAACCGAATCCGAAAGCGTAGCCCCCATGGAATCTTTCTCGGATTAGTTTCAATCTATAACTCTTTGGTGCTACCTAAGCCACTCAATTGATAATCCCATGCCTCAAATGCTTTAGGAAATCTGTGATAAGCTTGAATCTATATAGATAAATGTAGAGTATCACATAATAAAACGTTTGCCTCTCCGATTATATAATCGTACAATTTAAGCTTGATATGAAAGAAGTATTGTCTATTTGATAAGGATTTGTGACGTATATGTAGGTTATCTATATGGAGGAAGATCCCTGAAAGATCGGCCATCTATAGATTGTTAGCTAAATATTATATCTGAATTTGCGAGTAAAGAAACTATGTGATTCCCATTTGAGATTTGTTCACCTTAAAAAGTATCTAAGTATACTCATTTGTAAACTAATCTAAACATTTAACTATAATGAGTTTGCGTGATCTAGCGACAGCAAATTTGTGTCTGCGATCGATCAAATAATCGGTAATCTATAGAGTGGGACTGTAAAAAAAGTATAAAATAAAAGAATGTATAAAAAAAATGTTAAGAAACTAGTTTTTAAAATACTATTTAGGTCTATACTTTAATTACTTTTTATGACTATTTTTCTCATTTTTCTTAAAATGTATTATTTGATTTTTTTTTATTTTCAAATTTGTTATATTTTTTATGTATATTTTTTTAATATTTTTTTTGTTGTATATATATTTCTTTTTTTATTTTTTATTTTATACTTCTTTACTACTACTACTTATTTTTTTATTTTATTTTCTTAATTTTTTAAACGGTTAAGCCTTAACCTGGGATTAAATCTGTTTGTTTGTAAAGTAACTCTTTTAAAAATACTAGGATATGAACAATATTATAGACTTTATCTAAACATTGTCCCTATGAATATTATTTTATTATGTTTATTTTTATTTTTTATTACTTTTGTATATTTATTTTTTATTTATACTTATTTTTATTTATACATATTTTTATTTATTTATTTTTTGTTTATATTAATTATTATTTGTTTTTTTGTATTGTTTTTTTTTTTTAAGTTAAACCCTTAACCACCGCCCAACCTGGTCTTAAGTCTGTCTTGTAATTACATCAACTCAGCAGTCACTGGCCTAATTAATATAATTTAAATCTATTTATGCCATTAGCAGGGGCTCGAATTGGGTTTTCCTTGATCTAATCCCCGAAGTCATTCACAATGAACAGAAGCAGCGGGGCGGCTCCCTGGGTGCCGATCCCCTTGGGAGTTTGGCGGGGCTTTCCCACATCTGCCACTGAACTCGCTCGGAACACGCGGATCACTCGGCTCTCGCGGATCGGGCAGCTCTGGATGGTAGCATCTTGGCTGGGGCTTAATTGAAAAGCGCGTCGCATTTCCGGCCCGGAGTCTGAGGATCGGGTCGAGGCCTTCATCCGGAGGCAGACTGTACAGTCGCGACACGGCCCGCGGCCCCAATAAAGTGCCATGAGCCGCGGACTAGACGCAGTCCTCCCCCGCGGGCGTTAGAGAACTCGGTGTCTGGTCGACGGCGCACTTGTCCCAATTAAGATCTCTGTCCAATCCAATACAATTTGCAGCTGCCCGGCTCCGCTGGACATGTAAAACCTGCGGCCCGAGATCGCCAGCTGCCATATAGGCTATACGTACCTGATCCGCATGCCACGTATAGTTGGTTTATTTATGAGGCGAAGGTGTCGACCGGGCTCAGCCAAATAAATGCGGAAATCAATTTAAATATCTGTAGAGGAGTTAGTAGATAGCTTAGCTATTTTAAAATGTGTGCATTCATAAGAATATCTTTAATTCTTCAATTTATTATTTGAAAACAAGCGTGCCTTAGTTCACTTTATTTCTTGACTTCCTATAAACAACATAGTTGAATGACTTATCGATCCTAAAAGCCCTCCATTTGGTCTATAAAACGTCTGTCGTAGCAGAATTAATATGCACTTTAAATATCTATAGTAGAGTTAAAAAATAGGAAATGGTACTTTCGTAGCTTAAATGTAGAGTTAAGTTAGGTTATCATTTATAATATGGACATTTATAGGAATATCTTAAATTAACTAATTTATTATATGAATATATAGGTGCTTAAATACTTTTTATTTCACTTTACACTTTAAATATCCATAGAAGAGTTAAAAAATAGGAAATGGTACTCTCGTAGCTTAAATGTAGAGTTAAGAGGTTATAATTTATAATATTTACATTTAAAGGAATATCTTAAATTTATTTATTTATTTTATGAAAATATAGCTGCTTAAATTCTTTTTATTTCACTTTACACTTTAAATATCTAAAGTAGAGTTAAAAAATAGGAAATGGTACTTTCGTAGCTTAAATTTAGTGTTAAGTTAGGTTATTTATAATATTTACATTTATAGGAGTATCTTAAATTAACTAATTTATTATATGAAAATATAGGTGCTCGAATTCTTTTTATTTAGTTAATTCTTAAAAACAACATAGTTTATTGATTTATCGATCCTAAAAGCCCTCCATTTGGTCTATAAAACGTCAGTCGTGTAATTACTATACACGTACGTTTCGATTTATAATTGAATCAATTACCGCGGGGCATCGCAATAGGGATGATTCGTTAATTTAAATAATTGATTTTAAATGCGGTTCATTGACGTCTTAAAAAAGTCAATTTATTTGAGGGTAACCATGACAATTCACAAATTAAACACAATTTGTTGAGTGATTTGTTTTATAGGAAAGAGATTTTAAAAAATCTCAAAAATATATAAGTCACTTTAAAATGACTCATTGACAATTTGAAACATTTTAATTTGCTCAAACAAGTCCTGCAATTCAACCAATTAGTTCAATAATTCCCTTTATTAATTCACTTCTAAATAGCTTAGAACAGTAATTAAATCATTTGCTGTGGAAAAATGCACTTCAATTAATTGATCACTTAAAATTGACTGTTGAGTTAATCAATGACCTGGGCTTTGCGAGATCATTAGTTTCTATTCATAAATCTGAAAGCTATAGATATTCAACCTTAATGCGTGAGTACAGAGTTTTATTGGCACAATATTTGCTTGGCTCACATTAAATCTGCCACCTCCTCCAGATGCTATCCATGCGGCTCATTGCACTGTGCTTAGGAGGGCAAACACACACTAAGTAGTCGGCCATATAAAGTAGTACACCCTCGGGGCTATCTGGGGATTTATTACACCCAAACGCCGACGACGACGACAAGGGCCATATAGTCACTGTAAACATTTTATCGCGTCCTAAGTTCAAGTTTGACCCACGCCCCTGAGTCATCCAGCCGAAATCTGGGCTCATATTCGTCCATATTGCAGGGTGCTCAAGTATGGGAAATATTCTCGGTTAATACTTTGGAGTTCTTTGGTATGTTCACAAGGGTTATTCATTGTTTTGGCTGGCATTCAATGGATTTCTCTGTGGTGCCTGGCTTATAATAAATTTCGTACGGAGTGGCCATATATTTCAATCAAAGCTGATTGGCAACGCTTGTAAATATTATAATTTGATATTTATGCTTCTCGGGTGAAGTCTAGAAACCACTATGGGACATTCAATCAAGCAGAAAAAGATAATATAAAATGTTATATTGTGAGGAAAATTAAAAATATATATATTTTTAAAATAATTTTCCTATAAATGTAAACCTCTGAGTAGGAAATACCATATATCGCACTTCCTATATCCATTTTCGGTGGGGTTAACAATAATTGTCGTGGCGCTATTCTTTATTTCCCTGCCGAGTAAACAAACAGAACATCCCTATCTGTGTGTGTTTAATTAAATTTTAGCAGTGGAAAACGAAATTGAAAATGAAAATGCCTTTTGTTCCCAATGCGCGTTGGCCCGGTGACGTCGTCTTGGCCCTATCTACCGATAAGGCGGCCCCATCGATAAGGCGCTTAGCCCGTGGGCTCCATTGCCTGGCGAGTTCTGTACGGGTCGTCAATAAATTCGCCTCCCTCCTCACCCTCGGGCCCACTTCCGCTGGTGTCATATTACGTCACAAGGCTGTTGGGAGCGTTTCCCCTATCTGAAGGCCCTGCGAACACGGCCCACGTGCCCCAAAAGATTCCCTCGATCGGCGCTGGAAATTTATCCACTGGCGATTCGCCTGGTGTGGAATTTGGATCAAAGATGCGAACTCATTGTTCAGGTGAACAAACCTTTTAGTGAATCACATACTCGCCTGGCACGGCCTTGCTGCCGAACTGCTAAAAGCCGGCAAGTTTGCAGGAACTGCTGTACATAGTTGGTACAGTGGAACCTGCTTAACTAGCGAAAATCAAAGGCGGGGCTGATATTTAATATAAAATTGTGGATATTACAAAATATAACTTCAGATTTTGAAAATATGTTAGATTATGATCCTTGAATTTTATGTTTTTATAAAAATCTTAATAAGAAAACCATCTTATAAAAAGTTGAAATTTTAATTATATTTTTTAATTAATGTTGAACTATCAGTATTTTTTTTTTGTAATTCATATAGATTTTAATATCTTAGATGTATAACAAATTAATGAATTTTCGTCTGGTAATAATCTTATTAAACGTATAACTTGTAAAATATTATATATATTTTTTGTAAATATTTTTTTTTTGTATAAGTTAGCCTTGAAAATTTCAAACAAAAATTTTTTAAAAATTTAGTAACAAAAGTACAAATGGATAAAAATATTTTCTTATATCTTAATTTTTTCCCAACACCTTTTCAAAAGCTTTTCTTTTAATAACCGTGTGTTTTCCCTCACAGCGTGCCCTGTTTCGATGCTGATTTCTTGAAAAAAGTGTATTCATTGAATTTTCCCTGCATCATTCATATTTAGAAAAGCGTTTTTATTTACCCAAGCGCTACAAAATATCCAACACAAAACGCGAGAGCGATCTCAGCCGACCCATCGCATCCATTTAAAATGTTGTGTTTTCTTTCACTGTTATTCCTGCCCGCGGTTTATCTTTCGGCGGTATTTACACATTTGATGATTGGCAAATGTGCGTGCGCCTCGCCCAGATAGTATCCATCAGATACAATGTGCCAGGGGGCATGTCTGTGGTATGGGCGCAAGGTCAGATCTTGAACCGATCCACCGGGGATCAGCGGATCAGCGGATCAGCGGATCAGCGGATCGGCGGATCAGCGGATCAAGCTGCGACCCCAGAGTGGTAATTAAAGCGCCACATGGACCCATTAAGTGGGCAGCGATTGCATACGAAACGATGCCAGATACCCGGCGCTGCAGTGGCCGCCATTCAATTAAATCGAAACTGAAATTGGTTCCCTCGATCGCCTCTGAGGCGACTTTGATTGCCGGCCCACAGAGCAAAAAACGGGCTACGCCCACCGCAAAATGTCATCATGGCCTTCTACCAATTAAAGTTACCAAAATGTTCAATAAAAAATATAAAAAAAAAATATAAAATAAAATAATCTTGCATAACTTAAATAGCGGATAATAATATATTTAAATCTTATACTTTAATATTTTCTCTTTAAGTTTATAAAACCCGTTTATATACACTAAGTGCCAGTGGTCTTATCTAATTTTTTTCAATGTCCATCTCTCGCTAATAATATTATGTGTATTTATTAAAGTGATTACTGCTAATTGCCGCCACAGCCGAGTGTATTAGCTCACCGAGCTGGCAACCATTGGACACACTCCACGGCGGAACCCCACTTCTCTGGGTTTCACCTCCAGAATCGCCGACCACTTGAGGCCCACTGCGATCCAAGGACTGTGCAAATCTGATCAGCAAATAAAAATATTCCAAATACGTCGGAAGATATCGAGTAGTGAACCAACAAGAACTGGGTACACTCTTGATTTTTCCATAAATGGTAGCCTTGCTTTCCCGAATTTATTTCAATTAAATAAATAAAAAATCTATATTATTTTCGGCTTTTTTATATTAAATATATAATACAAATTCCAAGTAAATATATTTTTTATGGTTTTTAAAACACAAACTCTTTCATTAAATTGTTTTTAATTGTTTTTTGTTTCTGCACTCTTAGTTAAATTATTTGTTTAAGCGTAAAATATATTAAATTAAATTAAAATATTAATTAAGTTAAAATATTTATTAAATTAAAATTAAAATATTAACCCAAATCAACCAAAGCGTCGTAAGCTCTTACTTATTTCTGTAAATTAAGTTTTTCTGTATTTATTTTTAAATCTAAATTAACAAACAATTTTATAAAATTGTTTTTTATTATTTCTTGTGACTGCAAAATTAAAAAAAAAAAACGTTTTAAAAATTTATTTAATGTTATAGAACTTACCTTGTTAGTTTTTATTTAAAGAAAAATAGTTTCTTTTTAATAATGAATATATTGTTTAAGGAAACCTACAAAAACTTTATTTTATACTGAATATTTAACTTGAGAATTTTTTGTTAAGTATGTATTATTTTTTTATTACGATTCTTGAAAGCATAGAAAATCCCCATGTATTCTAGGCTGCTCAATATTAAGTAAAACCAATCGAATCTGACCCTGGCCACTCTGTTCGCCTTACGATGCCATATAAACACGGCAGCAAACAGCTTGTTTGCCGATATTAACAATCTATTAAGCATGTTTTTTAATTAGCCATAATTCCCGTAAACTGCACAAGCCCCCCGTCAACATTTACCTGGACAAAAAGGGGGAAAAAATGGAAAAACAGCACGGCGAGGTGGTCCAAAGTGCTTGCACAACCGGCAATTGTTTACCCAACGAGCTCGGGTGGAGACCGAGGCGGAGCCCATGGATGGGGGTGGACCGCCGGGCACGCATCTCCTTGGGTCAGCAGTGGGTTAAGATGGTCAGCGCATAAATCACTCAGTTGCACGTATGCAAATTGCGAGGGGCGGTCGAAACGCCCACTCAAATGCTAAACGAAGTATGTTTACCCATTTTTAGTGTTTCCCTCAAATTACCCAGCACAGTGAGTCACAAAAGTGTAGTGCGTAAAGCCATAATTCAGTTCTGAGGAATTCTGCCAATTCCTAAAAGTAGCTAGGTAGTGCTCCAAGAGCACAGAAACCATTAAAATATTTGGCGCTATAAATCTGACGAGTGTTTATAGCTTCCTATTGACAGCAGTTCTGCGGAAGTCCATACTTAGAAATAAATTTTATTTGAATGCAAATGGCTGGAGAATTTTTAAACAGACTGTAATTGAAGATTAGGTAGAAATATTCCAACATTTGTTCTTATAAATTATTACTTAGAGCATTTTAAGTAGTTTTTATTTTTAAAATTAATTTAAAAAATCTATTGAGCCGGGAAGCAGTTGAATTTAAATGTATAATGGTACACCAGAAATATTAAATAACGTATCAAAAAACACCCCAAGTCACATGCTTCCCCAAGACATCATAAATAATAATATGTATTCCATTTGACGTGCCCAGAGATCTTGTTGTCAACTTCTAAAATCACATGGTATTAAGTCCATGACCTGACATTATCATCGTTCTCAGGCATTCTGAGAAACGCAATCGGTAATATTCGTGGTTTTTTTTTTAGCTCAGTCACGACCACCTGATAGTGGATAAAATTGCCACTCGACGGGGAATTCCTCGTCCCCGGGGCAAACTTTGAACAGTCATCTAATCGTAAAAACAAGAATTAAAACGTACCCTCAAGTGGGCACAGAAAAATGGAACCACTTGAACGGGTCTCCTCGAGTACTTAAGCGTGGAGGAATAGATGTAATTGGGCAGATACAAGACCCTTAACGCACTTTTATTGGGCTGAGTGTATGTCAGAGGCTAAAAATAGGCAGGTGAATATGAAGAGATAATATTACTCATTTGGCTGGAGCTTGTGAGGGAAGAATTTTTCCAGAAAACTTAGGTATATTCCAGGGAACCACTTACCCTCAAATATAACTAGAAACCCAACCCATTCACTCGGGGAATGCTTTCCAATTTAAAAATAAATAAGCCCCTCAAACGAAGTCACGTTCCATGTTTGGTAATTGTAGAACCAAACCCGAGTACTCCCCCACCCACCAGCAGATCGATCTACTTAGATATCAGGAATTTATTCACCATAAATCATTGGAGATGTTTTTAAGATCAAATAGCTAAGGAAGAGGTATGAAGAGAATTCCCGGAACTGGAGAGGCTAGTTTATCCAAGACATTCCATTCTGTGGATTATAGAACCGGATGAAGATGGATCAATAAAAAATTCCCTTCTTCTCTTCAATAAATAGCAAATTAACATTTATTTTTATTTTTTGGTACTACTACTACAGTGAAGTATTTAAAACTTGGATTCCATTAGAGATTATTATTTATTATTTAAGGGTTTAAGTTCTCATAGGTCTTTTTTTTAATATTAATATAATAATATTGTTTCAAAATATAACTAAAACTTAATTGTTTGGGTTAATTTTAAAAACATATTTGATAAGCAAAATATTTATGATATTTAAAAGATAACCCCTTACATTTCCAAAAACACGTTCTAAATCGCTTCTTTTTCTGCAGGTAAAGAATGTGATCCGTCCGCGCTACTACTCCTCGGAGCTGGGGATCCGCGAGAAGCTCTTCATCGGGGTGATGACCTCGCAGGAGCACATCAACACCTTCGCGACGGCCTTCAACCGCACCACCGCCCACCTGGTGAACAAGATCAAGTTCTTCATCTACGCGGACAGTGTGAAGACCAACTACAAGCTGAAGAACATCGTCGGCTTCACGGACACGCGGGAGAGTCGCCGGCCCTTCCACGTGGTCAAGTACATAGCGGACAACTATCTGGACGAGTACGACTACTTTCTGCTGGTCCCGGACACCGTCTACGTGGATGCCCGCAAGCTGGTGAAGCTGCTCTACCACATGAGCATCACCTTCGATCTGTACATGGGCGGTGCCCGCATTGGCCTGGACCCTGCTCCCGGGGCCAGTGCCTCCGTCGACGGCGGCGAGCCGGGCAACCAGGAGGAGGAGGAGGCACCCGGCGCCAGCGATCGCAACTACTGCTCCCTGGAGGCGGGCATCCTGCTCAGCAGCAGTGTCATCCGCAAGATGCGCAACAACCTGGAGCGCTGCGTCCGCATCGGGAGCACCGGCGACCACAGCGTCAACATCGGGCGGTGCGTCAAGTACGCCAGCCGGGTGGCCGGATGCCAGGAGAGCTTTCAGGTGAGTCCCCCATCCCGGCCAGAAAGCCCCAGCTGGCTAAAAATAAATACTACCTTAAAGACCTCCAATAAAAACAATCTAAACGGATCTTTAAACAACTGTTAAATACAGTTTCCGGAAATTGTTATTCACTTACTTAATGGTATATTTAATTTTTTCTATGCTTTTGTTTTCGTGATGTTTTAAAATATGATCTTTTACTAAATTATTAAATATAATCAGATATTTGTAACATTTTAGCTGGCTTTGATGTAAATTAAATCTTAATTTACTCATTAATAAAATACTAGAAATGTAATTCCTATAATAACAGGGTTTATAAAAATAGGAGGGGTAATTTGAAAATTAATAATCAATAATTAGATTATATTTCTCGATAACTCGGTAGAGAAAAGATTTAAAACCCGCACAATTTTTTCTGAATGTGCCAGTGATTCGAGAATAAATTGTATGGTCTTCAATTAATGTGCCTTTTGTCTGTTCTTTTCTGTCGCCTTTCCTACAAGCATTTTATTTATTTAAACAATTTGCTATCTTCTGAAAAAACACAAACATTCAGACACTTAAACAAACAAATATATCATGTTCTCTAGCCGAGAAAAATAGTTCATTGATGCATAGTGCTAGTGTAGGTTTTTGATGAAAAACAAAGCTTTAAAGGGGTAGGAAAATCGTATTGATATTAAAATATTGAAGTTGAACCTTTTTAGCAACTTAATTTAATAACATACCATTGTACAATAATGACTGACCGCTAAAAGCAGCTTTAGTTCTTTCTGAAAACTCAGCCAACACTGTTGAACAGTGACCCTGAAACGCCAAGGAAAATAAAAGACAAAGAGTCAAGCTCTTACACAGTGGCGTGCCTGGGATTTTTTAAGGGGATAGACTAAAAAAAATTGTATGTGCTATAGGTATTTATTTATTTTTGAAGGATGATGAGCATATTAACTCTAAAGGCTAAATATATTCCTAATAAATTATTACTTACGTTACAAACAAATCTCTATTCAAGAGACCTTTTTGACCTTAAAACTAAAAAAAAATTTCCAAAAAATAAATCTTTAATCAAGGGTACAAATAAATTTCATAATTTTTACAAATGCTATATAAGTTTCTAGGTTCGATAGGGTTTTATATCTAAGTGAGCTAATAGGTTTCCATAACCCCCTAAATCTCCCCCTTCGTACGCCACTGGTCGCATCGCGAAGAGCAGATGAGCAGCCAAATTCAGAGCAAGACCAGAATCACTCAGTTGATGGACACCACAGTTTATTTAATTTCCAAGTAGCAACAAAAGAATTTCTTTGCCGTCCATAAAGTGTGCGTGGAGGGGGCGTGGCACTGGGCGTGGAGGCTGTGAGTGTTAAGCCTTACGTCGTGACAGTTTGAGAGCAACTTCTGAAGTTCTGCGGATGATAATTAAGTGGTTAGTGGGTTTAGAATTAATTTTCATGTCAAAAAAAGCAGCATTTGGTGCATTAAACTTTTAAATATGTGTTTCTTTAAAAGCCCATATAGAACATCATCATTTTTTTTTCATATAAAAAAAAATATACAAAAATTTAACCTAAATTAGAATTTAATAAGAATAAAAATAATACAAAAAATGAGTTTAAGTAAGTAATTCAATTTCTGTAATATTTTTTTTATAATACATTTTTTAACGAAAAAAAATTATGATGTTCTATTTTGGCTTTTAAAATAATTGCCCTTTCTACATTATTTTTTTTTAAATATTTTAGTGTCCAAAAATTTCAATAAAAGAACATAAAAATGTACAATTTTTTTACCATGGCTCAGAAAATTATAAAAAAATTAAAAAAAAAAAAAAAAAATCCGTGAATACCTTCATATTTTTTAGGTATTTAATAGATGGGTAATCTATGTAATATAGTATGATATAATAGATTCACCAGCGCACACTGTACTTCCTTTTATCCAAATTCTCAGGTGGGTGTGTCTTCGTCATTATCATTTCTGATTATTGCTCTATTTACGTGAACACCCAGTTTGGTTTTGGCATAAACAGTCGAAGAGCCGTGGGTAAATGGAACTTTTTCCGTTGAGATGTTAGCTTCACGACCGTTTGATTTCGATTGGTTTGTTTGGATTTGCGTTTATTTATGCGGTGGGGCAGCATGGGATGATTTATGTCCTATGTGTGGTCTCTGCACATCAGCATACAGTTAATGGTAAATACATCAGCGAAAATTCCAGCTATGAGCTGTATGTTTCAGCTGAAAATCATTTGTTTATTGGTGCGATCTATGTCAACTATGCTTTCTTCTTTGAAAAAATAATTTTTGTATTTTCAAAGCAATTTTTTTGTATAGAACATATATTATAACTTAATAAATTCAAGAAGTGTTTGGGCTTTTGTTTACTTTATTAGGTAGCTTATTAATTCGAATGGTTATATAAATATACAATAAGATCCATAGTTAAAATTATAAATTACAGTCGATAATGTTTACTATTGAGGCCTTACCTATATTTTTCATAAGATTGCTGTACTATCGATAGTAGTTATTATTATTTTATCGACTATTTTGTCAGTTATAAACACATTAATACCTTTGCTTCTTCTAAAAGTTTACTTTCTTAATTAATGAAAATATCTCATGAAATGAATTGGTTTTGATGACCTTTATTCCCTTTCTAAAATCTTTATCGATAGTATCGATGTGTTTGCAATCATAATTTGATAATATCATTCGAAATCCCACCAAAAGATAATTTCCGTTGTTATTAGACTGACTTAATGTTTTTATTTGGACTGCAGCTGTCTAAACAAACGCGGAGATATGCAAGTGTGTTTCGCTTAATTAACTGGCCTAAGGAGTTTGCTTAACGGCGTCTTCAAAAGCTCCATTTTGCTGGGGAATTGATTAATGTGCGCGGTCCAATTAAAAATGCTGCGAATGGGAAGAAATGCACAGGGCACGAAGGGGCCAAAGATATGGGCAAATCCGCAATCGAATGGGCGATCTTTGTTCCATCAGCGCGACATTGTTAATTTAATTATGCCCGTTCTGGCAGTCGTTGGTCTCTTATTTTATGGATCGTAAAAGGGATCGCCGGATGCGAGCATATGGCATTGCATCCATGGGATCCCCAGGCCGACTTCCCTTCCACGGAATCGAGCGCTGGCCCTGAACTTGACCTTGACCATGGCCAACTCCCTCCATCTAAACGTATCTCTATCTTTATTGCTTTGCAGGGCATGCGGCAGTATAGCTACGCCTTGGATGCGCCGGGCCGCCGACATCGCGACTTCAGCGAACTGGCCAAAGAGGAGGCTTTCCGCAATGCCAGCACGGTTTATCCCGTCCAGACACCGGAGGACTTCTACCGCCTGCACGCCTACTACGCCAAGGTGAGAGATTAGGATAAAACTAAAATTTCGATTAAAAAATACTCCATTGTCAAACATATCGATTTTAGCTATCGATGTTATATCGGTAAAATATTTTCGATTTTAAAACGATTATTTTTAAAACTTTGAATAATTTTTGGATCAGGAAAACAAGTCTTGTCGCAATAGTTTCATATTAATAACTATTCTTTCTAAATTATATCGATAAAGATCACTAAGTTTGTATCAAAAATATTCCCTATTAATTTATTCTCTATCACTTTTAAGAGAGGTATTGGCAAATAAATGAAGAGCTAATAAAATTTAAAAACTAAACTAAAAAAATACCAGTGTTCATAAACATTATAATGTAATAAATAAGTAGCTATAAATATGTATCTAGACCTACATTAATTTCAAGTAATTCCCAAATATATTTAACCTTGTGTAAAAATCCTTTTTTTGCAGCACCACCTGGAGAAGGTGCAGGAGCGGGGCTATGCGCTGGAGCAGAAGTCCTACCGCATCGCCAACGGGAGCATCTCGAACAAGATCCTGGAGATCCGCTGGCCTCTGGGAGTGCCGCCACCCAGTGCGCCGGAGACGCGCCACGACATCCTCACATGGCAGCTGCTGAACGGCACGCACAGCTTCCTGCCGCACGGCAATGCCGAGCACGCGGTGGCGCCGCTCTCGAAGATCGAGGCCCTGGACTTCGCCAAGGTGCTGGAGATAACCCTGCAGTATGCCGCCCTCAAGCATCCGCGCCTCAGTTACCACAGCCTGCACAGTGCCTACCGGAAGTTCGATGCCACGCGGGGCATGGACTACCAGCTGCACCTCAGCCTGCAGGAGGGATCGGGCCGGAGGCGCCGGCTGGTGGTCAAGAGCTTCGAGGTGGTGAAGCCACTGGGTCGCGTGGAGGTGGTTCCCTCGCCGTACGTCACGGAGAGCACGAGGATTGCCATGTTGGTGCCCGCCTTCGAGCACCAGGTGCCGGATGCCATGCAGTTTGTGGAGCAGTACGAGCGGATTTGCATGCAAAACCAGGACAACACCTTCCTGCTGCTGGTGAGATCACTGAGAGTGGCCATTTAAGTTCCCAAGTAAAACCTGTTGCTCCCCGCAGATCTTTATGTACCGCCTGGACTCGCCCAGCAAGGGCGACGAGGATCCCTTCAAGGCATTGAAGACGCTGGCCCTGGACTTGTCCTCCAAATACAAGACGGATGGCTCGCGGATAGCCTGGGTGTCCATTCGGCTGCCGGAGCAGCTGAGCGAGCCGGTGGACCCGCAAGATTGGCTGCTGCACGCCTCCATGTATGGGCCGCGCCAGCTGCTCAGCCTGGTGGTGGCGGATCTGGCGCTGCCCAAGCTGGGTCTCGACTCCCTGGTGCTGCTGGCCACGCCGGGCATGGTCTTCAAGGCCGACTTCCTCAATCGCGTGCGCATGAACACGATCCAGGGCTTCCAGGTGTACGCGCCCATTGGCTTCCAGATGTATCCATGCCGCTGGGCGCAATTCTGCCGCGAGTGCGACACCTGCGACGTGAGCCAGAGCAGCGGCTACTTTGATCGCCACAACCACGATGTGATCGCCTTCTACAGCCGGGATTATGTTCAGGGTGAGGAGTTATGTTGGGTTTCTTAAATGTCGGTTTCCCACAAAATTCAGATTACTTATTTCGAGAATTAAGTTTGATATTGTTAAGTTGTTCACCCACTCAAATGAACATTAGTTCATTCAGTGAAATGAACAGAAGTTAAAGTTAACATATAAAGTTAAATTAACTTGTTCATCACAACTTCATAAATGAACCATCTACACAAATGAACAACAAGACATATAAAGTTAAATTAACTTGTTCATAACAACTTCATAAATGAACCATCTACAAAAAATGAACAAGTGAACATCTACAAAAAATGAACAAGAAGTGAACAACTACACAAATGAACGGATGAACAACTAAACAAAAAATGAGCACTAAATAAGCGAATCCACTTAAAAGACAACAATTCATACTGCTTACTTGTTAGAAATGATACATTTTTTGAGGACTGACAATGATTATTAATTCTTCTTTTCAGCTCGCAAGCTGTTGCACCCGCAGGGACTGCCGATCATCCGCAGCGACCTGGACATCGACCAGCTGCTGCTGCAGCCCGGCGAGGAGACGCGACCACCGGGCGTGGAGAGCATCCTCGACATGTTCGTGGCGGCGCAGCACTCGGTGCACATCCTGCGCGGCGTGGAGCCCAATCTGCGCTTTGGCCAGGACGTGCGGAACCACCTAGCACGCGGTGGATCGCTGCCGGATAGCCAGCCGGAGCTGTGCGGCCGGGAGCAGTGCATCCACCTGGCGTCGCGCAAGCAGATCGGCGACGCCATCATACGCTACGAGGACAAAAGTATTCTGCACAAATAACAGGGAACCGATGGCTCCTTTCCAGCTCCTGCTCCTGCCTGTAATATCATCAGTTCCTTTTTAACATATTTCCATGCGTGACTGTAGTGAATGGAGTGAAACGAAATGAATGTGTGACTCGAGGTGTGCGTGTGCATGTCGAATAGATCTTATACAGGACTTATGCCAACTCTTATACTCGCATCCAAGGCTTAAATTTAATCTGGACTGGGACCCATGTATAAGACCTGTAGCGGACCTATCTCAAACCCCAAACTTAGCGTTTAGGCCTAGGCAATTCCCGTTGTTGCTTGCTTTAAAGTGAAACTTTCAATGCTCAAAATGGTAGACAGCAATTAGTCGGTAGTTAACTGAAGAACTAATCGTTTAGGACAAATGTAGGACACTTGTTCGAGCCATTCAACAGACATTCGATTTTTAATTTTCGCATGTAAATACTTAGCATACGCCACACATATCTCTTTTAATGTTTCCTAGTAAGTTAGGCGGCCACCACCATTGACTCCTATTTAAATGACTAGTTAAGCTAAGTGTTATACTACTAGCCCGTAAGTGAAACGAACGATGTGGCTGTACGAAAGAAACCAGATGCCGCCTTGCCTCAAAGTGTTACAATCCCTATGAACGGGCTCTCTCAAAAACGGTGTGCCAAAAATGGAAACATTATACAAAACCCTCGTCTAAATTAAGGAGTGCTTACTTGGACTTGGTTCCTCTTACATAAAACTAAGCTTAAGTTGTAAAAAAAATGTATCAGCTAAGGGAAAGAATACTAACTATATTCGCCCATAAATTGCCTTTAAAAATCTAAAGAAGAAACTATTGAAATGTATTGATATACTTTTTTTATTCCAATGAAATCATAGATAAAAGCCTCTTTGTACATAAAATGTGGTATTTAAAAATGAATAATTTTAAGTGCTTGCCAGCTTCCCTTAGCCGATATCCACTGTATGTTTCTACATGTCATTCAGTTGACCATTTGCCAGCACATCAGTTTAAGCATCGAATAAGAAGTCTGCCCGTCAAATTCTTATCATTACGATTACAAAGGGAATCCGATTAATTTATTGAACAATTTATTATATTTACACTTCTACTCCCCTTGTCCCAAAAGAAAAGTTTTTTTACTTTAGTCATAGTCTAAAATTACCATATCTGTACTGTTAATGTGTAGGAATTGTTGTTATTGCAGAATAATACAAATTATGTATGTGCATATGTACAATAAATTTAAATGTTTTTTTCAACACAAATATTGGGGTCTTCTTATATTTGATTTCCTTGTTTTTCAATCTCGGTAAAATTACAAAAATTCTAAGTAACTAGAAAATCTTATTGGAAATTTATATTATTTACAAGAAGATGTATAGTTACTAACTAAAACTAATTCAATTAAACCTTTAATATAATAAATTTAAACGTGGTATTCCAAAGAAATTTTTTCTTAATTTCTTATTATTTTTATGACAATTTTAGGCATAGGATTTGAAAAGAAAGGGGCTTTATTTTTTAATTTAGTTTAGTAATATTTTTTAAAAATATACCCCCAGGGTTGCACGGCCGATATCGATTTTCCACAATCGATTACAAACGCGCCAAAAAATTAAAAACTAACCTGGCATCAAAGCCAACAATTTCTAAACTTTCAGCCAACAAACGCTATCAAGATCGGCCGGCCTTCCTGACGGATAAAATGTAAAATATTTGCCAGACTTGGGGCAATATTTGACCGTTCGCAAAATAAATACGCTGATAACGGCTAAATTCTACATAAAATCATGGGGCACATTTTGAGCCACTAATCTCGGCGGAGCAATCTCAGTCAAACAAGCGCTGACACATGTGCGCGGGTTCAGATAATAAATAAATCCAAATGCACATCTTCGTTTTTTAGGAGCTAGTGCCGCGACTTAGTCAGTGTCAAGCGGTCAGACAATCGAGTTGATCTCCCTCTATCCTAGTAGTCGGCCAGTGCAGCCCAAATCTGAATCTCGACCATGCCTTCGGAAGGATCCACCCTGGGAGCTGCTCCCACCAAATCCCTCCTCAAGCAACCTTCTACGTCCATGTCCGCGAAGCTCAGGCCGAAGCCCCTCTTGCGATCCGACAATAAGGAGAAGGACTACTATCCAGAAAGCCCAGGTGTCGTTCGGCGCAGAAAGTCGGCCAGCGCCGTGGAACAGCTGGAGACAGGCAACGAGCAGAGGTGAGTTGAGTTACGAAAATATCAGTTGTAAAAGTTTTTTTTAAGTTCATAATTAAGTTTCAATATTTTCAATTCAAGAACTCTTCTCTCGCACTTATTTGAGAAGACAATTTCTCAATATCAAGACGAAAGTGATCTTAAATTGGTTTTTTGAGATGAACGGAATAGAAAATATGTCATCTCTAAATATTCTCGGTTTTATTTTTCCGCGACGAAAGTGGTTTTGCACATTTGAGAAAAAAATTTCTCAATATCAAGACGAAAGTCTCTCAAATTTGTTTTTTGAGACAAACAGTTTCTCTCGAATTGGGTTTTTGAGATAAAAAAATATATCAATTCTAAATATTCTCGGTTTTAGTTTTCCGGGATCAAAGTATTCTTGCATATTTAAGGAAAAAAATTTCTCAAAATCAATACGAAAGTGTTCTCAAAATTATTTATCGAGACAAAACGATTATAAAACATATCATCTCAAGAATGCTTTTTCTCGTTTTGAAATTAATAAGAATAAATTGATCGTCCCTAACTATAAAGATCAAGATTAGAGTTTTGAGTGTAAGTGTTTTAGAAAATATAGAACATCTTTTTTAAAAACAATTTTTTAGCTTCCCATGCATAAACGACTGGGCTGGCAGTACAATAGAGCTTACACCAGATGTGGGTTCCGGACCAGGATCTTCCTTAACCGATGGACTAAGAAGAAGTCTACATCGTGTAATTGAGAAGAATGGCAAGGAGAACGTGGTGTTCCGGCGAATTCCAGAGAAGTCCTGGCGGTACATGCGGGATCTAGTCAACACGCTGGTAAAGTTCTAAATGCGCTTTAACTAATATATAAACTAGGGATTGTAATGCATTTTTTTAATTTTCTGATAAAGCCTATTTAAATTCTCAATATTCTCAGTTCGAGAATTCGTCTTCTAACTTTTTGAGAAGATTTCTTCATAATTTTTCTGTAATCTTTTGTGATATTTAGTCCACTTAACGCTTATAAGGGTCCTCGAGACTTATTCTTGCTTTATATATATTATATAAAGTCGGTTTTTTTCGAATCCCCAGATGGAGCTGGAGTGGAAGTACATGCTGACCCTGTTCCTGGGCAGCTACTTCCTCAGCTGGCTGTTCTTCGCCGCCATCTGCTACGTGGTGGCCCTCTACCACGGCGACCTGATCTTCGACCCCCTGACCGGAGAGCGGATGGGCAAGGGCGAGGAGCCGTGCATATACGGCGTGGAGAACTGGGTGGCCATGATCCTGTACTCGGTGGAGACGCAGACCACCCTGGGCGGAGGGAAGTACGCCAGTGAGGAGTGCGCGGAGACCATATTCCTGTACGTCATGCAGATGATGAGCTCGGCCCTGATCGAGGGCTGCATGATCACCGTGATCTATGCCAAGACAGCCCGTCCTGCACGGCAGATAACCAAGCTCAAGTTCAGCGACAAGGCGGTGGTGAGTGTGGAATACTAGGGGTGTACCAGTACCCCTTTTGGACCCTTCCTACAGCGATTATCTCACGCAGATCTGTTATCGCGACGGGCAACTGTGTTTGCTCTTCCGCGTGTGCGATCCCCGCGAGCAGCA
Source organism: Drosophila biarmipes (assembly GCF_025231255.1). Taxonomy (NCBI): domain Eukaryota; kingdom Metazoa; phylum Arthropoda; class Insecta; order Diptera; family Drosophilidae; genus Drosophila; species Drosophila biarmipes. The sequence goes on along the minus strand of NC_066611.1, from coordinate 7,790,535 downwards.
GTCCATTGAGTCCAAGATACGGGTCTACATTATCGTGGACAAGCGGTGAGTCACTGTCGCTTTTCGCGGAAATCACTGATCTCCGGGCTTAACTGGAGATCTGTAAATAGCAAATATGCCAGAGGTTTTAGTGCAGACAGCAAATAATAATGTTTAACTTGGGCTTTTCTAGCTCTATTAAAATATTTTAATATTTAATTGTGCTTACATATTTTTTATTCAAAATTACTTTATTTCATTTAATTCGAAATATTGAATATTTTTTCATTGAAACTAAAAGAGGTAAAATTATGTTTTCAAACTAAATTACCATATGCAATATTGAAATATAAAGGAAACAAGAAAAGTTCTTAGTAATTTAATAATATTAATAATAAATGAATATCATTTAATAATCACTTAAATTCATATTCTAATAATTTATTTATTTATTATTTATTAATTCTTAGGGTTTCTTTTATTAGAAAAGTGTATTTAACGCTTTAAACTCTTAACTCTCCATAACTTTTTAAGAAAATATTTGTTTGTTCCGATCAAAATTAATTAAAGGTTACATTAAAGTAATATTGTTATATTTATAAAGATACAAATTAAATATAAGTATATATAAAATATTTAATAATATTTTTAAACATTAGTGATATAAATTTCATTAGTGTCATTAAAGTGAATTTTTGTATGATTTGATTCTTAAATTTGAATGGATGGCATACACTTAAATCTAGGTAAAGATGAAAAAAAGTTAATCCAAAATTAAAAAATATAAATGAGTTTGTTATATAATTTCGTTTTAATAAACATGGTTCTTTTCTTATCCTTTGACAGCACTCGCGAGGGCGAGATTGTGAAGACCCACGTGGAACTGAAGCTGGAGGGCAATGGGGAGCAGATCATCCTCTGGCCCGACGTGGTGTGCCATGTCATCGACGAGTCCAGTCCGCTGGCCCAGTTCACCACCGCCAAGCTCTTCAACGCCGCCCAGTTCGAGCTGTATGTGTCCATCGTGGGCACCTCCCCCGCCACAGCCCAACTGACGGAGGCCAAGACCTCCTACGTGCCAAGCGAGATTTTCTGGGGCCAGAGGTTCATCAACATCATCCACTACGACGAGGAGGGCGAACGCTACGTCGTGGACTACAAGAATTTCAACACCACCATTTCGGTGGACATGCCCATGAGGCTGCCGGCAAAGGATCAGCTGAAGTCTGTAGGAAACTAGAAAGATGAACCCTTTATCTTTTAAAAAAATCCTCTTTAACCCTATGATTTTGTTTTAACTTAAGCTTTTATAGGAAAATGTTTTTCTCTGATTAAAAGAATAATATTTAAATAAAGATTAATGTATTTTTCTTCTGAAGTACCAAAAGTTAGTTATTCCTGTTCCTAATACTTTCTCTTTGGAGATTAATTAATATAAATACTTAATATTATTTGACCATTTCCATCTTTAGAATCTAAGTATTCAAGAAAAATTCAATAAATGAATTAAAAAAATCGATTGTTCTTGTTCCAAAAAAAATTTTATTGCATTTAGACATAGTGTAAACATCTATATAAGTGTATTTATGTGTATAATTTTTTGGAGGATGTTATGTTTGCGCAAAAATACAACAATTTAAATGTTTTTTTTAAGTCAATCTTTGGAGTGCTTCTCAGTTCTTATTTCTGCAGCAGGAAGCTGAGATCCGCCTGGGGAGCTAGTTCCTCGGCGCCGCCATCGCTGGAAAAAATGAAATATCATTCATTAAAAAAGTTGTAATAAAAAATTTATAGGCCGAACTATAATAAGCTCTTTTTTAAAAAATTTGAATTTAAATGCTATAATACAGATATAATACAGGAATTTTATTATAACTTATATACCTTATATAAAATTCAGATTTTTGACTTTTAACTAAAAACAATTAAAATTTTTAATTAGTCTTTTAAAAAACTAGTCATCAATCATTATTGTATTATTGTACTTTAAAAAATTTTATATCAAAATTGTAAGCTTATTTTAAGATATTATATTTCCTTAATGGTATCCTATGTACAATGCGGCTAAAATATAAATACTCTTTAATTTACTAAGTATTTTTTCTAGTAATAGTATAAATAAATTATTTGGAAATATACAAATTAGTAAAATGTATAATAAAAATTTTTTTTAATTAGTTTTAAGAAGTCCTACGTCAAAATGTGGTTAGAATAGAAATTATCTTTGGATCATTGGCAAAAATTGTAAATGTATCTCATGGAGTTAAATAATAATCTAATAAATTTATAATATACCATATAAAATATATATACCAAATTAAAATATAAATAAATTTATTTATTATATTCTCCACTTATCACAGTGTATTTTATACCCAGTGACAACCGTGTCTTCGAGTGAAACTGGACTTACGGCTTGAAGAGCTTGGCGTTGCGATCGCCCAGCAGCGTGGCCTTCTCGGCCTGAACCCGCACACTGGTGCCCTCGCGCAGGCCCAGGACGGGCAGTCCGTGGTAGGCCACGAACTCCTGGAGCCGCTCGTCCCGCGTCTCGCCCTTGTGCTGGCTGCCCGCCTCCGGCTCCAGGTAGTGCGGATTGATGTTGAAGGGGACGAGGGCCAGGGCCTCGAAGCTCGGCGGGTAGGCCACCGGCATGTCGTTGGTGGTGTGGATGGACCGGGTGGCCACGTTGGTGCCCGCACTGCTGCCCACATAGGGCAGCCCGCGCTGGAGCACCAGCTCCCTTATGGGTTCGAGCAACTGCAGCTCGTAGAGGGTGCGCAGCAGGACGAAGGTGTTGCCGCCGCCCACGAAGATGGCCTGCGCCTCCCGCAGGGCCTTCTCGCGATCCGGCTTGGTGTGCAGCCCCTCCACCTGGTAGCCCCAGGGCTTCAGGGCATCCCGCACGGTGGCCGTGTACTTGTCGTGGTCCCGCAGGGCGTAGGGCACGAAGAGCACCGTCTTCACACTGGCACTGCAAGGAGAAGGGGGGGGTAAGTTATTAAATTATAAGGGATTTTAAATATTTATAAAATATTAAACTATATAAACTATAAAACTAAATTAAGCCTTAACAGGCATACGAATATATTTATAAATTTTTAAATTTTACTATTTTATATAAAAATATGTTATTAAATTATGAGGATTTTAAATATTTACAAAAGTAATTATAAGTCTATAGGAATAAAGGAATATATTTTAAAATGTTTAAATTAGTCTATTTTTATATATTATGATATTATTCGTATTAGAAAGTTTAAATTTTCATATTTTCATATATTATAAAAATTATTATTAAGTCTTTTAAAATATATCATATTATATACATATTATATTTGATGGGGCCTGCATAGTTTCCAGCTTCCTTTTTGAAAATATTAATATAAAATATTATTATTCATTTTTAATCGTATTATATATTTGAATAATATTAAGTCATACAAAATATATTATATTATGTCGTATTACTTTTTTACAATATTTATTATTGGGGCCTTACATAGTTTCCAGTTTTCTTTTAAAAATATTAATTAATTTTTAAAATATTAAGTATTAACATTTAATCTTTTCATATGTTAGAAAAATATGAAGTCCTATAACATATATTATAATATATCGTATTAATTTTTTATAGTAATGATTGATTTCCAGCTTCCTTTTTTATATTATTTATATAAAATATTATATTTATTTATATATTTAAAATTTGAATGTTTTTTAAATGTTAGAAAAATATTAAGCCTTTTAAAATATATAACATTATATCGCATAAACAGTAGTTTAATAATGTGGATTAATGGACTTTACATAGTTTGCATAGAATTTTTATGCAAATATTGAATATTATTATTAGCTTACATTTTTTAAAACAAAATAAAAATTAATGTTGTGTGATATACATAAATATACATAGTAATTTTAATAATTGTGTATCAAATCTCCAAGGTAAGGTCCCCATAAACAGAAGTTCTCATACATACACACATCTATATCTACCCCAGTGCTTCTTTTGTTCATGACACCTTGACTTAAAATCTCTTTAAAATTATGAACAATGTAAGATATATTTTATAACTTGTTGCACTTTAAGCTCCCAGTACCTACCTCCTGAAGAGGTCCTCCAGCTGGCCTCGGGCGTGCTCCAGGTACCCATGGCCGTGCAAACGCGACGAGGAGAGCAACAAGAGGTTCCGTGCACTGCCCATTTCTCCAGCAATCTAATCGAGGGACTGGACGGTTGGCCCAGTCGGCCAGATTAGCTGGGTTTTACGACCTGCCTCTAGGGATGGGGCGCCCAGAAGTATCGGAACAAGTGCCTCCAAACAAGCCTTATCACCGAGCCACAAGCGAAAGCAGGGAGGTAGGTGCAACTGCTTTTCAGGGGGTCGTCACTCGTTACACTAACTCAGATCTACATAGTTATTAAAGTAAATCATTAATAGGGATTATTATATAATTTTTTAATTCCTTTTATAAGGAGTTTTTGCATACATACCTCTGAATTTGCTTTACAATTCGCTATAGTTCCTTTTCTCTTCTCTTTTCTTACATAAAAATAAAAAATCCCCAAAAAATGTTCAATTTCCAAATGGTTTTCCTATAACATTTACGAATACAATACTTTAAATTATTTTTTTTATCCTGGAATTTCTATTTTTCGTAATATTTTAAAATAGCACTGTATTGCTGTCAATGATATAATAGTATATGGGTGTTTTACCCCCTTTGTCCACGCCAATGCGGGTCTGAAATGCACTCAACAGCTGAGCAAGTATCGATATAAGGCAAATTCATTACGATATGTCACGTTTAAGGGTTGGACTGCACTCAGTGCATCGTTGCATTGGCAATTTTCAGATATCGGACAAGTAAATTTAAATGCTAATATATTTAATTTAAGGTTTATGAACAGGCCCTGCCCAATCGCAAATTTCAACAACATTTAGCTATTTCTCGTAATATATATTTGTTAAACAATTATAATTACCATTACACTTTCTGTTCGGCTATTTTGGTGTTCAAAATGTTTACAATTTATCATTTAGGTTTAGTACGTTTTTACATTCATTGTTTGCTTGCTTCTGCTTCTGCTCTTGCTTCTGTTTGTGTTTGTGTTTTTGTTTCGTTGACTAAGCTATTATTTGTTTAAAAATATATATTAAAATGGTATTACTCTTTAAGACAGCAGCATCGCCAGCTGGGAGGCACGGTTTGGTTATCCATTTTTGAGCGTTGCAAGGCGAAGATTGCATGTTGCAGGTTGCAGGTTGCATGTTGCAGGATTGCTAGTAACGGTTATGTTGCTGTTTGCTTCTCACTTAAATTAATAATTATGCAGTTTCCACTTCTGAATCTTTAGATTAGCTGATTGCTGTTGGGTTTCCTTGGATTTCCTTCATATATAATGGGCTGGTTTCGCTGGCACGCAGACGGGGGACACACACGACATGTACGAAATGCATGCTAGAAGAAGACGGCGGCAATTTACACGGGCACGGGCGCGGGCTCGGCTCGGGGGGTTGTGGGGGGCGCCATGGGTTAACCACTGACCGGCGGCCCGGCCATCAACCTACTGCGCCGGCTGGTTGTCGGGCAGGTCCAGTATCCTGGCCACGAACTCCGAGATGTCCGTGTTGCGCTGCAGGTGGTCCACGATGAAGCTGTGCCGGAGCAGCTGCTCGTAGTTGGGCCGCGCCATGTACTCCTTCTGCAGGCTGACGGCGATGAAGTCCTCGAACTCCGGCGAGAAGGTGCCCGCCGGCAGGCGCGGCGGGTCGTCCTCCACCACCTGGATAATTATAAAACGAAAAAATATATTACAAATTATATTTTATATTTCATATTTCAGAGACTAATTCGTCTAACTTCCTTATAAAGATGGAGATCTTAACAGATATATGCATTCAAAAGCTAAGATTAACATAGATCTTTTTCGATTCCCGGAGACAATTCTAACTTAGTATATTGGAAAATGGATTTATTTCCTTTTTTATTTGCTAGATTTGAAGAGTTATATGGGATGTATTTGAAATTCTTATATTTATAAAATACTTATATCTTGGAAAATGTTTATAGTTGTTTCTATATTTTTCATATTTCCTGATAGATATTTTTTCGAAAATCTAAGATGCGTTTTAGTTCACAGTAAGGACCTTCTAAATATATTTAAAATTGGTTGTACTTCCTCTTATAATTATCATATCCCCTGAAAGATCCTATAGGAAAAATACTTGAAACGCTTTGAAAAGCAAAAATCTAGGTTTTATATTAATTCTCAGAAACAGGCCTAAATTATTATTGAAAATGTTTATATTTCTTTACCTCGTTATGATACCAACTGAAAATCCTATAAAGATCTTTAAAAAAATACTTAGAATGCTTTTAGAAGCAAAAATTTATGTTTTATATTAATTCCCAGAAACAGGCCTACATTATTATTGAAAAATGTTAATATTTCTTTGCATAATTATCATACCAACTGAAAATTCATAAAGATCTTTAAAGAAAATGTACCAAAAACCCACTAAAAAGCTAATATCAAGGTTATAAATATTATATTAGAATGTTTCAAAGGATTTGATTTATATTAAACAATTTTAATGGAATATATCCCACCTACAATTAAATTTTTGCTTATGTTCAGTGGGTTGTACATTATTTAAGAACACAAAATGATACAACTTTTAACTAAGCTTGCTAAAAAGTTACTTGTGGCTCAGCGAAATTATGTAATATTTAATAATAATAAATAATAAAAAAAAAACAAAAAGACCTCTAAGAGTTTTTGCAGGCTAAATAACAAGCTTTTGTTTTTAAAAAGGATTTTGAATGTAAATAAAATATGTTCTTTATATATATTTTTGATTTATATAGACTCACAATTGCTTTTATTTTCACTTTAACAATAAATTTATTTAATGGATAAACCTTTTTTATCGGAATTGTTTCTAAAACCATATAGTATTTTTGGAATTTCCCAAAGCAGATTAAAAATTCACAATGCAAGTGGGGCAAAATCCAAAGCGAAAAGCGCGATAGCATTAGGACTCATTATTTGGCCTGGCAAACCTGGGTTTTCCAACCGCAAAGTGACTAATAGCTCCGTTTAAATGGCAATTGCTATGTTATATAGGTCAGAATTCAACTCTTTGAGGTGGAATTCCCCCCACTCACCTGGCGCAGCTGCTCGAAGGGCGTCCGCCAGTTGTCGTACGGGTAGCGGCCGGTGGCCATTTCGATCATGCTGATGCCCAGCGACCACACGTCCGACCGGATGTCGTACTGCGCCGGGTTGCCCTGGGGATCGATGCGCTCCGGGGCCATGTACGGCTTGCAGCCGGCATCGATGGTCTTGGCAATGGAGTCCACGAGGTAGCCTGAAAGTGTGCCCAAGCTTAAGAACCGAAAGAATACAGAGAAGGACCTTGCCAATGCCCACCTGAGATGCCAAAGTCACAGATCTTGACCTGGCCGGCGCGATTGATCAGTATGTTGGAGGGCTTGACGTCCCGATGGATCACTTTCAGCTGGGCGTGCAGATAGTGCAGCGCACTGACCACGCTCATGGCAATCTGTGAAGCAAACGCAGCCATAGTATAGTAGTGGCGATTCCCAGATAAGATTAGCCCCGCTCCCCCCGCCCCGGCTGACCTTGCCCAGCACGCTCTCCTCCATGCGCAGATCGTGGCGGAAGACCTTCGGATAGAACTTGTCCAGGCTGGTGCTCATCACCTCCATGCAGATCCAGACGTCGCCCTCGCGATACATCGCCCCGTAGAAGTGCACCGTGTAGGGGCAGTCGCTGGACCTCATCGATATGTCCAGGTCCATGACCAGGCGGTGCTGCTCGCGTATGTTCACGGTCATGGGTATGCGCTTGACGGCGAGCACCGTATCGGTTTGCCGGTGCCGCATCTTTTCCACAATGCCGTAGGCCCCGCGGCCCAGGTCGCAGATCTTCTCCAGGCTGTCCGCATCGATGTCGAAGGTCTGATCGCCTATTTGAATGGTGGCCCGCGAGTCCAGGTTGCGTGGCGGCACGCTGCAAGGGATTTTTTAGGGTAGGTAAGTGACTTCTGGCGGGGATTTGGCGCCACTTACATGGGAGTCTCCGCCGGTTTGATTATGTTGAAGGACAGACGCGGACGTCGGGACATTTTGGCAACGTATCCTAGCTCCTATAGCCTATACCATATATGTGGGGCCGGGGCTCCTCCTACTCCTCCTCCTCGATCTCCTCGCGGACTTCTGGGTGCTGCTAGACTGGCGGATTGACGGCTCGGATGCGGCTATTTTTATCGCATTTGGTCGGGTCGCGCTGGATCTGGAATCGGGTGCTCCGGCTGCCGGGGGATGGGTTCTGCTGGCTGCGGCTGTGGCCCGGTTTGTGCCACCAACCTTTTGCTGTCGCCTTTGCCTTGCTGTCCGCACTTTTCGCTGTTTGCCGATCGCCTTTTTCGCTTCTCGTTTTTCTCGCTTTTCCACTAGCGCTGGCCCGCCGTCGATAGGCCTATCGATAGTTTGCCAGGGAAGCGGGCATAATTAATTCTAATGTTTAGCCAATCATTTAACTAGTTGGGAGCGCCATTGATCAACTATTTTTAATTTATTGGTTCATTAATTTGAGGACAAAACGCATAATACCGATGGGAACTTTGAGCGGGTAATTTGAGCGGGTATCGATAGTCTCTGACTATCGGAGGCTGCGCTGCGAATATTTTGGGAACCTTTTTTAAGTTACTCAGTATTGTCTATCGATCGTTCGGCATGGAATCGGGGAGTATTTAATCTAATACTTAACTAATAATTTAACAAGTTAGGAACAATACATTGATAAACTATTTTTAATTTATTGCGTTAATAAAAACACAATACCGATGGGTACTTCGAGCTAGTACCTAAGCTATCGATAGTTTTTGATTATCGGAAGCTGTGCTGCGAGTACGTTGCGAAATTCTTTTAAAGATATTTAAATTTATGTTGAATGAAGTTGAATTATTTCTCTTTATTAATAATATTTATCTTTTTTTTCCCATAAAACTGTCTTTTGGCTGTTAAAATGTAAATACATGTTCGAATCGGGAATGTCACACCTTTTTAATATCGTAGTTTAATTTCCAATCTATTGGCATACAAATCTGAGAATTTTTATTTTTTCCGATTTTCCTCAAACAATTTTGATACACTCCCTGAAAAAAAATTCTAAAATTGGTCAAAAAATAAATTTCCCTTAAAGTGATTGCAATCGTTCGCACATTAAACAAGCTGCCCAAAACAGTCGGTCTTATTGACGAAACTACAATCAAATAAGTGCAAAAAAATATATGATTTTTGACAAAATATTGAACCACACTATTTCTGTAGATATATTACAAAATTTGGGAAAATAATTTGACTACCCAGACTGATTTATCACATAAGATCTTGCCTTAGACCCACAGAGCTCAATTGGAAAACCGTGGTGGTACATATTTTAGTAATTTCCGTGACAAATCAGTACCATGGTTCGAGTCCCGGCTAACAGCCCTGCCCACCTCTAGCGGTAGTATTTTTTCGGTATTTTCGCCGAGCTCCGCGGCATTTTTTAGCGCATTCCCCAGAGCAGGTCCCACCGTGGCGCTGCGGTCACACTGTTTGGATTTGTACACGCGATTTGGCAGCAAAATCGTACGAAACCGAGCGTTTGAATTGTGCCAGTGCCACCGCCGCCCGCGGCCGCCCAACGAAACGATCGCCAGAGGCCGAGCAGACACGCCCCCGAGCGCAGGACAGCCGTGCAAATATCCTGCGAAGGAGCAGAAAAATCGCAAGTTGTTGTTGCCGTTGGCTGCTGAAAAAGAAAGAGAGCGAGCGAGCGAGAGAGGGCGCTGCGCGAGTGCGTGTGTGTGTGTGTGGGGGAGTCTCTCTCTCTCTCTCTCTCTCTAACGCGCAGTGACTGTGTTTTCCTTTTTCCGATTTTGTTTTTGTGGCCGCCAAACGGGGAAAATAAAAACAATACGAGTCCAGCGGTCCGTTATTCGCGCCAGTGTGAAAGTCAGCAGTCAGCAGCGCGCGTGTGTGCGTGTGTGCCGCCAAGCGACAACAACAACAACAACAACCAGAGCGGCGCGCAACAAAACAATTCACACACACACGCACCCTCCCCCGCCAGCGTGAGCCAGTGTGTGTGTGCGAGAGAGAGCGCGCGCGAGAGAGGGGAGAAAAATCGAAGAAGTGCTGGCCAAAAGGGAAAAGCACAAAAATACCAAAACCCAAAACCCAGAACCGAAAATCCATAATAAAACATTTAAATAAGTAAATAAATCAAAATTGGCCAGCCGGTGGATAGAGCGAGGAGCATGTCCACCATCGAGTTCGAGACGATCGGCAGCCGCCTGCAGTCGCTGGAGGCCAAGCTGCAGGAGCAGAACAAGTCCCACGACCAGATCGTCCTTTCCGGTGCGCGCGGCCCGGGCGTTTCCGGTTCCGTTTCCGCCGCCGCCGCCTCCGTTCCGTCTGCCCGCGTTCCGCCCCTGGCCACGTCCGCCTCCGCCGCCCACGCAGCGCCCCTGGGCGCGGGCGCCGGCATCAGCATAGCCCAGCGGCCGGCTCCTCCAGTTCCTCATGCGACGCCCGGCGCCGCCTCGTCCTCGTCCGCATTCGCATCCGCCTCTGCATCCGCATCTGCCTCATCCGCATCCGCGTCCGGGGTCGCGGCGACGGGCGCCTTCGGCGGATCCTTCACCCCGCCCACCACCAGAGTGCCGCGAGCCACGCCCACACTGCCCATGCGTAAGTCCTTGAATGGGATCATAAGTGGAATAGGTCTTGTCAGGTCTTTGGAGCATATCCATAAGAACTATTTACAAGTCCTTTGAAATAATAATATTAGGGATAATATTTACCCATCCCGAATTTCAGGGGAGTATTTCCAAAGGCCTACTTATAAGACCTTCTTTCAAATCATATCTAAAATATTATATTTTAGGAACAAATAAATTCTATATATCCTAAATATATCATATCCCAAATATGTATTAGGGGATATAATATAATTATCTAAAACTCCTCATCCCAAATTTTGGGGGAGTATCTACAAAAGGGTTATTCATAAGACCTTCTTTCAAATCATACCCAAAAAAAGTTTAAGAAGACATCCATTCTTTATATATCTATTTTTTTATTGATCCTACTTATAGGACCGTCTTTCAAATCATATCTAAAATATTCTATCTTTGGGAAAAAATAAATCCTATACATTATCATATTCCAAATTTCAGGGGAATAAATTCAAAGGGTTATATACATAGAACTCTTTTCTTAATAACTACAAAATGGTTACTTATAAGACCTTCTTTCAAATCATACCAAAAAAAAATGTTTAAGAAGACATCCATTATATATCTATTTTTTATTGATCCTACTTATAGGACCGTCTTTCAAATCACATCTAAAATATTCTATCTTTGGGAACAAATATATCCTATACATTATCATATTCCAAATTTCAGGGGAATAAGTTCAAAGGGTTATTATATTATTATATAACACTTTTCTTAATAACTAGGGATTTATTACTTATAAAACTTTCTTTAAAATCATCATTAATTCATTGTATTTATTATTTTTTTATTACTAACCCTACTTATAAGACGTTTTTCAAATGATATCTGAAATATGTTTAAAAAAAAAAAATTCCCTTATTGAAGAAGAAAAAAGTAATCTTTAAAATTTATTTTGATATTTGCACATTTCAAAAATTTAGGAGAATACTTATTGAGTAACCCTACCTATAGGACCTTTTTTCCGATCATATCTAACATATGTTTAGAAACAAATAAATTCCTTTATATACCCAAAAGGTTTATCTTAAAGTCTTCATTGATATTTACTTATACCAAAATTTTAGGGAACCTAAAGTGTACAATCTAAAAATTATTAAAAAATAATATTAGTAATTAGTAATCCTTTTAAATAACAAATGTTGATCTGTAAAGATTATAAATGTTTTTTAATGAAAGGATATAATACCTATGTATAATCTGTATAATGTTTATTCAAAAGGTTTACCCAAAATCCTGGTAACTAATATTATTTTAATTAATAAAATTCCTGATATGAAATTCCGAATTTTCGTTGTTTTTGCGTTATTTTTAAGTACTTTTTTTGAGTATTAAGTAGACAAAATATGTTATCAAATGCATTTTGTGATGTTTACACATTTCAATGTTCTTTTATATATTTATAATAAACTTATTTTGTACCCATAAGTCGAAACTCTCTAGTTAAATTATACTAAACGCAATATATTGCTCGAACAAATACAATTTGCGCGCCAAAAATCTATTAAATAGTAATTTATTTTGGCGAATAACGAAGGCTTTTCCCTGTAAACATATTTTTTATCATAGTCTTATGATATTTCCATCAATAAGGGTTCCCCAAACCCAGCCCCTTCTTGGAAAGAAATAAACCAAGCATTGGTTTGCCATACCGATAGCACTTCCCAGAAAGATCAAAAACTTTCCTACCAACTTTGGACAGGTGAAATCTTTATTGAGCCCCCCTCCCGAGTCACATGCAGATTCGGCGCTAGTGTCTTGGCCGCAGCTGTTCTGCGCCGCCTTTGGTGGCAGTAAAAGAGGGCCGAGAAAAGTCGTGATCCCCAAAAATGGTCACCAGAAGGCAATAGGTACGCCACAAGACCGTCTTTTGTCCGCTTTTGTGTAAATATTTTGTTAATAAATTGTCATCGGGCCGTGCGAGTGTGTGTGCTTGGACTGTGATAAGAGGAGTGCTCGTTTCTTGGCTCAGAGCGTTCGAGTTCCGCCAACAAAGGGCGAGTGCTATCGATTCGCGACTGCATAACAGCTGCTCATAATCCCCCGCGCCAGCCCCTCGGCACGGCCACCTCGCTTTTCCACCTTCTCCCGTGTATAGCTACCCGGCCCCTGCTTTTCCGATTGCATAGATAAGACTGGAAAAAGGCTGGCCCAGTGCGAAAGGCCCACTTGTTTTCGGCTCTCGGCCTTTTGTCGGGCCCAAAGAGCTACAGTGGACTTAACAACTGTGCACCGCGACAATTTGCGGCTCGATTAGATTACCGATTCCTGGTACACTCGTGCACAACGCCTTCCCCGAACTCTAGAAAACGCCTAATGGGTTTTCGAATAAGCGAATACATTTCGAGTCGATTAGATTAGTGATAAGAGTTTCTGTGAATTTTTAAAGGGTACCCAAAATAACACACCCGATTTATCACAGTGTAATTATTAAAAAAAAGATTAATAATTATTATATATAATTAATTAATATAACATATTTTTCTCCATTTATATTTATTACAATAGAATTATTTTGTTTGGGTGTTCTATTGATCTAGTATTTTTTAGTTTTAATACTAAACTATAGAGCCCATAATCTAGTATTATTCGGTTTTTTTGATTTAACAGAACTATTAAACCTATAATCTAGTATTATTCGGTTTTTTTGATTTAACATTGAACTATAGAACCCATAATCTAGTATTATTCGTTTTTTTTTTGTTTTAACATTGAACTATAGAACCCATAATCTAGTATTATTCGGTTTTTTTGATTTAACATAGAACTATAAAACCCATAATCTAGTATTATTCGGTTTTTTGATTTAACATTGAACTATAGAACCCATAATCTAGTATTATTCGGTTTTTTTGATTTAACATTGAACCCTTTACTTTCTATATATTGTTTTAGGCAGGAATGGATAAGATTGATAATTCATTTTTTAAAACTATTTTGAAAGTATTTTTTGATGCATTTGAGTAATTGTATGAAATAAACATAGTGATTTGGATTTTGCAAAAATGGAATAACACAAATACTACAGCCTTATAATACCATAAATTGAAAAAAAATAAAGATTCTCATTTTGTATATTTTTTTATTTTAATAAAATCAACTTGATATATTCTGTTTTCTTGAAAAACGTTTCTACTACTATTTGAAAACTTAAAAAAATCAATATCAAAATATATGGTTCCTATGATCATTTTGTTATATGCTTTTATGGTTTTAATTTGAGAAATGTTGTAAAAATATTAATGATTTCTTTTTTATTTTGTAAATGGTTTTATAAGTTTAATAAAATTTGAGATATATTAAATTGTTGTGACCCGTGTTTTTTGTTATTAAAAATATCACATTGTCACTACGGTTTTTTTTTACAAATTTAAATTACAAATATTTAAATTTACATTTTCAAAACAAAAAAACAATTTTTTTTTAAGGATACGTATGTGTAAACCCGGCTTATCATCTTGACCTCAAGTGTGTGTGGTCCACCCACCACCTCCCCTTCCCTTGCCCTCCCCTTTATCCATGAAATTCTGCCTCGTTTTGCATATTTTCTTATTGGATTTTTATCAAGTGTTTTTTTTATTTATTTATTTACTTTTCTGCGTGTGTGCGACTCTCTCTGCCCGCGCTCCCTCTCTCGCTCTCACATATTGGTTACTTTTCGGCATTTCCGGAGTAATGTCTTGATATGCCCGTTATTGTTTTTGTTAGTATTTTTCGGGTCTCACATTTCCTCCGCCTCCTCCTCCTCCCCCGCCCACATTCATCGGCCATTCCGCCGTGTCTCCTCTTTCGCATGTTTACAAATAGCGTTATTTTTTATGACTGCTGTTGTTGTAGTTGCTAATTGTTGATTTGAATTGCTGCCAGGGAAAAAAACTTCGCCAACAAAAACAAATTCGCTCTCATTCGCTCTTCCTCTTCACGCTCACATGCATACGCACGTACAATGCCACAGTGGGCCAAAATCGCTATTTAATTGCGGGCCGATTGTAATTTAATTACATTTGATATAATTACAATAAATGGCTCATTTTAAGGCTTAATCCTTTTTGGTAAATTAATTCCGAGTGAGAGATTACATTAATGGCTCCCTGAAAGTATGCAAAAATTACTATATGTATAAATTTCGCTCAAAGTGTCCTTTTAATTTTGAAGTTTAATTAATATATATAAATATGCTATCAGAAGTTTGTCCTTTTTTTCTATCTATAGTAATCTTTAAGAATAATAAGATCATTTACAATTAATAAATACCACACTTTGATCTAATCTCCGTTTATTATTTTTTGATAATTTTCTTAATATTTTAAATTTATATAAATAATAGAACTATTCATTTAATTACATTTAATGTAAACACTTAAATAGTTTAAATTTAAAGGAAACGATAAGTGTATTTATTTTTAATGTTAAGCGGCTTAAAGTTAAATTTAAAATGGTATAAGAAGCTTATTTCCCATTTTTTGAGCTTATGAAACCTTTCAGTAATAAATATAAAAAACTAAGCTGTATTTTAGTGAAGTGTATGATAAAATCTAATTCGACTTATAGGGAACACCAGTTTTGTCGATTAAAAATGAATTAAAATGATAATATAATAGCTTGACCTGAAGTATGAGATTATAACTAGTTCGACTTATGGGAAATCCCAATTATTCTACTGTAATATCTACACAAAATTATATAATATAAGTTTTAAATACGGCATAATGTAGTAAAAATGATACTAATGCCCTGATCTTTTCCCTTTCCCTTACAGTTTCCAGCGGTCCCGGTGGCGGAATCAACCGGATGCGACCGGTGATACTACCGCTGCCCACGCCGCCGCATCCTCCGGTCTCGGAGACGGACAAGAAGCTAAAGATCATCATGGAGCAGACCGGCAAGCTGAACATCAACGGGCGGCAGTATCCGACGGACATCAATGACCTCAAGCACCTGGGCGACCTGGGCAACGGGACCAGCGGCAATGTGGTGAAGATGATGCACCTGTCCAGCAACACGGTCATCGCCGTGAAGCAGATGCGGCGCACCGGCAATGCCGAGGAGAACAAGCGCATCCTGATGGACCTGGACGTGGTGCTCAAGTCGCACGACTGCAAGTACATTGTGAAGTGCCTCGGCTGTTTCGTACGCGATCCGGATGTGTGGATCTGCATGGAGCTGATGTCCATGTGCTTCGACAAGCTGCTCAAGCTCTCCAAGAAGCCGGTGCCGGAGCAGATCCTTGGCAAGGTCACAGTGGCGGTAGGTCGTCGAAGGAGCGGTTCCCTTTCCGCAGAACCTACTAAATCCGTTTCCACTCTTCCTTAACAGACGGTCAACGCTCTGTCCTACTTGAAGGACAAGCACGGGGTCATCCATCGCGATGTGAAGCCATCGAACATTCTGATCGACGAGCGTGGCAACATAAAGCTCTGTGATTTCGGGATCAGCGGTCGCCTGGTGGACTCCAAGGCCAACACGCGGTCCGCCGGCTGTGCAGCTTATATGGCGGTAGGTTCAGCTCTGGGATCAATACCCTACAATATTTGGGTTAAATGGGTTAGCCATAGGGTCTAAAAAGCTTCACTTTTTAAATATAGTGTTGCAAAATGTAATTTTTAAGGATTCGGTTAAATATTAAAAGATGAAGCCTTCGTTTTGCTTAAATGGGTTAAGACAGATTCTCAAAAGGCACTTGTTAAATACTATCTTAAAATACAGTGTTGTAAAAAATCATTTAAAGATTATTAGTTGGTTAGGGCAGGTTCTAAAAAGTCTTTCTTTAAATACTGTTATATATGTTAATAGATCACAGCTTGGTTTTGGTTAAATGGGTTAAGATAGGTTCTAAAATATTGGTCTTTAAATGCCATCATTAAATACAGTGTTGTAAAGTATTATATTTTAAAGATTTTGTATTTTTTTAAAATATAATTAAGACTTCTTTCTATATCAACAAAACCTCAAATCATTTGTTTTGCACATCAAGACTTACAGCTCATTACATTTCTTAGAAAAAATATATATGCCTGTGTAGATTAATCAATAGATGTTATGACTTATGTTGTTTTTTTTTAAATAATGAACGTGATCCGGAATGAACGAAGCAGGTATGGTGATAGGCGAACAGTTTGCCGAGCAAGCAAAATATTCGAGATAATTCAAGCGTAAACTCAGCTCTTAATCAATAGGTAGTGATAGTATTTTATAATATTTGTACTCCCTAAAAAAGTTGTTATAATAATAAAGTATACTATTGTTTTTGCAGCCGGAGCGCATCGACCCCAAGAAACCAAAGTACGACATTCGCGCCGATGTGTGGTCCCTGGGCATCACGCTGGTGGAGCTGGCCACCGCGCGGTCCCCGTACGAGGGCTGCAACACGGACTTCGAGGTGCTCACCAAGGTGCTGGACTCGGAGCCGCCTTGCTTGCCCTACGGCGAGGGCTTCAACTTTACCCAGCAGTTCCGCGACTTCGTCATCAAGTGGTGGGTGATATTGTTGGGTTAATTTCTATGCTTGGAAACCATTTAACGAGGAATGCTTTTTCCCCTGGCAGCCTCACAAAGAACCACCAGGACCGACCCAAGTATCCGGAGCTACTGGCCCAGCCCTTTATCCGGACCTACGAAATAGCCAAAGTAGATGTGCCCAATTGGTTTCAGAGCATCAAGGACAGCCGCCTGCGTGCCAACGGCGATGCCACGCTCCAGAGGTGAGCCCATCCGGTGATCTGCGCCAGATCCTCCAGCATTATTCCCACGACCCACGTCCGCTACCCCCGGCTGATGATGATGGTTCTGTGCCTGTTGTGCCTGTTGTGGATGTGTGTGCCTAGTGGGTGTGTCTGATGATAGTGCGGCTGATACTGCGCTGCGTACTCTCCCCCATCTTTCCGTTTCCGCTTCCGTTTTCCATTTTCCGTTCTCTGTTCTCTGCTTAAAGCGCTTCTCGAGCTCAACAGGTAGGAGAGGATATTAAAACCAAATTGCTGGAAAGCTAACCGTAGGATGGGCTTGCCCAAAATACATGTTTTCGCCAGCCAACTAATTTACTGCTTGTTCCCATTCTTAATTTTCCTTTTCGAATTTGTTTAACTCTTGTTGTAGCCCATTTTTAATTTCTTTGGACAGGCTAATTAACATATTAAATTTACACTTAGCTACTCTTTTTCTATCCCTTCCCTTGGCATGTTACGCTTTTTCGTTTAGTGTACACATAAAAAAAGTAAATCAACAAATAAAAAAGTAATATTTTTGGAAATTAGCTAGCAATTGGATTCTGATTTCCTAGAAAAACATGCTCTTTCCAAAGCTGAAAAATGAATTTCTTAAAGCTTAAATAAAGCTTTAAGAATTTTTCATAAATATCAGAAAATGTTTTATAACTAATAACATATTAAAAGGTGTAAAAACGCGAATTCTTTGGAAAGTGCATGTGGACCTTTGGCCCTTTTGTAGTCTGCAATCCACGCAACTATTTGTCTACCTTCTAGCAGCCCTGTAACCACTTAGATCCTTTTCGTAGTACCATAAGGAGAAAGCAAACATGTATTATGAAATAATTATAAACATTTTGTTTACTGTTTTTCTCCTTTTTTGCGTTCAATTGACATTTTTTAATTTGAGTGTGTGTGTGCGATGTTTTTATTTTCCTTTTTCATCTTTTTTATTACCATTTTTTGTAGGTTACCTAATTCCTAATACCATTTCTTAAACAATAATGACAAACAATGAAAGAAACCCGATAAAAAACATAATCTAACAAAAGTAAAAGCAAACGAAAAAGAAGAAGACAAACTATAAACGAAAACCAAACATTAAACCTATCGACATGAACCTAAAACCAGAAACAAAAGCATTCAAGTAAGACTTGCAACCATCAGCTCTATATACAGATATATGAACCTAAATATATATTTACCTATATATAATGGTATAATGCCAAGCAAACATAACTACTCAAAAGTACTATAAAACAAAAACTCCTCCCAAATAAAAGTAAAATTCAGTAAGTACGCCGAGTTTATTATTACATTATTATTAGCCTTCTAATTATGTTATTATAATCGTTGTAAACACGCCACATGCTCTGCTAACTTTTATTTTACGCTCCCAGCCATTGACTTTTGCCTGCCTTTTGGTTTCGGTTTACCTTTGCATGCCCTCGTCCTTAAGCTTGGCTTTGGCATGGGTTCTGGTATTTATTTAACTTATGCTTTGTTTATTCACCCATCTAGAAGCGCTCATACTCGAGAAAAGGTAATTTCACGCTGATTATTTACTGTGCCTATCGATTTTAAGTTCACTCGCTGTTCATGTTCATTTTCCATTTCCATTTGTGTGTTTCCTGCTTGATTTTAGTTTTCCCTACCAAAAAAGTGAGCCAGCAATTGTAAAAAATATTAAAAAGCCAGGATTGTATGTTTGTTAATTTGAATATTTTATTTTGATTTTATATAAATAGCTTAGTGTCCTTGTTTCCAAAGATATTTAAAAAACAAACCACACAAAAAAATTTGAATGGGGTGCAAAATAAGGTTTTTTTTCATTTATATGACAAATTTTTAATAAATTTTATTATAGCAAATTTTGTAAATTATACTTTAATTAACTTTGATTTTAGGCAAAGGTCTTGGGATAGCCCACCTATACTTCTGTGCAGCCACCTCTCGCTTTCGCTCCTCCTGTGACCTTTAACCGTGTTTCCACCTGTCGCTTACACCCACAAGAACACACCACACCCACCCGAAAACACACTCATTCCATTGTATATACAAAAGCCACACACTCAACACACATTACACATCCGAAATGCGATCACAGCTCATCTAAATGTGTTAGAAATGTTGCCATTGCGCCGTCAATCTGTGTACCCTTGCCCCCTAAAACCCTCCTGTTACCGGATCTCCCCTGTCGCTTCCATATACCAATACCAAATATACCCCTTTATTACCCAACAAATCAGAAACCCCTCCCCACACACAATCCCACTTTCTGCCACTGGCGTAAATTTGAGTGTGCTCTCATTATTGGTCATACATCCCAGCATCTGCCGTATAACTAACTCGATCCAATTGTCAATTGCAGGGCAACAGCGACTGGCGGTGGAGCCGGTTCTGGTGCAGGATCCCTCGCAGAGTCAGGATCCGCAGGTGGAGGAGCCATTAAATATGGTAGGACGGCGCCGTACGCGGCGCTGAGTCCCACCAATGCGCAGAAGACAATAAAACCCACTCAGATACCGAGTTACCAGCAGCAACAGTCGCAGTATTTCATGCAATCAGCCACACAACTACCTCAAACAACAACAACAACAACCACAACACCAACGGCAACGACAAACTGCTTCGGCGGAAGCGGAAGTGGCGGCGGCAGAGGCAGCGGCAGCGGGAGTGGGAGCGGAAACGGAAGTGGCAGCAGCAGCAGCGCCAGTCCTCTATCGCCTCCCGGCGGCGGCGTCGCCGATCTCAACCGGCTCTATCGCAAGTCGCCGTTCATGCAGCGCAAGCTGAGCAACGGATCGCATCATCCGCACTTCAAATGCAACGACGAGAGCCCCAAGAAGGAGTCCATGTTCAGCAGCATCGGTGGGTTGGGAGCTATGGCTTGATCCGTCTTTAAACCATGAAAATGCATTATTTTAATGTTTTTTATTATAAGAAAATTCATTTACTTGTAATATAATAGCAGCAAATCACCAGCAAATAATGCTTATTATAATAGAAATTCTCTTCTTATTTTTTTTTAAACTATAATGTGTTTTTCGTTTGTATATGATTTTTATTAAATTGTAAATTATTTTTTCTAATCCTATCTTAATGCTTAAAGTGTTGATTATGGAGCTTAAGTAGCTATAGGTCTCAAGTTATCTTTGGATATATACCTTAAGGTTAATTAATGTTATTATTTTAAAAGTTGTTCATGTCTTTTTTTGAGTATTGGAACCAATTACATTTTTTTACTACTGTTATACATTTTGGTTTACCATTTTTATGTCTTATTTTTTTTCATAAACTATTAGGAAATGGTTATAGATGATTGTATTTATTATTCATTAAGTTTTTTCATGTCTAATTTGGTATTTTAGAGCTATTTTGATTTTATTACTATTCTATATATTTATTTTACAGTACGTAAACCTTATTTTGCATTTTGGCATTAACAAGAAGGAGTTATAATTTTGTTTTATTATTTTTAGAGTTTTTTCATGTTCTATTTTATGTATATATACATTTTTTTTACATCTTATATTTCATTTTGAAAATTTTAAGGAAAATAAGCTTTTCTGCAGATTTTCTTATGAGAAGCATAGGAAATTGATTTGAAATGTATTTTAATGTAATATAATATCACCAAATCACCAATAAATAATGCTTATATTAATAGTGATGCTCTATAACTAGTTCATATAAGAATACTCAAGATTCTCTTACTGATCCAACTCTTCCCTTGCAGGTCAATCGATTCTACGCAACCTGACAACATCGCCCTTCAGCCAAAAGAAACACAATTCAGCAGCAGCGACTGCATTGACAATACCACTGCCGCACAACAACCAAGCATTGTACACGGACGCTGCAACAGCGACTGCGGCAAAAACGCCGCCAAATGCTGCAAGTGCAGCGCCCACGACGACGCCTACAGCCACGCCCACTTGGCGCCTGCCAGCGGAGAATTCCCAAGCCTACGACAGCTGTGATAGTAGTAGTAATGCGACCACGACCTTCAACCCGGGCCTCTCCTCCCCCTCGCCCTCGCTGCCGCGCAAGCAGTTCCTCGCCGAGTCGCCGACCCTGCAGCCCGCCAGCCAGCAACAGCAGCAGCATCAGCAGCAACTGCAGCAGCAGCAACTGCAGCAGCAGCAACTGCAGCAGCAGCAACTGCAGCAGCAGCAACCACAGCGATTGCAGCCGGGCAACCAGAGCCCCATAGGTAAAGCCCTCAAAGTATTATAATTTTAATCTCCAAAGATCATCATTTATAGAAAAGACCCTAACTGTCATGAATTTTGTGTTAAAAATTACATTTTCCCAATTATTGTTTGATTTCTAATGCAAAACTCAAAGAATATCTGTTATTTGGGATGTTTTATTATAAAATCTTTCAAATAACAATTATTATTTGAGTTTTAAATAAAATATATATTTCTATATACAAAATCGTTCCCAAGTTTGAGTCTTAACTTAAACATCAGTTAAAAACCAGTTCTTAGTTGTGTAATAATATGTATTGTGTCCAAAATTTCATAATACATACGGAAGTCGAAAACTTTAAAACCTATTTACTAATTAATGATGTAGTTAAAGAAATTATTTAAAACAATCTTAATTTTGGTGACAGTTATCTAATCATGTTAAAACAATTTTAATTATAATAGAACCAATTATAAGAGGTATAAAGGCTTTAAAATACATTTATAAAGTTCATAAATACTTAGGGAATTATTTAAAATATGATTTTATAAATCTATTAACTACATTTACTTTGATATTTTCGATCCATTTGGAGCTTCCAAAAAATTGATGAGAAAATAATATGAACAAATGATAGTTTAGTTCTTGTTGATCATATTATCTACTAATGAATATAAAAAAATCGAAGGACACATATATTTCACTATTTATTGGACTGTTGAATTGCTCTTTTAGTAAGGGGGCCATACACTGCGACTCTCCGAATTTATATTATTGAAAATCCATCCCGCAAGGGCTTGGAATTCCGGGGCTTCCAGTCCAAAAGCCCGACGGCCCAAAAATAGGATCAAAGTCGACTGGCAGTCTCCAGAACGCTAGCTTGATTACACGACCATTTTTCCTTAAGTACTCGATGTCCTCGGTGGGGATGTGAGCCACCATCTCAAAATTCTTCACACCGCGGAACACTACTTTCCGGTCGTATTCTGGATCAAAGGGACTTAAAAGGCAATGCTTGTCCAAGCACCATTTGTTCACCGACAAATCCCCATTTTGCCTCTGGATCAAGTCGAAGGCCATCAGCAATCCGTCTTTGTCGATTACGGGGGCTACGAATGAGATGGCCTTGAACTCGGTACACGGGAAAGACTCTTCCGTATCCATGGGGTCTTCGGAATCCATTGGCGCGTTTAAAAGAGAAATTTGGTAACCCGAAATATATTTGGGTAGAAAAATTTGTATCGGAATAAAAGTTCTAGGAAATTTAGTAACCGGAAATAATATAAGTTACAATTTTTGTTGTTCAACTATCATAGTACTGCTTTGTACAAATGCTTGTGTTGGAATGAGCGTGAGAAGTTCACAGCCCAGGCAAATAGGGAAAACATTGAAGTCTCAGCTTGCTTTTCAGAAAAGTTTTGAAAATAAACGATACTTGGGAAACTACTTAAAATTTATGTTATATAATATATATATTTTTTTGGATTTTCGCTGTCTTATATCTAACGTTTGAAGAATTCACTGTTTATCGAAGATCCATTAATTGGCTGGTGGAAGGACATAGAAAACCCAAAAGAGAAGAAAAGGGATAATAATGGTCCACCGTATCTTTAGATTTTAAAATTTCTCAACTTATTTTATAAGTTTTAATTGCAAAGCATGTTTTTGTGGTTTTTATTAAATACAATACAAATTGGCAAAGCAAAGAACCTAAAAAAACAAAAGAAAACAAAAGGATAGTGTAATGGTCCACCATCTTGCAAGACTTAAGAATTTTTAGTTGCAAAGGTTGTTTTTTTGCTTTTAAATAACGTTCAGCATTAAATCAAAGAGAATTTCCACAAATTGGCTGGACTAAGGACCTAGACACAAAAGAATAGAAAAGGGAACAATAATGGTTCACCAATTATTTAGATTTCGAATTTTAAAATATATTATATTAGTTTTAGTTGCAAAAAGTGCTCTCAGGTTCTTAATAAAGTTTTAGAATTAAATTCAAGAATGTTAGCACATAAAAAAACAAAAGAAAAAAGGAGGAAATACTTATGGTCCACCACTCTTTCAAGATTTCAGACTTTTGAAATGTGTTTTTTAATTTTACTTGAAAATCGAACTTAAATATGTATGAAATATATTTTTATTAACGCCATAAAACGTTGCATATTAAACCCTAGTAACACCTATGCCATCCTCTTTTTGCAGTGCTGCAGCGCTTCTACCACCAGCAGAACCAGCTGCGCGAGAAGGAGGCGGCGGAGCGGTACCAGCAGCAGCGCCAGCAGCCGCCCGCCGCAGTGACCAGCACGAATCCGTTTCACAGCAACTATGTGCCGCCGCCGCCATCGACGCACTCCACCTCTAGTCAGTCCTCCACGCAGTCGACGTGTTCGCAGATCGCCGTCAATCCGCCCGCCAGCCTCTCGCCATCGACGGGCTCTGGCACGGGAACCATAGCGGGATTGGGAGCGGCATCGGTATCGGGATCCGGAGCAGCTGGTCACTTTGGAGCGGGCGGCAGTGGCGAGCAATTGCAGTACCAGCCGCTGCCGGTGGCCGCCGAGGCAACGGCGGTGACTAGTCCCACGGTCCTGCCCCGATCCCCGGAGCAGCAGTCGGACTACGGAGGAGGCGGCTCCATGGTGGCCAGCAAGCTGAGCAAGCTCTACGCCCGCCGGCAGCTGCTGGGCCAGAGCTCCAGCAGCGGGGCGAGCAACAGCAGTCTGGATGGTTGCGCCAGGGAGCAGCATGATGCAGGTGAGCCATCAGCCAATGCACCAATTACTCCTGAAGGACTCAGAAATAAAATCGCCAAAGCATAGCAAAAAGTCTACTATATAATATTTTTTAATAAATATTTTCTTCTACTATAAATCATTGCTTTAAATATTTTTTTATATTTAAAAAGTGACTTCTACTTTAGTAACGCACAATATTTTAAACAATAACTGTTCTTAAAAAGCTTCTACTTAATTTCCAAATGATTTAACATGATTGTATTTATTAAATGTCAAACTTTCTTACTACTTTTCCACTTAAAGGGCTATTTTATTTCTGATTTCGCTTTGCACACTGTTGAGTTGCGCTTGTATTTATACATTTTCCATTTCCGTTTCGTTTCATTCTGTCTTCGTTTTCCGCACACCGCACACCAAAAACCGAACTCTGCACCACTGCACTGCATCACCATGAAACCGACTCACCCATCATCACTAAAATCATCTGTAAAAACCGAAAAACCAACCCATCAGGCTGGTTCAACACGCTCGCCGGCGCCATGAAGCGGCAGTTTGCCACCTATGTTAAAACCCAATTGAATTCCACAGCCACGTCCCCGGTGGCGGCCAGCATGGATCGGGATCAGGAGGCAGTGCAGCCGCAACCGCCCGCCTACAGGACCATCGTGAACAACGGCAGCGGCAAGTCCTACTACTATCGCACCTTGTCGGCGGCCAGCAGCAGCAGCAACACCAGCCAGAGCACCTCGCCCACGACGGAGCCGCTGCCCGGTGGCGGCACCAGCAGCTTCCTGCGCCGCTACGCCAGCAGCGGACCGGGCATGGGCTGCGGCGGGGGCAGCATCAGCACGCCGCCCAGTCCGCACATCCTGGCCGGCCTGGATCGAAGGCACCGCAGTCCGGATCCGCCGCCGCGCTACAATCGCGGTCAGTCGCCGCTGCTGCTGCGCAAGAACCTGCTGGAGTTGAGTGGCCAGCCGCCCGGCTCACCGCTTCTGCACCGAAGGTGGGTTTTGGATGGGCAACAGAGCCGGGATTACTGAGTAAAAGTGACCAATGTATAGAGTACAAGTAATGCCTTGTAACGTCTTTTAAGTGCGGTCAACTCAATGCTGAAGAATTCGCGAAGTACTGAAGAATTCGCTGACCTTTTTTCATGCCTTCTTAACTTAATACTAAAGAATTCGCGGAAATTTGTCTTTTCTTCAAACTTGCTCATCTTAATACTGAAGAATTCGCTGAAATATTTCTTTCTTTTAAACTCCTTCAACTCAATACTGAAGAATTCGCGGAAATATTTATTTTCCTCAAGGTCGCTTATTTTAATAGTAAAGAATTCGAAATATTTCTAAAAAAAAAATTGCTTAACTTTATACTAAAGAATGAACTATTTTCTCTTTTAATACTGAAGAATTGTCGTAAATGTTTCTTAAAAAATGCATAAAAGTCTTTTTTTTGTTAATCTTCCTAATTGTATTAGTAAAACTAAAATAAGTACGCGTTTTTCTTGTTTAGGAAACATTTTTTAATATCTATTGGTAGATAAAAATTATTAAGTGCCAAAACTTTGAAATGGTTTTACTAAGATATTCTGGTCTCTTTAGTTCTCAAGCCACACTGCTCTAACTCATGCTAACCTAGTGCTGTCCCTCTCTTTTCAGATACGTTTCGGCTTCGCCGCCACTACCGCCGCCGCGTCGAGGATCCGAGAGCGTGCCGGGATCGCCGCAGCACTTCCGCACCCGCATCCACTACACACCCGAGCCCCAGAGACGCATCTACCGCACAATAGATCAATGAGTAGCGCTGCAAATCATGGTCATGTGATGCTGGTACGGCTTCGACGACGTTGCCGCCGGCTCAGCTGTCCACGACGACGATCCGGAGGGGGAGCAGCTGCTGGAGCCCATCTCCTTGCCCGTCTCGTCGACAGCCGGCGACTCGCTGTCGATGCCGGCCTATGCAGATGGCCTGGGCCTGGGCACCAGGTCGTCCGGGTTCAACCGTCGTTTGGGCGGTCGACGGACGTGCTCGGCCAGCGGATCGTATGCCAGCCTGTATGCGGATGGGGATGACTGGCCAGGAATAGGATCAGGATCGGGATCCGGATCAGGAGGAGCCGGTGCGGCGGGCACATCGACGACCAGAGCTGAATACCCGTGGACATGTGATTGATGACAAACGAAAGTGTTCAAAAGTCTTATACGTTTAAGTGCTTGAGCCTCAGCGACTCATCTGCATACGCGTCTGCCGAACAATTAGTGATTCGTTGCGCAGCTCCAATTGTACATAGACATACTATATATGTGTGAAGGGATCCATGTAGACACATCCGATAATAGTGCAATAGTTGAAAGCAATTCTGTTCCCCCGCCCCGTGTATCCAAATGTATTCTCTCCCGTATATATCTCTCTTTCTCCGTGTCTGTATCTCCTTCGATGGCAACTCTGTAATCAAAAGTTTACACTTTACACAACGTAACTTATTTAACCGTAGCTCTAAAAACCAAACAAAATAGCTAAATCGATGTGGCGAGCATCCAACTGAATGTGTAAGAAATTCAATTGATTTGTAGCTTTGTATATAGAGAGGAGGCGAAGTGCAAGAGGTCGTTGCATTTGCTGTTTGCGATTTGTTTTAGTTTATACACTTCATCCAACATCAACTTGTGTGCTGAGTGGAAGGGAAACCAACAACAACAACAAAAACAAACAACATTAATGGAATTATTGTACTGATTATTATAATTGTTTAATTTATTATGTAAGCGGCAACAAGCAACAATTTAAATTCAAATTATGTTTTGTTTTTTATTTGAAAGGGGTGGAAAGGATTGGTTCTTTTTTGAGACCCTGTCGATGATGGTTAATAAGCTATGATAACATGCAAATCTGGAATACAAAATTATTTATTTTATGGGTCATTAAAAATTGAAAATAAAGGAACTATTAATAATATTTTCAAATATTTTCAAATAGCTTCAGGAACTGTACCCAAAAGCCCGAATCCATAATTTCATTTCTTGTAGTTCCTAGCTTCCACCCTCATTTTTATAAGTTAAAAAATAAAACAGAAGAATAAATCAATATACCGAAATAAGTGAAATGCGTTTTATTGAGAATTCATTATATTAAAAAATTAAAAACTTCTCAAAAAGAAGGTCGTATATAAGGCAAATCTATGAATAACCCCTAGTAATTATTTGGGTCCCTGGTTCGTGGCCCTCCTTTAAAAATATAGAAAAAGACAATTAAGTCTTAAGTGTTTTTTCCTGTTATTCTTGGCTTTGGCAATTACAACATTTATTTAGCTTTGTTTCGCATTGATTTTATTTTATTTTTCAATTAAACAAATGTTTAAAAAAACGTCTCAAAAAGAAGGTACAACATTTATTTCACATTCAATTGAGTTTTGTTTTTCAATTCAACAAATGTAAAAACAAAACTTCAAAATGAAGGTATTTTACAAAGCAAAGCTATGAATTACCCCTAGTAATTATTTAGGTCCTAGGTTCAAGCAAGACCCAACCCTAAAAATACAGAAAAAGACTATTAATTTTTCTTTTTAAATTTGTATTTTATTTTTTCCTGTTATGCTTGGCTCTGGCAATTACAACATTTATTTAGCTTTATTTCGCATTCAATTGAGTTTTGTTCAAAAAAAAACTTCAAAAAGAAGGTATTTTACAAAGCAAATCTATGAATTACCCCTAGTAATTATTTAGGTCCTAGGTTCAAGACCCACCCCTAAAACACAGAAAAAGACTATTAATTTTTCTTTTTTAATTTTTATTTTATTTTTTCCTGTTATGCTTGGCTCTGGCAATTACAACATATATTTAGCTTTATTTCGCATTCAATTGAGTTTTGTTTTTCAATTAAACAAATGTTTCGTTTAGTGTAATGTGTTTCATATGGGTATTTTGTAGATATCGTCAGCTCAAAAGGAGTCGCGGCTTTACACTGAGTGGTACTTTGAGTTCGGTTTCCGCCTGTTTTTCATTTTCCACTGCTATCAAAGTGGCTCCGAGCCCGCACCACTTGCCCCACTCTGCCTGCCGGTGGTTGGGTGGGTTAACTACGGCAGAGCGGCGGTGCGGATCGGAGCAAACACCTGGGAACATCGCGCTTATTGTTTACTTTCGGCATATATGCTTTATCTGCGGTAAATACATTCATATTAATCGGATGAGTACATTCAGTTCGAACAGTATATTTGGAGTCGATAGAGCGACGGTAAAAATACAGCTATGCATTAACCTCTTCTTATTTGTTTTTCTTGTAGATCAATCAACAAAAAACAAAAAAACTTACAACTTTTGTATAACTAACTTTGGTTTCAAAATACTTCAAAGATATCCGTCCCCAGTCCCCAAAATCTCTTGCTGTCACTATTTTCCAAGACTGTAGTTTAGGTTTAGCTGGGTTTTTCCACCATTCAACATTAATAGTTATTCGGTTTTGCACACTGAAAGCGTTTAATTATTGGTTGGGTGTCTCTTTGGGGGTTTTTTTTTTAATATCTTAGTCGCTTACACTTATGCTTACATATGTATGACCTGCCAGACACTTGATAAACTTGGTTGTACAGTAGATATTGAATTTTGATATATGCGTCTTTGAACATTTAAGTGAAACCCTTTTGGAAATGCTGCCGTTTACATTTAGTTTTCTTGTTGCACCAGATCTTGCTTTGTTTGTGGGTATTATCGATTAAAAGTTGGCAACTGAAGAATTCGCTTTGACCCCATGTCAAGTAGAAAGTAAAGTACGGGCAAAGTAAAAGTAGAACTAAGTACCTACTCCTGGGGCAGTGGTAGGGGAATACAAAATTTAGTGAGTGCAGGGTTGACTGATTTCCTAGGGGATCAGCAGAACTATGGGTTTTTTATTTCTGATTTTAGGATCCTTCTTTTTTGGGTGTTTTTTACTGGTAATATTGTGTTTTCTAGTTTCTTTAGCTTAAAGTTGACTTTCTGTTCAGGTTTTCCGGGGGATTTCGGCTCCAATCTATCGTAAGTGATTACCTTTTGCTTGGTTTGCTATTTCAGAGGTTGTTCTATATGCTTCTTAGGTCGAATACTTTATCGGCTATACAAACATACACTTAGATATTGCACTTATGTAACGGTTTTCTGGTTCTCTGGACTCTCTTTACTTGGTAGTTTTATAGTATTACTATAGTACCAGTAGTTAATGTACAGGAAATGTATATAATTATGTATAATATGCTTCCTTGGCTTTTCTTTGGTAGTAACAAATTAACATACAATACAAAAAACCGAACAAAAGCCTTCAAACAGTTAGATTATGCTTGCAATTCTCTTGAACATTTAAGTACATCGTATAGTTAGTAGTTTTTTAGTTTCTTAGGTTATAACTGGGGTAACTCGACTTTATTGGGGGAACTGGTTTACAGGGTGAGTGGAGTTCTCTTTTTGTTCAGCTTACATTGTTCAATAACATTTATTAAAAAAATTCTTTTACCTTTTATATTCATATTAATTTGGTTTCTTCCTTTTTTTTGTTTAGTTTTAAGTCTTTGTTTTACATCAGTAAGCGTTTGTTTTTTTCTCTTTTTTCTTTTTTTTGCGACTGTTTCTCCTCTCTGCACTTTATCTTTCGGTTATCTTCGATTGTGTGGGTATCAAAAATCGAATGCCACAGTGGTTCCTTAGCACACTAGTCTACACACCGCGCTAGGACAGTCATGGTATGGGGTATGTAGTATGCTGGGTAATACTTGTAGAAAACGCTTGTGCCTTGCCTGGGATCCTCCGCCAAATTCTTTTGAAGAGGGGGTGGCGGGAGGGGGTGGGTGTGGGCCGCCGTCTCCCTCCGCTCGCTCTCTAAGCACCCCCCGTAAAAATCGGGGGCTCTTGTCATCCCGGGGTGAATGTAAGAGTTAACAATGTCAGTTTCGATTTGGATGGTTCGGGCCTCCTTCCTCTCGAGCGATGGGTTGGTCGCACACACACAGAAATCATGCAAAATCATTCGAAAATCATTCAAAAATCATTCAAAAATCACTCACAACCAGTCACACGCACCCGCTCACACAGTGATGAGAAGTATCTATACAAAATTTGAATATTTGCCCCAATGCAGTGGCCTATCTAGGTAAGAAAATGTAGATTACGAAAACTTCTCTTGCGACGTTTTATAATTTTATAAAAAACATAAGGAACATGGTGGGAAAATATTACTCTTCTATGTTTAAAATTTAAAAATTCAAGAACTGGCAAGGAAAGCAAATGGCGCCCAAACACTTGGATTTAAATTAAAAGGCTAAAATTAAAAGTAATTCTTAATTATTTTTTTACTTTATAAAAACAAAGGGAACCTATTGTGTAAAATTTTCTATTATGTTTAGAATCTTAATAATAAATTAGAATTGGCAAGTTAACTAATTGGCGCCCAAACACTAAGACTTCAGTTGAATAACTGAAATGAAAATTAATTTTGTTTATCAAAACTTCTAAAGAACATTTAAATTTTCAGGGCTAAACGAAAAGCCAAAACATTTAACAATTTATAAATAAAGGCTTGCTCCTTTGCCTAAACTATGTTTATAAAGACACCATCCTTTAGATTTTTAAATGAAATAAATCTTACAATTTTGAAACTCAATATTGTTTGCTATTTGTTTTCAACCCAGTTTTTTTGTGTAAACAAGAATGTCAATTTGAAACAAAGCATACAAATTAATACACTTTTTATTTAAGCTAAGGCATGTGGCTCGAAAAAAAGGATATTCAGTTTTAGGGGTCCAATGAACTTATCTAGGTTTATATGTTAGGTAAAAAATACTCTGCAATCACTGCTCAGATTCATTCCTTAAATTCATTGAAAAGTGTAGCCTAGATATTAGAAATTCGCCATTCGAAATTCGGTTTTTGTACATTGTCATCTTAATTTTTGGCGAATTTTGTCTGAAAGTTCGAAATTTTTTTCTCGAAAAAAGAAGTTTTTCCTTCTGCCATGCTATAATTCCCAATTGGTTCTAGCTGTATTTTGTTTAACTGAGGGCTTGGCGAATTTCTGCATATTAGGTTTAAATTTTGACTCAGTCACACAGGGTCACGCCCGCTGGCTTAGTACCGCCGGCCGCTGCTGCCGCTGGCGCAACCGCCGTCCCCGCTGCTCCCGCTGGCCCCGTCGGCCGCCCACCTCTTGCGGCGCGCCTCCTTGGCGGCCTGCATCTGGGCGGCCACCCGGCTGGTGCTCGGGGCATTGTCGAAGCTGGCGTACAGCTCCACCTCCTCGTCGGCGGCGTCGCGGGGGGCATTGTGCTGGAGGGGATGGGGATTCTGCAGCGGATGCTGCATCTCGAGGGCGGCGGCCAGGGAGGCCATGGCATAGGCACGGGCGTCGATGGGTTGCGCGCCCTGGTGGTGGTTCTGCTGGTGGTGGGGCTGCTGCTGCTGCTGGTGCTGGGGGACAACTACTGTGGCATCCGTATCCGATGGCTGCTCATGCTGCTGCTGCTGCTGCTGCTGCTGCTGCTCCAAATCGAAACTCACATTCTTACTGTCTCATCCACCCCGGTGGACCTGGACGGTGGCCTCGGCGGACTCCTGCTGGCGCAACTGCTGACGGTACGCATCCAACTCGGGCATCCGATAGGTGCCCAGATTCACCTGCACCATGAGCGTCTCCATGATGCGTTCGTTCTTCATCGACTTGGAGGGCAGGACGACGGTGAGCAGTTCGCTGGGCGAGATCCGGCACAGGTTGAGATCGCGCGTTAGCCGCTCCATAATGCACTCGAACTCGAACTGGGTGTCCTTGTTCGGATGGTTCTTCAGCTTGCCCACCTTGTGCTGGGCCCACGCCAGCATCGCCTCGAACTTGCGGATCTCCGGCGTCTGCAGCTCCCGACACATGATCATCTGGACCATCGACTCGGAGAGGTGCAGGAACTCCGGGCACTTGAACAGCGAGTGCGCCTTGCTCTCCACGAACGACAGGATCATGTTGACCAGCTCGGAGGCGGATGTGTAGCGCCAGTAGTAGTTCTCCAGCGAGATGAGCATCGGGCAGACCACCT
This sequence comes from Drosophila biarmipes, assembly GCF_025231255.1. Taxonomy (NCBI): domain Eukaryota; kingdom Metazoa; phylum Arthropoda; class Insecta; order Diptera; family Drosophilidae; genus Drosophila; species Drosophila biarmipes. The sequence continues at coordinate 7,758,047 of NC_066611.1, read as the reverse complement.
CGATGCGCAGGAACTGCTTGCAGTGGTGGAAGCACGCCTGCAGCAGCTCGGGTAGGTCGTAGTGCTCCGCGGCGCACAGCAGGCCTGTAAAAATCATTTTGTAAAAATTATAAACCACAACAAAATGGTTAAATACTTATATATATTGAATATATATTTTTTTAATTATTTTATAAAAATAAAGGTACATTTGCCAATATTATATATATGTAGGTGGTCAAAAGATTTTTTAAAAGTTTCATCTTTATTCTTTTCTTATCATTTAATCCTTTATGAAGACTGGAGAACTAAATAATGCGCATAGAAATAATACATTTTCGTATTACTAAAAAAAAGAACACTGAAAAAGTCATTAAGCTGAACTAGAGAATTCACTTTAAATTAAAGAATTCGCGTGGAACTAAAAAATTCGTGTACAACTGAAGAATTCGCGTAGAACTAAAGAATTCCGGTATAACTAAAGAATTCTGAAGAACTCTCTTAAAACTGAAGAATTAGCGTACAACTGAAGAATTCCCGTAGAGCTGAAGACCTCCCATAAAACTGAAGAATTATCGTACAATTAAAGAATTCTTCTCGTAAAACTGAATAATTCACCTAGAACTAAAGAATTTAATTAAAATGAAGAATTCGCGTAGAACTGAAGAATTCGAGTAGAACTAAAGAATTTAATTAAAATTAAAAGAAATCGGGTGGATCTCAAGAATTTGCGTACAACTGAAAAATTTGTTATATAACTGAAGAATTCGCGTAGCACTGAAGAATTCCCTTAAAACTGAAGAACTCGCGTGGATCTGAAGAACTCGCGCTTGCTCACCTGGTATGGAGACGCAGGTCAGCGGACAGGTGCCCGTGTGCAGGTAGTCGAGCAGGACCCGGAAGGTGTCCGGGTCGAACTCGATGATGTTGAACTCGGTTTGGGCCAGCTTGGCGCGATCGACCTTCTGGGCGTCGGCGCAGACGGAGAGGCGTGGCACGGCCAGCTGGTTGTTGCCCGGCTTGTCCTTGTCCTTGTCCTTGCTGTCCCTGTCTGCAGGCGCCAGTGGGAGGTGTTATCGAGTGGGAGGGGGCGTGGGTCAATCGGTCATCGGTTGTCGGTAGTCGTCAGTCGGTTATTGGTGATCGGTTATCGTCGAAATTAAGGAAGTAAAGAAACGAAACGATTGCAAAGCAAAAGCGGCAAATCATAGTTGCAAATCAAACCATTTGTCAGTCGGCAATCAAATAATCGGTGAAACCAAAGGCATTAAGTTAAGAAGTTTGTGTTGGGTGGCGTGAGCGAGGGGTTTTTATTTTGTATTATTATTTGTAGTTTTTTTTTTTGGGGAGTGGTGAGGCGGTTGGCGAGTCACGTGAGATGAGAAAATGACAAAATTTTGTTTGTTGTTTAATTTAAATTAGTTCGTTTTGGTTGTTTCATGGAGTTTTGTTGAGATTAACAAAAGAGAGAAATACAGAGTACAGATTGTAGATATAGGACAGCAGAAACCAGGATCAAGTCAAGTGGTGAAAGTAGTGGAGAAAGTCAAGAGAGAGTTCAAAACAGTTTGGTGTCGAATCCAATTGTTTCAAAATGGCATATAACAGTAAAAATGCAAGCAGTTGTGGTGAGTAGAGGTGAAATGGCGTGGAATGCGGTATGTTTTGTGGTGAATTCCATATTAAGTATACGTAAATTATAGTTTAATTATTTAAATTATTTAAAATTATTGAAATTAATTTCACAGGTATATGGGCGGGTAAAATAAACAGGCATTGGCATAAGCACAGACAGGTGATTTTCGGTTGATGATATATGAGTTTTCGGGTATATTAAAGATCACATCGAGTGCAGTATAAACCAAACAGAAGGTGGGCAAAAATAGTTATTCGGCCAATTGTACAAAGGATGCATTGTCAAAAACGTTGGCAAACGAAAGAACCACGTCCAGAATATTTTATGCGATAAATCAAAGTTCAACGAAAGGAACACAACAGTGAGGTTGGGTGTTCGTTCGATACAAGACATACGATCGGGTGTATTTATAGAGTTCAGGACATTTATGTGTATATTTATAGGTCAGTTGAGATCGGGTGGTGGTTATAAAGAGTACGCAGAGGCAAAGATGTGCGGCGTGCGTTTTTCAGGTTGCATTTATAAGATTTTTCGTTTTTTTTTTTTGAGTTTTTTTTCGATATTTTAAGGATGCAAAGTTGGAGTTATATTTTTGGTAAGGACGCAAGGACGCAGACGGTGGACGGTTACGTAATGTGGAAATGCGGAAAATCAACACAAGTCGCACAGGAGAGAGAGGAGAGAAGAGAACAAAAGAGAGCGGAGAGAAAAGAACACGCATCGATATGGTTGCATTGCACCGACTGAAAACCCTTACTCGAACAATCTGTCGACGAGATCCACTTCTTCTTGTCGTCCGGGTTCAGCTGGTTGGTGTTCTTGTTCCGGATGGACCGGCCCCACCCGGCCGTGATGGTGCCCAGCCGGGAGAAGGCCCGCTTCACCATCGGCGACGAGGGCACGCTCTTCGGCCGGATGGAGTCCGAGTCGGGCACGGTCAGGTAGTTGTTGCTCTTGGGCTTCTGGTTCTGCGGCGACACCAGCGATGGGGCGGGCCGCGCGAAGATCTCCGCCACCGGGATCTGCGGCGATCCGAAGCCCGTCTGGATGCCGTACAGCATTTCCTATAAGGAACATGAAAAATATATTATAATTAAGATCTAATTTTTGTTTTATTAAATTATTCTTTTAAGAAATTTTGACCTTTGATGCATATAAATTTAAATATATTTCTATATTATTTTAAAATATTTTATAACTTTTTATATTAAATATTACATTAAATATTATGTATCTTTATTTAGGTATAATTATATATTTATATTTTAAAAGTTCTTATATTATTTAAATTTCTATGAGATCATCAATAACTGTTTGTGCGATACGTATTTTGCGCTCCCCTTGGCCCTAAAATATTAATTCAAAAATAATTCACTACTATTTCTCAAAAAATCTACTAAGGGAGCTTATATTATTGAGCGTTATAATAAAATATAAGTTGTTCTATATCGAAAGCAATTTAAAAAAATTAAAAATAATATTTTATTTATTTTATTATATAAAATATCATCAAAATGCATTTAATAAGCATTGTTGTAAAGGTTTTATCCATCTGTAGCCATATTCAAGTAATCTAAAAATATGTAAAATATGACCAAAATACGTTTGATAGTCCACGACTTCAAGACATTAATACTTAATAGAATTATTTATTCATTTTTTAAATAACAACATGGCGTATGAGTTATTTCAATGCTGCCATTTTATTACTCATACGCAATGTTGTCTGAATAAAAAATAGTTCATTACTCATACGCACTGTTATCAATATATGTAATTAATATTTTTGCATTTTGTATTCTATCAACTAATGACTCGAAATTCCATAAAACCAACCTGAAAGACTCGACTCCGCACTCCCAGGATCGCCCGGACCCCGATAAATCGAGCCTTCTGCTTGGACTGGCCCACCAGGAACACGACGTCGAAGAGATGGGCGTTGGTCAGGCACGATGGTTCTTCGTTTAGGAATACGCGGGTGAAGTCCTTGGCCAGCTGGTCGTAGTCCTCGAATTGATCGCGAACGGAGTCCAGAAGTGGTGACGAGGGTCGCATGTGACCTGCGGAAAACAGATTGGGGGATTTCCTTTGTCAGTTTAATATATTTTAAAATATTTATTTATTTCAGAAACATTATTGAAATCATTGGGATGTATTCGCTGAAAGAAATTCCATTAAATATTAAAAATCATGCATGTGCCATGCTTATTTGTATTATGTTCTTAGTCTATAAATGTGTATTAAATTATGTGAAAGTGTGCAGGGAGTGTTTAGAGTGTTTTAAAAGGTTCTAAAAATATTTATTATAAAGTGGTGTAAAAATAGAACCCATTTAACGTCGAATTAAATTATTTATTTTACAGAATTAGGCATCCTTTTGGCAAGGAAAAGGCTTGGCATCATCTGGCATATGGAAAGTATACGAAAAGGGTTAAGGCGACACCCTTATATATATACATGTATAGACCCAATCACACATGTCGTTTGGAGCGGGTTTTACTGCATTTTGAGTGGAATTTATGAAGGTGATTGTAATAAACATACACAATCGAATAATTACAATTGGGAGGCGATATGGGTTCAATAAAGTCTCCACTGGCCATATAACTGAGTGGTTCTTAGGCGCACACATATGTGCATACAGCTGTGTTCAGTTAAAAAGTAATATATTAACTAAAAATATTAAAATTATTTTGTGCTATGTATGCAAATTGATATAAAATTCATAAATAATTACATTTTAGATACCTTTCCCTTTCTTTCTTTTCTTTTAATCTTTTACAGAAAAATGATAAATTGAAAAAAACAAATACGCTAAATTATGCCTTGTAATTACATTTTAGTTATATTTTTTTTTCATGGATGAATATGTTAAATTCTATACTTAAAACATTCAAAGAAAAATTTTTTTTTTATTTTTAAAAATTGAATTTATATTTATTGGAATTTTTTTTAACAGTTTTACCCTTTGGGAGGTTCATTTGATTAATTTCCTATATTTTTTGGTGGCCTCTCCCATTTTTCTGAACACAGCTGTATGTGTGCACATATAGAACTCGGAATTTATGCAGTTCCCCAATCGCATTCGAATGGAAATGCCAAACTATTGGAGCAGTAATTTGCATAATTTCCATGCGGCTAGTTCCCACTGGGGATCACTTCCGGGTTTTCTCAGTGTGTTTGTGTGTGTGTGTGGGGACAGTGTGGGTGAGTGTGTGTGTGCATGAATAAATCAAATTAGATTTGTGTTGTCTAGTGCAACAAATAGCAACAAATAAACAACAAGAAATCCAAACAAAATCACAACAAACAGCAACAGCAACGACACACCACCAACAACAGCAACAACATCCTGGGGAGGGTGGTGTTCGGTGGTGGTTGGCCTGTGGGTGGTGATGGGCGGCCGGCACAATAGATATCCCCCACTGATAAAACAACACAAGCATGGACAATATTTCTTGGCCGGACAAGTGTCGGTGTGTGTAGATAAAGGACGAGCAGATTGTCCTCGTCGGGGGGTTAGAGTTGACAACAGGGAGAGGGGGGGGGGGGGGGAGGAGGAGAAAGTAGGAGAAAGTGGGGAGAGAGAGAGGGAGGCCGCCCTGTGATGGCTTCGAGCGACGACTGCACGTTTCCGGTGGGCACAAACACAGCCGGATGTGTTAATGGCGGAAACGGAAGTGTCAGTGTGTGTTTCTCCCTTCTCCCTCTCTCTCCCTCGCCGCCTCTTCCGTCTCCCTCGCTATTGGTGGGTGAAAGTTCAACCGAAAGCAAGACAAAACGATTAATCAAACATACTCGCACAGCAGCCGTGTCACAAAGGACCAAATGCAAATGTCCTTTTTTCTATTTTCCCTGTTTTTCTTTTTTTTTGGTTCGGCTGCCAGTAATGCCTGCAATTTGTTCTCGCGATTTGTTTATAAATCTCCTTAAAGTCGCACGGAAAATATAAAATCCCAGAGATTTGCTTAAGGATTCACGAGACAGACGGTTGATTTCTTAAAAAGCTGGCTGTTTAAGGTCCTTGGAATTAGGTCTTTTTATTTATTACCGAATTAACTTATTTTAATTCCTTACTCATTTAAGAAATGTAGTTGATTTTGACCATCCACACATCATTTAAGAATGGATAACTTTTATTTTTTTGAAACTTTAAACCTTAGTCAAATATTTTTCTCCAACAGAAATGGTTTTTAATTAATAAGAAGAGCATTTTTTTAATATTAATTTTTTTTTGAAATTTTAAAAGATGTTTGAAATATGCCTTTTAAAATAGAACCATGACCATCCTTTTTGCAAATATATTAATCTGGTTAAAAAAATTACAAACTAATTATAAACTTTCCCTTTTCTTCTTTGAGAATAAATAAATCATAGTATATACATATTTACATTTTGTTTGGCAATTATATACCAACTAAAAACCAATTATTTGTATTATTTTTGATTCAGCAACACTAAAATCCCTGCTAATCTACTTATTCTGGTCCTCAAAATATTTTTAAAAATAATCAAGTGGCAATATATCTTCATCAATGCACATGCAAGGCTTGCTACAATATCTAAAAGATAATCTTATCCTGTAATAGAGATAAATCCCCAAGGAACTGTCCCAGATAATATTGAATAATTTACATTTGCGACCCTCTTTTTTGTGATCTTGGTGAGCCAAGGGAAGTGTAAATATTGAGAAGTCATTCATCAAAGCCAGGCAAAAAACATGCGGGCCCAGGTGAAAGTGGTGAAAGGGGGCGGCTGTGGTTCGGGGGGCGTGGCACACATACTATGCCTCGCACACAGGTGCAACATGGCACAACATGACGTGTGTGTGAGTGACGACGTCGACAATTGCAGATGGTGTTGCAGTAGTTGTTGCGGCAGCAATGGTTGTTGCTGTTGGCTCTCAAGTAGCTGTTGTTGTTGCTGCTCAAAGTAATTGTTGTTGTTGTTGTTATTGTTGTGTCTGTGTGTGGCTGTAGTGTTGTGGTTGTTGTTGTTGCTGTTCTTATGGTTATTGTTGTTGTGGTGTGCTTGCAACTCATTGGCATTGCTGTTGCAATAGCAGCAGATGTTGTGCGACGGTAAGTGTTGCATGTGTTGCTGCAGCAACTGCTGCTGCCGCTGCTGCTGCTGTTCGTGGTGTGTGTTGTTGTCTAGGACTCGGGCATGCAACATTTTGATATATTCATCCTCACCGATCGGTCGCCAGCTGCCGCGCCTATACGGCTTCGGTATCTGTCCAGTTTCCGCATGATTCGACAGATTCATCACCAGATCCTCGAGCATCTGCGACCGCGTTCGCTCCTGCATCCGGGCGAATTTCGGTGCCGAGTACGAGGCCCTCTCGCCATTCACGATCTTCGTCAGCAGCCATTCCCTAGGGAAAATCACATTTTAGGGGGGATTTCTCGCGGGAAAGTGTGGTGGCTTCGTTATGTCTAGGTTCTTTTAAGCCGAAACTCACCGGAACATCGGCCCCTTCTCGAAGACGGACTGCTCCCACAGGTAGGGCTTGTAGGCACCCACCTCGTCGCGGGTCACCACGGACACCTCGTACCTCGTGGGCTTGTGCTTGATCCGCGCCGAAACACGAACCTTTAGGAGAGAAGGAAAAGAGCTTTAATAATCAAACTGTCTTAGAAATTATTTAAATAGTTGTAACCCTTCAATTTCATAAAAACATGACCCATTTAAAATGAACTTTAGTGATGCAGATCGTTAGAGAATTTAGTAAGCTTTCCAAAACAGTCGGTCTTTTAGCTGTCCGCCTTAAATTGACAAAATTACGATTGAAAAACCACAAAAAAGGAGATTTTTTGACTAGAATATCTAGTTTTAAAAATCATGAGAAACCCCCTGACAAAAAATGGAAAAATGGGTCAAAAAAAAAATTTTTCTATTAGTGATGCAGATTGTCAGCAAATTTAGTAAGCTTTCCAAAACAGTCTGTCTTTTGGCTGTCCGCCTTAAATTGACGAAATTACGATTGAAAAACCACAAAAAAGGTGATTTTTTTTTACTAAAATATGAACTCCCAAAAATTATGAGATACCCCCATATAAAATTTTTAAAAATGGGTAAAAAAATAAATTTTCCTGGGAGTGATGCAGATCGTTAGCAAATTTGGTAAGCTTTCCAAAACAGTCTTTTGGCTCTACGCCTTGATTTGGCTAAACTACGATTGAAAAACCTCACAAAAATGAGTTTTTTTTTTACTAAAATCTGAAATTTAAAACATTGTAAGTTACACCCTTATAAAAATGCAAAAATGGTTAAAAAATAAATTTCAAGCATGTCTTGACTTGGCTAAACCACAATCAATGAAAATATATTAAGGTGCGATGGGGATTTTTGGGTGATTCTTAACCTACCAGAATAAAGGTGTGCAGGAAGTGGCTCTTGATGCAGGCGGGACTGAAGCGGGTGTTGTCCGCCTCCAAGAAGACCACGCAGACGATATCGTTGCCGATGTGGCGCTTCCTCTGGAGCTTCTGCGGATCGTGCTTCTCGTAGGGCAGCAAAGTGGACACATGGAACATGATCTCGATGTTGCGCCAGTTCGTGTACACGGAGAAGAGACCTTTAAATTGGTCGAGGAAAGATAGTTGAAAATTGTTAGTTCTGGTTTGTGTACTTCTGGGGTTTTCATGCTTACAATGAATAAATTAAATTAATTTATTAAATATTAAAATAGATGTATTATAGGGACAAGTTGTTCCCTCACCTGTCAGGTCGTGCACCGTATCAAGGCCACCTTTGTATTTATCAAATCCGCGCAGCCGGACTCGATCGCCCAGAAGCGTGAGGAATTCGTCGAAGAGCGGTGAATTTTCATTATTGTCCAGAATTTGCTCTTCGGTATACTGATCCTCTTTGACAAATATGACGCCAACTTTTAACTCTGATTTTATAAAAACCTAAGAACAACCAAATGGGCATTACAAATACAGGCTTGGATCATCATCCCCCGAGATAGGTACAAACCTGATCTAATTTTAATAATTCCTCTGGCGTATCGGGTAATTGTCCTAACGTTAAAGGTGGATTTAAATTAACTTCTTTACCTAAAGATCTAACTACCTCCTCGCGATTATATCTGCAAAGTGTTTATATATTTTTAATAATTTATATTTTCCTGGTAGTATTTTTTCAGTTAATTTACCTATCGGCAAACACACAGGACGCCGGTATCAGTCCATGCACTGTGTAGGATCCAGCCCGCACCAGGATGCGGAACTGATCCCGTCCGTTGAGCGTCTCCTGCTTGATGGACAGGATGACCGGACCCAGGTCCTCGTCGCTGGTGAAGTAGTTCCAGTGCTCGGTGCCGTAGAAGTACTTCTCGTACGTCTCCTGCTCCACGGAGATCAGCTCGAAGGCGCCCTGCTGGTCCCACTGCTCCTCGATGGTGGTCTTCTTGCGCGGACTGCAGGTATTATACAAAAATATATAAATAATGTATAGGTATTCTGTTTAAAAATTCCTAAAAAATAATATCTCTTTGGTAGTTTCAGGGCCAAGTTAAACCCACCTGGGTGTGGCCTCCGAGTCCTCGTCGTCCTCGTAGAGATCGCTGCACTCGCGCTCCAGGTAGGCATCGCTGGCACTACCGGCCCGGATGTCCTCGTGCTCCGAGTCGCTCTCGTCCCAAATGGTGTGCGGCGTGGGCATGGTGATCTTCTGGCGGGAGCACTCGATCCAGTAGCCAGGAGTGGGCATCAGGTTGTGCGGATACTCCTCGCAGAACTCATCTGGAACGGTGCGGCATCGGGGGATTCGATTTAATTAAGTAACTTGTATTTATTCAACAGAAAAATCTTAAATTTCAAAGGCACCCGAAAGTATGCTACAATATTTATGACTACACAAGTCGGAAGAATTCACCCAGAAATGCTTTCTTATTTACTGCATTCTTTTAGGCTCATTTACTAATGATTTCAGTTCTCGGTTAATTTGTAATTAATATTAGTAGTATTAACCCAAAAAAATTGTAAAATCCTTGCAAACACTTAATTATCCACCGACCATGAACATCATTAAACGATTTACCCAAAACTGCATTCTTTTATGCCAAACTTGGGCTCTCTCTCACTTTCGAGGGGACTTAACTCTTAATTTCGAGGGTGCACTCTGGACTTGAGTTTGGGTAAGATTGCCGCCCAATCAGCCACGGCGCCTAAGCCCCTCCATTAGAAAAGTTTTCCTAGAGCCCCAACAGCGCCCGCCGCTGACAATCTCACTTTCTTCCTGCGGCCAGAGTCTTATGTCAAAGTTTCGCGCAACTTTTTAGCGGCTTGTGGCTTTTACATTCTCGCAAAACTGTTGCCTACTTTGAGGCTTTCAATGGCTGGCAATTCCTTCAACTCTAAACAAAATAATTTAGTTCAATTCAATTAAAATGCAAATACCGTAAACGCTGGCGAGTGGCGTCGCGTGAGTTGCCAGTCATAAAGCAGGCGAAACTTCCCATTTCCCATTTTCCGCTCACCCCCCGCGCGTTTTCCCTTGCCCTTTTTCCTGCCGACTTTCTGTCCATGATTGAGTTGGAAATTCGATGCGGCGCGTGAGTCAATAATGTGCCACAACTCTCTAGTCAAGTGACAGTGGGTCAAGGACCAACAAAATGTAAATATAATAGCTTAATTTGCAATTTTTCGTTTTCAGTATTTTTAAACGGAGCATAAAATATAAATAAAGTTCTAAAATCACATTTAAAAGTAGCTAAAAGTATGCAACTATTTATTTAATTATTATATCACTTTTTTTTTTTTTTTTTTTTTTAATTAACATCTTTATTTAATATAATCCAGGAACAGATATATATATATATATATATAGATATATATATATCACTAAAGTTTGAAAATCATATTTAATAGTATCTCAAAGTATGCAATAATATATTTTAGGCTATTATTATTCACATAAGTTTTAAAATCACATATGAAGGTGTCTATAAATATGCTATAGTGTATTTTTGTGGCATACTTTTAGACATAATTCATGAGACATGATTGCCAAAATCTAAAACATTTAGCAATTTCTCTACATTAGTTTGTTATAAATTTTTTTTAGCTGATTTTTATCACAATTTCTAAAAGCGCAGAGTTATTTGAAGTTTTCTGAACAAATGAGGGAATATTTTTTAACTTTAAATAACCAGAATCACAACTTTTTCCAGCTTTCCCAGCCCTTGGCCCCACTGTACCCTGATGAGGATGATGATGGGCGGGCATGACGTTGATGGTGTTTTGGTCCTGGTCCCTCCGTGGCTCCATTGCTCCTTGGGCTCTTTGTGCTCTTGTTTCTGGTTCGTGTTTCACCGAGATGGCAGTAAAACGCTGCCCTGCGTCAAGATGGGGAACTATGATCTAATTAAGGAGCGCTCACCGTTGCCGTCACATGTGCCACACATTTTATGCCGCAAGTTTTGCCTGGGCACCACGCAGATGCTGCATATTTTCGGGTATCCTCCCAAAAAGGACGCACACACAGAGACAGACAGTGGGAGCCATAAAATGGTGGCCCTGCCTAATTCAAATTTGAATAACTCGCAGCGTGCGCCGCCAAGTAGGCTATGAAATCGCTTGCTCGCGCTCTTCTTCTGCGGTCTGGATTTGATACCCTTTATATCATTATTGTAGTTGTGATCAAATTGTGTAGATAAGATATTCGAAGTTATAAAAACTAAACTTTTATTTTTTAAGCCCATTTAAAAATAGAAGGAGCATAATTTGGTACCATAAATACCTCTTTTATCATTAGAAAACATTTTAATAAAAATTAAATTCATCATGTAAAGTGTTACCTTATTAAATAATATGTTTAATTATAAAAATGTTTATTATAGTTAAGTTTAAATGGCAAGGTATAAACTAGAAGAATTTTAATGATTACAAATCTTCTTTAGAAATCAACAAAATAGGAAGAATAATAAAAAAAATTAAATATGTACTAAATAATCAATTTTGTTGTAAGCCTTAAAATTTCTTTATACTTATTTTAAAAATTTGTTTATTAATGTATAAAATATCTATCTATATCTATGGTATATATAAGTTGTTAAGGCGAGGTATAATATGAAAGTATTCTTGTGCTGAGAAAGAAGATTATAAATGGCCCAATGGGAAAAGTAAATTAAATGTAATTTATTAATCAAATTCCTTTATATAACTTTAATATCCGAATAAAAATCAGGAAAATATGTCTTTATTTATTGCATTCTTATCAAGCATTACCAAGCCACTTGTTTAAAAATACCAAAACCTTTAATCTTCAATTACATATTGTTTGATTTTTTACGAAATGGAATAGTGAATTTAATTATGTTTTTAAATAACAGAAAATAAGGGGGATTCAATGGTATACAAAACTTTTTTTATGTTACATTGATTAAAACATTCTTTGTTTAAGTTTAAAAAGAGAAAGTAATAAATAAAAGTAAGCTTGTATTACTTTAAGAAGACTCGTCTCAAATTGAGGGTGTGTCAAGTTCGTTTTATTTTTTTTGCAAGGATCAGGGTCCTGAGACCCCCGACCATGCGGCTATGGTTACGACTGTGGATTTCGGCACGGTCAGATTTTCGGGGGCGCTGCGTGTGTGTGCGTGTAAAATTGCGTGCGCAGCGCCCGCGGATATGCAATATGTATATTTTATTTTTTAAGGCCAGTTAAGCCGCCCCCGCATCCGCTTCTTGCGCCATTTGGGGTCTTCTGGATTTACGCCTCACTTTGGCGCTTTTCCCTGGCCGCAGCTCCTGTTTCTGGGCCCCTTCTGCCATACAAATAACATGCCGGCCGGTTCATTTTTCATCTGCCCGCCCGACAGCAGCATCTCGTGTTGCAGCTGCAGCTGCTGCTGCTGCACGGCGGCAACATGCAACACAAAGCACACGAAAACAAACACAAACAGGGCCAAATTGATGGCCATCCTCCCAGGGGGGGAATGAAATCGAAGGCGAATGCGAGAGCGGAGGCAACCGGAAGCTGGCCGGCAACTATTCCATCTTGCCACTTGTAATGGCCACTTGCCAGGCCGGCGGAGGCAAACAAATCAGACCAACTGACACCGGCCACCCAATATGTATGCGATACGTATATAGCTCGGGAGCAGGAATACCGTGGCGGTCCATAGCCTGAGAAGCTCTGCGAGAAGAGGTCCTTCACAGCTGAAGATATTTAATGGCCTGCGCCACTGGAAGCCGAGAGGAGGCGGCTGGCATGCAAATACATAGATGGTGGGGGATGTATTTAAGATTTAAATAATGCAAAATAAAATTTAAATGAAATATGTGCCATATAAATTTGAATTCCAGTAAAATAGGATTTATTCAAAAATATTTTCTTCATTATTTATTATGCTTGAATAAACATATATAGATGGTTAGAATTTTATTTATATAAGATTTGCTTAAATCATTTGCAAATGAATACATAAAGTATATAGAATGTTAAACAAATATAGTTCTAGTAAAATGTAAATCAAAAAGTTTTGAATTTTGTTTGGTATTCTAAATTTTCAAAATATTTAGATATTTAAAAAAAAGTTTATACGATATGAATAGTGCTTAAAATAAAAAACAAAAAATAAAGCACATAGGTATATATTTATGAAATGTAGTTTCAGTAAAATTTTATTTATTTTATTTAATACAGTAAATTTTATAAATTTTTAGATATTTAAAATAATTTTGTTAAAATTATAAAGAGGTAAATATCAAATTGAAATGGAACGTAGAGTAGGTACAGCATTTAAATGCATTTTAATTAAATTTGTGTATAATGCAATGTAATTCAGAAAATTCTCATAAACTATACATTTTGTAAAAAGGTACATAAAAAAAATCGTCTCGTTGAAATTTTTTAAAGATTTATATAGGGAAAATATCACAGTCATTTATTTATATTTCCAAAATGTAGTTTCATTAAAATATAAAATATTTTTGAATTTATGTTTCCATTTCAGTTTAAAAATAAATACAGGAAATTTGTAAGGCTGTAGATTCCTCAATGAATTTGTTTTCGAAATATAAATATGTGCATAAAAATATTTTTTTCTCTAAATACCAAAGACATGCCCATGTTTTTCGTCTAAAACTCTGGCTATTTCATAAATCACGGCAATATCCTGGTAGATATCAAGCCACAGCCACAATTGTTGGTAATTTCTCGTCTGCTGTTTGACACTCAATTTGCAGCTGGCGAAATGCCGAGGATGATATGTGTGGTAAGTGCAAACATTTCCGATGCCCCAAATTGAGATGCGATTGTGTTGATTTGTGTGGCGGCACGCGTGTTGCAATTGAAATTCCGTTTTGGGCACACGAGCCGCAATTCGAGCTGGCTGAGCTGCAGGTGTAAACACTGAATGAGCAAATTTGAGGTCCTGCACTGCAGCAGCTGTGGATTGTACTGCAAATACAAGCAAGTGCCCCATGCAGCCGATGCAACCAAATAAAAATCCACTTGTTTCGAGCTCAATTTGATTAGCAAATAAGGGAGAATTTAACACACGTGTGTTGCATCCGGCGAATAATTAAAAACCAAACATAAACAGTTGATAGTTTGGTATACAAAACGTTGGTTTGTGGACTGTTTAAGGTAATTAAAGAGTTTTAATTAGTTAAGCTAATTTTTAAATTCAATTTTTTCTGGTCAAGCAGCGTATTGAAAGGTATTTATTTAATTAACAAATTAAAGGCAGCACATATTAATAGCTGTATTAAAAATAATTAAGAATTATTATTGAGAGCATGTTCGACAAAAATTCAATAAAAAAGTATATATAAGTTTAATTTTGCTTATCACATTCATTTATTGAACTTAAAAATCTTTACTGATAATTCTAAAAAAAATATTTACTGGCTGAAAACAGTATTTTTGCATACTTTTAGGAGAATACGACTTTCTTATTCGTAGAACATGGAACATTTTTTTAAAATTTTTAATGGCTTGGGAACTTTATAATGAAAACCCTCATGGGTCGGGCTGTCAGACACTTCTTTGAGGTTTTTAATCCATTTCGCGATAAGCCTGCTTTGAAAACCCGCTGCGTCATCCACTCATCAGCCATCCATCCATCCATCCTTTCAATTTCTGGCCACAAGGATTTCCGCTTACACAACGCTACGCAAAATGCTCGCGACCATGGCTGTGACCCTGTAGTTTTGGCCGACAATGCAGTTTGGGCCACATGACTGGGCGGGATTCGTTGGCCATTTAAATGACACGGTCGTCCACTTTCAACCAACTCATCTGGGGCGCCTTTTTATGTTTTGATGCGCCGCGGAAATCCATTAGCCATAAAGGTCCTGCTCTCGACCCAGGCAAACCCAACCCGGAACCCATTCCCCAGCGACGATGACAATTCCTTCAAGGATCACGCAACATTGCATTAGCATAAAGTGCCGGCACAATTGGCTGACATTTGGCAAATGACTCGCGGAAAAATGGAGACTCGGAAAAGGGCGGGAAAACATATAGTCCAGTTAGATTTTAAAATGTTAAAAAAATAATATCCAAAGCAACTAACAAGATTTCTTAATTTCAAAAAATAAAGAAAAGCATTGCATTGTTCAATATTTTTTTGTTAAATGGTATAATAACTGCTGTTTTTGCAGTTGTATGCATTTGTTAATAAATAATGATTGTAAATATATCTCTACCTTTCATGACAGTTTTTGTATTTTGTTAAATATTTATATATATTTTTAATTGGTTTTTATTATTTTTTTATGTTCATTTTTTATTTTTATTTAATGGAATATTAATTAATTATTTTCAGTTAATTATCAATTGTTTTTTGTGCAGTTTTGTTCTTGTTTGTTTTATGTAAAGCTTAAAAAAATAATTATAATGAAATATTAATATTCAACCAGTTGTATATTAATTGTATATTTTTAATCGATTTTAAAAGAATTTTATTTTGTTTTAAAATGTATAATTTTAACTTTAATTTAGTAGGAAATGAATGAATATTTTAAAAATAATTGTATTTAAGTTGTCGTGTGTAAAATTTGGTTTTTGTAGACAATACATTTTTGTTTTTATGAATAGCGTAATCTAATAGATGAAATATTTTCCTTTATATTGATTTTTGTATTCCTTTGTATGGTAAAGTTATAGTAAAGTTATTTTGCGTAAAATACATATAAAATATTTAAGCGAAGTAAAGCCATATTAACATACGATTTTTAGCCTGACATTGCTAATTTATTGTCTCGCAAAAGGACACAACTTGGCATTGGCCAGTGGCTAATTTTCGTCCCTCTCTCCGTGTATTTTATATATATTTGATATATATGTAAGCTCGAAATCCTATCCCCAATCCATGGGTTGTCACTCCATATTCCCCCGTCCGAGTGTCATTTTCCCTCCATTTTCCCGTGTCAAAAAGAACACTTGACATTTTTTTATCTTGCCATTTGAATTTGTTGCGCATCGTTTTTCCTTGTACTCGACTTTATTCTTCCTTCTTTTTTTTCGGCCAGCTTGCCTTTGGACTTTTCAGGAATTTCCCTTTTAGCCACGGCTATTTGCTTTGTATTAAGCCAAGTCAACCCCCGAAAAACATGCCCGTTTCGGCTTGTTCGGCCTAAATGGAGGACACTTTGGGTGTCATTAATGATGTCAATGGGGGCATTATGGGTCAAGACGCTTTTCCGGGGGGGCCGGGAAACTCTACACCACCCACTCTCGATTCGTTGTTGTTTTTCTATTGGTTTATTTGCATTCGATTGCTTGTTAATTGTTGCCAGGCGAGGTTGGGGAAATTGGTTTTGAAATTGCTTTTACTTTTCACTGCTACGATTTCATCTCGATTTCAGTTGCGGCCGAATTTCCCTCGCCTTCCATCCCCCGCCGCCCGGCTTTTCCGCAGCTGCCATTTGCAGAAAAGTCTCTTATCAAACTTGGCCCTAGGTACAAAACGAGCGAATAACAATAGATATGTGTGTGCGTGCGTGTGTGTGAGGGGGAGGGCTGTGGGGCGGGGAAAGCGAAATAAACACGGCAACACAAGCGAGGCGCAAGAACAAAAGTCCGGGGAAAGTAAAAGGAAACCAATTCCGCTAAGATGCAAAGGAATCAAACGACAAACGACAAGCGGCAAACAAAAAAACAAATCAAGCAAACAAAAGTTGGGGGGAAATTCTATTTTTTTGTGTTTTCAAAGGACTTTTGCGCACTTGCGATGCCCACTAAACATTCGGCTTTTTGGGTAATTAGTTGGCTACAAATTAAATAAATTAGTTGAAGGGATAAAGTAGAATCCAACAAT
Organism: Drosophila biarmipes; assembly: GCF_025231255.1. NCBI lineage: Eukaryota > Metazoa > Arthropoda > Insecta > Diptera > Drosophilidae > Drosophila > Drosophila biarmipes. Next base: position 7,741,155 of record NC_066611.1, on the reverse strand, counting down.
AAATTATTTATTTTCATAAAGTTATAATATTTAAATTAAGTTGTAAAAAGCTTTTTAAATACTTTATGTGTATTTTAAAGGATTTTTGTTATCTTCCAATGCTCAATGAATATTTGGCCTTTAGTCTAATTAGTAAGTTAAAAAATAAATAAATTAGTTGATGGGATAAAGTAGAATAACAATACGAATAAAACAAAAAAGTCTTATAAAATAAATAATTTATTTTCATGAAATTTATATTATAAAAAGCTTTTTAAATCATTTTTAGTGTATTTCAAAGGACTTTTGAGCACTTGAAATTCTCTTTAAATATTTGGCTTTTAGGGTGAATCATAAGCTCAAAATTAAATAAATTAGTTGATAAAGACGTAAAACAGAATAAATGATATATTTTCATTAAGTGTATATTAAAAAAAGCTTGTTAAACATTTTTAAAGATGAATTATTCTTCTTTTTTTGCTTGCTAAATTATTTTTTTCCCATTTTCATAGAAAATTTTTCAAAAATTAAAATTATTTAGCATTTTTCTTATGGCTACCCCGTTTTGTATATATTTTCCCTGTAAATCTAAAATGAAATCACCGTTTTTTTCTTTGCTTGCGACTTTCTCTGGTTTCTTGAAGTCACATGAAAACCCTTTTGGAAATGTGAAAATTTTCGCCAGTCACGTCTAATGGCTGCCACGTGACAGGCGTTGCCACGCCCCCGATTTTCCAGTGTTCTTTGCTGTTTTTTTTTTGTGAGTTTTACTTTTTTGTTGGCCAGTGTGTGCGTGTGTGAGCCAGTGTTAGTGTGAGTGTGCGTGTGTGCGTGTAGAGATGATCGCATCACGGCGCCATTGCATTGCACTTCACTTTCACTTTCACTTGCACTTCCGCTGCCGGCGACGTTTCCGTTTCCGCTTCCGGTGACGCTTCCTCTTCCGCTTCCGCTCTTTAAATCAGATTCCTAGCCCTAAAATCGAACTGAAAATCAAAGTCAAATACACTCCCGGCCTGGCTCGCTATACCCTTGCAGTATTTTCGTATCCATTATCCTTAATATAATATTAAGGTAAATAAATAGTTATATTGTTATATAATTATATTTATCTTTAATCCTATTAAGTACATATATACTAGACATTATTAAATGCATTCTTATCCTTTTCTATTAAATATTAATTTTTTTACAAAACACTTTGAATATTAATAAGTCAAAACGTGGAAGCTTACAACGAATTTTTAAGCACGAAATTAACTAGAATTTGTTTATTAAAGGGAAAAAACATTTATTTTAGCTAATTAAATGTTCACCATATTTTTAAGTTTTTTTAATTTTGTTTTTGCTTTGAGGTGGTTTTAAACAGTTTTATTTGTAATCCGAAAAAGCCGAAAAAACAGTTTTATTTGTAATCTAAAACTTTTAAATTTTAAATGATTTAATAGTTTTTGGTTTATACCAGTTTTATGAGGATACCATCAGTGGTATCCAATTCCGGAGAACATATCATAAATCTGGTATAAAGTATGGTTGGTCCAATTGTCTAGGTAATTCTCTTTTTTACTGCAAGGGTATAAAAACTTTGGCCAGCCAAAGTTCGATTTTTTCCTTCCAATTTCGATCTTTCAATTGGTTTTTCCAGGGGAAAAGGGGTTTTCTCTGTGTGTACGGACTGGCACACTCACTGTAAGAAGTAACACCAAGCGGCTCTGAGAAAAACGCTTTGATGATTACAATTTACAGCGGGCGATGCCAGCCACGGAATTCTCTCACATGCAGCGAAACAACGCGGCGTATGCGTGATATTTTCTCCGCGGTGCCTGTGAGCGATGGTGTGCGTGTGTGGCTGTCTGTGTGTGGCTGTGGGTGTGGGGGTGTGGGTTTAGGGGTGTGGGTGGCTGGGTGGCTGGGTGTTTCCCTGTTGCGGCCTTGACTTCAAGCCAGGGAAAGCAAATTTTAAAACGATTAAAATCTCTTGCCCAAAAACACACAGCAACGAGGGAAAAAAAAAAGATTGGAAAACTGAAGCGTAAGGGCAAAATTTTCTTATTAATAATTTAGCAGAAAAAAAGAAATGGAAAAAGCGAAAAATAAGCATAGTCCGTTAAAAGAAATGAAAGCATTAAAATTCATTAAAGCGCAAATATCAAATAACAGAGAGCGGATAAGATAATAAAGCAGATGGAGGGGGAGTGAAAAAGCAGGCGCTTTTCCCCGACTCTCGCCCGACTTTCGCCCGCTTTTCCGGCTTTTCCTGACAAGGGGTTACCTGCAGATGGAAGCGATAGGGCAGCCCCCGGCCTCTCGGCCACCCCGCAGATAGATACCAGCAGTCAAATGGCCAAACCCCTGCCCCGGGAAAACTCCTGTGGGCCGTCGCCATGCATTTGCATAAAAGCCAACTAATTTTTTTGCGCCACCCTGTTTGCGTTTAATCAAAATGAAGACCAGAAATTTGCGTTGGACGCCGTAAACTACGGCCCATGTTTGACGTGTCAGCAGCTGGGGAATATTCGACCCCTGACCCCCCTGAAGAGCAGTGGCGGGGGTCGCTGTAAATTATAATTGGTCGCAGAACGCTTACCCAGCGGCTGGCAAAAGGATATTTGACCGCATTTTCGGGTTAAGGCTGACCTCAGCGGAATACAGCGGCAGAAATTTAATTTTTTAAATTATTTAAGCCAACTTCATTGAAGCTTTGACGCTAGTAATAAATAAGATCTGTTTGGGAATTAAAAGTATTCCCAATTTCTTTAAAAAATATGCATTAATATTGTGAATAGGTACCTTAAAAAATATTTAATTTTCAAATTGTTTCTCAGTTTCTAAATAAAATAGGATGTTTTATTTTTTTTATCAAAAATATTCCAAATTCCACATGTGAACTTACAATAGTTTCATAGCTTCTTCATAAAATACTAATACTTATTAAACATTTCAGGATTTTTTTAATCTAAATGTGTATCTCATAAAATTATTTGTGCGCTTGAAAAGGTGAACAACTCAAAAGTAAGGAAAAAATCAAGCTAGATTTAAGACATACTTGAATTTAAATATTTAAATCATGAGTAGAAAACATGCAAATAATTTCCATTATTTAATTATGCAAATTTTAATTCCTTGCACATGCTAATCACTTAAAATTGCAAATTATTGGAAGACCGCGAATCGCTTAGCAGTTTGCCCACATTTTTTTTCGCTGTTTGTTTTCGTGATCAAAATAATCAATTGAATTAGCATTTCATTGTCAATGATAATGAATTCAAATGATTCGATTTCTTTCGCATTTTCCCGGCAATGGGTGTCATTGAGTGAGCAGAAAGGCAAAACAAACTCATAAACGTATTTAAAGTGGAATGCGATAAGTAAAACAGAGCGCAGGAATAAGCAAATAATTCACAATCGAATTTTAAGTGCTCTAGATTATGAATTTGTATTTTCAAGTATTTAAAAATATTAAATGTTGAGGTAAATTCTTTTATTTTTTTTAAACAATTTTTAGAGATTTCAGAGGGATTTATTTTCATGAATTTAGAAATAAAATCCCAGAAACATTGATTGAGCAAAGTAAGTGATGCACTTTTGATGTCAACTTTATTTAACCAATTGTGTCCGGCTTATGACTTGAAGAGGGTTCTCGCCACACACAGATATATAAAATTTGAACAATGCCTGCTTTTCGCATTCGAGAGTGGGAAAAGAGAAAATTGGAAATTCATGTTGACAAGTGGATGCTGCGTTGGCGTCGCTGCCGGCGCTCAGTACGTGAGGAAAATTTCAATTTTCAAATTTCACGCCATCCCCAGGGAAAATAATAATCGCCGCTCGAACGGGGGATACCCTGGGATGGCATTTAACTTGGCAAATTAAATGCTTACTCTTATTCAATTTTATTTTTTACAAGCTTTTCAAAAATTCCTCTTAAAAAAGAAGGCTCTTAAATTAAATTATGTTGCTATGTTGCTAGAAACCTCAATACTAAACTCTAGAAAATCCTCAAATAAGTATTTTAAGCATCCCTTTAGAAACCCTATTATTTTTTCCATAGCTACCCCTTGGGTTCGCAGAGACTCCCTGAGTACTGAGCATTTCTTTCAACAAAGCTGGCAGATTATTGAAATATTTGCGCCTGTGTGTCTGCGTAATCAGCAATTAAGGTTTATGGCCTTTAAAGTGCTGGCATTTCGCGCGTTCGCATTGTTCCGCCGCTGGAAGTGCCATTTGCAGCCGCACAAAGTGCCACTGAAGTTGCATAATGATCGTAATGATCATCGGCGGCCCCGCTGACCTCATGCACTTTTGTTAATCAAGTTGCAAATTGGCCAATAAGCCGCAGCGAGTCGACAGGACACGTCCAAAAGAGCCATTGGCCGGCAATTTTGCGGTTGGCCAGAGTCCAAAATGCAAATGTCGGCCAAACTTACACGGACACGGGCACACACACCACCCCAGAACACGCATACCAACGCAAGGCACCCACACCACCGTACACCCTCTTCAAAAGGGCACTGGTATGGGTGGTCGAGTGGCACAACGATCCCCAATCGAGGGAGTATAATCGTAATAATATGCCGACTCTGAAGCCCAATATGCAATTACCAAAGAGCACTTCGGGCTACCCAAGCGAAGTCAAACAGCCTTAAAATCCCCAAGAATTTCATTGGCCGCTCATATCAGAAAAATCATTAAAAATGTCACGGGAAATTAATTTACTCTACCTTTTAAAATTCAAGAATATAAAATTGGTCCTCTTTATTATTTGTCTCTTTATATAAGCCTGAAAATGTGTATTATATTTATCTGTTTTCTATCAGAAAAAAGTATTTGTTTTAATATGGAATATAGATTAAAAAGAAAATACAAACATCCCTAAATAATATTATATATAGAGGTATTTATTTATTTAATATATATCAATTAATATTTAACAAATATATTTTAAATAAATAAATATGTCTCTATATAATATTATTTAGGGATATATGTGTTTAAATATTTAATAAATAAAACTCACTCATAAAATCCTTTTCATGGTAATTTTTAAATTTTTCATATTTTATGCAGCTTTAAAGTCAATTAAAAAATCAAATTTCTAATATTATCCCATAATAATATATATTTTGAATATATTATTTATTTGTTTATATGTTTTAATAATTAATATAACTCAAAACTCAATTGAAAAACTCTTTTAATACTTATATAATTCCATAATAATATTTCATATTTATTTAATATTAAATATAATTTGAAACTCAATTAAAAATCCCATTTATAATAATATAATCCCATAATAAAAAATTGATATGTTAATATATGTCTTGTTCCCCATCTTAATCACCCGAATACCCGCTGTGTTCCTCAATAAATATAATATGAATAATACTTATCCTCGCATCGCTTTTCACTTTTCACTTTCCACTCAACTTTCTTTTCAATTTACCTGCAACGAGAACAAACATACAGAAGCCGATGAGTGAAACATAAATCACACATCTAATCATTTATTGTATCAAACATATATGGGCTGTAATTTCAGGCTCTGTCGGCAGGAGAAAAACTTTCGCCAGACTTTTTTGTGGAATTTCGAAAGAGTGGGCGAAAGTAAGGCAAGCCAACCGCACGAAATGTGTACTTTTGATGTTAAGATTCGTGTCATCGCAGGTGAAATTTTTTGGAAGGGATTGTGGTACACCGAAAAAAAATCTAAGGTAAATAACTATACCAACAAAAAAATGTTGGGTACCAAATTGGAATATTGCTAAGGGAGTATGTAAAATGTTTTTAAATAAATTAGTCACACTTGACTCAAAAAGAATAATATTCAAGAGATTTTAAAAGTTTAAGTCCCACATTAAAAATATTTTTTTATTGGCAGTATTTTTATTATTTTAACTTCGGGACAAATAATTTTAATATTTTTCTGAGTGTTTCTATATCTGCGGCTGGGATTTGCTGTCTGTTGACACGTCGCCCGGGGCATCATAATCACTTTGCAACCCAATGCCAGCCCATATCCATACATCTTTCGCCACCGACGAGAAAAAAGGAGGCGGGTTTTTGTTGAAAACTTTTTCGCAGGCATCTGTCGCGGTTTTTGCGCTCGCAAATGAAGTGCTAAATTATGCTAAATGTGTGACAAAATGTGATTTGAGTGCAGGATCAGGTGGCCCCTGGCCTCTTGCCATTTTATTTACATAATATACTTTGTATGTATGCGTAGTTACATGTATATAAGTTCTGCTCTCAAAGGCTTAGCAGTCGATATTCTGGCTTTGGTTGCCATCTATGGCCGTCATTATTTAAAGGACATCCCCGTTGCTGCCGTTTTGCATTAAACTTTTTTCTCTCTTATCCTTATCCTTGTCGCGAACAGACTTTCGTGTCGTATGAAAACAAATTACTTTCGAGCGAGTAATCTTCTTGGTCTGTTCTGGGAGAAATCGTGGGGAAATCGCGGGGAAGTCGAGGCAAAATCAAGGAAAGGCATTGAAATGGCGCTGGTTGCGAGTTTCGCTTGCGTCATGGCTTCAATTACAGCAACAGTGGCGAGGGAAAGCAACAGATTCCGTGATTTTCCCTCGATTTTTCAACGATTTTCGTCCCCCTCTCGGGGGGCCACTATGATATGCGAATTATGGGCGCCGAAAAGTATGCAATGCAAAGAACTGGCCCATTCCAGAAACGACCAGAGCAATCCATATAGAAAAGCGGCTGCTGGTGCTGCCAGCGGAAATTGAAAGCTTCCGTCGCGAAAACCCCCCAAAAAACCGCCCAAAAACCACCCCAAAATTCAACCTCCTGCCATAAAAAATATGTGTGTGTTTGGCGAAAGTGAAATCAAAGTTGCGGCAGAAATTATTCCATTTCATTCCATGGCATGTTTGCCAGAAAAAAACTTTCCAAATAAGTTGGCATTTGAATTACAATTGGGCAAGGTAAATAAAAGAAATGAGTAATAGGAAATTGCATAGGGAAATTACCATTTGTGGCATGAATACATATCAATGAATGGTTAGCGAATGCCTGGTGAAAGCGTTATAAATGAAAAAAAGTACAAGAAGGCTTAGCAAATGTAGGCAAAAATATTTAAAAATTCAGTGTAAAAATATTGAAGCACATCGAACCATTATAAAACCTTAATTTTAACGAATTTATTTACCTCATTAAAATGTGAACCATATTAAAAGCTACAAGACCACAGCTATCAGTAATTATATTTTGTAATTATGAAATCAAGACAAACAGATTAAAAAAATTCAGTTTTGCCAATAAGAACTTTATTGGCCACAAGAAAGTAAATGCAATTTTGATTTAATTACCTCTTGATAATGTGATTCAATGGAAGACAAACAACAAAATGAATGATTATTGTTAGGAAGGCATTTCAAGTGAATGGAGGAGAAAATGCTTAAACTTGCTGTATTGAAAAGTGCAAAAGGAAATGCTTGATTGGTAATATGAGAATGAAGTGCACAAGTGCTTCATTAAATTGCGGACGAAACCGGCAGAAATGTATTTAAATTTATTTTATTAAAAGCAAATAAAACCGTTTCAAGTAACCTTAATATTGTATTCCAGCTTGGCCAAAATAACTCGTAAATATTGGGAAATAAGCAGTCAAAGGTTGAATAACTATCAATATAATTAATTGGGCTGAAGTTATTCGTATCAACAGGAGTGATTCATCATTATCCGGCAGTCATTAGTCATTGCCTGCAATCCCAATAATTGCCCGGGCAATTTCCTCCAGTGTACGAAATGATTTTGCTATTTTTTCGTACTTTTCCTATCTCATTTTTCTGGACTTTTCCCCATCTCCATTTCTCGGGCTAAGTGAATGAAAACGAAACTTTAATTGAAACGAACGTTTGGTGTGCGTTTTTGGGTTAAGTGATTGATTATGTCTTGTTTGCCATACACATGTATACGTGCCCATAAGTACACTGGGGGAAAATCGGAGTATAAGGTATCTTTGGTCTTACTTCAAGGAGCTGAAAAATAATGTTATCTACAAAGATCTTCAAAATTTTATATGTAAGCTTTTTGACCTCCATCTTTTAACAATTTGACAAATTTAAGCAAGAGCTTATATAAATTTAGGATATTAATCGTTTTATTTATGGTTTATAAAAAAAGGTAAAATATGAATTAAAATTCGCTTTAATTGAAACAAAACTTAATAAAACTACTAAGAGAAACCAAAACTATCTGTAAAAAATAATCTTGTTACCTTAAAACCTTTTGTTTATTAACAAAAAGCAAAAAACTCGAAGTCCTTCCTTATTCGTGCTATAATTCCCAACCAGTTATAGCATTGCTTAATATATTTTTATTAAAACCTTTCATTGCATAAATAAAAAACTTATTAAAATAACTCATAAGTGTTCCAAATGAATCCATTTTTTTAAATCCAATTCTTCTAATTTTCTTTCAAGTATAAAATATCATTATCCATATATTTTCTCTCAGTGTGCGCATTCGGGGAAACGCTCAGCGTCGCACACATAAATTTTCGCCTGTCTGCTCCCGTTATTTTTGTTATTGTTATGCTGTTTCTGGGCGTGGCAGCCTGCCCCTTACTCTCACTTACGCACACTCTCGCAGGCGGAGAATGTGGAAGGCAACGTGACAGACTGACAGACAGGAGGCAGGTGTACCTGTGTGTGTGTGTGTGTGTGTGTGTGTGCGTGAGTGTCTGCCCAGGGTGGACCCAAACTCGAAACTTTGACAATGCCGGTCGGCTACAATTCATTCAGACAAAAAGTTCGCCACAATAAAAACGAGCCGCGCGCGAAATCGAATCAATAATTTAATGCAGGTCAGGTTTGCTTTTACTGCCATTTCCCGCAGATATATACCCCTATATGTATGTACGTATCTCCGCCACCCACCACCCACCACCCCGCACCACCCCGATTTCCGCTCACATTTCAGCCGACGGCCACTGCTTTTGTCATTTTGGCCATTGCCAAGTTAACGTTGACGTACATAATAATAATAATGTCTCCAGCCACATCGGACTTGGCTTGTTTGCCGCTTGTTAAGGGCATTCCCCTCCAGCGAGCTTTCCTCCCCTCGATTGGCCACTTTTCCCGATACATGAGCAACTTAATCTGAATGGAAAGATTGCCCAGGAGCCGATCGATGTGCTCGCCACTTGGCTGGATGGCAAAGTGTACTTCTGTTTTTTGTGGTTATTTCGCAAAGATTAAATATGCACGTATATCCATCAAATATTTGGCACATTTATTTTAATCTGTTTAATTTTATCTTATTTTTTAGTACTCCCAGAACAGTCTGCAATAAATATAAAAAAGCAATATCTTAACAAAAATTTAACATTAAGTCAAGGTACTATTTAAAAATATTATTAAATTATTGGCAAATTTATTTTAATCAGCTTTTTATTCGTGTTAATTTTTTTTAGTATTTGCAGGCCATATTCAACCATAAATATAAATGTATATAAAGGTGTTTCCAAATTATATTAATAAAACTATTTTGTTGAATGTATAAAAATTATAAGATATTAAAAAAATAATTCTTAATAATTTTAACTTTTAACAAGTCAAACAAGCATAACAATTCAGTTTATACTTATTAAAATTATTTTTAAAATTAAAACAATTTCGTAAGGAAATATGAGATATATTATTAAACTATAAAATATTATAAACCATAATCTTTAATAATGTTAACTTCTGAGCCTCCGTTTCCTTTATATCCTCTTCTTTTAGGGCATGTTGCCTACATTACCAATATTGTTATCTGCTATGAAAGTTAACAACAGTCTTTTTTAGTATTCTTAGAAAATCAGTTTCACTATCTTCATTTTGAAATACAAAGTTATCAACTAGGTCCCAATCAATATTCATTTGAGTTTTGGCAAAGACTCCGCTGTTTTGCGAGTACTGGCGTTGATCAGATGCAAAGATACTTTCTGTGATAAAAGAATAGAAATTGCAATTCATACAGACGTAGTCATCTTTTTACCTCCAACCGTATCACTATGTTGAAGATGTTTCATGTTTCTAAATTTTCATGTTAACGGGTCAACAACTTGACCAAGGTGCGTTTAGGCCCTACGTTGCAAATGAGCAGTGTGCCATTTGGCTAACTTATTGTGTTTTCGTGGAACTTTGTTTTGCCTTTAAACAGCTGTGCAATTTTTAACAGCGCACTGCGTATTAAAGAGAATTTATTGTTGTATTAAAGAAGGAAATGAAAAAAATATATATACATTTAAAAGAATGCTGAAATGAATTTAATAAAAAGTATGAAATTGCATTGAAGAATATATTCTTTGTCTTAAATTTTTTTGCTGCTTTCATTTTTATTAAACTACTGTTTCATTTAAGGTATATAAAAAAGAAATACAAAAGATATATAAATTAAATTAATGTTAAAAATAAATTAACAAATAAGACTGTTAAAAAGGTAAGAATGGGTCTGTAAATAAGTTATTATAAGCGAAGCGGTGAAACTATTTAGTTGAAGGTGGCTGTAAAGAAAAGTATCTTGTGAATTGCGTTTCGACATGGTTTTCTGAATACTAGTAGTTGCACTTATCGGAATTGTTTAAGTAGCTACAGCAAAAGTGCATTCATTTTAGTACTAGACTTCGGGCGTTTCGCGATGGTTTACAATCAACTGCGGTCCTTCAGGGCACTTTTATTGTGTGTTTTCGGGTTCCTCGGTTTACTTTTCATCTTCCGGTTACTCGAATTGCCCCAGAATTTCGGTGGCCCCCAGAGAAAGTTACCCCTTCCCCGACTCCTAGACCAAAAAGGTATTTTTTAACGAATTTGCTATGTTAAAGTGTTGGTTGAGCCGCGTTTATAAATACAAAACACGGGGAAAAATAACTAATAAAAAACTAATTAAAATTAAATCATGTTTATTTTAAGTGTTTGTTTAGTGCTTTAAAAAATGTTAAGATAAAAAAATTATTAGGCGCTTAAAAATAACATTTGAAAGTAGGTTATAAGTCAAGCAACTAAAAATACTACATAATTTATCTTTTATTAAAAAAGTAAAGTAAAATGAATATAAATGTTAATATATAGATTTAAAAATGATAGTAATAATAATGGTTGTTTGATTAAAATGAAGAAGAGAATAGAAGTTTTTATCCAAAAAAAGTTTATTTTAATGTAAAAATATGTATATTAATAAATAGTTTAATTAAAAAAATTCTTCACAAAAGAATAAATAATAATATTTTGCTTAGGAATAAAAAAAAATCAATACCATTCTTTACAAAAAAAATAATACTTCGATAAACATAAATAGTAATTTATTGATTTAAAAATATTAATAATAAAAGTAAAATGGAGAACATATACACAGAAGTTTTTATGCAAAACATTTTAAATATCATATCAACAATATGTAAATAAATTGGTTTAATCTAAAGAATTCATAGAAGAATTATATTATTATGCAGATTAAAAATATAACGCTCAACCTTAGTCATAAAAATATAAAAATAATAAATATTGGTTGGTTTATACATTTATTTAATGATAATTATGTTTAGCTAAAGTTAAGTTTAGTTGACGAATTTATAGTATCTTGTTCTTTCCCCAGTTGTAGTGCATTATGGGGCCGTGCTAAAGCCAGACACCCCACAGGACCCGCACCCTAGCCCTGCAAAATCGCTGGAGGATCCGGACCTGGAGTCCCTGCTGCGGGGCAATGAGGACGAGGGCTGGGCCCAGGGACCCAAGTGCGCCCCGTATCCCCGCTTCGATGACATCGAGTTCCCGAACCCGTCCTTCCAACGAACGCGGCACGACAACCTGACCTACTACCTGTACGGGGCGTACTACGACCGGCGGCCCAGGAGGCCCGAGCTGATGGTCCTGGTCATGGTGAGCACCTGGCAGGGTCCCTACCCCGAGACCCATCTGCAGGTGTGGTTCGAGGGAGACACGGTGCCCGAAACGCTGGAGCTCTACGAAACCAAGGTGGCCTGGTACTCGGACTGGGGCACTAAGCCGGGCCTGCTCTACCCCACCCTCCTGACCTTCCAGCTGAAATCCCCGCGCATCCCCCAGCTGGTGAGCCTGGTCCTGGGCCACCGCTGTGCAGTGCCAAGGAATGCCCTGAAAGTGCATCAACCCCCCAGGGAAATGCCAACCAATCCATACGGTCTGGCCCTGAGAACCGGCGTGTGTGTCAAGTTCCTGCGCTATCCGGATGTGGATATGTCCGAGAGACTCGTGGAGTGGCTGGAGCTGATGCGACTGCTGGGCGTGTCCCGGGTGACGGCCTACGATATTGGTGAACTGATGGCGAACACCTCGAGGACCCTGGCCCACTACACAGCAGCTGGGGACGGGCTGCTGGATCTCAGGCGCTTCCACTTGCCGCTGGAGAGCGAGGAGCACAAGGGATTCCAGCACATCATCACCGAAGTGCTGCTCTACAACGACTGCCTGTACCGCAGTCTCTATGACTTGGACTTTGTGGCCGTGATGGATGTGGACGAGGTGATCATGCCGCTGGGCGAGCTCCTCACTTGGTCGCACCTGCTGCGCCAACTGCAGCTGAGGGATGTGAATTGCACTGCCCGCAGCAGCTATTGCTTTCGGAACGTGTACTTTCCCAGGGAACTGGGCGAGGACGAGAGCGTGCCTAGTGCCTTCTACATGCTGCGGCATGTGGTTCGCGTGGCGGAGCACTTGGACCCCGACATGGCCATCAAGTGCCTGCACAGCACGGGGCATGCCAGTGTGATGCACAACCACTTCGCGCTGCAGTGGCGCGACGCCTGTGGCCCCCAGGATGTGGGCACCGATCTTGGCCAGCTGCAGCACTATCGGCATGTGGACAATTTGAGCACGCTGAAGGAGCCGGCGCCCGTCCGGGATGACAGTATCCGACGATTCCAGCAGCAGCTCGTCCGCAATGCGGTGGCCGTCCACCGACAGCTGGGCTGGGGAGCGGCATATTGATTATATTTTAATTGCTTTTTCGGTACATTTAAGAGGCTTAAATTGGCGGCCACGTGTCCATCCGTCCGCCGGGCTGTGTACGTGCCACCTTTTGACCCCGGGCCACGTCAGCAGGATAATAATTGCTTATTGCAGAGTGTGTGGCACAAAAGTTTGCTTTTTCCATTTAGCTTAGCCGCATCGGGGGCGTAGTTCCACCTTCGGTCTCGCCTTCAGTCTCGGGATAGTGGCCGTGGTCGAGAAGTAGGGGTGCGAGGGGGCTTATAACATGTGATTAGGTATCACTAAGTCTTGACTAAAACAAATAAATAAGTGTTTTATGGAGGTGGATCATGCGGTAAAAAAATAATATTTAACGGGGAAATTATAACGTATTTCCTAGCTAAAAAAATTAAGAAATATTTCTTAGGCTAGGGAAAAAATATAAAATATATCGTAAATATATCATAAATTATAGTTTGAGCATTAAAAAAATATTTCAGCCGGAAATGTGTATATATTAACAAATATAATTTAATTCATAAATAAAAAAATTGAGAAAATCTATTTCGGGATATTGGCAAACATAGTAAAAAAGGCTAAAAAAAATAATTATAATAACAATTTTTAATTATAATACATTTTAATAATTTTATATTTCATCGATAATTTTAAATCTGGCATAAAGATATTTTTTATTGCACAGAAAAATTTGAATAAATACATTTTCAGTATTTATAAAGAGCAAGAAAAACACACATACAATTTTTTTTTAATTAATCTAATTAAGATTCCAAAAAGTAAATAAAAATTTATAAAGAAATTAGGATTTTCTTAAATAAACCCAGGTAAAAAGCACGTTTTTTACTGGCCATTGGTACACCTTTCAAATATAGAATAAATATCCATAAATCGAAAAAAGGCAACTAAGATTTTCTTTAATAAATCTAGTTAAAAAGAAATCTTTTTAAACGGCATCTTCCGAATAGAAAATAAACAGTTCACGCAGCTAGTTAATTGAGAGAATCCTTGCGGCCATGTCTTTTCAGCTTAATTAAACAGAAATCCCAGTTTTGCAGAATTCAATGACAAAAGAAGCCGCAGCAAAGCAACCACTCCGATTTCCCATTCCGAATTTTCCCTGCCAGATTTTCCGCTCTGCAATGGGCAAAAATTAATTTGCTTTGCATTGCAATTTCTGAAGAGGACCAAGGAATTTTATGGCAATCTTCTTTTGGCTGGAGAGGCAACTTTGGTATTTGAGACTTTTGATTCGGTCGTCCGGTGCATTCCAATCGGCAGAGGAGAAGCCTCAAGTTACAGAGCTTTCCAGCAGAGAAGAGGATTACCCCACGTTGCGTATACGCCCAGTGTGCCTTTGACAATGCTGCATTTTAATTAGTGACGAAGGAGAGTGGACAACCGAGAGGCATACAGGCTGTATTGTGCGTTTTCCATAAGTCATTTATCCGTATTTTTGATTGGCAGCGAAGGTAGCTTATTTGCTCATTGATTTTTGCCAGATTTCTGTGCTTCCAGTGTTGTTTTACTGCCAGTGCGTATACGCCCTGTTGTGTGTTTTTTAAATGCCAGCTGTAACTAAATATTTTTGCATTTTTTCGACTGTGCATAACAATATCTTTGACTCCAACAAATAATTAAAATGAAAGAAATAGTTTAATAACGCTGCAGGATATTTTCCGATTGATTTTATTCACACACCTTCTGTGTATTGAAAAATTATGATATTATTGTCTGATTTTTGCTGAAAAAATCTCTGCGCAATATATTTATATTTATATTTTGATAAAAATCTCTTTGGTTCTCTTTTTTAACCATACATTTTTCTGATTTTCCCATGACAACTTGACATATCATTCTGCATTTTTCCCAATGACCAATGAAGCATATATTTTTTTGTTTTAACAAAAGAGCACAAAGAAATTGGCATATTTTTTCCCAAAAATGTCGCAAACTCCCAGAAGTATTTTCAATTAATTCGTATGTATATATTTTCAATTAGTGCCAATCGAGCCTCGGTGCAACACATTTCTTGCCTTTCTAACAAGACTTTTCAATTAGACATCTATCACATTTTCACTTGGCAAGGATTGATTTTGAATTATTTCCAGGACGAAGGAAAAGGAAGCCAATATCAAAGGCAGGCCATGAAAGGATTAAATTGCATATACGCTGTGAAATGGCACAACAAATGGCAACAGTTTTTGTCAATTAGTGGCGTTTTTCATTTTTCCCTGCCAAAAACACTTTGTAAACTTAAATTACCTAGTTTTTCTACTACTTTTTGTAAATAGCTGAAGTGCAAAACATTTTAGGCGTATTAAATGGCTCAAATAAAATTGTTCAGTTGCAAAAAGGAATTTGCAAGTGCGTAGTCCGCTTCCATAAATTGAAAACCTGGCTTGGGATTTGTGGCTCCATTGTTGTTTCACTTTATTAAAAACTATAAGCCAAAGGGGAAAACCCTGACCAAATTGCAATCGATGTGCCATTGGAAATCGCTTGGTTATTGGCAATTTTTCTTGCTATTGCCAAACTCAAGCTTGGTCGTAAATAGCTTGTTTAATTAATTTTCTGCTTGAAGGGCGTGGGAAGTGGCTACTTATTACAAATCTATTTATTAAAATCCACACAACCGTGGGGCGGGCCAAAATTAAAATCATTTCTCACCGAACAAGTGAGGCAACAATGCGTGCCAGGATATATTAAAATATTAAAATGGTGAGGGGACAAAAAAAGAAGGAACCCATGGAAATGGCAAACGAAACTGAGCTGACAAATGAACGTTAAGAGTGCGCGACAATTTTTTTCCTCTCCCATGTCGCGGGGCCTTTTGAATTTATTATAACTGAAATGACAACGGAGGCGTTTGCGTGGCAGGGGGCGTGGCCGGGCTGCCACCAATACTCTGAAAATGGAATGGCAAAGTGACAAATTGATGGGAGTCCTCCTCCGCCTGCTCCTCCTCCCGAAGGCGACGTGTTTTTATGGCTGTCTATTCTTGGGCAATATTCCCAAACAATTATCCCGCTAATAATGCATATTAAAATGTAAATGCCCGGCCAGGTGGGCGACGGGGGGCGTGGCCGAGTCCACGGCCCAAATTTATGGCCAGCAGCAGATGACAAGGCCGTGAATAATAGAAGATATGCGGGTGCTTCGAGCCGAGCGCCCAGATTATTGCCAGCCATAACTCGGGCCAAATTAGTGCCTAGGTGGATCCTCATGGCGTATATTGCTGGCCTAAAGGAAGAGACTCCGCCATAGGCTTCCTTTGAATTTTCGGAATTTAAAGGACATTATAAATCAAGAAAACTTTGAAGAAAATCTCTTGAATTCTGAAATCCCATTTTCAGGTTTTTGTCAAAAATACGATTATATATCTGGGTTTGCAATAGGAGATTGGCCAATCAAGGCGTACAGCGAGCAGACCAACTGTTTTGAGCAGCTGGCGACCTCTGTTAACGATCCTTATCACAATAAGACATATTTCATTTTCGAAAATTTTTTTCAATTTTTGAAGGGGGTCCATCAGGATTTTTTGGGCTCTCGGTTTTGGCGAAAAATGCTCCTTTTTCAGTGGTTTTTTGATCGTAGTTTGGCCAAATCAAGGCGTACAGCTGTTTTGAGCAGCTGGCGACCTCTTATCAAAATAAGACATATTCAATTTTTGACAATTTTTTTCAATTTTTGGAGGGGGTCCATCAGAATTTTTTGGGATCTCGGTTTTGGCGAAAAATGCTCCTTTTTCAGTGGTTTTTTGATCGTAGTTTAGCCAAATCAAGGCGTACAGCGAAAAGACCGACTGATTTGAGCAGCTGGCGACCTCTGCTAACGGTCCTCATCATATAGAGAAATATTTAATTTTTGAAAATTTTTTTCAATTTTTGAAGGGGGTCTATCAGGATTTTTTGGGATCTCGGTTTTGGGGAAAAATGCTCCTTTTTCAGTGGTTTTTTGATCGTAGTTTAGCCAAATCAAGGCGTACAGTGAAAAAACCGACTGTTTTGAGCAGCTGGCGACCTCTGCTAACGATCCTTATCAATAAAAGAAATATTTAATTTTCGAAATTTTTTTTCAATTTTGCAAGGTCCATCAGGATTTTTTGTGATCTCGGTTTTGGGGAAAAATGCTCCTTTTTCTGTGGTTTTTTGACAGCGTACAGCGAAAAGACCGACTGATTTGGGCAGCTGGCGACCGCTGCTAACAATCCCTATTACGTAGGTAAAATTTATTTTTTCAATGTTTTTCATATATTTTGCACTGTTATTTTTTTTTTGAAATATCAAAAGTCCGAAGTTTTGAGGTGTGAATGCCATTGGATTGGAAATTAACAACAAGCTTAGCAAGGTATGACTTTCATCATTCCGATTTTTATGTTTATTATGACAAAACACTGGATATTAGGGTGAGATGGCTTTAGATATTTGGCAAAAATACTAAAAATATCAATTTAAATAAAAGGTTTTTTAAATCAACTGTTACCATTGGAAGATTTTCTTTCGACAGTGATGGATAGATACATGGATAGCGATAGATACCCCAAAAACGCTTTCTGTTCTAAGTGATTTAGTGGCGTTTGTTTGAAATACATTCAAAGTAAACCCAGGTCCGTGGCCCTCGGCCCGACTTCCTGCTCTTCCGGGGATGTTCCATTGTATCGGCCGACTTGCGCTAATGGGCCAACTTGGCTTCATCCTGGCACCAGTCACGCGCCCATTTCGCAGCGATAATTCGAGACGCGTCGGGCGGCCCTTGAACTGACTTTTCAACTCGCATTCGGATTTGGATGTGGACCAGTGGCAGGACTAGGACTCGCCGCCGCTTTTGGCCCTTTTCCACTCGGGCTGCATGGTATTTCATAAATTTAATTGTCACGTACTCACATGGATCTGAGCGTGGGCTCTGGCTGCTATTGGGGATGGCACATAATACGTGTTTATAACTCTGTTGCGCGATTTGGGCCATAAACGTGTGCTCCGTGGCCTACGTGGCGTATACGTTACTTCGAGGCGCTAAATGATTTATTTACTGTTCTTATTTAATCTATTTGATGACCCTGGGCCCTTGATCTTAGCCCCAAAGGCGGCCAAAATAACTTTAAGGGCTTCGTTTGCGGCGCAAAAAGATACTTTGCCAAATTAGGTTGGCTGTCCATTTTTAAGTTGGCTAATTCAGTGCAATCAATGAGGGGAAATTAAGTGAAAACACGCTTTCCATTAGTTTTGTTTAAATATGCTCTGTCAATATTTTCACACCATTTATATTTGCATTATTGATTTTCCTTGCGTGGCACATGGTTAAGCAAACATTTTTTGTTGCCTTTAAAGGCGATTAAAGTTTTACTTTTAAAAGAGTTCCATGCATAATTTGCATAATTTATTTAACACTTAGTTGTTGCAATGAAAAATATACATATAAGTGTTTAAAGAAAGGTGAAAATATTTATTTGATTTATAGACTTGATATAAAATATTTAAATGATTTTTGAAAAAGCTGGCTTTTAATTTTATAAGCTATTAAATGCCTTCTGTAATGATATGCTTTATTAGGTACTTGAAAAGCCCTCGTTTAAAGTCAATTATTTTTGCCATCAGCACATGGTGGCTTTGTTGGAAGTTGAAGCAGCACTTTTCCGCACATTTTTTCTACTTTTATCTTGGCCTTTTCCCCTTCCTGGGGAAATATGGGATGTCGTTTCTAAGCAGCAAGTGCTGCACTCGAATGTGACACGCATCAAATCACTTTACTCGAGTGCACACTTAATGTCGCTTCAAATGAGCGCAGCTGAGCACTAATACATATGCTAAGGGATGCGGATGTGGATGCGGATAGGGATGCGGATGCGGGTGCGGGTGCGGATGTGGGTGCATTGTGGAGCAAAAATTCCAAGTTAAATGCAGGCGAAACGTGTCAAGTTTGATGACAGTCACTCAACTGAACTGAACTATTTGCAAGTCATCAACAGTTGTCGTGTGTAAGGCACAAAACTATTCGGATCTTACTAAGGAAAATGTTTAAAATTATGCTGCCACTTTAAAAGTGGATAAAATATGTTTTTAAGTGTCGAGGAAAATTCGAATTAAATTCTATCGGTGTTTAAGTAATTCAATTTATTTTTGCATAAATACCTCTTATTTATTTTGTAAATCACTTGACATTATTCACTTTATGCATTTTTAAGCTATTAAATTTTCATTTTCATTTTCATTAAAGGTATATACTATTTTAAATATATTTATATACTATTATATTATATATTTTTTCTTACACTGTTTTAAATAGGTTTTGCTAAATTTATCTCACTAATATTTTTCTGATGGTTTGGAATGGAAATAGTTGCAAATGTATTTTTAGCTTATTTATTTCCTTAATATTTTTCTATAGCTGAAAACCTATTGTTCCTGCATTAATCACCTACCATAATACCTCTATTTATAACCTTTAAATTTGATTGCCTTAGAGTGTAGTTTCTATTTATAACACTCTTTCCAGTTAGCACATTGAATCGATCTATTTCGCTTTGGCAATTTGATTTAAAGGTCGCTGATTCGAGAATCCCCTGGCCTCGCCGGCAATTCGCCCTAATTGGTCGTGAAATCATTGAATAAAATCAAGGATGCCGGATGCCAAGTTAATTCCATCATCGTCGCTGGCAATAATATTCAAGCGATTCGAGACCGAGTTTCCAGTCTCGAGTTTCGTTTATTTCGCTCGGTTCGGCATATTGTACGTAATTAAAATGGACGCCCGAACCGAGGGCCAAAAGTTTGGCAATAAAAATCCAGTTAATAAACTTGGCATTCCCGCTCGCGCCTCCAGACACAGAAATTCATATCAGAGAACTGATAAATAATGTTAGGAAATGTTCCGTATTTCGCTCGCCTTGTTTTTTGTTTGGGATTTTAATTAAATCGTTTGCGAGTGCCGACAAAATAAAAAATGTATATATATAATAAAAAAACAAAGGGAAATAAAGTAAAATGAAAACCGAATTGAAAGTTTATGTCAGCGAAAAATGGCGGTTCTATCTGTCCGTGTATGTGAGTCGCTATATGTGTGTGTGCGTGTGGGTGTGTGTGTGTAAGTGCGAGTGTGTGAGTGCGCAACCCGACGTCAAATATGTTTGAACAACTTTATTATGCAAAATGCCAAACATTCTCCAACTTGTAGACGTGGCGCTCTCGCCGCTCTTTCTTCCCCTTTCTCTCCCGCTTTCTCCCGCTTTCTCCGCGTCCGTGTGTGCGAGTGGTTGTGCGTGTGTGGGTGAGTAGATTGCTGTGCGCGCAAATCTCATTTGAATTATAATGATGACGCTACGCACACACTCGCACACGCAGCACACAAAAAACGGAGGAAAAATTGAAGTTTACGCCGTAGAAGGGTTGTTCGCGTATTCGAATGGGAAATATCCTGCCCAAATTTAAATTTAATTTAAAAAAATGTACAACCAGAAATCAATATTAAAAAAAAACAGATAGAAGAATTAATTCTCTTAAACTTTCAGAAAGTTTTAAAAAAGTTTTCAGAAGTTTTAAGCATTCTAAATTTTTGTGGAATTTCTCAAGCTCAAAATTGTGATACAAAAAACTAAATAAAGTTTTCTTTAAAATAATATTTGAAGTTTTTAAAATGTTTTTTAAGAAAATACGTTTAAAGAGTTTTTTTAGCTGTTCAAAAAATTGAAAACTCTTCAAGTATGATACAACCATTTACTAACAGTCTATAAGGCTTTATGTCTCACTTAATTTTAAATTATATAAAATCATGTAAGCTGATAAATCTTTTTTCAGTAGTTTCCTTTTAAAAAAATATTTTCAATTGTGATTATGACAAATTAAGAATCTACTACTATTTCTATTACCATTTCTACTATTCTTTTCCGTTTTCGTTTTTCTGTTGCTTTTAGAGCTACTAAAAGTCTTTAATGGGCGAATCTAAATTTGATTATAAGAATAGAATTTATGTATAATTTTTTTACATAAATAGCCTTGTGTTGCTTTTTTTTCTTGCGTATCTAGCCCTTTTCAGGACGTATATGTTACTTTTTATTGGATGTAACTAGAAAAGATGTGGTAAACTTTGGTTTTCGGGAAATATGTTCTATAATTGTGATCAGTATTCGAAGAATAAATTAGTGTTTGTTCACTGTTTTCAGTTGGCATAGTAGATAATTTGCGGTATATTACACCAGGTATATTAATATGCCCTCCCAGCCCTGTGCCCGCGGTATCCGCTGGACTCAGAGCAGCTCCCCAGCTCCACTCCCAGCTCCGACTGGGCCATAATGCCCGTGAAATGTGCCCATCGCCCGCCGAGCATGTGGGATGTGGCGCACATGGGGCACACAGTGTGTGGTACATATAGCAACTGGTACATACCTGAGCAGGCCTGCGGTGGCAGCGGGAATATCAGCGTGGTGGAGCTCTTGCGCCTGGCCACCGCGCATCCCAAGGATTGCGGCTTGAAGCTCCGCAGCTGCTGCATGAAATCGGAGCACTCCATTAGGGCCACGTCCGCGAAGTGCAGGTCGCACAGGATCTGGTTCTGCGGGGAGGGAGAGCAGCGAGAGAAGTGAAATCAGAAAGTTGGCTGGCTTTTCACTGGATTCCTGCCTGGATCCCTGCCGTAAATGATTTATTCGGGCTCCGAATTTTTCCCCGTATTTTTGTTTGCCCCCTCCGCCCGACTGGCGGGGCTCATATGTAATTTTGATTAAGCCACTTGCATCCGTCATCCGTAATGAGTTCGCCTTTATGGGGCCAAAATGGGCGAATGCATTTCAGATGAGTTCGTGGTGGGCCGCAGAAAAGCCAATAAATGCCAGCCCGAGTTTACCGCCCAAATTGGCAATTATTTTTGCATTTTCCCTCGCTCCGAAATCCCTTATTACTTTCGCTTTATCTCTTGCATTTTGATTAATATAATTACATTTATTTATTTTACTTTTTAAAAGTTTTCACAGCGTTGTCTAAACATGCCTATTGTCTCGAATTTTAGATAAGTTAGGTAGGAGGCCAGGGGAAAATTCGCCAAACTCATTACTTATTTATTTCTGTCTCTCACAATGACACAAAGCATGCTCAAAGCTGCTTTCTTATTTCAATTAATTTTGGATGAGACTCTTTCACATGGCATGAGAAAATAAAATGGGTTCTGTGCTGTAAGGATTTTTCTGCAGATTGGCAATGCAATTTTAATAACAAATATAAAGGAAAAGTAAGTCATCTAAAATATTCCCGACACTGGTTTCCTTTTAGTAAAGTACGTTGATCTCAATATATATTTTAAAAATATTTGCATAGCACTATAACATTCAATATAGTATATACTATTCACGAGATTTGTACTAAAGTTGTATAAATAATAGTCAATAAATAGAAATACAAATATTTTTAAGTATCTTTTTATTTTTAAGATAAAAAAAATGATACAAGGAATGATTAAAGTTTCCTTTTTTGATAAAATGAACTTGGCTTTATTAGTATTTAATTGCAGATTGGCAGTATAATTTTAATAATAAATATACAAGACATAAGATATGTATTCCCCATACTTTTTTCCTTTAGCACAGTTAGTTAGGGTCAATAAATATTTTAAAAATATTTATTTAAATGAACTTGGCTTTATTAGTATTTAATTGCAGATTGGCAGTATAATTTTAATAATAAATATACAAGACATAAGATATGTATTCCCCATACTTTTTCCCTTTAGCACAGTTAGTTAGTCTCAATAAATATTTTAAAAATATTTATTTAAATGAACTTGGCTTTATTAGTATTTAATTGCAGATTGGCAGTATAATTTTAATAATAAATATACAAGACATAAGTTATGTATTCCCCATACTTTTTCTCTTTAGCACAGTTGGTTAGTCTCAATAAATATTTTAAAAATATTTATTTAAATGAACTTGGCTTTATTAGTAATTAAATGCAGATTGGCAGTAGAATTTTAATAATAAATTTACAAGACATAAGGTATGTATTCCCCATACTTTTTTCCTTTAGCACAGTTCGTCTCAATAAATATTTTTAAAATATTTGTATAATAAAATTCGTATAACTAGAGCTCAATTAAAGCTGTGTGGCTCTAATAAATCTCTTATTTATTTCCAACTTACCTTGAATCTCCTGGCCCGCTTCTGGTTGGGCCCGGTCAGGTTCAGGCCGCAGGAATTGCAGCGCAGGCACTCCTCATGATAGTGATTGTTGTCGTAGAGCGGCGATGGTTCTGCAACACAGAGCGAAAATTCAGTTCAGTTCAGTTCAGTTCGGTGGGGCAAATCGATTCGTCGTGGCAGGCCAGAAAGCCAAACACCGAACGGGGCCAACCAGCTGGCAGGCCCATTAATTTGCATAACCATCGGCATAATTTGGGCGGGATTTCGGATTTCAGAATTCAGAATTCAGATCTCAGCTTTCAGCTTCCATGGGGCAACTTCAGTACACACCACATGCACCAGCTGGCAGCAGCGACTCAATTACAAACGGAAATGAGTTTCTAATACAAGCAAATTGCAAAAGGATAGATATCCTGGCAGAAGGGGGAGCTCGGGAGGGGAAATTGTTGCTTGTCGAGTTGATGAATGGCTGGTGATGGGTTCGCCGCGCCCCATACCCTGCATTCCCTTCCCCCCTCCCTCAGTTTCAGTTAACTTTGGCGGCCCAAACAGCAATCATAATCCATCTGGGCCCAGCTGAGGGAAAGCTCAACTTAGGTCCTCTTTTCAGCTAGGAAAACGGTGAAAAATGATTTTCTTCTACTACGATTTTTTACTAGTCTTTCCTTGAAGTTAATTAAAACGGCAAAAATGTTTTTCGTTCAACTGAATGGTTTCTAAAGCACAACTTTTAAATAGGTAATTTTTAAGTACTTTTTACTTTACTAGCAAATATCAATTTTTCTAGTTTAATAAAAAAATGGAAATAAATTTTATTCATTATTTTCGCGCTATTACATTCATTTACTATTTCCTGTACATTTTAAAAGGAGGGATATTTTTTTTAAATTGTTTTTTATTTTTTAATTTGTAGTATATTGTTCCCTTTCATTTACAGTTTTGCTACGTTGCTACTTTCCCTATTTTGTTATATTTCATGTATATAAAGAAAAGTTTCATATTCTGTTTTACGTATAGGCTAAGAAATATTATTTTAAAATAATTTTTAAATTGTGTAAAACACCATAAATCACATTTCATTAAGAAATAATAATAATAATAATAATAATATTAATAAAAATTGGTTTATAATTTGGTTCCGATGACTCAAAATGTTTAAATAATTTTCCCATTTATCCCACATTTCTAGGCCCTATTTCTTGGTCAAGAGTAATCAGTTAGTAGTATTTACCCATTTCTCTTCCCTTTTCGAAGTGAGTTCCTATTTTTTTGGCTGCCTGGCAGGACACAGCAATCAAGTGGCTGTAATAATGAGCACGTGTGCCTGGCTCACCCGTCCTTTGGCAGGACTCCATTTGCGGTGCTCGGCACTCAGTGGGCCTCGACACCGGAAATCATAATTAAATGAATCAGGCAAGCGGAAACACATTATGTGCCCACAGCGAGAGGGGAAATCGCCGTCATCATCATTGTCATCGCCCTCGCCTCGCCCTCGTCATCGTCATCGTCCCTGTCACCAGCTCATATTCGGAGCAGCCTAAATCACTTGATTCTGGGGCAATCAGCAAATGTGATTCACATTTCATTAGCTGTCCAAAAAGGTTAGCCATTGAGCCTGATTTATTGGTTTAGTTTCGAGTGCATTATTGTAATACTGTTGCACCGGGCGTATACGTAACGTGGTTGTATAAGTTTTTATGTAATGTGTGGGAAAATATTTCAGGGGATTATGCTGGCAATCGATTTTGTGTGAGAAGCGTAAGGGTGTTGGACTTTGGAGTTCAAAAAATTGATTAAAAATGAATTTAGATTAGAAATATATATTTTATATATATTATATATATTTTTCAAACTTTAAAATACAAAATAAAACACCCTTGCACATGGGGCCATCGTATTCATAACTCCCCAGGACTCTTTGGCCCAACCTGAGTTACTTTTGGCTCCTTGAATCGCCCAGCGCTCGATACTGGCCCGCATTTTGCATTGCAGATACAAAGTTTCTGGGAATTCCTGGCCACTGCGAGTGCGGGCCGCAACTTTACGCATATTTTTGCTTTAATGGACCGAGTGTGCCGCTCTGCGGCATCGGCGTTTGCACTTGGACTTGCATTCGGTGGCGGAGCCGGCCACCTAATTGGTCTGCTGGCCAAAAACTGGACGGGCAAACTAATGCAATGAATGTCGAGATATCCAGGGGGCTGCTGCCCGGGGCGAAAACGCTGGCGAGCCATTGCTGCAATCTGCAGACGGGCATCTGCCGCAAATTGCATTGTCAAGTGCAGGACAAGCGACCGAAATGAGCAGCACAAATGGCCAGGTTGGTCGGGCGAGGATGGTCGGGATGGTCAGGCTGGAGAGGATGGCCAGGACACTCAAAAGGGCTGTCATTCGGCCGGGCCCAGGTCATGAACATAACTCACCTGGCCTGCACTCAGCGAAAGTGGGATCAACAAGAAGGTATTTTACGACTTACTATTCTACCCCTAGCATATTTTCTAAACTTTTTTTTATAAAATCTCTACCGATTCTTTGTATAGAATTTAAGGGCATTTACAATTTTACTTATTTATTTCCCAATTTAAAAATGATAAGCTACCTATAAATATTTTATTTGATCAAGCAAGAAATTCTCCTTAAGGCCAGTCACAAATGAATTTAAAATTTAAATATAAAATTTGTAAGCTTATTTAATTATTTAAAATTTATTTAGTTTATACCAGTTTCAGTTATATTTTTATTCAAAGGAAATGAATTATTAAAAATATTTTAAACAAATATTTTAGTAGTTTTTCTTTAACATATATATTTCTGTAAGTTGAAGTAAAAGGAAGTTCTTTAATTAAAAATTTGTTTTTTGGAGGTAACTAAATTTTAAAAAAAAATAAATTAATGAAATAATTTTACAAAATAAAATGCTAAAACTAAAATCATTAAGGCTTTTATTTTTTTTATTTTGAAAAATGTTAAAGACATATTATAATACAATTTTAATGAGTTTTTCAAATGTACGTGGAATACTTGTCAATATACTGAAAGTATACCCCCTGTTTCTCCCTGTGCATGCCCTAGCGCTTCGCTCTCTTCCCAAGGAGTCCTCTTCGCACGCTTGGACCCCCGATTGTTTGAGTTTAATGGACCATTAGAGTGGGAAAAACTATTTACGCTGCGGGCGAATTTTAATCAGAGTCGCGCTACAAATTTGACTAATTGAAAGACGACAGAATGGAGGTCCATTATTTCTGGGGGCCCGCTCAGCAGCGTCCACAGCACTCCGGTTCCAGATTCCAGATTCCTGACGGGCTCTTCATATTTTATTGCCCCGCCTTAAGTTGACTTTAGTCGACTCGACTTTACTTTCTCCTTTCCCCATTTGCTTTTATGACAGCTGCCGCATTGAAAACTTTGCATCTGCACTTTGCAGCTGCCGGGGGCGGTGGGCGCTGGCCGGAGGGGGCGTGGCCGGAAGCGGGTGTATAATATAAATTCATGACTTTGATAAATTACCAACTAATGAGCCAAAGGAATGGCAAACTTCTGGTTTTTAGTGCAGAAATCAAGCGTTAACTTTTCGAGAGGGGCCGCAGCTAGAGGTTGGAATACGGAATTTGGCTTTTATTGTATGCCCAGCTTTTGGGGGCCAGTGCAAAACAATGGCTGCCTAATGGGTCGTGACAGGCGCTCTAAGCCGTAAGTCACAGTTGTGGCCAAAGAAATATACTTTATGGTAGCAGGAAATATTTTATAAATATATTACTTCGAGTTTTCCCTGTTTTAGGTAGAAAAATAATATTAATCAAAGCGATTCACAGGTTTTGAACACTTTTTTTTATAATTTGGAAAGGGTTTTAAAATTTATTCTTTATAATTATTTTTTTATTCTTTTATTTAAATATGCAAATTCGGAAAGTAATTTTAAAAGTATTTCTAATTTATATAATTATTATGTTTATATTTATATTATATATATTTTTCATATTTGACTATTCTTTTAAACATTTTTTTTATAAAAAATATATTTTTGGGATGCAGGATGGAAGTAATTTATTTTTAATTTTTTTTAAGGGAATAATTTATTTTATTTATAAATTTTCAATCAACATTAAATGTTTAAAATGTATTTTTGTTTTAATAACAGGTATTAACAAATCAATTTTAGCGCCCTTTTAGCTCATTTTGTATAAGAACAACTATTTAGTTTCCTTGTGAAAGTGCTAATATAATTCTTTGTAATTTTCAAAGAAGACACCACCTTTCACACCCTTTCAGCCGCAGCTGTTTGAAATCACCATCCTCGAGAAAAGGGCGGTGGGCGTGGCAGTTGGCAGACAAAGCCAACAGACTGAGGAATAGTTGCATATAAGTAGCTCTCGCTGCGGAAAATGGGGAAATTGCGGGTGAAAAAAGCTGGGGGAAAATCCAGATGGCAGGGGAAAATCCGAGGGAGGGGAGGTGCTGCAGCTTAATTGAGCGTACATAATATTGGACTAGGGATAGTGGATGGTAGCACATGAGCAGCCACGGATGCAGCACAGAAACCAGTCAACTTCAGTGCACTTTCATTAAAATTACACAGTGTTGTGGGGGGAGACGAGGGAGAAAATGAGGGGAAAATGCGGGAAACTGGGTGGAAATTTGCCTGTTGCCGGCTGCACGTTTTTCTCGCTGCCAGTGCAATGCCCCTGGCCGCTTTCCCGACCAGGGAAACCCTTCGATGCAACTGTACTAATCAATTTTCCAACTTCTCGTCCGCCACTAAACTAATTCGCCACGAAATCCTGAGCCATTTTGAAGTCTTATTAATGCGGAAAAGGCTCGGGTTTCGCTTTGATAAAATGGGAGCCACAAAAAGTAGTTTTTGATTTTTCATTACTTCATAAACAATAATTAATAGGGCTGCCATTTAATATTTTCTGCAAATAATATTTAAAACAATACCTAAAAATATTTAAACTTTAATAAAATATTAAAATATTTACAAATATATTTAATTTTAAATGTCTAAAAAAAGTTTTATAAATGTATAATTATA
Organism: Drosophila biarmipes; assembly: GCF_025231255.1. Classification (NCBI taxonomy): domain Eukaryota; kingdom Metazoa; phylum Arthropoda; class Insecta; order Diptera; family Drosophilidae; genus Drosophila; species Drosophila biarmipes. The sequence continues at coordinate 7,713,053 of NC_066611.1, read as the reverse complement.
TTATAGAAAAAATAACTACGTTGTAAGTAAAATCGAAATATTAAATCCATAAAAACAGCATAACTTTGAAGGACTTTTTCTAATTTTAGCAGTGTCTGAAAATAGTTTCTACAATGTATAATTATAATATAAAAAAAATAAATTAGTTGCAAGTAAAATCTAAATATCCAGTCAAGGAAAAGCGTAAAACTTTTGAAGGACCTTGTTTAATTAGGTCTGATTTTGCAATAATTATAATAATAAGCTGACTTCAGGTTAATTATAGTGCCATTAGATGTCAGAAAATAATAATAACAATATTTAAAAAATAATAATAACACTATAGATAATTTTGTAATCTTACAAAAAAGGTAGGGAATAAAGACAAAAAGGGGAAAGTAAAATCAAAGCCGGACATCGATATAAATTGTCCTTATAAGTTCCAAAATAACTGAATGCAAGTTCTTACTAATGAGTTGCAGCTGTCTCCAAATGACCTGCTTTCTCAATAATTATAATAATAAGCTGAGCTATGGATAATTATGGCCGCCATTAAAGTGTCATTAGGTCAGCAATTTATAGAAGCAATTGAAAACTTTTGAATTGTCATCGAAACACCTGCAGGGCAATGCAGATACTTGGCCTCGCTGCCATCGAATATTTATAATGCAAGACCAAAAACTTTGGAAAAGAGGGCTTTTCAGGGCGATGATTTGGCCTTTTAGCTGGGCGGCGCTTAGAGCCCGGCAACAAATGCCTTGGGCCATCTATCTTGGCCAACTGTGGCCACCGTTTTGGCCAATTACCGGCGACGGCAGGCTGTCATTAGCCGTGTGAGAACCGCAGCACGCAGTTTGCATGTCGGCCGACGGTTTGTCGCACTCTGCTGATTAGTGCGGTGCAATTAAATTGGAGCATATCATTTGCGACCCGGCTTGCCCCTGTGTGCAGCCGCATTGTCACACCGCGGGTCACACGGGGTCACCGGGGGGTCAACGGGGGGTCACGACCGTCGTACGTGCGTATTTATGGGTCAACTGGGAGCATAGGGCCGGCCCACCCTCCTCCACACACGCCATGTGCAACACACCCTTCACCCCTGGAAGATAAAAAAAGGGAAAAGGGGGGAAAAAGGGAAAAACTGCAGCATTAGCGTGACTTTTTTACGACGCATGCTGGGCGAAATCTGTCAAACAGATCACACAATAAATCATCTGCAGATGTCTCACCAGCTTATGGAATCAATAATATTAAATATGCGCGTGCAGCAGAAAGTGCATGGTCGTAAAATGTGGGTATGCATTTGTTTATATTTTCCGAATGGCAGGGAAATCAATACTATCTTAAAAACATTTTGCCAAGTTTTCAGATTTTACTTTAGTTTTAAAAGCTTTGGAAAATATTTGAAAAAGGGTACAAGCGAAGGAAAGATTTTAATAAGGGATTGCATCTTTAAGATACAAGTACCTAAGCGAAGAAAAAGATTTTAATAAGGAATTGCATCTTTCAGATACAAATATCTAAGCGAAGAAAAAGATTTTAATAAGGGATTTTATCTCTAAGATAAAAGAGATCTAAGGCAAAGAAATGATTTAAGTAACAGAATTTATCTTAAAAGAATAAAGAAACGTTTGTATTAACGGATTTTATGTTAAAGAAAAAACCTTTTTTTTAAGAACTTTTTTAAGAACTAAAAAAATAAAAGGTATCCAAAAAAGTTCGCATAATAAATAGAAAAAACATATCTTAAAAAAAGGACCAAGTCTTAAGGTGCAAAATTTAAAGGTTTTATTAAATAGTTTAGATTAAAAATTAAATAGATGTCAGCCAATGACCAATTTGTTCTAAGGCAATATATATAATAAAAACTGCATTATAAAATTATTCATCATAAAAACCTTTTATTTTGAATTAAAAACTATAGAAAATAAAGTATGAAGATCTAGATACGATTTTATAAATTTATTTCCCGAAGAAATCAGTCCTAAAAGTATATACTTTCTTTAAGAAAACCCACCTATTTTAAATTTTAAAATATAAAAGTGAAAAGTCTTAAGCAATATACAATTTATATATTTAGTACTCAATGAAATCAATTCTTACAGTATATAATTTAAAAATAAATTAGCCTAGATATTGATCCGCTGAGCTTTTACTTTCGATACTTATGCTTCGAATCGCTTGGTTTTACGCAGAACACTCAACAGATTTCATTATTTTTCCGCCCCTAGATAAGCGTGTTCTTTTAAATCTCGACACCAAAAAAGAAAACCGAGAGGGGGGAAAAGCCACAAAAATAGGAATGAAAATGGTAGACGGAGTATGCAACATAAATTCCAAAGTCGCCACGTAAAATGCTTTTTTGCAGCATCGCCAGGCGCGCATAATGCGGCTTTTAATGGAATTAACGTGCGCAAAAATGTTTCGCTGCCGTCGACTAAATGCTCCCCAGCCCCGCCCACTTTTCAGCCACCGCCCACTCTTTCCACCCGCTTTCCCCCGTTTTCCAGCCGGGGTTTTTCCGCCCAGGAGCGCCGCATGTGGCGATGGGAGAGTAGACGACACCGAAATGGATTTGGGGCTCAGTGCGCACCATGTACGAATGAGTTGTGATTAATTTTTGGGCCTGACAGGCTTGGGCGGCCGCTTTCGAGCACCGCACATTTGATTTATAAACATGAGCCGCACTTTTCGCACTTGTTGCATGCCCTGGCCGGAAAAGCGGCAAGACGTTGGCCCCAGAAATGGCAAGGCTGGAAAGTCTGGCTGGCGAAGAACAGGCAACTTGCGTGCCAGGCGATGATAATCGTTAATGGAACGAGTCCCCACATGTCAACCGGTTCGAAAGTGGCACTGGTTAATCGAAGTTTTCGATGGATTTATGGTTGGAGTGCTGCTGGCGCCCGGCCGCCAATAAATAATCGTTTGGGGTGTTGAACAAAGGGGGTTTTAGCTGGTTTTGAGGTCTAACAAGCTTGGGGTACTTGTTGAAAAATGTATCTGCAAATTGGTCGCTTTACTTACGATAGAACAAAACTTAGCATTTTTTTAAGAATATAACTTAAAACTGGTAA